>NC_139603.1:17634256-18381807 GCF_964270895.1 Podarcis filfolensis
GCAAGACATTTTGACCAGGACAATTCACTAGGAATGCATCTCTTTGGTTTTGCGATATCTATATGAAGCACAAGCTATTTTGCAAGCCCCTGCAAGGGGTTGGTTTTGATCTTAAAAACCATCCATGGTCTGGGACTCAGGGACTACCTCTCCCAAAAGGTGCAACTTTCTGTCCATTCAATATGTGATTGGGCAAGGTCCCCCAGTGCCATTCCTGCTGGCAGAGCCTGGTGTATTGTCATGAAGTGGGGCTGGGTGGGGATGAGCCAGCCCACAATTCGCTGAATCCTACAACTGGTGCTGGCCAGCATTGAGTCTGATCAGGGCTGATTGCTGTGCCAGCCTGAAGCTGGCACAAATATCAGACTAAATTTTGCTTGCCCCCACGTCCACTTTCTGCTACCTTGAGCTTCTGGGCTGGTAGCTCTGCAGAGCCTTGGTGGCAGCTGTAACCAATTTGGATTGCAGTCTCAGGTGCCTATTTGGGCAGTAAGTGGGATATATGTTAAGAACAGCAACAATAGCAACAGTTTTCTAACTTCCCTTTGAAACCGGGATTTTATTATATTATATACTATCATCTCCCACATTATGGTTACAATAGGATTTAGAGTGGAACTTTGTGGTAATAGTAATAGTAATAATAATAATAATAATAACAACAACAACAACAACAACAACAACAACAACAACAACAATAATAATTTATTTATACCCTGCCCATTTTGCAGCTGCCAACAGAATATTAAAAACATGATAAAACATCAAACATAAAAACTTCCCTAAACAGAGCTGCCTTCAGATGTCTTCTAAAAATCAGATACAGTGGTACCTCGGGTTAAGTACTTAATTCGTTCCGGAGGTCCATTCTTAACCTGAAACTGTTCTTAACCTGAAGCACCACTTTAGCTAATGGGGCCTCCCGCTGCTGCCACGCCGCCAGAGCACAATTTCTGTTCTCATCCTGAAGCAAAGTTCTTAACCTGAGGTACTATTTCTGGGTTAGCAGAGTATGTAACCTGAAGCATATGTAACCTGAAGCGTATGTAACCCGGGGTAACACTGTAGTTGTTTATTTCCTTGACATCTGATGGGAGGGCGTTCCACAGGGTGTGCGCCACTACCGAGAAGGCCCTCTCCCTGGTTCCCTGTAACTTGACTTCTCGCAGTGAGGGAACCACCAGAAGGCCCTCAGAGCTGGACCTCAGTATCCAGGCTGAACAATGGGGTGGAGACGCTCCTTCAGGTATACAGGAACAAGGCCATTTAGGGCTTTAAAGGTCAGCACCAGCACTTTGAATTGTGCTCAGAAGCGTACTGGGAGCCAATGCAGATCTCTCAGGACCGGTGTTATGTGGTCCCAGCGGCCACTCCCAGTCACCAGTCTAGCTTCCACATTCTGGATTAATTGCAGTTTACGGGTCACCTTCAAATGTAGCCCCACGCAGAGCGCATTGCAGTACTCCAAGCAGGAGGTAATTAGAGCATGTACCATTCTGACGAGACAGTCTGCAGGCAGGTAGGGTCTCAGCCTGCGTACCAGATGGAGCTTGTAGACAGCTGTGTCTCCATGGACAGTTGTGGTACCAGTTATTCCACAAAGAGTAGTCCTTAATCCAGCAGTCAAGCATCTCATTCACACAAAAAATAACTACTTGCTGGATAGAACTGATAGCCTAGGCTTATAGGGACGTCTGCTGTAAAACTGCTGTTTTCTGGGTGGGATTTCCTCCCTTATCCAACTTTTCGCCATCCATGTTTTTGAACTGTGTGCATTCAGGATGACTTAGAAGTGGGCATCACTATAGGACATATTAAACCATATATATATATATATATATATATATATATATATATATATATATGCGCAACATGTTTCCATGAGAACAAGAATCCAGGTCATTAATTGCTTCCCTTGAATTACAAAGAACAGGTTTAGCCAGACATATCTGATATAATTCTTCAAAGGTTGACAAAAATGAATGAGAGAAAGAGGTGAATGTGGTATAGCTGGATTTTATTCAAGGCATACATTACCGTGTCAAAGAGAAGGCTAATCTAAAAGGTCAAGAGTATGAGATAAAATGGGAGTCTTTTCATCAAAAGGTGCCCAGGGGGGAGAAAGTCTAGAAAGCTGCATTAACAACAGCAGGTGGAATGTGTAGTGCAGGAGGCTTCATTTACTAAGGATTCACACTGTGTGAATTTTCTTAAAATTCACATCAATGTCCATGAAGCTGATGTTCATTGTTGTCAGCTCCTACATAATGGTGTCACCTGAGGGCAGGACCATGAACCAAAAGGGAGAAGGAGGCATTTACAAAACAGAAGACACAAGAGGTGTGTCAAAGGCCTGAAAGTGCAACTGTATTCACCTGGGAAGAAATGCAGGAAAGAAAATAGATGCTGGAATGGGTTAAGAGAAAGGGGGGAAGGAGGGAGACCAGAGACAATATTATAAGATGAAGGGTTTCGGCTCAGCGGTGTCATGGGCCAGGAGTCGGCTTCACCTGCTGAGCAGCAGCCTGAAGCAGCAGAAGAATTGACTCCACCTGCTGCTGATCAGCCTTCTTGCTCCTGATGAGAACCACCTGGTTCCAGCTTTCTTCAGCAGGCTTTCCAGCCTCAGTCAGTTGCTGGGAACAACATTTGTTCGTCCTGGCCACACCTTGCTGCTTTCTTCTTGTGATCTTGGATCTTCAGCTTTCTTGACCCCTGGATCGTCTATGTGAACTGCTATACTCCTGACCTTAGGAATGGACTGGACCTTGTATATGGACTCTGCCTCCAGGCAAGTACCCCTCTGAGACTTGGTTGGTTGGCTGGCTTCTCCTTCCACTGAGCTCTGCTGTGGCTGGCAGCACAGGAATATGACAAGTGGTGCAGCATCTGTTTTGCCTGCAAAAGGTTGCAGGTTCAATCCCCAGCATCTTCAGGTAGGGCTGAAGGGGGAACAATCTTAGTTCTTTCCATTGCTTTCCATTGCATCCATCCCACTTTTGGATGACTTTCCCCATAACTCCCCATTTCTTCTCTTGCAAGGCAACACCCGAAGCAGATCAGATTTTTTTTCTCAGGGAGTGGAGTGGATGCGCAAGTACACTGAGGAGCTATGGCCACTTCAAATGCAGCATGTTGGCGCATTTGCACGTGAGGGCTGAATAATTATCATTGAAAAAGAGAACAATCCTCAAAATCTCTCTCCTCCCTTCAGCTTTTCACATCATGGGATATCATTTATTTCATATATCCATTTGAGATAGATATTTTTTTTTTAAAAAAAACCATATTTTGTAAATGTTAATAAGTTTTCTTTAAGATCTATTTTTAACATATGGAAAATAGTTGGCAAAATGCCCAAAGTATTCTAAAATAGATTGTATTTTGCTTTAGAAAGAGGTAAACGGCCCACCCTCCATCAAAAGAATTCATATCATTGTTCACTGGATTCTTTATATTTTTCTCTGACAATGCATTTTGCAAATGCTAAACAGCTTTAATTTTTAATTCATGGAAAATAGTATGTGGCAAAAGATCAACATCTTTTTTTAATAATAATAATAAAAAATGTTAATGAGGTACATTTATGCATTGTGGTGAACTGTAAAGCATTTTGCTTCAGAATTCTCTGACAACTATATTCCAGTTGAAATTTTCTATTGTAGAACACTTTGTTCCAACTCAACGTACCGTGCAGAATAAATAACCAAGTAAGCAAAGTTCATTGTGAGACAAGTATTAGCAAAATATTTTGTATTTGTTTAGATTGGGAGCAGTGGTGTATTTATGGTGTCTGCCTCCTCGACTTCCATAAAACAAACAAACATGCGCATGGAAAACCAGCTAATTGAACAGGTCAAAGTTTTCAAATATCTTGGACTTATTTTCCAGTCTACGGAGTCATGGGGAGCACACCAGAAATGTTCAGAAGAAAAAGCATCCCAAAGCACCATGCTTTTTCTACACAAAAGGTGGTACATATATACCATCAGTCCTGGAAGTGTTCCAAGCTAAACCCCTAGCACAGTTATTATGTGGGGCTCAGATTTGGACAGGCACTTATCTTGGATCAATGTAAGCTATCCAATCAAAGCTCTTAAGGCAAATTTTCTCTGTACCACCCTGTGTCCCAAACGTATCATTGTGCCTAGAGGCTAATCTTCCCTCGGTAGAATTTTGGATCTGGCATAGGACACTTAACTATTGGCTTCGCCTAAACTCAAATCCCCCCGGTTTAATATCCGTAGTGCTGCAAGATTGTCACAAGAGTGCCTGGACTAAAATGTCTATCAGAAACTTCACTCCTGTGGTTTATCACCACAACAGCTACTCACTTTGGGTTTTAGTAAAGCAAACAGTCTAATTTGTCAGTGTCTAAATGATATCGAGCATCAGAACAACTTGGCCACAATAAGGAAATTTTGCCCATGGTATGACTATTTTCCACCTTCCCATTTTGACTCTCTGGCACCCTATCTGCATAACCTAGCAATTCTAAAATATAGACGCGCTTTTACTCTCACAAGATTGAACGTATTGCCTTTGGCTGTACTTGAGGGACGATTCCAACAGATTTCACACGAAAAACACTTATGTCCCTGTGGAGATGGCAGTACCGAATCGGTAGCGCATGTCCTTTTGGCTTGCACTCTTTATAAAGACTTGAGGAATGAGGTTATCACCCCTCTTTTATTATCCATTCCGGGTTACCCAGCCACTGCCACAGTGTCCTTTCTCTTGGCAGAACAAGATGAGCAGGTGACAGCAAAGGTTGCAAGGTTTTTAGCTGGGGCAATTAGAATAAGATCCACTATTTGACTATTTCAAAACCCTAAAATGTGTTTTATATAATTGACATTTTATTTCTGTTCTTTGTATATCGTATTGTTTTATTGCTATGGCGAATGGCTGATGCAAATAATGATTCATTCATTCAGTCGGGAAACAACATGCCAGATATCTGGAGTCCCAGCCATTAAAATGGAATAATGGAAATCGTTAGCAGTACAGTATGGTCCTCCTAGGTCCCTGCCATAGGCACCAATTCTAAGGGACCCAGTTCCATGCCCCCCCCCCAATGTTGAGAACAATCAGTTGTGAAGGAGGCTGATCGTGGAGCCAAGCATGATGCTTTTATGGTCCCTGTAGTCTTGGCTTCCTTTCTGCATCCTTCATGCTTGCTCCGCTTCCTAAGTTCTGCCTAGGTTCACCAGAGGAATCTGGTGGGGCTTACACATTTGTTTAATACAGGTATCTATGGCTGCATGCACACCACACATTTAAAGCAGATGGCTTCCCTGCAGGGATCCTGGGAACTGTAGTTCACTATACACATAGCTACATTTCCCACCACTCTTAGCAAAGTGGCTGTTCTTTTGCTGGCTGTTCTTTTGGTTCTTGCCAGAAGTCGCTACAAACCTAGTCGCATTGACAAACATTTCCACAGAGCTAGACTGTTCAGCTGAAGACCTTAATTGTTCACCTTTCCATCTGTAAGCATTTTCACAGATGGGCGATGGCATGCAACAAAATGGCGATACTTGACAGTACTGTAAATATTTATGTAGGATTCTGTTGTTCCTGTTAAATGTGCTGTTTGGGCTTCGTTATAATTTCTGAAATATTTGCAGATCCTTTACAATCTCCTTTACTTTTGGATAGACTCCAACATTTCTAAGAAAATGAGCATTTATTGGACTTTGCTTTGACATTAGAGACATGCAGTAAACATTGCAGGAGAGGTTGGGCTGCCCTCATTCACCTTGGTCTTGCTGTCACGCCCTGACACACCATCACATCCCAAAATTGAGTAGCCTGTCAGTGCATAGGCTGTCCTTGTGGGTTGGGACCCTGAGTATATTGTGATCTTGCCTGACTTTCAATTGTTGAGTAAACTATGGCTCACAGGGTGTGTGTTACAAAATGTCATTGCATTTAAATTGGTTATAGAACTAGCGGGCATCCAGATTTTGCTGGACTTTAGCTCCCCTCATTCCTGTGGTCCTTATACTTTACAGAGTTGTGCAGAAGCTGCCCTGGGTTGTTTGGGATTTTATTGGTAGTGGTTATAAATTAGGCACTGGTACTCATACTATATATTGATAGAAGTGCCTTGGCTGGCAGTACAAAATGGCTGCCAAAAAGGAGAGATGGGTATTCTGTACCAGCAACTACTGTACATCTATATCTATCTATCTATCTATTTCTATCATCTATCCAAGCAAGTCTTCTCTCCCTCAACAGCCTGAAATGGTACAGCTGAGATAAAACTGTTCCCTGTAGAGCTTTGATTGCCGGTTTCTGCTCTTCCATTTCTTTGTCACCTGAATTCTCTGACTCTGGGGAATCATGTGAGAATGTATTCACAGCTCTCCAAGGTGTGAACGGAGCAGGCTGCTTTAATTAAATATGCCTGTCAATATTCCCCAAACACCTTGAAATAGGCTTGTGTTTTCCCCAAATAAACATTTTACTATCCTAGGTTTACGTAGCTGAGAGTAAAAAGGAACCTTTTTCTGAATAAATTGTACAGAGCAGTCTGCTAAACAGGCACATACATACCTCCCATCTTTTCCTATATCTGAGCCTATGGGTAAGGTTTTTAATTAAAGTGTGAGTCTGCTCTGTGTGATGGTGTGTTTTTAGGGAATCCTGGTGCTCTGCTCCAAAGCTCCACTGCCCTTTCCAAACATTTATCTAATCCAGTGGGTCTCAGATGGTAGACTGGGGTCTTACTGAAGGAGGAGGGAAAGTAATGAATAGGAATGCCAGAAAATTCTGGTGAAAGCAGAGCAGAAAAGCAAAAATAGCTGCAGTTGACATATTTGCCTGTGCTCAGGAATAGAAATCAGTCAAGCAAACATGATCAGTATTTGTTTGTATAGTTTTTAAGCTGAGGACAAAAGTGCAGCTGCACATCTGTGGGAATGCAGAACAAAGCAAAATGCAAGACATATCTGGGATGAAATAAGGCCACAACTTAATCTGCAGCAAATAGGGTTGATATAGACGTTGGGCATGGATCCAGTGATCAAGCAGCTTGAGTTCTGGTAGAAACACTGTTGTACCCGTAAGGGGATTGTCTAACAATAGGGTCCACTATAGTGTGAATTGCTTTCAGGTGAACCCTTACAAATAACCTGGTAGGGGGCGCTGTGGCCCATCAGCCCATAAACTGGACTACTGGACATAGTGTCGCCTTCCATGTTCCCTTGAAAGCAGAGGCTTGGTGTGTGTGTGTGTGTGTGTGTGTGTGTGTGTGTGTGTGTGGTATGTCATTTTTTCTCTGCTAACTGTTTCAGTCCATTTTGCAGCCTGCAATTGGTGAAATGGGGTGGGGTGTTATTTTAATGAGCACACAAATTTCACATATTGCTTTACCAGTGTTTTTACCAATTGTGTGACTGTATTGCTGGATAGTTAGGGACGCGGGTGGCGCTGTGGGTAAAACCTCAGCGCCTAGGACTTGCCGATCGCCTGGTCGGTGGTTTGAATCCCCGCGGCGGGGTGAGCTCCCGTCTTTCAGTCCCAGCTCCTGCCCACCTAGCAGTTCGAAAGCACCCCTAAGTGCAAGTAGATAAATAGGTACTGCTTTATAGCGGGAAGGTAAACGGCGTTTCCGTGTGCTGTGCTGGTACTGGCTCGCCAGAGTAGCTTAGTCACGCTGGCCACGTGACCCAGAAGTGTCTCCGGACAGCGCTGGCCCCCGGCCTCTTAAGTGAGATGGGCGCACAACCCTAGAGTCGGACACGACTGGCCTGTACGGGCAGGGGTACCTTTACCTTTACCTTTATTGCTGGATAGTTAATGTTGACAAATGGCCTTGATTTAGCTATCTTCAGACTATGGTCCAGATAATTGTTAGACTATGGTCATTGTTGGTGTCCTTCCAGAAACTACATGAACCTATGCTTCTACACTACCACCAAAAGCCACAAGACATCCGATAGAAAGGAGCCTTGACTGCTCCCTTTTTACTGAGCATGGGTTCTGCCCAGCAGCCTGACAAAAGCATTTCTTCCCCTTGCCCTCCCATAAGCAGAACTTATCAGATGAGAGAGATGCTTCCTCATCACTGAGAACAAACCATCCAACTTCTTCTGATGCAAAACCGGAAAGTGCATCTTTTGGGATGTGTTCCCAGGTGAGTCACGTGACCTACACCTTGTTCTCGCCTCCCATAAGCAGGTTTTTTGGGCCGGCAAATTCTTGTGTGGTGCCCCAAAACACACATTTTTGGTTTCTGTGCAAGATCGTAGCCCTGAAAAGAAAGCACTTTTGGAGGTAGTGAGGAAGTGGGGCACCCAAAATGGCCACTGAGATCTCATGAGAAAAAACTGGATGTTTTTTTTCTGACACATGAGAACAATAGTTCTCATGAAGACTAAAGCTGCAGTCTTCAACTTGCTTAGCTAGGAAGAAAGCTCCATTGAGCTCTGTGTGACTTAACTGTTGCATCCAGTGAAACAATGTGAAATAATTGCTAGATATAGCGGGTTCTGCTTCCTGGGAGGAACCTAGAGGAGGTTAATTGCAAGATCCACTGCTTCTGGCCTGAGAGAGAGAGAGGTTACTGACTAGAGCAGCTCTGTAAAACATGTGATTAAATCTTAAGTGTTTGTTTAGAAAACCCAGCCTGTTTGATTCTGTCAGGGACCATACAAAAACACCTACCAGCCCATTTGTCTGGCTTCACTCCCAGTAGGAGATTGATTCTCTTTCCTTAGTTGATGGTGGCCCTCAGAGCTGTGAACACCCTGCTCCATGGCATTCTGGGTCTCTCAGGAGATGTAGTATTTTCTGCTTGACTAATGGTGATTGGAGAACAGCTGCAGGGTGGTTTCTTAATATTTTGCTGCAGCAGGGACTCTGCTAGGAATGCCATCATGGGAAAATGATTCTTGTGTCTTCAAGCTTTCTGAGGATGAGTAAATACATGGAAGAGGGATTAGCTGAGGAGGCTTACTGCTTGGTGGATGATCTTAAGGACTTTCCCTGCTGTAGCAGAGAACGTTGCAACAATTTAATTAACAATAAGCGCAACAATTCACGATACAACCTATTTTACATTTGAAATTACTTTGCTAGCCTAAAAAGGTATAATAAAAGCTGCTGCAATACTATATGCACTTAACTGGGACTAAGTCCCAGTAAACTCAAGGAGGCTTAATTCTGTGTAGCCATGAATAGGATGCATTGTGAACTGGGAAAACTGCCCAGTAATACAGCCTGGGTTTGAAATGCTAGCTCATTTTTGCCTTTAAGCAATTATATTTTCAGGTCCTGGCATGTGTGTGTGTGTGTGTGTGTGTGTGTGTGTGTGTGTGTGTGTGTGTTGTATGTACATGAAATCTCTAGAGACCATAAATTCTGAAAGTCTGATCTGATCCAATATCAAATATTACCGGATTAAGTTTGTATAATCTTTACAGCTTGACATAAGTATATTTGTTTTTAATGTTAGTTTAACAGTGTTGAAGATGAAAAGAACATTTCAATGAAATTCCATACCAACAATATGCATATATGATAAACATATTTATCAGGCAATTTAAAAAGTTAGGTAATGCTGCAGTTTGCTGTGAATGAGAGGAAAGCAAAGCCTCATAAATTTACATGGGTTGCTTTCCATGAGGTCCTTCCAAAGCCATCATTAATTTAAATACTTCAGTGTTTAAAGATTAGACATGGAGGCAGGGAACCAAATCTGATATTAGGCAGTTCTGCTATGGCAGAAGAAGCATGGATCTGAGGCATGAATTATTACAGATCCTCACAATGTTTACTTGGGATGCCAACAAAACCACCTTCAAATCACAGAGCACATCTGTGACTTATGATGTCATTGGGTTAAGACTGTCTATTGACTGGGAACATGAGTAGCAACAGATCACCTGATTGCCACCAGAATAGGGGCATAGCAATATCCTTTGCCATTTGCTGCAACTTCTACATGGCCAACTTTTACCATAGTTGCTGCACTTTAACTTAATTCTACCCATTTATATCTAGTAGTTTAATAGGGATCCAAATATATATTAGCTACAGTATTTATGCCCCTTTATATCTGTGCATCTGTATACTTTGTATTTTACTAGATGCTCCATATAATGAATGATATGCTTTCATCTAATAATGGAGACCTTAAAGTTTGTCATCTCCGATATAAACAATAATTATGTTTCAAAGTTTTTCATTACTGCCTAATTGTTGATTTATTAGGCTATTAAAGTGGGACAAACACACCAAATGAAATTTGATTTCAGGCAGCATTATTCAAAATGTTGAACTTGTAAATAATTGTGGATAACATTATAATTACCCAATTACTTAGGGCCATTTTGTGACGTTATACAAACTGTAGGAAAGGTCACTAGCAGTGGAACCATATCCATGCCTACTCAAGTATGGACTTAAAAAGGTAAAGGGACCCCTGACTATTAGGTCCAGTCGTGACCAACTCTGCGATTGTGGCGCTCATCTCACTTTATTGGCCGAGGGAGCCGGCGTACAGCTTCCGGGTCATGTGGCCAGCATGACTAAGCCACTTCTGGTGAACCAGAGCAGCGCACGGAAACACCGTTTACTTTCCCACCGGAGCGGTACCTATTTATCTACTTGCACTTTGACGTGCTTTCGAACTGCTAGGTTGGCAGGAGCAGGGACCAAGCAACGGGAGCTCACCCTGTTGTGGGGATTCAAACTACCGACCTTCTGATCGGCAAGTCCTAGGCTCTGTGGTTTAAGTATGGACTTACTCCCAGGTAAATGTATGTGTGGGGAACCTGTGGCCCACCAGATGTTGCTGAACTATTCTGTCACTCCTGACTATGGCTGGGTGATATATTGCTATATCATCCCAAACCTAACTCTGCTTTTGGTTTTCCCTCAACAGTCTTTTCACGATTTGTTTGTGCAAGATGTCCAGATTCACTTTGCATGAAATTTGGTGATAACGTAATACTTCTGAGAAATTAAATGCAAAACAGAGAGGTTGTAGCCTCCCATCAAGACGTCTTTACTAAACTCATTTGGCATATTTTCAAAGGAAGCTATGCCTACGTTTCACTGAAATCAAGGGAATTAAAACAGATAACTTTCTTTGTGTTTGTTGTTGCCATGGTCAGTAAACACTGCACAATTGTTGCTAATGTATTGGGACTTAATTCTGAATAATTAAGATCACAATACATTAGCTGGATCCTAGATTTGTTATATGTCTTATTAATTGGGGTCATAACTGTAGAAATATTAAAAAATCCTGCTTGATGCAGAACTCTAGTGTGGTTGGTTTACTTTTTTTAAAAAAAAAATACCCATCTTTTCATGCTTGCTGCCTATGTGCCCCCAGAAAATGTGGGGGTTCATGTTTCTGCTTCAATGTATATATGGCATGCCCATTGTGCCTTGCCAAGTGTGACTTGTCCCTTAGTTTACATATAATGGACATAAGTATTTGGAAAAGTATCTACGTAGTTATACATTTATATTATATTATATTATATTATATTATTATATTATATTATATTATATTATTATATATTAATGGATATGAACATGTATATGCATGATCTTTGAGCTGATTTCAGCCTTCAGATTATGTTTGTATTATATTTTTGGGGAAAACCTAGCAACATGCTAAAATTTAAAATGTCAGTATCTCAGCAAGTGTGGCACTCTTCAGCTGCTTCCATGTGAAAGACAGAGCAGAATTTATATATATATATATATATATATATATATATATATATATATATATATATATATATATGCATTTGTTACTGCAAAATCCAATTAACCTTGAATTCCAAACACCTTTGAGGCATGCATCCCACTTTAGCCTTTAGAAACAGAATTGCTTGGGGCATAAGAGGAGGGTCAGAGGTCATGGATGAAAGAAAATTAAGAAGTTTGGAGAAGGTATAATGAAAAGTGTTCTGAACAATTGACTTTGTGGCCAAATTCCCTATGTGAGCATGTGCGTGAGAAGCTGAGAGAAAGAGTAGTTATTGTATCTTCAAAGTTGCCTGGTTTCTGTTAAATTCCATGGGAATCATAAGAACTGTTTTCTATTAGGCCCTTTACAAAGAAGAAAGTCCATTACTATAAAAGGAGGAGAAAGCTGCTATTCGGTTCTCAAAATTTGCAATTTGTCTTTAAGATTACCTAGCAGATAAGAGTACACTGATGAGGCACTGATTCTCCACTGGCTTTTATTGAATGTGACTGTTGGAATAAACATTGTGTTGTGCAATTTCATGAAGGTTAGAAGAAAGTTTAACTAGCAATGTTCGGTTTGTTTGGGATACTGGATGCATCTTTATCTTCCTGCCTAAATTCCCTAAAATTTCAGGATTGTTTTTAACTGCACTTGAAATGCTGTTAAAATAGCAGCAAACATTTCATCGAATTGAGCTATTCACTTCGGGGGGGGGGGGGATCCCTCGATGCCTGACTGAAAATCTTAAATACAGTGGTACCTTGGGTTACAAACACTTCGGGTTACAGACTCTGCTAACCCGGAAGTAGTATTTCGGGTTAAGAACTTTGCCCCAGGATGAGAACAAAAATTGTGCTGTGGCAGCGGGAGGCCACATTAGCTAAAGTGGTACCTCAGGTTAAGAACGGTTTCAGGTTAAGAATCGACCTCGGGAACAAATTTAGTTCGTAACCAGAGGTACCACTGTATATGACAAGTATGGAACTGTAGGGAAACAACAAACACAAAAACAACAGAATGAAAATGCTCTGGGTGGTTTTTAGTGCTAGTCCTCCTCAGAGTAGGCCAATTGAAGTTAATGAGCATGATGACTTTAGGTTTATTAATTTCAGTGGGTCTACTCTGAGTAGGGTTTAGCTGAATACAATCCATTATTTATAACACAATCCAGCCAGACGTCAATGATATAAGATCTCAAGTCTTTAAATAGGAGAGATTTAAGCATGTGCTCAATTAAAGCTCATGCTTAATACTCATATTAATTAGTAATACCTGCAAGCGCTTAACATTGTATAGATTATTTATTCATGTGAACATGTAGCCAAAGGAACAAGTACATTGTAAAACATACCCATACCCATTGCTGGTGAGTTTACACACCCCTTTCCATTTTTTTCTTGTACAGTTGGATATGCACAATTTACTTTGTAGGATGATACTTGGATTGAGGCCACTGCTATTTGAACAGTCACTCCCCCCCTCCTCCCCTTTCCAATGAATTTCAGAACTTTGTTGTACCTTGCAGTAAAATGTAAGGATATTGCTCAATAAAAATAAGTTTATAGGGATACATGGTTTGAATTAATAACTGTTGGAAGTTGCTGGAACCTTGTCCCACTGTTCCTTCAATCAAACAAACAAATGATAAAACCCCATGCCTTATCACAAAAGCCCCCACAGTTTCAAAGGCAGTGTAATTGTGGCACAAAGGTGGCAAAACAAAGCCTCTCTGGTGAAAGAGACGCTCACTGTGTGGTCCTTTTGCATCTCGCCTTACTGGATCCTAGATATGAAAGTGGTGATAGCCTGTTTGCCTTTCAGTTTACCAAAATAACCTTCACTCTTACCATTTGCCTTGGTTGTGGTTTCCTGCTGGTGAGAACTATCTCTGTAAAAACAGGCTAGCAGTGAAGCAAATTGTGCAGAAATCATAATTACTGCAGTTCTGTGTTGAGTGGGTAATAGTATTGCAAAGGTAGCTATTGTTCGGCTTTCTGATAAAAATTTCTTGAGCACCAAGTTGGTGACTCAGAACAGTCACAACAGGGGTTTAATTAAAGCCATTCTCACAGTCCCTTTCCCCTCTTAATGGGTCATAGAAAGAAATCACATTCTCTTCTGTTCAACTGTTTTTGTATAATATGAGGAGCCTCTTCACAATATCTCTAGGATAGTTTTGATGCCCACTGTGAATTAAAACTACAAATCAAGCTGAGAAGGGGGGGGGGGGAGAGATCCACTTTGAGACATTTCTAGTGAGGAATTTCTGTTTCTTTATTAAAGAAGGAACCCCACTGTCCAAAGTGACTCATCCGTTGAAAGCCTCCAGTGCTATTAAATTTTTCTAGAAAATTTCCCAATTTGTTTTTCTGGAAAACTCACATGGTTGCAATCACAGGCACAGGTCCTGAATGAAAATCAGTTCCTGGGAAGCAACAGTGAGGGAGGGCTATTGCCTTCAAGTTCTGTTTGTGCATTTCCCAAAAGAGTTGGCCACTAGAAAACAGGATGTTGGCTTAGATCAGGGGTCTGCAACCTTTAAGACAAAAAGAGCCACTTGGACCTGTTTCCGAAGGAAAAAAAAACTGGGAGCCGCAAAACTCGTCATTATAAAAATAACTTTTTTGTCACTTTTTAAAATTATTTCTTTGTTTGACCCCTCAGAATTACTCCTCCTCATAGAAATAAACGTTAAATTAACAAGTTACCTTTTTTGTGTGTGTGTTCTTCACTCCCCTTCAAAACAGTGACCAGCGTACATGCCCCTTACAATGTAGCGGGCGGGCGGGCGGGAAGGTGACGTCGGGACGGTGCGTGACTAACGCACGCACCGCCCCATGCGACGTCACAGCCAGTACAGCGCCCGCCACAGTGGGGAGTGTCGGAGCGCACAATGCGCCTCCTCCCCTCGCTAGTATCCGCCCCGGAGCCGCGGCAAAGGTGTAAAAGAGCCAAATGCGGCTCCGGAGCTGCGGGTTGCCGACCCCTGGCTTAGATGAATCTTTGATCTGATCCAGCAGGTTTCTTGTTATGTTATTAACAGCGTTACTGAGTACCTGAGATCACTGGCGGAGGAAGAGGAGTGCGGGGGGAGTGCACCGCCCCTAGTAGCGCAATCCTGGTTGGGTGCCATTGCGGCTGCCCCCCTGCCTGAGCTGGGCACCACGCCCCTGCAGGCGGCATGCCCCGCCCCAGGACGCGGGCCACGTCCCCCGGTGCCGGAGCATGAAGTTCCGCCACTGCCTGAGATACCACTCAAGTGACTTTCCCCAGCCCCTCTCTAGCCCACATCCAGAGGCAGATTTATGGCAGTGCAGCCAGTGTTAATATCTTTCTGGAAAGTTAGCCTTGGTGAAGACTTGACGCTTTCATCCCCAAAAAAGTTTTTGATTTGAGTTTCCATTGAAATGAGGCTGTATTTTAATGTTTTAATGTTGTATTTTAATCTTGTTTTGAAGTTGCATTTCAATCAATTTGTTTTTATGTCGGGTGTTAGCCGCCCTGAGCCCGGTATTGGCTGGGGAGGGCGGGATATAAATTATTATTATTATTATTATTATTATTATTATTATTATTATTTATTAAATTGTGGTACTCAGAAGCAGACACAGTACTACAGGTGTGGTCTGACTAAGGCAGAATAGAGTTCCCTTTATCTAGACACTATACTTCTGTTGATGCAGTCTAGAATAGCAATAGCTATTCCTCCCCACTCCCTAACCATGTTGCAGGGTCTGTACCAGTGACCTTTTTGCTCGCAGTGTCACATTACTTCTACTTATCTTAATAGGGCTTCCTTAAAGTCCCATTTGTTATGTCACTTATTATTCATTTCCCAAACAGCAGCCTGTATCGAAAGTGCATATGAGCATCATCAATTTACTCGTTTGTTTACACAGCAATGTAATAGCAGCAGCATCCTGTTGCTTCTGTTTTCCAGGTTAGAAAAAAAACACCAATATATTTTCATCTCCTGGATGCATTTATTATATTAAATTAGCACTTGGTTCCATGTGGTACAATTTAAAAACGCTTTCCTCTTCTTCCTAATTTTTGTTTGTTAATAATTGCTCTGCCAAATGAATAAATAATACAAAAACATAAAAAACATAAGCATGCTCTACAAACACATTTATTCTATTACAGTTGTACCTTGGAAATCGAACAGAATCAGTTCTGGAAGTCCATTTGACTTCCAAAACATTTGAAAACCAAAGCACGGCTTTTGATTGACTGCAGGAAGCTCCTACAGCCAATGAGAAGCCACAGAAGCACTTTCAGACATTTGGCTTCCAAAAGAACGTTCAAAAACTGGAACACTCACTTCCGGGTTTTCATCGTTCAGGACCTGAATTGTTCAGGAGCCAAGGCGTTCGAGATTCAAGGTACGACTGTAGTGTGATTTATTTGGAAATATCCAGTTTTGTAATGGATCAACATATAGCAAGGTAAGAATATAAGATCAGACAAGTTCATCTAGTGCAGTATCCTTTTTCTAAAAATGACCAGATAGTTGCTTCAGTGAAGCTGACAAGAAAGCCACGAGAGCAACAGCTCTTTTGTGTGTCCCTATCCTTTGGTGTTCTATGGCTTAATTTGCATGTGAGGTGCAAGGGGGAAGGTGTAAGGGAGGAGTGGTACATCTTGTGGGGGACACATCATGCTCCTTCCAGGGTAGTTTGTCCACCTTTGGTGGTCACCCTGCACTTACCTCTCACCTGTGGCTTCTAGAAGTTGTTGGCATGTGACAGCAGCCACACCCCAGGAAATGGCTTTGACTGGGTGACTAAACCAGGTGAGGGGAGCTAATGGGTCTAAAACCCTCTGAGTTATGGAGTTCCCCTGCATATGAAGACAGGCTGTGGTGGATTGAGTGGACAAGATTAATAGTGGGTCTAATGTCAAGAAGGCATTTGCGTGTCAAGGCGCACCCCACAAGAATAATAAAAACACATTGACACAGAATTTTAGTTTAAAGGGTAATGGGCAAAATTTAGGCCACAACTTTATTGATTACATAAATGTGAGTGGTATTGGCTTAGGCATTGGCAATAACTATATCTTATTCCTGCCCACCTTGCAGGAAGTCTGGAAGGGTAAACCACCAAAAGAGGGAGCTCCGTCAATGGCTAGCAACTGAAGGTCACCCTGGGGTTCCCGCTGGGTCGTGGCATGGCCCTAGCTCCCCCCCCCCCCCGTGGACTTCAGTGGAAATCCAGACCTTTCGGATTCCTTTAACGGAATACCCTTGTACCTGGAGGGGAAGGTAATGGCTGCCCCTCACCTCCCCCACATCTCCCTAAGCCAATGCGTAACCGCCAAACCGCTCTTCCCTCGCCAGTCCTGGATGGAGCCTTTAGAAAAGTCCCCTATGCTCAGAGACTTTGCACCTGTCCATTGGGAGAGATAGGAAGCCCAGAACACTTGTTTTTTAGATGTCCCTTTTATGAAGAGGCACGTAGTAAGATCATTGATCCCCTACTGGTGAGGCTTGCCGACCTCCTGCAAAAGCAAAAATTTGACCTTTTGCTGTTAGGCAAAGATCAGAAGATGACCTGGATAGTCGCCAGATTCTGTGAACCTTACAAAGTTGTGACGATTGCTAAGAGGTAGGCGAAAACCAAATGGCCAGAGCCAATCTGCCAGATGGAAAAAAATCCTACCCGGCCCCTGTTCCAAAACAGGTGACCAACTGAAGTCCAGAGCAAGGGCAAAGCAGACACCTAAAACACTAGGGTGGGTGGGTGTTTGGCGGCGTGAAGCCAGGTAAAGCCCCCAGCGACACACCACCTTTTAAAGGCCCCCACAGTCATGCCAGTATTGTTGTCTGGACAGCCAAGTCTTCAGTTCACACTGCCCTGGCTTGTGCCCCAGAGAGATCACTTCATTGCTGCAAAAGCAACACAGAAGACAGCAGTTACGAGTTACCAGTCTCTGCCATCGCTGTGGGTGCAGTGATTCTCCAGTGGTTTGGCTTCACCACTGGTGATGCACTCTGTTATCTTTCAAGGCAGATGGATGCAAAGAACAACAGTTTACATGTAATTCTTCACCAATCTGTTAGTGTGAATGAGTGTGTCAGTTCCTGGAGCAAAGATTGCAGCTGCTGCAATTCTCCCTTGGCCCTTGGTTACATATCATAGTACAGCATCTGTGACCTTCACTCTGAGAATCCACATTAATGGGCACTCTTTAGGTTCAGTCAGTCTACCAGCTACAGTTACACCATCCAGCCCACATTTAACCAGCTTTTCCTCAAGAATATCACGAAGGACTTTGTCAAAAGCCTTACCTAAATCAAGATACACTATGTCCACAACATTCCCCTGATCCACCAAGCTTGTATAACTTGTTTTTGAGAAATCTATGCTGGGTCTTAGTAATCACAGGATTCTTTTTTAAGTGCTCACGGACTATTAATTATGTGTAGTAGGACTTTTCCTGGTGACAACATCAAGCTGACCAGTCGGTAGTTACCTGGGTCTTCTTTTCCTCGCTTTTTGAAGATGGAAGCAACATTTGCCTGCCTCATGTCTGCAGGGACCTCACCTGTTCTCCAATAATTCTGAAGGATTACAGACAGAGGCTCTGAGATTACACCCAGAAGTTCCTTTAGCTTCCTTGGGTGTGCAGCTCATCAGACCCCAGAAATCTGAATTCATTTAAAGTAGCTTGGTGTTCCCTTGCTACCTTTTCTTCTCTATCTTGGGCAGCTCAATCTATGCTTCATTTACTCTGTTATCACCAGTTTGGGCAGTGTTTTCCTTTTGGCTGAAGGCAGAGGCAAAGTAGATGTTGAACAGTTCTACCTTCTCTCTGTCACCCAATAGCATTTCTCCATGCAGAAGACCTACTATTGACTTGTTCGTCCTTTTACTTCTAACATAGCAAAATAAACCTTCATTATTATTTTTAATCTCTCTTGCAAGTGTGAACTCATTCTGAGCTTTGGCCTGCCTGACCTTCTCCCTGCAGCTGTTGGCTACTTATGTGTATTCATTTGTGATTTTCCCATTCTTCCTTTTCTTATACATCTCCTTCCTAACTCGAAGCTCATCTGTAAACTCCTTATGCAGCCACACTGGTTTCTTTAGATGCTTCCCACTTTTCTTTCTTATTGGAATTGTTTGCATTTGTGCCTTCAATATTTCACCTTTAAGATACTTGCATCCCTCTTGAACTCCCTTCTCTGAGTATTTCTCTAACCATGGGATCTCACCCAGAAGTTCTTTAAGCTCTTTGAAATCAGCTTTCTCAAAGGCCAAACTTCATGTCCTACTACACTCAGAATAGTATCAGCCAATGTAGAGAAGATGCACTGGAACTACTCTCACACTTCCCTTTTTTAAATCAATGAATGTTTTACTTTCAAGGAAATATGGTGAGAATAAAGCTGCAGAGATCAGTATTCTTTTGCATTGTGCCTGAAATGCAGTTCAATAATTTTATTTAACTAATTAAAATTGGTGGCATGCTTTACTCTTATACTCAATAAGAAATCTTTTGGCAGGACATAACTGAAGTACACATGCAGTTTTAATTCAGAAATTTTGTATCTCAGCTATGAGTAGGTTAGGAAACAACAATCTGGTCTCTTAAACGTGGGCTTCCTTGAAACAGATTCTTCTTCCAGCAGCTATTTATATCATTTACTCAGGAGTGGATTGAAACATCTGCCTGATTTGTTAATTTCATTTTAATTTACACCAAGGGAAGAATAAGTTGATAAAACTGTGCCCCCTTCCTCTTAGTCTACTTATACTTCCCCATTAGTATGATGAACAAATGAAAAGAGAACAAGAAATTAACCTTAGAGCATAGCACATGAAGCACATCGGTGGAGGTTTTGGAGTACAAAATTAAACAATACACACACACACTTTTCTAGCCTAGATTCACTTAAAATCTCTGCAGGTTTCCACATCAAAGTTTTTCATGGTTGAAGGCCATCGCACTGCAGTGGGCTGAACTATTCAGAAAGGTTACCTAATCTGAGAGAGCCATGTTTTCTTCCCATACTGCCTGTGGGTCACAAGAAGTCTGCGGGGAGGCCATGAGGCGAGGCTGGCATTCATTGAAGCATTGATCTTTCTAGCCTGGTGTCTGATCTGCTCTTATTGGGATTTTCAAAGGAAGATTCATGGGTGTGCTTTGAAATCTTCTGGCTCAAGGAGTTACTGAAGTCTTCTGCCAACTAGGAACAGTGGTCTGGGATCATTGTCTAAAGATGCCTTTCCTCTGTAATAATGATCAAACGATGTTGGATTGTGAAGTTACTTAGAGAGTTTCATTTAGAAACATTTGAGACAAGACTAGATAAGGAGAATAACACGTAGATAAGTACCTATTCTATGCAGGTGGCTGGATTAAGGTATACAAGAGGGATTCATTTTTTCTTATTATTCAGAACTTTAGATAGTGGAATCCTGGTGTCACATCTCCACATATATTTATGTAATAAAAGCAACACCAGACATTTATATGGAAATTTTTAGCATTCAAAGAGTTTCACAGGCATTTTACATTTCCAAATAAAGAAAAAAAATCTGATAAATTTAAGATCAAATGCTGGCATACTTGGAGAGGGATTCAAATTCATTTCCATAGTTTTTTGGATACATTATTGTTGTTGTTGTTTAGTCGTGTCTGACTCTTTGTGACCCCATGGACCAGAGCACACCAGGCACTCCTGTCTTCCACTGCCTCCCACAGCTTGGTCAAACTCATGCTGGTAGCTTCGAGGACACTGTCCAATGAGTGAGCAAATCTGTAAATTGAGCAACCCACATGGCAGATTACCACAAGTGAGTCACTATGATGTCAAACTGCTCAGGCAGAAAACCTTTACCTGGAATAATCTGATTTATTTTCCAGATGTTTTCCCTTCCAGGGCTGACCAGTATATTTATAAGGTATCGTATAAGGATTTATTCATCTATGCATAGGAGCACAGGTTAGATGGAATATGTGTTTCAAATCGGTAATATTTGAATTGGCAGAGAACAGCAAATCTTTCATTTTAAATAACTTTCAATTATGAATAGCAGCATTACTTGTAAAATAAAATAGGATTACCAAAGTCCATCTAATGTATCCTTATAGCTCTCAGAATGCATGTTTGTTTTATGCTTTTATTTAGGTTTTATTTCAACACTTGTTAAAAGAGGGACTTTTTAACAAAAACAAGGCATGCCAGGGAAAATCACCATTTTAAGATTGTTTAGGCCAGGCATCCCCAAACTTGGCCCTCCAGATGTTTTGGGATTACCATTCCCATCATCCCTGACCACTGGTCCTGTTAGCTAAGGATGATGGGAGTTGTAGTCCCAAAACATCTAGAGGGCCAAGTTTGGGGATGCCTGGTTTATGCTATTTTGAGCTTTAACTTGGGTCTAGGTTAACCTTTATTTATGTTTTTTTAATTAGCACCTGCACATTGGGCTGAATCCACCAAAGACCTTAAAGAAACAGAATGACCTACATAAAGAATTATTCCCTTCCTCTTCCCTGCCCCGGTCTTCCTGAATATGCTCCTAAGGGTTGAGTGAATTCCCAAAGGAGATGGGGACAGGGAAGTGATGTTTTATGGGGTCACTTACACAAGGGCTTCATTGGATTAAATTGTAAATGGATACATAAATGGGTATGCAATATGTTTTTTTTAAAAAAAAATTTCATTGATATAAAATTGCTACTGTCCTGACAAGTGTCTCATTGATTCCCCCCCCCTCCATCATGCTTGGCAGGGGGTTGGACTCGATGGCCCTTGTGGTCTCTTCCAACTCTATGATTCTATGATTCATTGTTTATTGACTTTTTGTGCATAGAGGTTGTTACCCATTGCTAGAGGTACCTTATACACACTTTACCTGCTTCCTACTGTGGAGTTTAAATCCAAGGAAATGTTTCATTCATTATTTTTTTCCATATGGAAATAAGTTTGCTTGTGGGGAGGGAAATGCCTGTGGATTATATCTGTGCTGCTCAGTTAAATCCCAAACCTCTTTGTCAAAGTGAGGAAAACCATGTGAATTTGACTGCTCAAATATCTCAGTGGGCCACAAAGGGTTACACTAGGATCAAATATTTTTTTATATGGAAGAGAAGCATGTCACCGTGGAACAACTAATAGATGAAGCTGCCTTGAATTTGTCCTGGTTGCAAAAGCAGAAACTCACCCATACTCCAATAGTTTGGTTTTATTTTTGCTGCTGTTTTATCGTGTATTTTTATAGGTTTATGGGTTACTGCATTGTTTTTTTCCTGATTTTGTGTTATGCTTTATGCTCTTAAAATTTGTACATCACTTGGAACGCCTTATGCATCAGGCAACTAATAAACTGAATCAATAAGAATAATAGCAAAGATTAATATACGGCCAAAGAATTCAGTTTGTGTACCAAAAAATTTAATGGAGTAGTTCCACTACATTTTTTTAAAAAAAATTTAGCTGTCATTTTATAACATCCTCCATGATCCCCTTAAATATCCACCTCCTTTTCTATGCTGCATTAAATTAACTGATAAAAGAAAACATTTTCATATAGCAGCCTGCTTTTGATCTCCCTCCTCCAATTGTTCAGACTTCTACCATGATAAACGCCCAAGCTGCATGCGCTAATTTTTTTACTGTTTTCCCCCCTATTCTGATGTGTTTTATCCTTGAAACTGCCTCTTGCCTTTTCTGTAGCTCTAAGGATATATGTATATCAGCTGGTCTTTTCTTGGGAGTGGCAATTTATATTTGGCAAAAACACAATCCTGCCTTTCCAAAATAGCCATTTGGCAGTTCCTTCTTGCACTCCCACTGCTTCCAGCTACTAAAGTATCCTTATCTGTTGTTATTTATGCAAGCCCCCACTCACCACTTCCCACCAGTCTTTCACTTTTGAGGAAATGGCATTGATTATCATATTCATGGAAGAGAGTAAAAATACAGGTTACCTTTCCAATACCTTAATCTGCAGTAGCTCACACAGTAAAAATGTGGGCATCTCAGTGTCAAAGACTGAGATGAAAAAGAATGTAAGCAGGCATGAATGGAAATATTATAATAGGGAGAATTATTTTTTTCAGACAGTCCCTGGGCTGTTCTAGAAGTTATGGGACATGCACTGATTGGAAATGTTTTCATTTGTGCTGAAAGCAATATCATGTGTAACTGCCCCAATACCATTGTGAACACACATAATTGTGAATTTGCAATGAAAATGACTTCTGAAGGAACCTTCTATTTTACCCCAGTGACTTTGGCTTGTTCTATTGACTCCCTGCAGCCTTTCAAAAAGGCAATAAATCATCTTCAAATATCTTAAGGGCTGTCACATGGAAGAAGGAACAAGCTTGTTTTCTCCTGTTATGGATGGTAGGACTCAAACCAACGGCGTCAAGTTACAAGAAAGGAGATTCGGACTGAACATATGGAAAAACTTTCTGACATTAAGAGCTGTTTGACAGTGGAACAATCTCCCTCGGGAGGTTGTGGACTCTTCTTCATTGGCGTATTTTAAGCAGAGGTTGGATGGCCATCTGTCATGGATGCCTTAGCTGAGATTCTTGCATTGCAGGGGGTTGGACTAGATGACCCTTGGGTCCCTTTCAACTCTAATTCTATAATTTTTTTAAGGATTTGGTCCCCCCCCCAGCACACTTAGCAGAGGTGTTCCCAAATTTCAAGTAAACCAAAATTCCAAGCTGAAATCGAAGATTCCTGCTCACCAGAGGAATTTCATGTTGAGGTTTGTGAGAAAGCCTCTCCTCCTTACAGAGGGAAGGAGTTGTGAGTGGGAGCTGTTTCCCGCGTTGGCAGGGGGCATTTTGGCCCCTGCCCAGCTGTCCTGGCTGCTGTGCCACGCCCCCTGGCAGCCAACTAATCAGGTGGAGGCTTGGGGGCGAGGTTTAGCCGCTCAAATGCAGCCGTGGCAGCGCTTCCCTTTCATTGTGCTGCTGGTTTTTGTCAGAGCTTTGAAGTGGACAATAAGTGAGTTGGCAAGAAGCCAAGTTAAGCAAGGGTAAGTGAGGAAGTCTGCTTGGAGATAGGGAAGCCTAGCAACAGGTGGTGATTGGCTAAAAGTTTTCCCTTATAAGCAGTGTTAACGGAAAAATCCGAGGGCTTCCTTGGACAAAAACAAAGACACCAACCAGGATAACTTGGAGCAAAACAGCAGCCTGTAGGCTTGGCCTTTATTGATTTGTTGCAACAGGGTGCTCCCCTCACCCGCAGGAGAGAGGAGGGACCCAGAAAAATGGTGTGTAAGGGCTTATAAAGACTTTTGAAATTGCCACCCTGTAGATCAAGACCACCCCCAGAAACATCATACATACATCACAGAAGGGGTGTAACCTAAGACTACCCCTCATATACATCATACCTACATCACAAAAAAGGCGGTCTAAACAAATTTGAATGTTGTTTTTCTCCTGTCCTTGTTTATCTCCTGTCTGGCAGGTTACTTGATTGGATTGCCTGGGGAGCTTGGCCAATCTTTTGTAATGATAAATACTTAGTTCCTGGGCCCAGGTCACAGGCTCACACACTATTCAAACACAGACATACCCTTAAGACAGGATTTGTGAAGGAAAAGACAATGGGGAGGCTTTCCCACTTTGACCTTGCAAAGAAAACATTTGCTCAGTTTAGGAATCAAAATGGCTTCAGGTCGGTCTTCCTGTGCTGATCTATGTACGTGTGGTTATGAACATTGCCATATATCTAAGACCTCAAAATTCCTATCACAGCAGCATGGCACAGTAGTTTGGTGTTGGAGTTCAGAGGTTGGTGTGTAGAGTTTGAATCGAGTCTGTGTATATAGTAACTTGTACAAGCTGTGCTATACTCTGTATATAATAAAAGCAAATACAAATCAAGTTACTGCTCAGCATGTTATGTTCCTGGGTCGTCATCCTGGACTACACGGACTAAGCAGCCGGTAGCGGAGAGTTTTTGGTTGAGATCCTTCAACATTTCAATGGGACTGTAAAGGGTTGTAAATAAGTGTTGTGAACTTTCTCAGAAACACCCCCATAACACTTGCTACTCTTCATGCTGTGTGGTTGATGCCATCATTTGCTGACAAGAGACTTGGGACTTAAGAAGTTACTTGAGCCTCAAACGCCAGAACTTTGGAACTTTATCACATTTCCTTGCTCAGCGAGAATGGAGAAATGGAGTGTAAACAATGTAACCTTGCAATGATCATGAGACTTTTCCCTTGTGTGTCAACTGTATGGAACAAATAATCACAGAGGCACTCAACACTGATAGCTGCAGCCTGCTGACCATCTTTGAATGGTTCAGGTAAACAGCAAATGACCTATATTATAATAAATATCCCATTGACCTGAATGGAACAGGTACCCCAGGATCAAAAGAACTATGCAACTGCTTCCACCCAAGGGGACTTTATTTCCTAAAGAGTAACCTGCTCATGGTGAAATCCTTTTGCAGACTTTCAAAGCCTGTTTGCATAAACTCCATTTTTCCTGATTACCTGGTACTTGTCCCTGGTAGAAGAACATTGTGTGGCGAGGCCCTGGCCCCCGCGTTTCCCTTAGATAATAAACACACGGACATGAATGTTTAGGTTAATGGGATAAAATAGGCCACAACTTTCTTGGTTACAGATGTGAGCGGTGTGGCTTAGGCATTGAGTGAAACTGGACTATATCCTGACTCCTGCCTGTCTGCAGGTAGTCTCATAAGGGTAAACCACCAGTAGGGGGAGCCCTATGATATACATCAAATCGGGGCACTCCCAGGGTCCCTGATGGGGTCGTGCCATGGCCCTAACCCATGCCCAGGCTTCAGACAGGAACCACGCTCCCCGGATCCTTTTAAAGCAGCAGTACTCAACCTGTGGGTCCCCAGATGTTGTTGGACTACAGCTCCCATCATCCCTGACGACTGGTCATGCTGGCTAGGAATGATGGGAGTTGTAATCCAACAGCATCTAGGGACCCACAGGTTGAGACACTGCTTTAACGGGATACCCGTAACGAGGTGGGGCAGGTGGAGGCAACAACCTCCCCACCCATGAACAAGGTTTACCCAATGCCTAACCTTACAAAGTTGTGATGTGGCCGGGAGTCCCAATGACACAGGTAGTATCCCTCCACCCACAGTCGGGTTACTGGGAGGCCTGGAGGCCCTCACGCAACGCCACCCCCTGGGGAAGGGGAGGGGACCTGTATAAATTTAAGCATGACTTTAAAAAGCATCACAAAGAACACACCGGGAAAACTAAAGGAAAGAAAACCCAAGGAAAACTAAAAAGGAATGAAAATTGGCTGATCCATCCACCTAACAATAAGGCCAACTGAACTTAAAAGGATTTGTCTCTGCATTGACATGCATAGGTTTATGCTGCTTAATACTAATATTTCATTATTTAAATACTGTAGTGTGCTTTACAGGAAATCAGGGAGAAATTAGGAAAACCAATCTTCCCATGAGTGAAGGGACAAGGCTAGAAGTTTCAAGCTATGCTGAAAGCATTGTTATAACAAGATTGATTTTTTTTACACAAAGCACAGAGAGAGGGAGTGGTGAAAAATTTGCCTCATTGTCTCTTAAAAGGTAGCCTTCGTGGGGATAATGGTGGAATTGTTAGTTTCTGTGTTGAATAGAGTGACACATCATGTAGCGATACGATTAGCGCAGCCACTTGGAAGAGATATTACTGTAAATTCATAATATGGCTAATTTTGCTGGTGTGTTTATAAAGACATGAACAACAAAAACAAGTCAGACGAGGTGTCTTTTGTTTTGTTTTGTTTTGTTTGTATATAGCTTTCTCTTTTTGTTTTTGATGTCTTGCTTGTATTCTTGATGGTAAATTAGTGTGTATATGCACACACAGGCGAGCATGTGTATGTGTCACACACATACACATCAATTGTTCACTATGACCTTTGGGCCACAGTGAAATCAACAACATTCATTCATAATAACTTCAACAACAAAGAAAACATACATTTTATTAGCTGGAATGCACACTACATTCCACTGTAATGTTCTATGGAGGGGGTGGGTTGAGATCCAATCACTTGCTTTTCTCGTCACAAGAAGAGATGGAGTCCAGTTTGTTTGAGAAATGCAAACATGCTTTGTTTTGCAACTATTCATTTTGCCTGGAAGAGAAGAAGACAGTATCATTGTAGTCAAACTTTAAATATTGCTCCTGCTATAGCAAAGTCATCAAACTTTGCATCATTAACTGTTCTGCTTACCTGGCTTTCAATACTAATTATCTGAAATACAGGTGAATCACACTATGTCTTAAAATAGAATTAATGAGCATTCCCATCGAGAATGCAATTGGCTAGATTATTAAACAGCATCTGTGTTCTGTCAATTATGGTAATTTCACTGTTTTAAAGAGCATTTTACATTTCCTGGTGGGAATATAACTGTGCCCAGCATATGTTTATTAAGCCACTTAGCAAACAGAGCTTTATTAATGAATCTTCAAGTTAAACTATTCCATTCTGTACTTTTTAATTAGAGACTGTAAGTCATAGTATATGCGTAAAGTGAATGGCCATAGATGTACTGAGTAAACACAGATACTTTTGATAACATTACTCTGTTACGTAGTAACTTAATTGAATATATGATAGGTATCATCATAATGGATAATGGGCTGTAACCTAGTAATGTGAATTTTGTGTATGATACTGCACCTCTTAGCTAACTAGAAACATGTAGCGGAATAAGCATTCAACAACAAAAGTCTCTCTTTAGCTTTAACTGATGAAGCTTTCCTAATAAGGCCTCTGAGAATTGGCTCACACAAACAAACAATGCTTATTTTCTCCACATGATCATTTAGTCAAGTTAGAGTTACCGCTGAATATTGTCTAAAGTGAAATTCAAGGTTAATTAGCAGATGAAGATGACCATTTGGGGAAGGCATTACCTTCACTGAATTTATATTCCAGCCCGAATGTGACTATTTCTCACATTCACCTATGTCTGACCAATTCAGTTATTTGAGTGGTTATTGTTATCAAGAAATGACCTGTATGCATGCCAAGGGGGGGGGGGAGTTTGTAGAGGAAGAGGATTGAGACCAGGTGAATTTGTAGAGACTTGGAGTTTGACTGTAAAAAAATTTACCACTTCCATGGTGTTCCCCCCACTTTACCCCTCTTCTTGGTGCATGAGAAATCTCTAAGTGCTCTAAGTGTTCTTAAACCAAAATCATTGAGGCTTCTTAATTTAGAATTCTAACTAATATATTTGGGTTTGGATTCTGGAAACCTAGACTGTAAGAAATCTCTCAGCTCTGAAGCTCACTGGGTGGCCTTGGGGAAATTCCTATCTGTCAGCATGCCTTGCCTTGGAGGGCTATTGTATTCAAGTGAGGGGTGGAAAGGTAGTTAATAAGTAAATAAATATTTGCTCATCTCCAGGCTCTTGAAAGGAAAGCAGGTTGGGGAATGAGAACTCTTTACTTCCGCCGATAGTTTTCCATTACCTAACTCTTCAGCTGGGTAATTGTTCAGGGGCCAGTAAGCAAATTTCACAATCCCTTGAAGTAAATTAGAAACAGAAAAGTAATTCTCTACAAGTGCTGCAATAATGCTATGCCATCCATCTATTTTTTTTTAAATGGATAAGGTTGTTTTCATAAGGATTCTTTACAGCATAACCAGTTATTTTCAGATTTAAATGTTAAGACTGTGGGACAAGTCTGCGTGACACAGCAGATGAGTGATCAGGATCTCTCTCTTTGACTGCTTTTGTTGAAATTGAATACAGTGGCACAGGTATGGAATTATGATGGGGATAGTAGTGATGTGGCAAAGGATATGTAACCCTTTCCCCCAACCTAAATGGCCCTCTAAATTATCATCCCCAGAGGGGAACAAAGATAAATATGTCTACCTTCATTCCCTCCCTCTTGGGGGACTGAAAAAATCACTTTAGGGAGGTGATTTAGATTGTGCACAGGAGGAATGAATTAATTGACTTCTCCCCAGCACTTCTTTTCTCACCAAACTAGCAACCCTGTGCAGGGTGGGGAACCTTCAGGTTGTAAGCCAATCTTGATCCACAGGAGAGTATGATTTGGGAGAAGACTATTGCTTGGAGGATCAGTGGTTTCCACCTTTATATACCCCAGATGTGGACCAGAGCATAAGGTAAAGGGACCCCTGACCATTAGGTCCAGTCGTGTCCAACTCTGGGGTTGCGACACTTATCTCACTTTATTGGCGGAGGGAGCCGGCGTACAGCTTCCGGGTCATGTGGCCAGCATGACTAAGCCACTTCTGACGAACCAGAGCAGTGCACGGAAACACCGTTTACCTTCCCGCCAGAGTGGTACCTATTTATCTACTTGCATTTTGATATGCTTTCGAACTGCTAGGTTGGCAGGAGGAGGGACCGAACAATGGGCGCTCACCCCGTCACAGGGATTCGAACCACCGACCTTCTGATCGGCAAGTCCTAGGCTCTGTGGTTTAACCCACAGCGCCACCCGCGTCCCTTACGGACCAGAGCATAGCCAGTTTTAAATTTGGTCTGCCCTTGGAGCCCCACCCTCTGGGAGGCTACCAATTAAGATTCTGGTAGCTTCCTGCTCTGACCTCCAGCGCTGCCCTAGAGCCACAGAGACTGCCCTTGGTAAGTGACTTTGAGAACCAGCAGTGGTGAACCACAGGCTCACAAGTTATCTAGATTATCAGAGGGAAGGATACAAAATCGGTCCCCACCATGATAACCAACTTGGTACGTGCAAGGAGGTTTGCTTTAACATGGGCGTGAGCATTTAAACAAGCGGCTTCTCCCAACAGCAGCCTAAATGGTGTAGCCCAACAATAGTTGCACCTCATGGTTACTCCAATAAGGATTTTCTTCTGGCCTGTGCTCCAATGTGCCCTGTTGTTGCTACACTACAGTGGTACCTCGGGTTAAGAACTTAATTCGTTCCGGAGGTCCGTTCTTAACCTGAAACTGTTCTTAACCTGAGGTGCCACTTTAGCTAATGGGGCCTCCCAATGCCGCCGTGCCGCCACCGTGCGATTTCTGTTCTCATCCTGAAGCAAAGTTCTTAACCCGAGGTACTATTTCTGGGTTAGCGGAGTCTGTAACCCGAGGTACCACTGTCCTGGGATTATAATAGCAGAACTCCCTCCACCCTCCTATCTTATTAATGACTATTGTTCTGTGCACATTGCTGTAAGTATTTCCTTGCGGCGGAATGCGGGTGGCGCTGTGGTCTAAACCACTAAGCCTCTTGGGCTTGCTGATCAGAAGGTAGGCGGTTTGAATCCCCGTAACGGGGTGAGCTTCTGTTGCTCTGTCCCAGCTCCTGCCAACCCAGCAGTTCAAAAGCACACCAGTGCAAGTAGATAAATAGGCACCGCTATGACGGGAAGGTAAACTGCATTTTTGTGTGGTCTGGTTTCCATCACAGTGTTCTGTTGCACCAGAAGTGGTTAGTAATGCTGGCCACATGACCCGGAAAGCTGTCTGTGGACAAACGCTGGCTCCAACCCCATAGTCACCTTTGACTGGCCTTAACCATCCAGGCATCCTTTACTTTTTTTCTTTTTGCCTAAGTAAACATAGGTCTTTAATGTGCTGTTGAAAATTTGCACACAAGTCAAACGCTTTTTCTATTCTTTTTGTTTTGCTTCAGGGAAATGAATGGTTAATCATTTATTTGTGCTTTATGGACCTAGGAAATAATTCCTGCACCCAACATTACAATTTAATTAAATGGCATATAAAACAAAGATTGTGAAATTAATGGGATTCCACTAAGAAGCTTGGTTAATCAAATGCCTTATTAATGCCATGGTTCTGTATATGTTTGTGTATATATGGCTTGCTTTTTATTTAGTGAAATAAGCAATTTAATGGTTTCCTTGATGATGGGAATATCATTTGCTTTGTTATCTCCAATCATATTCCCCTAGAAGTGATTTCAAGACTATTTCATTAATAGTGCTTCAAATTTATTTCCCCCGTGTTGTGGTATTTTCTATAACAAAAATAGCCTGATCTTCCTTTAGGCTAAACAGGAGATAAAGATTGTTCCCACCAAAATCTATTAGAGGTACCCAAAAGATACAAAGTAAATTTATTATGATAAACAATGTACATTGTATACAATATATGCATCTTGCCCTTTCCTACATTTTCTCCTTGGTATTCGCCTGGGAGCAAAAGTATATATTTAGATTAGCATTGGTATATTCTGTATCACACCTGCACTATTTCTGGCCCACCAATATATTTCGGACGAGTGCTACTTTGTATGAATTCTGGTATTTTCCATATCAGACCTGCACTATTTGTGATCCACCATGTCAACTGCAATCTAACAGCCTCATATGACACGTCACTGGGTGACTATTTCATTTCCACTCAAATGAGTTTTCTCTTTTTCCTTTCTCAGTTGGGCTGGACATTTAAGCATAAAAAGGGAACTGTACCACTGAGAAAGTAGCTACAAATTTGCATGTACTAATTGATATTTATATATGCAAATTTAGAAACAATTGCCAGAATTTAAATGGAAGCTAATTAATTTCCCATCCAAATGCCCCAGATAGGTCTTCAGTTAGTTTGTACCCCAGCACCAGATCACTCCCAGTCTCTTAGTTGGAGGTAAATTGATTAAAGAGAAACTATTTAGCACTCCGATACTGCTCCGAAATATTTTCCCCTTCAGTTAATTATCCTTACTCATGAGCCACTTTTAACCCCCTCTTATAATTTTTTGTTTTTTAAAAATAAGATGCCTACATTTGTGATTCTGTTTTTCTTTGTGTATGTGTACGTTTGGGGGGTGGGGTATTATAATGAGAAGGCATGGCTTTTCTTTTTAATAAGTTTGACCAGCTATAGGTCAGCTGCCTCTGTCAGCCTGCTGCCAAGCTGTGAGCTGGAACCCAAGAAACCTCTGGAAAATGAGAACACGTGATGCCATAATAGTGTTTCTATTTTCAGGGATGTTGCTTGTCAAAAAAAAAAAAAAAGGCTGAAAGCAAATATCTGATCATTCCATTACTACCAAGTATGCTTGGTGGTCATTTAACTGCTTTGGGGAGGGGGTGTTTTCCCCAAGCTTCTTAACTGATTTTTGCAATATCTGGGTCTCCCTGAACATGCTAATGGTTTCTACTTTTTCCCTTCTGGCAAATTATCTTTTGGCACTCAGCCTCTGTGTTTGTGGTGTGCTCTTGTAATTCTCTGGGCTATCCAATTATTACTCTGATTCATTCCTTTTAGAAATGTGATAAATGACAGATGGGTCAAAGTTTGGGATGCTCACACCGCACCGCTCCTTCTAGCAAGAGGCAAAGTGAGGTGATCACATCGGGCAGCAGAATCCACAAGGGCAGCTGATCTGGCTTCCAAGGAATGCATTCCTTACTCTTGCTGCTGCCAGCAGAGTGGCTACAATGGCTATGGTGTGCTCCTTGGAGACCTGATCTGCTCCCTCCTTGGCAGCCCTCATCACACCACCTCTACAGCAGCCTCTCGGGGAATAGGAGGCACCATTGGTCTCCACCTTCAAGACAGGAAGCCCGGGGTGCTGTCCTCTAGGCTCTACTGGTTTCTACACCCACCTTGTATGCTTCAGAGTGAGCCCCCTTTCCCCCCCACAACAGCCTTTGAGCCCCACTGAATCCATTGTTGTTGTTTAGTCGTTTAGTTATGTCCGACTCTTCGTGACCCCATGGACCAGAGCACGCCAGGCACTCCTGTCTTCCACTGCCTCCCACAGTTTGGTCAAACTCATGCTGGTAGCTTTGAGAACACTGTCCAACCATCTCATCCTCTGTCGTCCCCTTCTCCTTGTGCCCTCCATCTTTCCCAACATCAGGGTCTTTTCTAGGGAGTCTTCTCTTCTCACGAGGTGGCCAAAGTATTGGAGCCTCAGCCTCAGGATCTGTCCTTCCAGTGAGCGCTCAGGGCTGATTTCCTTAAGAATGGATAGGTTTGATCTTCTTGCAGTCCACAGGACTCTCAAGAGTCTCCTCCAGCACCATAATTCAAAAGCATCAATTCTTCGGCGATCAGCCTTCTTTATGGTCCAGCTCTCACTTCCATACATCACTACTGGGAAAACCATAGCTGAATCCATTAGGTAAGGTTGATTAATTTCCCACCTTGTTCCTGATGTTATCGTCACTCAATCCATTGTTCCCAATGCAGATTTCTAGTCTAATGTCTCTTTATACTCATGGCATGATATAGAGAGATAAGCCATAATGTAAGTTTGGATTCACACACACCTCTTCACAAGATCTTTATTTCCCCCTTGTTCCCGATGTAGTTCTTCACTCTTGCCTTGTTCCTGATGCAGATCTTTATTCCCCCTTTGTTCCTAATTTAGGCCTTCACGCACCCCTTCTTCCCTGGTGGGGAGGCTGCTATTTTGTGGTTCGCCTCAGGTGCCAAAATGTCTTGGCCTGTTCCTGGTTCAATGTAGTGGTTCAAAATCAAACAGTATAAGAATGAACATTTATTTTTCATGCTGGGTGGTATTCACAATAAAGAAGCAGTCCCCCCCCCCCACAAGAGAGTAGCACAATTTTAAAACAAAAGATTGACAGAAGGACATCACGATTATAAAGCATTTTATGCAGCTCTCCCTTTTCTTTACTAGTATAGTTCAGCTTATTACATTGCAAATTCTTCTGAACAAATGAGAGTCTTAGCCCTTGTTCCTGGGGAGAGAAGTAGTAATACTTTGATGTTGCTTCCAAATATAGAAATTACTTCTGTTTTAAAATGCAGATGAGATTCCTTTCTTTCTTCCCCTGCCTTGCTACAGACTCTGCCTGTCATAATTGAAATTTGAATATGACTCATTCTTAAACTTGAAGGGTGTTTGGGTGGGGAAGAAAGTAACAGAAGAAGCAAATAATTAAAAGAGCTCTCTGGAGAGATGCTATGCTCGCAAATTAAATATTGTTTGAGTTATGCTTGAAGAAAGAAAAGGAGAAGTTTTAAGGATGGAATAATAACAAGGGATGAGAGAATGGTAGTTCCTGGTGCAAATAATCACAATGGAGTGAAGACAGATGTGCGGAATAGTAAAACACATTTTGTTTTACAAGTATGGTGTAAAATTTTGTTATACATACACTTGTTATAACTTTTCTTTCTGATGCATCCAAACCAGCAAGCACTGGATCACTAAATCGTTTCCCATGCCAAAGAAATGTTTAATCTACAGTTTACCCCAATCTCCTGTGCATGAAGTATGATAACATTTGGAAAGAGTTTATATAGAATGTAGTAGGCTATTAACATCTACACAAGTACAATGGAACCTTGGCTTTTGAACATCTCTGCTGCTGAACATTTCAGAAGCCGAACACAGAAAACCCGGAAGTCAGACGACTGATGAATGGTTAGACACTCTAATGAAGGGTTAGACACCATTCTGGCACCACATTCATAGCTGTAGATCCTGGGTTCAAGCTTTTCAGACAGGGGAAATGCAAAGCTTGAGAAAAACCAGGATACAGGTCCCAAGCTACTGAATATTTTCTTGACTTTTCCACTTTTCCACAATGTTTTACAGAGAACATCTGATAATACTGAATGACACCTTAGAGCAGAATGAGGAAAGGGCCATGGGTTTCCACAATGACCAGCTGCTATACTGCCATCCTCAGTGACGGTAAGCAAGCAATCTTGATTTTGAAAGGCTTTGAATGTTAAAGTGTGTCAGTGGCTAAACATTCCTCTGTATTTCTCTACTTGTGCGTTTTTAATGAGGAGCTCTGAGGATAATTGTCTATTTAATTCCCTATACTTATGTTTCTTTGAATGAAATGGTAACTTCTGAATTATGTTGATGAAAGTCAATATTTATCAAGTGCAGCTCGTCTATACATATTACAGGTCTAGTAACTGCCAGAGAAACTATTTGTCAAAACCTAAAGATGCAATGACAACACAACAGCTTAATTATTAATTGTTCAAGAAGACATTGTTAGTTTTCATCATTTTTTATGAATCTAAAATGATTTGAGGTTCCTTCTCTTTTTGAATCACTCAAGGAAATGTGTGCTCACACATTGCATAATATCAGACTTCACAGAGACATTACAGAAAATCACTGGGTGGCCTACCTATCTCTGCAGAGTTGTTATTAGTGTGGAAACTCATGGCACTGCCACAGTGATGAGCCTTAAGGCAGCTTTCAGGTTCTGAAATGTTTCAGGTTCTGAAATTTTAACACTGCAACGTTGACTCCTGCTCAGTCTCAGTCCAATCACCACCCTCCTCTTCCCTCCCCAGCCAACATGCTCTTCCTCCTGTCTTCCTACCGTTTAAAATTCCAGTGGCAGCACCAGTGACTTCTTCACTGCCTCCTGGTCTCTGGGAATGTTTGAGCCACTCCTGCTGTTTGCAGTGGACAGTTTGAAAAATGTTCAAAACTTCATTACTTAAAAAAAGAATTTTTAAAAAAGAATTTAGAAGTCCTTTCTAGACGTTGTGGCAAATAGCAGGCAGTTTTTTTCTTATCACCTCACGCAGGATGCCTGAGGGGGGGGGGAAAGACCCACAACACTGTCTCAGAAATTAGGTTTCAGGTGAGGCAGCAGGGAAGTAGAAGTGTTTGGCTAGGTGGCTGTCATGGCAAATGGAAGCTATATCTGGTGGATAAGTGATTGAATGGGTGGCAAGTTGAGCCAGTGAGCCCTCAGCCAGTGCCTGACTAGGCTTGTTAAGTATAATTGGTTTAATTGACACAACAATGGAAAATGTGTGTGCTTACTGATGATGGTTTAATATGGGGAAATTCCATTGCAGCATAATGTGGGACTTTAAGCTCCTAAATGACTTAATGATTAACTGTTGATTGCTTTCTACTCTCATCTCAGTGTAACCTTTGGTCATGTGATGAGGGTCTTGAGTTGCAAATTTGCCATCTTGGAAAGGTGGTGGTTAGAGTCTTTTGTTCTTTCAGATTCTGTGGAGTAATAGACATGTGAAAGACTCTCCTGAAGGGAGAGAAAACAGCTCCAGGAGAAATGGAGGCTGTAGGAATAGAGAGACCTTTGCTTATACTGTAGGTCTGTTTGGCTAGTTTTGTTTTCCCCAAAACTCCATGGAGTAAGTATGTAAATGAAGCTCTCCAGATAAACAGCTCCAGGTTAAAGGGGCTGAAATGCAGGCAATGAAACCTGAGGGGGGGGGCTATGTTTGTCAGCTCTAATTATAAGTATTTTATTTCTAAGATGCTGGGCCTGTGCTGGACAGTGCAAGGCATTGTATGGATGTATCTTTGATGCTTTTGTTCTGCAAGTAAACTTTCGAATTAAAGTTATGGACCTTAGTAATGTTTTTATTCCAAAAGGACTCAGTTTTTATGCATCCATTTGTTTCAAACTATACGATATCAATATCTGGCAGCACCAGAACCAGAAGTAAGTGGGGGCACCTACTTTCTCTCTTTTTGTACCAGTTCCCATCATTTATCTCTTTCTTCTTTTCCACTCTTTGCAGGGTAGAGATCCTTCTAGCCAGAAGTCTGAACTTTTCACTTTCAGAGGGCTTTTCAAATTAGGGAAAGGGCTGCATGAAAGTAGGCTGAGGGTTACGGACTGCCTGTCTTTGCCCTGAAGGGTTGTAGATGTAAGGAACCCTTTTATTCCTTCAATTGCTGATCAAAGCATAGAGTAGGCAGAATGACAGCATGCCATTTTGCTTCAGCAAATGAATTGGAGAACTATAATGAGAATTTGGATATATCCTTTGGCTGCTGGTTTATCTCTGGCTTGAAGGAACAGAATGCTGGATTAAATGGCTTAATCAAATGAATATGTTCTCAATGCGGTTGGGTGTTCTAAGCAAGAGAGCTGGTTTTGAGGCAAGGAAAAGAAAGTACAAGTGGGTTCACTTTCTCTTCCAATTCTTATTTTGAGCATCCCAGGCCAATCCCATTTATCTCTCCTCTACCACATGTGAAGATGTTTGTGCTCCAGATGCAGAGTTAGACGTGTGTATATCTGCAGTTATTTGTTTAATGGTTCAAAATGGCCCTGCTGTAACACATTCATTCCTAGCAATCTACTAGACATCATAGCTAACAGAAGACATCATACCTAACAGAAATTTCCATACAGTCAAATAATATATGGGCAAAGTCCTGTGCCCCGTGGCAATGGCAATTTCTTATTCAGTGCTGTAGTGAAAAATGGAAGCTTCTAACAGGATATGTCCTGACTCTTGAGAAGAAGTATTTGTGATAATGGTATCTTCATTCTGTATTTTCTTGTTCCACAATGACCAGGAGTGCAATAACATTATTCCAAGCCTTACTTGGAATGTGAAATATTGACTTCAGCCATTGACATTATAATGATAGATGAAGACTTTGAAGTAGAGTACCTACACAGTTAGCTATGAGCTACTTATTGCAATAACCATTGAGCTGTGTTGGACACTCATATCATTCTTAGATATAACTACAAGGAACAAAAATTTCTTCTCCACTTGAAAATTCAATTTTCCCAATAAAACTTTGCTCAGTAATAACTTGAGAAGTATGATTGCAATAGGAAGCCTCATCATCATTCTGTATTGATTTATGCAGAGGGCTGTGAGATTAATGTTTACTGTAGTAGAAATGAAATCCAGATGAGTCATTATATTGTTTATCTTGTTCTTGCCTTGGTCTTATTAATGCTGGGGGAGTGGGGAAGAAATGCATTTTTGACAGGAGCTTGGAGGAATACATTTATATTTAAGAGCAGAGTATTAAGATCTGGTTAATAATCTTATTTTGTAAAGTGCATCCCTGACAAAACTGATAAGAATAACTAAAGGGAAGAAGTCTGAATTGCCCCAGTGATCTTTGGTGTTTTAATTGGTTGCAAAGTTGTATAAGTAACTGGGGCTGAGCCAACAAGTCACCCCACAGAAATAGTGAGGATAAATTTGGAGGTGTTTGGATTTGAAAGCTTCCTTCCAAACCCCAGAATACCTTTGAAGTCAATGTTTTATATGACTGAAGTCTGATGCACAACTGAGATGCTCAGTTTAAAACATAAATTTGATTACATACATTGGGATCAGCAGGGGCAAGGGGAATGATTAACCCCCACCCCCATGGTGTCCCTAATGGATGACATTTGTGCAAATTGGGGAAATTAAGAACTGCATTTGAATACAATTTTCAAGAAGAATAAAAGTCAATATTTTGTGTCCCTGAGAGCAGGGGGCCTGTTCTCCACTGACAGGGATGCCCTAGTGGCATGCCATGCATCACTGTGAGCAGAGATGCATTAAGCCTTCAAGGCGTACCAGAAATATATGGACCATCATGCCATGCATGTATAGCTATTCCTACAAGGTGTGACCAGAAAGTTGGGTGAATGGTCACAGAAATCAGACAGTGAGAAATATTCAAACCTATATACGTTACAAGTCTTCAAAGTAGGCCCCCCTCTGATACAATGCACCATTGACAACGTTCGCAGAACTGTTGGAAACTTCCGGAGAAGTCCTTTTTTCGTACTGCTTTCAGTTCCCTTGTCACAGCAGCTTGAACGTGTGGAATGTTGGAAAATCTGTGCCCTTTCAGTGCAGATTTCAGTTTTGGAAAAAGAAAGAAATCTGGTGGGGCCAGATCAGGAAAATATGGAGGGTGGGACAACTCAGTAACCTCAGTAGCAATTTCATGCGGAATATGCAATTATTCCGCCCTCATTCAGATGGACAAATGCGAATTCTACATCAATAACTCACGAACTCTGTCAACATTTGCGACTTGACGGTCGTTGACGGTCTACCAGACCAAGGGTCATCTTCGACGGTTTGCCGCCCTTCACGGAAAAGCTTAAACTACTCATACACCGTCTTTCGAGTGACAGATTCATCTCCATGCACAATTGTGAGCATTTCTGATGCCGACTGAATATTCGAATATTTCTCGTTCTCCGATTTCTGTGACCATTCACTGAACTCTCCGGTCACACCTTGTAATTATGGGTGTGATGCTATTATTAAGAAGCGGAATGAACCATCCTCAGGAAGCTTCACATCTGCTACTGCAAACCAGGATCCCCCAAGAGTGAACAGAGCAATGACTCAGGCAAGAGTGAAGCACCTGTCTCGGGTGGTAGAAACATAAGAGACAGGGGCACGGAGGACAAACAGGAGGACAAGCAAGAAGGGGGAGTGATCCTGACTGCTGGGGGTGTGGGGTACAGTGGGGGCAGGAGGTGGCACCTTCCCTTTTTGCCTCAGGTGGCTAAATAGGATGGGCCACCCCTGGCTGAGGATCATTAACTGCAGGGGAAAGAAGAGGCAAAGTTCATTGCACTCCATCCAGGTACCCTTTTTGCTAATCAGCAGTTCTGTCAGGCTTATACCTTGAGCTTTCTTGACTGCAGTGCTCTGTCTCTCTCTCTCTCTCTTTCTGTGTGTGTGTGTGTGTGTGTGCTGAAACCACTTGGATAGTTTGTCATAGAAGTATATATGTGTGTGTGTGTGTGTGTGTGTGTGTGTGTGTGTGTCATATAATTGCATGCCCTCCAACATTTCTCCAATGAAAATAGGGACATTCTAAGGAAAAGTGGGACATTCCAGGATCAAATCAGAAACCAGGACGGCTTCTCTAAATCAGGGATGTCCCTGGAAAATAGGGGCACTTGGAGGGTCTGTTCCTGTTGACAGATCTGGGTCTCTTCACACATCATGTTTGTGTCTCTGGTGAGCTAAGATCTTACAGGGCTATCACATAGGCAATCATGGATTTGTGACAAGCATGTTTGCACATCACACAACTGAACAATTTTAGTGGCATCCTCAGCCAATAAAAACATTACTGTAGATCACGCCTGCAAAATATGTGACCTGCCAAGATGAAGTAGCGCAGTCAGCAACAGCAGCAGACTTCATAGGCCTAGCATTATTATTTTTTGCTGTTTGTTGAGAAATAGAAAAATAAGACTGGATTTGGGGTGGGGAGGCTGCCAAGCTCTTGGCTGGACAACTGCCTATCTGATAATCTGTGCTTGGCTCAATGGGTTGCAAGCTATGCTAGCCTTCTGTCGGCCAGTCTCATTTTGTATGAATATGTGATGCCCATCTGAAAGTCAGAGTGATTAATCTGTGAATGGTCTATCTGAGAGAGAAAAATTCTGCTTCATGTTCAGCTTGAAATAAGCATGTTAAGTGCTGTTCTGAATTAATACATTCTTCTTTATTAAAAAAATAAGACTTTTCAGATGAACAAAACTCCTTTTTCGCATTCATCAAGGGCTCCCCTCCCCCCCTTTTTAAAAAGGCATTAACATGTGCTTAACTGTAGGTGCATAATTCAGTGTAGAATAAGAAATTAATGTTTTAACATTTATATTCTTTTCAAGTCTTATTCATTGTAGTTAAAAGGAACTTGTTCAAATTCATAGAACACAACACTACATGATACCCTTCAACATTTCTCTGATGAAAATAGGGTTGCCCCCTTCCATAATGATAATTTTACTATTTATACCCCATACATCTTACTAGGTTGCCCCAGCACTCTGCGCAGCTTCCAACATATATAAAAAACATAATAAAACATCAAACATTAAAAAACAACAACATCCCTTCAGATGGTTCAGGGATTGGGTAACTCCATATTCTCCAACATTTCTCCAATGAAAATAGGGACATTCTAAGGAAAAGTGGGACATTCCAGGATCAAATCAGAAACTGGGATGGCTTCTCTAAATCAGGGATGTCCCTGGAAAATAGGGACACTTGGAAGGTCTGCTACATCTCAAAAACCCACTAGCCAATAAGTGAACAGAGTAATATGATTCAGGGGCTACACAAGTTGCCTGTTTATAAGCCTATTTGTAAGGCGTCTGAGGATTACAGAAACAAACATCAAAAAACAATAGAATTTAAATATCATCGTACTGTAATGTATGCAGCTTTGTCAGTGAACCACTTTGGTGTACCTTAACTCCCTGATGATTTTAATAGAAAAAATATTTTCCCCAAGCAATGTGATAGAAACAAACAAACAAACAATGTTCAAATATGGAGCATTTCTTACGAAAATGTCATTACTTTTGCAACAACAGCATAGCATAAATCAGAAGGAATGTACAAATGTACAATTGTTCCCTAACTTTTATTTCCTTTTCTATGTGATGTAATTCACACACCAAATATATTTATATCTGCAGCTAGTATTGTAGAGGTTCTAGCTCTGGGCTACTTTTAATCTGTTTTAGTATTTTAACTTTTGTATGTTTTAAAATAGGGTTGTAATTTTTTATGGTTTTAACTTTTTGTAAACTGCTTTGGAGTTGTTGGGGTTATGCAAGCAGTGTATACTTCCATGGAGAAAAAAAATCTCTCTCTCTCTCTCTCTTTGCCAAATTCAGGGTATTGGTGTTATATTTTAAATTTAGTTTTAAGTGGATTTGTCCGAAAATACCATCCATTTATTTCCCATAAAAATGTTCCCAAACTGGTTCACAGCATCAAATGAACAACGGTAAATCTAACAATTAAAAATAATAATTGCATTATTGCATTATGTGTTTATTAAATTTATACCTGGCCGTTCCTTCCAACGAAGTCCAGAGATAAACAACTTTGGCACTTAGATGCATCTTCCCATGTGCATTTGGATGTGCAACAGATTAATGACTACATATCCCAGTCCTGCAAGTAAACTGTCCATAGAAGTCCCGTATTTTTCGCTCTATAAGTTGCACCACACCATAAGACGCACCTAATTTTTGGAGGAGGAAAACAATAAAAAAAATATTCTGAATCCCAGAAGCCAGAACAGCAAGAGGGATCACTGCGCAGCAATCCCTCTTGCTGTTCTGGCTTCTGGGATAGCTGCGCAGCCTGCATTCGCTCCATAAGACACACACACATTTTCCCTCACTTTTTAGGAGGGGAAAAGTGTGTCGTATAGAGCAAAAAATACGGTATACTTACATACACTGATTTTCTTAACTGAATAGGAGTGACTGAGGTTAGACCCTAACATGGAAAACACTCAACATGTACAAAATTAATGAGACCCTAGCATATAAACAAAATTCAGATTCAGAGGAGCTTTACATAGTCATTTAGATTTTCACTGCTATTTCTTCTACTCAGAGTACTCCCACTGGGTAGTTCAGCAGTGCTGGTAGCATTGTTTGAGTAGACGTCATGCTTTTTGGCCTTTTTATGGGTAACAAAACAATTAACCTATGCTGCAGTAACCCTCAAACTCATTTAAGATGGGATTTTCCTATTAGTTCAAGCAACTCACTTTGGTGAAGCCTTGATCTATGTGCCTGATATTTTCAGCAAAATGGCATGTCCATGTGGAAAGGGATGCAGTGAAGCATCCAGTCACGATCTTGACCTTTTTAAAAATTCTGCTAGTTTGATAACATTCCAGCAAAAATAAAATAAATAAGAGCATAGCCAAAGTGACATTATTCCCCCCTCTTTTACTTTCTATGCACAGGCATAAGTTAATACCTGACTTAATCAATTCTCTGTCTTAGCTTTGTTCTATCCAGATATTGTAAAACTGATTTATTTCCTCCTTTGTGCATAAATAGAAACACAGGAGTGCTTCATTTCCCTAGCTGCAGTTAGCTACAAGCTTAAATAAGTTAGAAGTCCTTATCAACAGACCTACTAAGCAGAAAACAGCCCAGCAGCCATGTTTTAAAGCCTAGCAAATGGTTGGGACTGTCCCACTACCGATTTTTGTGGCTTGAAAAATGCAACGAGAACAGATTTATTGAGTGTGTCATACATGGGTTACTTTTGGGTTACAAATTGGGCAGGCTTGTTTAACACATGCATGTAGGCACACATGTATCCCCATTTACAGGGATGCGGGTGGCGCTGTGGGTTAAACCACAGAGTCTAGGACTTGCCAATCAGAAGGCCAGCGGTTCAAATCCCCACTACGGGGTGAGCTCTCATTGCTTGGACCCTGCTCCTGCCAACCTAGCAGTTCAAAAGCACGTCAAAGTGCAAATAGATAAATAGGTACCGCTCCGGCGGGAAGGTAAACGACGTTTCCGTGCGCTGCTCTGGTTCGCCAGAAGCAGCTTAGTCATGCTGGCCATGTGACCCGGAAGCTGTATGCCGGCTCCCTCAGCCAATAAAGCAAGATGAGCGCCACAACCCCAGAGTCGGTCACGACTGGACCTAATGGTCAGGGGTCCCTTTACCTTTATCCCCATTTACACACACACAATGTATGGGCATGATACTTCAAGTCTGCTTTTGCCAACATCCCAAATGTCTCTGTTGGAGACATACCCAGAAAATTCACTTTGGCTTTTGTGCAAATGCCTTCATGTGGGATTCCACATGATGTGCAGGGAGTGGGGCTGTGTTGCTGGCTCCAGCTCGTGCACCAGTGTTTGGCAACCCTTCTTTTTGCAATTTTCAGGTAGGCAAGAAAGTCATGCCTGGCGGTGTGGTGTGCTCAGCATGTTGGGTTGCAAGTTCTGCAAGGCAGCTTTAAGATGCTAAGAAGAACTTTACTGGATCAGACCAAAGACCTATCTAGTCTAGGATTCTGTTTCTCACAGAGGTCAGCCAAATGCTTATTGGAAGCACACAAGCAGGACAGGAGGACAATAGCCCTCTCCTGCTGTTGCTCCTCAGAAACTGATATTAAGAGTCATCATGACACAAAACCAAGCATAGGCAAACTCCAGCCCTCCAGATGTTTGGGACTACAATTCCCATCATCCCTGACCACTGGTCCTATTAGCTAGGGATGATGAGAATTGTAGTCCCAAACATCTGGAGTTTGCCTATGCCTGCACAAAACCGATGATAGCCTATTCTCCATGAATTATTCTAATCTTCTTTTATACTGTTGCAAGCCATCCCAATCTCCAAGATTCCAGGCTAACCAAGGGTTCATGTTTGCTTGTGAATGAGGTACAGCAGAGATTGTGGTGTATTTATGATATATGGTTTATTTACACATATGTGCAACCTGAGCTTATGATGAAGGGGTTCACAGCATTAACACCCCAAGAGTTGCTTCCTCCATAGTTGCGGCCCGGGATTCAAACAGAAATCAAACATTGTTTTCTCTCTTTCTATCTCTCGCCTACCAGCTTGATGATTTTCTTCTAGCTGCCATCACTTGAAACCCTCTGTTCTCAACTCTTGCTTTGTTCTTCTAACTATCCATAAGTGCCCACCCCTTTGCCTTCCCACATAGAGCCCCTTCCCTTTGTTCCCCTAATGACACATCACTCTTGCCTCACCAGGAAGCTTGCCTGGCCAATATGTCAACACTTGCTGGATCCAGGTATTAGAAAGAGGCCAAAGTATAGGACGGTCTCGGCATATAGCCCACTCTTGCCCTCCAACTCATTTACAACTCATTTACAACTGGTGACATCAAGTCAGCATTCACCACTTCAGCAGATGTGATGTCTTAATGAATAGGTCTACCTTACAGTCTGGTTACCCCCAAGGATTCTGTGAATTTTCACTGGCATTCCAAGCTTATTCTTCACGTATGATTGAAGAAAGTTCAATATCAAAAGTATTGGTGCACGTATTGCAAAATAATTAATTTTAGTTTCAATGACTTGTGGATGGGCTATGCTAGCTTAACAATCCATCAAGAAAGCAATAGTAAGCCTCAAAAGCTGTCTGAGTGATTGTTTTTATGTAGCAGATTTTATCTTAATAACAGCATGCTTGTTTATTGTTTCTGGTAAACTTTATGACAGTTCTTTCCAGAAGGTTTTTAATCACACATCTCAAATGGCCAGGGGGTTTCTTAAGGCAAGAAGAGCTAGGTTTTATTTCCACAAAGGACTTGCAAAGGTGTTAGGCACATAGCATGCACTCTGAGACTTTGCTGTGCACTCCAAGTCTCAGAACTAGTGGTCTGGTGAAACCCGTCATCCAATACATTGAAAGTATTCGTTCCCTGTAAAATAAGTCTGTTATTCTGCCTCACTCACAGTGTACATTAGAATTTCAGTGAGTACAGAATTGAGCCTGTCTTATCATTCCAAGTTCCTTGTGTAATGGTAGGGTTCATATCTCCAGAATTGTAGGGGAAGCCCAAGAAAGTTATGAGCCGCTCGCTTGTGAGGTGCTGGAACATCACCTTGCCAATAAACAAATAAACAATATAAATAAAGCAATATATTCCAAATCATTGGATTTCTGAGACAGTGTTGTACACCACAATTGATTTTCCATGAGGTGCCAGTGAAGAGTGAAGAGGTAAAGATAAACTCATATAAAAAGGAGGTCAGTGTAATTTTTTGAAGGACCATGAATCTTGATTCTTACTAGAATATAAAAGAAATCAATTTAAGTATTGCTATATCCATTCAGCGCTGCTTTGCTCACATGGATGGACCGTGTTCCACACAAGTACACAAGATGCTATCAGGTTTGGTTTACCTTTTGTAATTGGAGAGGGACAGCGAGAAATAAAAAAGGGACACATAATCCTAAAATTAATGTTACAGATGTATTTAAGTATACTAATCATATTTATAGCATAGTACTTCCTACCTGTCAGGATGTACCAACTTTGTATGCAATTAAGGCCTTTAAAATTTCACCTGGCTTGTCATTTATGACCTCTGATGAGACTAATAGTATTGCACTGACTTGCTAAGAGAGCTTTCAGTCACTTAGTAATAATGCTGTTACGTTTTTCAGGGTCACCATGGAACTTTATGGTATTTTATGTGACAGGGCCATTTTCCTTCAGTAATAGATTATGTTCTGTAAATTTAATCCCCCTCAGCAGAGACTTCTGATTCTGAGTCCCTCCTACTAACATCTGCTTTTGTGGGCATAGTATGATTGAGATTAACCTAAAGTAGCCATCACATTGAGCCTACACCAAAATGCTGAGATGCATTTGGAGGTTCGTACTTAGGTGACACATCCAAATATTTTTGAGAGAAGCAAAGTTAATAATAAATACACAAAGCTGAATAATAATAGAAAGCTAGGCAAAATTCTTTGATGGGTTCTGCAACCTGCACATTTTTATATGCAACCTGTGCTATGAGTGTCTTCTGTCTCTCATCAGATTCCCATTAGGAATCTGGAACTGATGAAGAAGTTACTTCCACATGAGACAATACTACTAAGACCTTGGTCCTCATGTCAGGGGTACCATTTATGTAACATTGATACACTACCACATGTGATGATTCCTTTTTTTATATAAATTTTTATTAACAGTTTCAGCATAACAAATTATCAAAACAAATCATCTTCATTATCCCCCCATTTCCCCCCTCCTACCTCCCCAACAAACCCTCCCTCTTTCCTCCCTACGACTTCTCTCAGCTCCTCTCTCTGATGTCTCAACCAATGTTAACTTCTGCATATTATAAAATTGTATACATCCTTATATTATCTATCTACTGTGTTAACCCTCAATAAATTTGTGTATGTTTATTCAAAACCTGCCAAGGAGTCCAATTCATTTTGTTGTCTTTTTAAATAATTTGTAAAAGGTTCCCATTCTTCTTTAAAGTCACAGTTGTCCTTGTCTCGTAATTTGCATGTCAAATTCGCCAGTTCTGCATAGTTCATCAATTTCTCTTGCCACTGTTCTTTTGTCGTGGTTTCCTCATTCTTCCATCCTTGTGCAATCAAGACTCTTGCCACCGTTGTAGCATACATAAATAAATTATTTTCCTTTGCAAGTCTTGTCCTACTCCACATGTGATGATTCCTGAGCAACACTTATTTATAGGAAAATTAAATCCCAAATTTCACTAAGATGATCCCTGTGTGGTTTAGAATGCAATCTTTTGCCACCTACGGTCATTCTGAGGCATAAAAGAGTAATAGATCTCCACAAATGCTATGAAAATACACTGCATTGCTAAAAATTAATCTTCAACCGATGCAGAACAAATCTTTGAACCATCCTGTGGATCCTTCCACTGTATCTTCCACTGTTTCTTTTCCTGTCGCTTGCCACTGAAACCTGAAATAGCATTCTTAAACCACATGTTCAGTAATAAATCTACTGGTCACCTCAAGAGCAATTCTCAGAAAGGTCTCCAAGGATATACATATTGGACTGCATCTGCAATGTTTAGATAACTTATCTGAATGAAATGGTGAATAATGGCAGTAATAAACACAGAAAGTGTGTGTGAGAGAAGGCTGCCTCTCTTGTGTGGGTTTTCTGTAGTTGATTTGGCATTCAGTCAGTGCTATATCTGGTGGCTTGTTCCACTGGTGACATCTTGTATTAATAAAAAGCAAACCCCGTTGTCTCCTAGTGCCTTTCAGGGTGAACTAGCAAAAGCTGTAAAATGTCAGATGCTGATATGAAAGATGATATCTCTCTGGCCTATATGCTCTGACAGTGACTCAAATATATTAGAAATGGGACTCCAGCAGGCAGCAGTTCTTCTCAAAGGGAAGGACATCCCAGATGTCCACTAAAACTTCACAAAACTGATGTCTTCTTTCAAGACAGTTTCTTCTGTATTCAAAACAGGGATGAAGTAAAAAGTGAGAGATACATGGGATGTGAAACACAAGAGCAGACAAGTACAACATTCCTAGAGTGAACATGTTTGCACATGGGGAGGAATGTTTGTCCAGCCAGCAGGTAAACTTCCTGTTTCCTTCTGGGCTGGGACAGACTTCCTCTGCATGTGACTAGAGGTGGGTGTGGCCTCACCTGTGCAGGTAATGATAAAAGCACAGGGCAGGGCAGCCATCTCCATCTCTTTCACCACATGCATCGAAGAAACAACATCTGCTTAGCCAAAGATGCCCTCTTGGCTTCCAGCCAAGAGAGGACAAAGGGACTTTCTTCTTATGGAATAGTTTCCAGGTGTATGTTACTTTTCTAAGCTAAGTCTGCCTTCTGGGATCCGATTGTGAACAGAATGTGAGTAAACTCTTTTTATGCTTTTGTAGAAGACTGTGTTGTGTCTTATCTTTTATGAGGGAATAAGGGGAAAATACCAGAACAGTTATTATAGAGGCTTTAGCGAGCCTGAGCAAACACATCCTCTGCAAGTCTAAAAGAAGGGAATGTTACTCTGCTAAAATTGTGGAACTTGTTAACACAAGTTGGATAAGGATATAATCAGACAATATATCCTTTCCTGCATCCCTGAACATTCCCACAAGATGGACAATAAGTAAAAGGTCATTCATTAAGAAAGACCCATAGCACAGTATGCAGTGAAGGCTCTAGACTATGGGTGGGTGGGAAGCTCTCAAAGCAAAATGGCTCTGACCTCCAGGGGAAGCAGTCTTATATAGGTTTTCCCCTCCCCTTTGCAAGGGCTCATGGGGTAGCTTTTTCCCATGAGCCCATTGCACAGAGAGGATACTGGGCAAAACCTTGCCCACTATTTTGCAACAATCTATGGGGCACATCGCCGCTGGGCAAAGACATTCCATGCTTATGGGGCACAGATCGGAGCATATAATACAATAAAAAACAAACAAAGCTAATATCTAAAAAGAGCAAAATAATAAAAAGGAAAATAATGGAGAGAGAGAGAGAGAGAGAGAGAGAGAGAGAGAGAGAGAGAGAGAGGAAAAGCAAAAAAGAAACATACCCGCATAAATACAAAATTATATATTCTATCAACCTTCTTCAATTCACCACCTCTCTCCTAGAATACTGTATACAGTGGTACCTCGGTTTACACATGCTTCATGTTACAGAATCTGCTACCCCAGAAATAGTACCTCAGGTTAAGAACTTTGCTTCAGTATAAGAACAGAAATTGCGCGGTGGTGGTGCAGTGGAAGCGGGAGGCCCCATTAGCTAAAGTGGTACCTCAGGTTAAGAACAGTTTCAGGTTAAGAACAGGCCTCCAGAACGAATTAAGTTCTTAACCTGAGGTACCACTGTAGTTCTGATTGTCTCACCGAAGAAAGGCAAGCAAGCAAAATGATCAAGGGGCTGTAGCAACTCCTCTGTGGGGAAAGGTTGCAGCATTTTGGGGCTTTTAGTTTTGAGTTTAGAGAAAAAGTGAGTAAGAGGTGACATGACAGAATTTTAAAAAATGATGCATGACACAAAGAACGTAGGCAGAGAAAAGTTTTTCTCCCTCATGGACATCCAGTGAAGATTAATGTTGGAAGATTAAATACAGTTAAAAGATTCCATTAGCTACAGGAGATGCCGACGATAAGAGAATGGCAGATAAAGCTGGTCGAATACGCTGAAATGGCTAAATTGACACACAGAATTCGCAATCAGGACGAGACGAAGTACCAAAAAGAATGGGGTAAATTTATGGTTTATATAAGTGAGAACTGTACAAATATGAAAATGTTGGCAGGATTGAAGTAAATCTTATGTCATGGTGTAATTTTTTAATTAAAGAAACTGTGAATTATGGATTGGAATAGGAAAACTTGTGGAAGGGAAGGACGGAAGTCAACGGCTCTATGGAGCATAAAGTAGGATATATGTAATAAGAGTTGATGTTTTTGTTGGTTGGCGTTGGTGTTCTTAAACCTCATAAAAATCATTTTTTAAAAAATACAGTTAAAAGAAAGTATTTATTTCACACAGCGCATAGTAAAATGATGGAATTCCCTCCTATGGGAAGCAGTGATGGCCATCAATATGGATGGCTTTAAAAGAGGATTAAAGAAATTCAAGGAGAATGTGGCTATAAAGGCTACTAGGCCTAGTGGCCATGCTGTCTCCTTTGGAATGTGCATTTGAAAACCAGTTGCTAGAAGCTACAATGACAGAATTGTGTGGCAAGGTTATTTGGTGGCATGCAACACTGTCATCATATTTCTCTAGCCTTTTCAAACACTGCCTGAGTTTCCCATCATGCTGAAGTGATTTTTAAATGCGTACACCTCCATCTCATAATAATTTACACGTCCCTGGCCTTGAACTAAATGTTGTCTCCCTCTGCTTGTAACCTGCGTATTCCTCTTGTGCTGATTTATAACAGCTTCTAAATACAGACTAGAAGTGGCTTGTCATTCCCCCCCCACACCTTTCGCCTGAGGCTGTTGAATTCCCTGCCACTTCGATATCCCTGTTTGAAGACATTCTTGTTCTCTGGAGCGTTTCAGGCAGTCCTATTTAGTTTTGTGATTTATTCTCCTGTACGTGTACCTTCAGATGCTCTCCGCGGAAGGTGCTTTATGAATGTGTGTTGCATTATACCGTACAGCTGAGTGGCTTATGGCTGGGGAAGTGGGAATTCTCTGAGATCTGAAACTCAAACAGCAGCAGCTATCCGTCATTCTTCTCTCTAGCTGTGTGAATATCTGATGTGCCCAAGGGGTTAAAAATGTGGTCACAATGGCTCAGTTTTATGACTCAGATATATATGCATGCAAGGGTAGGGATGGGGTTATCTCCATGTGGTACACTTCAAAAACTTCTTACAAACCCGTCCAGTGCAGTGAATGAGAATACTCTCACAAACATGTAACTTGCAAAGGTGAATCCATAGATGTTGGGCATTTATTTATTGAAAAGCATTTCTAAACTGCTCAGTATTTTAAAACCTCTCACGTCGTAGACAAAACTATGGCATAAAAACAAGAAAACAGTATCAGGGTGTGAACATTAAAATGGTGTGATAAAAACAGAAACTCAGTTATAAACAAGGTGCAGACTAAGGGGTTGGGAAAAACCTGGGCAAAAATATAAATTCATAAAAGACATCAGAAACGTCTGATACATACAACAGGTGGAAGGGCATTCCAGACCGCATGGGGCAATAACAGAAAATGCCTGTTTTAGGTCACCACCCTGTGATATTCTGTAAGGCAAGGTGCCATGAGCAAAATTTCCTGTTGATCTAAATGGTTGACACTTAGCCTGGTCCCAAGTTGTTATGTTAGTAATAAGACCTTGAACATCACCTAGAAGTTGATTGGCAACCAGTGCACTTTCTTCAGTAGAGGTGTAGTATGTGTGCACCCAAGTATGTCATGTCACATATGTGTTTTATTGTAAAACGCTGAATTTAGAACATGGATCTGTATTACGATACAGTGGTACCTCAGGTTAAGTACTTAATTCGTTCCAGAGGTCCCTTCTTAACCTCAAACTGTTCTTAACCTGAAGCACCACTTTAGCTAATGGGGCCTCCTGCTGCCGCCGCACCGCCGGAGCACGATTTCTGTTCTTATCCTGAAGCAAAGTTCTTAACCTGAAGCACTGTTTCTGGGTTAGCGGAGTCTGTAACCTGAAGTGTATGTAACCTGAAGCGTACGTATCCTGAGGTACCACTGTACATGTTTTGTGTTTCAAGCCCCCTAGTCGTGACCAGGATTAACCAATCAACAAAATTAGCAGATGATGATAATGATGCATCCGTGGAATTCTGCCTTTGTGAATTATGATATGAACCAACCTCATCCACCACTTCCAGACTAATGCACAGATGAGAAATTAGAGTTGTGTGCTTCACTAATGTTTGGGTGTAGCTTTTGGCTTAAGGAACATATAAAATGCTTGCCTTCTATCACTGTGCCATTGAGAGCGTGCTCACTTATGGCTTATGTGTGTGGTACGGAAGCTGTACTACCCAGGACAGGATGGGGTTGTGCAGAGTTGTTAAGGCAGCAGAGAGCATTGTTGGCTGCCCACTTTCCACCTTAAAGCAGATTTATGCCACAAGGTGCCATAGGAAGGCACTGGACATAGTAAAAGATCCATCGCATCCTGGTCACTGTCTCTTCGAGCTCCTGCCGTCGGGACGGAGATACAGGACGATGAAGACGAACGAGCCGTCTTAAGAACAGCTTCTTCTCCAGAGCGATCTCGGCCCTGAATGGGAAGCCTGGACTTTGAAAGTCATCTAATCTTCCTTGCTGTACTATACTGTATTGTTTTAATTAGTGTTTTTATGGAGCAGTCAAGTAATTTCGTTGTCCCTGAGAGGGGGCAATGACAATAAAGATATTATTATTATTATTATTATTATTATTATTATTATTATTAAAATGCATTTAATATCATTACTCTCTGTCATCTTAACCTACCTCATAGAGTTGTTGTAAGGATGGAAAATGCCATATTTCTCACCATGAGCTCCATTTGGAATAGGACATAAAATAAATATATCTGCTTGCTCATTGCGCATTATGCCATATACGGTCGGGATTGTATTGGTTTGGGGCTACTTAAGTGGTTTGGGTGTTACCAGGGCTTTTTTCAGCCAAAACTCGCCAGAACTCAGTTTGGGCACCTCTCAGGTGAGCGCCATTGCCATTATAAGAGAACAAGGGAGAAGTTAATGGTGTGTTCTGGCACCTCTTTTTCTAAAAAAAAAATTAGTGCTGTGTGTTACCTAATTTATGACCTTATGAATGAAGCAGATTCTGTGACATTAATTAAGGAAACTTCCTGACATGCTTCCTGACTAGCAGAATGTATAGGATTCTGGACAAACCAGAACATTTATGTATGTATGTATGTATGTTCAATATTGTTCCATGCATCCAGACATTGTATGTAATTCTATGCACTGTACTTTTCTGTATATGGGCATATTCATGCTTTGTATTTGGGTTCATTTAACTTAAACGTATTGATAACACATCTATGTTTATTGTGCAGTATTTACTTTTATTTCTCAATAAATCTTACCCCCTGCACAAACTATTTTACGCACTGTACCAAGTTTCCTAAAAATGCCTGTAGATTATGTCATAACAAGGGAAATTCAGAGATGGTGTATTAAGATATTATGAAGAACAGTATGTCCCAGTTGTCCCAAGTCACAATTTCCTCACCTTAGACAGACTACACAATACTGAGGTACATGGACTTATGGTCTGACCCTGTTTAAGACAGTTTCCTATTTTCTTGTCAACTTAACTTTACTCTCTAGCTGCAAAATCAAACCCATATTTTAATTCCTTATTTTACTTGTTTTCTCTTACTCGCGCATTCTCAAAGATGCCTATGGCATCAATAGTTTTACATTTTCCTGTTTCCAACATTGTTGACTGACAAAAATGGAGGGGGGGTGAGGAAGATGAATAGTCTCAGGGTAAACTGAACCCTTCTTGGTACAGATCCTCTTAAATTTCCTTTGATTTGTTGGGGTGTTGTTTTTCTTTTCAAGTGTGAGGAAACCTCACATTTTCCTGTAGCTGTGGATTGCTGAAGAGATATGTCTCAAGTTTATTTCTTCTTCTTCGCCAGTTCCAATTTAGCTGCCAGTAGTAAATATGATGTGATATGATTTGATACAATATATGAGCTCCTCTTTTCTTATTTTGGTGCAATCTCTCTCCCCAACGCTTTGTGGTTGCCTTCTCTGGGGAGACAACTAATAAAAAAGGAAATAATTGAAGACTACGGCTGCTGGCCTAAGAAAGACTTCCTAGAGAATAGTCAAGCAAGTCTCCCTCAGGCTGAGCAGCAACCAAGCAATATAATGTATTGGCAAAAGCATTATAATAACTTGAGAGTAGTTTCTTTCTCTCCCCCCACCCCTTTTCAGTTCCTTGGGAAAATCTACAAATAACCTCCTACCCATGAGATTATATGGCAGCTTTCCCCAAGCTGATTACTACCTGGAGTGAACTACAAGTTACTGTGTTTTATAATAGCTCAGTTACCTGAAGTTGCTGCATTATCTATATATCCTCTGTTTGTTTTAGCTATTCTTCACCACAGCTGAGGAGTTTTTAAGGAGCACTACTTGCCTGCCTTGGCTGTAATCTCTTCTGTTTGTCACTGTATACTCTTTTGTGACTCTTTTGCACACACAATCTTTCTCTCTCTCTGTCTTTCTCTCTCTCTCTGTTTGTTTGATCAGCCACTGTATTTTTAAGAGCATTTTTGGTAGTTACTTCCTTATAACTCACCATAAAGAAAGACATGGTTGGTTTTCATGAGTAATCACCTGTGGCTTGAAACAGCATGGATGATACAGCATTGTTCTGTATTGTCTCATCTGACTGCCAGTGGCTCTCAAGTCTCTCAGAACCTGATGGCAAAGCCCTCTTTCTATCTCAGGAAGCAATCCAAGCCCAAGATCCACTGGGATTTTTTAAAGATCCCATGAATCTCTAGCTCAAACAGCCAATACCTGGCACAGCTATGCTAGCATAAGTCTCACATTCCAGCTCAGCTGAAGATACACCGGCATACTTCCCTCATCCCAGCTCAAAATAAAACTGGAGCCAGGCAGTCTCTGCTGTTTATGTTGACAGAAGCACCAGCTTCCCAAGTCTACCTACAAAAGAGGCAATAAAATTGCTGAGTGGCTGAGTTTGATGGCACAGAAACCTCCATTTAAAAGGTTTATCTTACTCTTGGGTCAAAAAGACCTAGGCACAGGAGCTCAGCAGCAGAAGGTCTGCAAGCTTTAATGGCTAAAAGCTGGAATTCATTTTGATAGAAATCCACTAGGAAAGTTTGAAGTTATAAAAAGTGAGCAAGCAAATCCAGTCTTCCGGGGAAATATAGCATTTCCCAGAAAACAAAAACTTGCAGTCAAACTACGCATTGTAATAAACATGTGCCCCAAATGGTGACCATGTGTTTAATTCACCCTTCTTCTCTCAGAATGCCTGAAAGAATTTACCATGTGTTGTGAAACGCACATTAGTCTGCATTTCCTCACCCACACTCTGCATCATTGGCTGCAGATGGTGATGGCAGTGGTGGTGGTGGGGAGAACTTCATGATGTCACAACATGAGGTAAGCTCTGTTAGGCATTATGAGTGAAAAGAAGGAATCAGACAGCTGCTATCTCTGGCAACTCCTACACATTTGCTGCAATGTCTAGTTGGCTGACATTTGTGTGTAGAAATTGCATTTTTATTCAGTTGTTTACTTCCCAAGGCCTTTATTTAGGGATACAGAACTCTGTCCAATTAATTTGTCTAATCTTCTGAAAGCTTTTTTTGGGGGGGGGCTTCTCTAAATTATTCAGGCAATTCATCTGAAGACAGAACTCCACATTTGCTTCAAATTGTCCCTTTAGGATGGGTATTTTCTCAAAATATTTGAATTTGCAGATGTTTCCCCCTTAATTTCTAGATTTCTGCAATAAAGATATACATGCTCAAAACCTTGACTGTTAACAACAGCATTTGAATGTATAATTTTTAATTCCTAATAATGAAATGGAATCTAAACTACATTTCTCGAGTGAACAATGCCTGCAATGAACATGCTATAAAACCTTCACTGAACAAATATGGCTGAACTCCATGAACTGTGGATTTTTCTTCCCCTTGGTTAGTGGGTATAGACCCACCCACCCCGCCAAAAAACTCCATCCAATTACCACAATTCATGGTTTCAGGAAAAAATGTAGAAATTCTATTTCATATCCATATGGTATTTCATTATTTACTTTAAGCTGCCCAGAGAACTTTATGCTATGGGTAAGGATGGACAATTCTGCCAGTTTTGATTCCTCTTAGTTTCTCATTTTTCCAATCTTAAATTCAGTTCTCCATATTTCCACATGAATTTGCTTTAAAAAAAAAAAGTCATCATGAAAATTCCTCAGCATTTTAATGTGAATTTCTTCTAACATGCATATTTTTGCAAAGTTATTCTCCCTAACATAATGGATTTTTGTGTGTTATTGTTACTAATATTTGTACTTGACTACAATGCATTTTGTACACATTGCTTGGCTAGAGAAGTGCATTGCAAAATTCAGAGAAGTGCAAATTTCAAAGGATGGCTGCATATTGTTACAGAAAGTGCAAATTTGGGAGGTTCATGTTTAAATGCATACAAATGCCTGTCATCGCCATTTCCCCCCCATATTTAGCCTTGACTGCTCTTTCCCCTCCTCTTCAGTCCCCCTCACATCTTGATAAGTTTGCAAAAGTGTTCAGGGGTGGTGGTGAATGAGAGACTGGAAGCTGAGGGGATTGGTACCCAGCCATTAGGAACCAACGCAAAATTCTGAAATGTTTCACCTTTCATTAAAAATTTCCAGATTAAAGATGGCAACCCTAGACTACACTTGCAGCATCACTTATTAAAGTCTCTTGAGCAGCCAGTCTACCGTCTTTTTGCATGAGATTTGAGAAGATTGCTCTGACTCAATTGACAGTACTCAGCTAAAAGGCCATTCATTTTGCTTACAGCATCTCCTTATACCCCAGTCACTGTAAACATCCCAAATATGATGCCTTTACTTTATATAAGAAATGAAAGTCCAAACTGCTGTTGGGTTCATAGTTCTTATTCCTACAGGCCTCCAGAGATAATTCTGTTTTAAGCTGTTGTAAGTCAACAAGCTTCTGGAAGAGATATTGCTGAAGTCACTTAAGAAATACTGGAGCTTGCTCAGCCTAAGCGACAAGGAGAAAGGTTGATAAAAGTGATTCAGATAGTCCAGGGAATGAATGTTATAACTGAGTACAGTTCCAGTGCACTGTGTTATATTAAAATGTGACTTTGATCCATAAAGAGAGAATCATAGCTCTCCTGGTATATAGCTTTACAGGAACACCAAGACTGAATTGTTGGGTTTACAGCTTAAACAATGCAGAAAATTTCATTTCAAGTAACCCAGGGCAAAGATTGCAGTCTGGAACATGTTCAGATTTGTCACTTCTTCTTCTTACTCCTGTTCTTAAAATTAAAAGCATTGTTTTATGGTTTGAACCATTCACCAGGTGCTTGTTTAAATTCCTTACGTGTCCCTTTCTGAGGGCAAAGGCAAGCACAAAGAAAGAAAGAAAAAGAACAATACTTCAATGCTACCAATGGAAAATAGAGTAGTAATGTAGGGGGCGATGCTAAGTATGGGAAGCTTGCATAATTTACACTAGTGTAAGTACTCCAGATCCAAACTCTGTTCGGGAGTGGCACTACTGCTGTTGGAGCCAGCCTAAGCATGTGAGAGGTTACTTTGGCTATTGTGTGCTACTGTAAAAAGGAAATTAATAACAAACCATTTAAATCGCAGGGCCTTCTGTAATTTTACTGCTATAACAGCATTTCATTTTTATTAAATTGCAACTTACTTTACATTTCCTTTGATAAGCTGGAAGGAGTGGACAGGAATCTAGTGCTTCTTCTCATGGGTGTTTTCTGTAAAATGCACATGGATGCATTACTGTCACACCGTTATTTTCCGTTCCGACATCCCTGAGGGATTAACTAGCTACTGTTGGGAGATAAAATGCTGGATCTTAGTCTGATCCACTAGGCAAATCTTACATTCTGTCATGGGCCAGGAGTCAACTTCACCTGCTGAGCAGCAGCCTGAAGGGGAGAAGGCAGAGAGGGTGGAATGACTCCACCTGCAGCTGATTAGCCTTCAAGGACACAGAGGAAAAGGCGCAGATGAGAACCAGCTGGCTTCAGCTTTCTTAAGCAGAGCTTCCAGCAGCAGTCAGATGTTGGAAACAATGCTTGCAGTTCCTTGCCACTTCCTGCTTGTCTTGACCACATGATCATTGGATTCCCTGACTCCTGGACCACCTGACAACATAGACTGCTATTCTCCCTATGGACCTGACATAGGATGCTGACTCTGTCTTTAGGCAAGTACACCTCCGGAGACTCTTCTAGTTTGGTCTTCCACTCCACTGAGCTCTGCACATTGTTGCTCAGGCAACAAGACTACGACACATTCTCCTTTTCACAAAGACACATTATATGCTTGACCTTTAAGCCAATGCCTTATTCAGCTGACATTTGCCAAACAGTTGACTGTCATAGAAAACAGCAGTTCCCATATGAATTTCTTCCCTCCCCTAGTGATATCTGCATCCTTATATCATGATGTCCTGGGTTTTCCTGATTCTGCTAGTGCCAGGCTCTGGAACCTTTGGCCCTCCAGATGTTGCTTGACTACAACTTCCATTATCACTGGCCATTGGCCATGCAGGCTAGGGCTGATGGGAATTAGAGTCCAACAACTTCTGGAGGGCCACAGTTTGCCCAAGTCTTCGGCTCATGGAATCCCTGTGACGTGGAGTGGGGGACATACACAATTTAATGATGCCAGCAGATTAAATAAATTGCAATTACAGAAGGACATATATGTCTACATACTTTTTTATGAGGTGGGTGGGTAAGCAGACTAGTTTCTAACAATTTTAATAAGAAGAATGGTGTGATACATTTTTCCTTGTATATCAGGATCTGATCATTATGGTTCATCTGGGATGTGTGTCAACTCTCCTCTTGCACACACCCCCCCCCCCCGTTGATGCCCAGAGCAGTGGGTCTCCAGCTGTTTTTGGACTACAACTCTCATTATCCCTAGCTAGCAGGACCAGTGGTCAGGGATGATGAGAATGTAGTCCAAACAGCTGGAGATCAAATTTGAGGAAACACTTGTCTCAGGCCTCCTGTTACTTATGGCAGCCCCATCTTTCATGTCCTGCTTCATCTTGGCCTGTGTAGGACTTCTTACTTGGAATATACATCTAGCCAAGTATAATGTGATTTCCTTTCAGATATCCTTTAAGTTGTAAAAATAAACAAGCAAGTGGCAGGTCAAACATTTATGATCATGCTACACCTCAGAGAAAGCCCCTTTTGTAGCTCTGTGCATTTTCTTGATGAAAAGCTTATAAAAATCGTGCATTTCCCCCCTGAAGATATCATAAAAGATGTATAAGCTACAGCTTTGCCTTCAGCATTATTCTGCACCACACCCCAGGGCAAACTATGCATATGCTTGTCTGGCATATTCTAAAATGGATCCTGTCTACTCTCCTTGAAAGCCCTTCTCCTCGTCCCCCCTGCACTAGCTTTTTTTGGGTATAGAAAAGTTCAGGTTCTCTTGCCAGCATAAGCTCCTCATTTTGTATGCTTATTCTATAACAGGCTCTTAGGGAAATGCACAACCATCATCGAATTCCAGGCAAATTCAAGGGCTTATTTGGTTGATTGATTACATTCAAGTGTTGCTTTTCTTCTTGAAGACATCAAGGCAGCATAAACCTAGATCAGTGAGCTGGATCCAGAATGTCCTTTCTGCAAGGGGTCCCACAGGTGGAAGGACCAACAGCTGAAAATCACCTGTCCCACACACCCCAAAAACTTTTGCAGAGGGTCCTCAAACCCCATAGATAATCTTCATAGAGCTCGGTCCCAGCTCCTGCCAACCTAGCAGGTCGAAATCATGCCCCAAAGTGCAAGTAGATAAATAGGTACTGATCCAGAACTTATACTGCGGGGTGCTGACCTTTAAAGCCCTAAACGGCCTCGGTCCAGTATATCTGAAGGAGCGTCTCCACCCCCATCGTTCTACCCGGACACTGAGGTCCAGCACCGAGGGCCTTCTGGCGGTTCCCTCACTGTGAGAAGCCAAGTTACAGGGAACCAGGCAGAGGGCCTTCTCGGTAGTGGCGCCCTCCCTGTGGAACGCCCTCCCACCAGATGTCAAAGAGAACAACAACTACCAGACTTTTAGAAGACATCTGAAGGCAGCCCTGTTTAGGGAAGCTTTTAATGTTTGATGTATTACAGTATTTTAATATTTTTTGGGAAGCCGCCCAGAGTGGGCGGGGTATAAATAATAAATTATTATTATTATCATCATCATCATCATCATCATCATCATCATCATCATAGGGGCCTACAAGAGGAAGGAACAGTTGACATAAATCATCTCCGCTCTTGCCTTTCTTCCAATGGGAGCATCACATGAGTGGAGTTCCTTAATTTCAACCCATAAGTTTTTTTATTTCAAACTGAAACACAACTACATGTGTAGTTGAATTTGCCGAAAAGGATATTTCAAGGCGAATCTAGGGATTTTGTTCAGGCAAAACATCAGAGAAATATCAGAGGGCACCCAAAGAGATTCATAAGTCTGGCAAAATCTCCCAGGAGAAGTCTATGCATGCTTAAATTGAAGCTATGAAACAGCCTTATGCTTAAGGATCATTGTGGAAGTGCCTGCTTTGAGTTGGAGCAGAATGATGTTATGCTACCTAATGAGTTTAGCTCACCTAAATTCAGCAGTGGACCTTGGAAACCAGAATGGCTTCCACAAATCACTCTGATTCTGTGAGAGTAAAATAATGAGAACATTTTTCACTGTATCTGACATCTTAGGATGTGAAGAGGATCAAGGGCAGCTTTTGTACTGCACTGCAAACCCCACCTGAACCTCAGTGAAGCTTAGATTGAGCAATACTAATGCAATCTTACTAGTCTTCTATTTCTGAATTGCAGAGGTTTTGGGCAGGGAGGCAAAGCAACCTCTCAATGTATGTGTTGAGCTGTTTGTGTAAAACTATAAACGTCTAAATGTAACATATAGATGGGGGCTCTTTTCTGCACCACGAGGTGAATGAGACACCATTCTTGTTCAAGAATAACTCATTTTGCTTGCTACCCATTTCTTGGTTATTAGTCTCTGCTAGACAACAAACCTCTCCTTCACTGGGGGGTTTTAACATCTGCCACAGATGTTTTAGTTGATATTCCTGTATTACAGAGAGTGGGATGAGATAACCCTCAAGGTCCCTTCCAACTCTGCAATTCTATGATTCTATGAAATGCTTAAGTTGCCATGGAATTCAGCCAAAAACAGAAATTGGATGAGTATGTAGAGATTTCTGTTCAGGACAAATACGAGAGGGGTAAAATGAGGTTGTGTAACCCACGTGGGTGGCGCTGTGGTCTAAACCACTGAGCCTCTTGGGCTTGCTAATCAGAAGGTTGGTGGTTCGAATCCCCGTGATGGGATGAGCTCTTGTTGCTTGGTCCCAGCTCCTGCCAACCTAGCAGTTTGAAATCACGCCCAAAAGTGCAAGTAGATAAATAGGTACCACCTCGGTGAGAAGGTAAACAGCGTTTCTGTGCGCTGTTCTGGTTTCGCCAGAAGTGGCTTAGTCATGCTGGCCACATGACTTGGAAACACTGTCTGCAGACAGACGTCGGCTCCCTCAGCCTGTAAAGCGAGATGAGCGCCACAACCCCAGAGTCATCTGCAACTGGACTTAACTGTCTGGGTTCCTTTACCTTTTAACCCTAGCAGTATTTTTTCAGGCATCTGCAAAAGTTCCTAATTCATAGGAACATAGGAAGCTACCTTATGGTGAGTTAGACAATTGGTTCATCTAGCTCAGTATTGTCAGCAATGGATGGTAGTGACTTTCCAGGATTTCAAATGAAGGACATTCCCAGCCCTACCTTCCCGGACAATAATTTCCATCACGCAATCTCATGCCAGCAGAAAGCATTTTTTTTTTTTTGTCAATGGAACCTTTGGCTTCGTTAATTGTTTGCAATATAATTAATTGCTATCATTATGTCAATAATTGTTTGAGGGCAACCCATTGCTGCTCAACTGGGAACAGCTGATATATGATCACCCACCTGTTGAGTCAAGAGCTTCCTTTTGTGTGTGTGGATCAGAAGAGCTACAAACAGAGCATGAAAGGCTACGAGTGCACAGTGAATCAAAAGAGAACGTTATCATTTCCGTCACCCTTCCTCCTCCCCTTTTATTAGTGTATGTTCTCTTAGCCACTGCAGCAACCCAGATATGAAATTATGAGCTCTTGTGGTTGACAGGATGGTCTCTCATGATTGTAGTGGAGGAGTTACAACATTTTGCTTTGCTTTAGTTTATTTCCCTTTGTATTATATATAATATTTTTTATATAAAATATAGATTTCCCTACCTTGTCTCCCCACAGCATTCAAGGCAGGTCCCAAATCTGTAGAGCAAAACATAAAATACACAAGCTACAATGCTAAATAACGCCAGTTGCTCACTTGAGCTCCTGTATAGTGCACATTTATTGTACATTTTTGTATCCACTTATATTAATGTTGTTCACTGCTTCAGGAGTCTTTGGGCTATAAAGCAGAATATAAATAAACCATACTATAAACAGGTCTCATCAACAGCAGTTTTAAAAGGTAGTCTTTCAAACTGAACATGGGAAAAGATTTACTCTTGTAATATAGGTGGTGCTGTGGTCTAACCAGTGAGCTTGCCAATCGGAAGGTTGGTGGTTTGAATCTCCTCGATGGGGTCAGCTCCCGTGGTTTGGTCCCAGCTCCTGCCCACCTAGCAGTTCGTAAGCACATCAAAGTGCAAGTAGATAAATAGGTACCACTCCGGCAGGAAGGTAAACACTGTTTCCGTGCACTGCTCTGGTGTTGGTGTTTCGTTGCGCCAGAAGTACATGACCCGGAAAAACTGTGGACAAACGTTGGCTTCCTCGGCCAGTAAAGCGAGATAAGCGCCGTAACCCCAGAGTCGTTCACAACCGGACTTAACTGTCGGGGGTCCTTTAAAGGTAAAGGGGCCCCTGACCATTAGTTCCAGTCATGGACGACTCTGGGGTTGCAGCGCTCATCTCGCTTTATTGGCCGAGGGAGCTGGCGTACAGCTTCTGGGTCATGTGGCCAGCATGCCTAAGCCGCTTCTGGCGAACCAGAGCAGCACATGGAAACACCGTTTACCTTCCCACCGGAAAAGTACCTATTTATCTACTTGCACTTTGACGTGCTTTCGAACTGCTAGGTTGGCAGAAGCAGGGACTGAGCAACGGGAGCTCACCCCGTCGCGGGGATTCAAACCGCCGACCTTCTGATCGGCGAGCCCTAGGCTCTGTGGTTTAACCCACAGCACCACCTGTGTCCAGGGGTCCTTTACCTTTTTATGCAACAAAGACAGCAAAATACCCTGTACCACTTTCAAGACTGACACATATAGTGACATGTGAGACAAAGGTACCAAAGTGTTGTGGGTCACCACCCTTTGGAGCGATGTCTGCTAAAGTTTAGTCTTCTTGGAATAGACATAGAGGAGGAGAAGCAAACAAACAAGGAGCTTACAGGGATAGATTCATACGTCATAAGGATTGGGGCTTATTAGCATTCACAATGAATATAAACGTAAAATCCAGTTCCAAACTAATCATATTTCACCTAGAAATCATTTATGTTAAACAGGAAGAAGCATGAAAAAGCAGCAACAGAAATATTGCAAGTGTAGTGATGATAATGAAAAAGACAATAAAACAACAACACTGCAGCAGTCCTAGCAGAGTAGATAAAAATGCATTTTTAATTCCCAAAATGTTTGAACGTCTGTATTCCTTTCTCAAGGGAAAAATGCTTCGCAAAACCTAAAAGCAAAGTAGAAGGTTTTGCTTTTTTCAGTTGGGGACCATATTTTCCCCCCTTGAGAAAAAAAACTGGCATTTGAAATGCTTTCAGAATTAAAGATACATTTTTGTTTCTTTCTTGTTTGGCTTCTGTTTGTGTGTGTCCCGCCCCCCTGCTGCCTCCAAGGACTTGATGTAACCCCATGGGATCCTGCCAGAATAGGGTCTCGGGGACAGTGATTCATCATTCCGCAAAAGCCTATCTGCAGCCTGCTGTTCCCGCTTGCTCTCTCATTTTTAGATGATAGCATTGATTGGATCAACTGCAAACACAATTCTCTACCTATGAAAATACAGAGCAGTTCTTGCACTTAATTTCAGGCTCAAATAGGCAAATACACTCCAGTGACTGCTGGTGTTTGTTTTTGTTAACACCAGCCCAAATAAAATTTCTATCATTGCATTGTAACAGTTAGACAAGTGCACACACAAACACAGTTCTTTTGCAAACATTTCCGCATGTTACACCAGCAGTGGAATCAATGTATCCAGCAAATACGTATGCGTTTTGCATTGCTAAGTAATATATGCAGTGTCCATAAAGGAACTGGGGAAAAAAGTTCAGTTTTTGAATGAAGAAAGCCAGCCAGTCAGTCAGTCAACAGGATCATTACTTTAAGGGGCTTATGTCTATTAAATAGCCCATTGCGGGCATCACTTTTTATAATCCTTTAAATCATGTTTGAGGCTAGCAACTTTCCCCTAGAGGCCTCGATAAATAGGTTTCTATAGTGTTCTCATTCAGGCAAGATATATAATCCCCAGCTATAGATTTACAGAGGCTACATTTTATTAGCAATCAGAGAACACCAGGGAACAGTGTGGGGTGTGTGTGTGTGTGTGTGCATATATATTTCTGCTGATACAGTTATCTTCCAGAAAATTCAAATGCTCTTCCAATAAATGGTACAGAACAGTCTGAACAAAATGCTAACTTGAAAATGTAATGGTGGCGTTAAGTTGTGCCCTGCTCTTTCTTCTGATATCTTCATCCCCAGTCCCTAGCCTCATCACATGCTCATCTCACTGATGGTATCATTCTGGAAAATCTGTAACGTGGAAAATTTGGACTATTGTGCAGGTAAAAACCCACTGTGGTTGAAGTGGCTTCAATAGGAAACATCATCTGCCATATCACTTTATTGGATCATATAGCCAAAGAACAGAAAAATGAAGTGGCCAGGGTTTTAATTTGGAATCCTTTCAAGTGCCCTTCCACACAACTACAATCAAACAAGGAAAGGGAGGGGTCATCAATATTTAAGGCTCACTGTCTTTGGGAGGTGGAAATAGTAACTGACAATCTTACATAATGCAAAAAGAATACTTTTACTTCATCCATGGAAACCAAGACTGTTAATAGATCACACAAACTACCAAGCTTGGACCAAAATCCTTAAAATCAATGAGTGAACATGCTCCCATAGAAGCCAGCTCCTAGGGGCCAAGGTCCCTTTACCCTCACAATAAAGTATTTGTGGGGCCTGCCCCCCAGGTTGACGGGCATTGTCATTCAAATGGTGTGTGAGCAACGCATCTTGTGATGAATTATGCTGGGTGGGGCTTACCTGCCCCCTAATGTTTTATTCAATTTACCTCCCCCCCCCTTTATTTTATACTTGCAGTAACCCTGCAGGATATAAATTTTCCAAATAAGTAAATAAAATAGTGGATCCAGGACTTAGATGAGATTCAAACCTGGAACTTCAAAGTAGGTGTTGACAAATCAGGCTGGTTTTGGTCTGTGTGACTTTCACATGTGTTTACCCAGAAGTCCATACTGTCCTGTTTTACATTAAATGCCTTTTTGGGAAAACCTGTGCAAAGCATTGAACTTAAATATTATTTAATTACATGTTTTAAGACTGAAAACCTGCTGGACTAGTCTGGTCTGGAACATCCTTTTATTATGTAAACTACAGGTGATATGTAGAATTAAATAGATGGCCTATGGGAACTAAATAGCCAACTGAAGATCAGTTTAGTTCATATCAGAATTTGCTAAGATCAAATTTCTCAAGCATTGTTACTTTCTAGCTCATTTTTATAACCATGATGTAAGTACTGTTATGTAGAACACAACTGAATATTTGTGTTCGAACAGCTTGGATCATACAGAAGTAAATATCCCATAGTCACACCATGGTTGTGGCTTTAAAACTGTGACTTTGCTCTGATGTTGGTCTGTGGTGTAAAGGTAAGGGGACCCCTGACCGTTAGGTCCAGTCACGGACGACTCTGGGATTGCGGCACTCATCTCGCTTTACTGGCCAAGGGAGCCGGTGTACAGCTTCCGGGTCATGTGGCCGGCATGACTAAGCTGCTTCTGGCGAACCAGAGCAGTGAACGGAAACACCGTTCACCTTCCTGCTGGAGCAGTACCTATTTATCTACTTGCACTTTGACGTGCTTTTGAACTGCTAGGTTGGCAGGAGCAGGGACCGAGCAACAGGAGCTCACCCCATCATGGGGATTTGAACCGCTGACCTTCTGATCGGCAAGCCCTAGGCTCAGTGGTTTACACCACAGTGCCACCCGTGTCCCTGTCTATGGCATATTCGGGTGCTGTTCCTTCATACTGCCTTTGAGGACCCATATCCCTCCCATAGTATGTAGGCTGCCTCACAGCACTTACCAACTTGGTAGAATTCAGGCATGCATGGTGATATAATGTTTTAAGAACTTCACCATTTGACATATATATCTAACAGCAAAAAAAGGATTATAAGAAACTTTGTTCTAAGATCATGTTAAAGTTGCAGAGTTCATTTCTGGCTCCTTACTTTGTTTCAGAAACTCCCAACTTTCCTCTTTCACAGCTAATTAAAAGACTGTCAGAAATCTCCTGTTGTTTCCAGTAAGCCTGGAATTAAGTGTAATTCCAAAGTGCAATTAAAAGCATGGTTGGTTTTAATATATATACATATTGCAGATCTTCAGTTCTCTATTAGTAGTGCAGCGCAAATCGGCTTGGTTTGGCGAGGCTGTCACAATTTGTGGACAAAACAATATTTTCTGCAGATATTGCTTTGTTCCTTATAGACTATTACATTTAAGCTTGGAAATGTTCAACTTTGTAATCAGAAGTTAGCTTGTGACTGCTTAATAATCAAGAATTGAAATAGGGCTGTATTCATTAGAAAGTCATTTATAGGAATAGCAAGGCTATCCACTGTGATAATAGAATGGATTAAATAAAACTGAGAGTATTGAAAGGGATATGAAACATCCACAATAGAGAGGACATGCAGATCTAAGCAGGAATTAGCATTATGCAGAAGGTTTCTCTGGAGGTAAGTTATTGCATAACTATTTGCAGTAGAATTCTTGTAACCTTACCCAGCATCCTACGACATTAACCAGTGTCAGGTATACAGTGGTACCTCAGGTTACATACGTTTCAGGTTACATACGCTTCAGGTCACAGACTCTGCTAACCCAAAAATAGTGCTTCAGGTTAAGAACTTTGAGAACAGAAATCGTGCTCCGGCGGTGCAGCAGCAGCAGGAGGCCCCATTAGCTAAAGTGGTGCTTTAGGTTAAGAACAGTTTCAGGTTAAGAACGGACCTCTGGAACAAATTAAGTACTTAACCCGAGGTACCACTGTACTTATACATTAAGATGGGGGTGGGGGATCCATGGCCCTATAGATAATATTGGGGGGCGGGGGGAAATCTCCTCTTTGGGAGGAGAAAAGACTAAGGAGTAAATCGTATCCAAATCCAGAGTCCCTACGACGGTTGGATGGTGCCTTGTATGCCTCCTTCCAGCACCTCCTGCACCCAAGCTGGTGCCAGACATATTGCTCTGCTTTCCTTTGAACAACATCAGTTAGGCTGGGAGGACAGTCTTGTTGTCTGGGAAGCCCAGGACCTCCATACACACTGTCCTGGCTTGCATCCCAAGGAGGTCACTTTGATGCTGCTAATACAGCAAAAAAAGCAATGCAGAAGGAGCAGTTATGAGTTACTGGTCTCTACAGCCACAGCAGGCACTGTGATTCTCCTGCAGTTTGACATTACCCCTGGAGGTGCACTCCATTGTCTCTTAAGACAGACAGGTGCCAACAAGAACAAATCCCACCATCCCTGGCGATTAGCCACACTTGCTGGGACCAATGCATACTAAGAATCTCAGTGCTACCATTGATGGGTACTACAAGTTCCTGAAATGTTTAAACCAAACTACTTCCTCCTCCTTTCACATTGGATTCTGGTATCTTGGTCTTGTTGCCCTTGTGTCCCCATAGGGTTGATTGATTTATTTTACTGACTTTTCTTCTCTTTGTTAAAGGAATGTTCTTCCATTCTTGGGGGATTATTTCCTGTCTTATATTACTGTTTACAGAAGAGATCTTCCTTGTAGGATCTTTTCAAATATGTGCACTGTGGTTTCCTTCTAGTTCAAAGTGGTCTTCATGAGGTCTAGAGGCTCCATCTTCCAAACCGTTACTCATACAAATAGCCCTACAAACTACAGGCCACCAACTGATATCACTCAGGAACGGGAAAGCAAATGTGCATTAAGTGTATATGTATTTGCAGAAGAAATACAGTAACTGATCAAAGTTAACTGAACGTATAGCTCTTACTTTTCATAGAAGATTATTTTATCATTCTGTATCAGGAACAATGTCTTTGTGTTCAGTTCATTGGTGAACCTGTCTGCCCATCCTTCTCCCCCAGAACTGCTTCACCAGTGCAGTCAAAGGTGCCATCAGAAAGCTGAGGTGGATGGCAAGTAATCTGCTATCTTGGGGGGAAGTGTGACCTTTCACATGGAGGAGCAGCAATGTGGTGAAGGCAGAATGCAGGTCTGGGACTTTTATCAGAGCAGCAGTGATGAAATGGAAAAGAAGTGCAATTCTTTCAAGAGGAATACCAAAATTTCATGAAAATTGCTCACTACCTATGCTCCCCAAATAAAGTAATGCTTTTCCTCCTAAGTAAAAGTGTAGCTTTGATTTATAAATAGATTTAGTCTTGTTCAAAACCTGATAATGTTTACCCATATCCATTCTTCCCCAACCTTGTGATATCGAGCTCCCAAATGGGATTGTATCTCAAAATGCTGGAAAAAATAGGATTTTGTTGTCAAAACAGTCCAAGATGTACAATGATTGTTTAAATGCCTTCTTCAGGGCATTTGTATACTTGCTCTAAACAAACAGCCTGCAGAGATCAAAGTTAGATATATCTCCCTTTCACATTAACTGGTTTGATTCATAAATATACCGTATTTTTCCGTGTATAAGACACCCCCATGTATAAGACGCCCCCTACTTTTGGAGATTGCAAATTTTGAAAATGGGCACATGCACTATCCATGGATAAGATGCCCCCAAATTTTTAACCTTATTTTAAAGTAAAAAAACCACTGGTCTTATACATGGAAAAGTATGGTATTTAGTCTTGTTTGAATCATGCTCAGTCTTCCCCAAACTTCTGTGTTGAAGTTGTTCCACAACAGCTCTCATAATGCATGCCATTGACCAGGCTGGCTGTGGCTAATGGGAATGATAGTCCAAAACATATGGAGAGTTCAAGCTTGAGGAAGGCAGCCTTGCACTGTAAGAAGTCTTTAAAGATAAGACATCAGGGTGAATCTAGTTTATATCATCCCTACCTTACTGGCTATGCACTTGGGTTCGAGTCTGTCTCTGTGTGTTTCTAGAACAAGCTGTTTTTTCCTGTATCATCCAGTGTTCTTCTATTGTCATCTGACAATAGAATATAAATACTAGAATAAGGCTCAGTAAGGATTTTTGGACTCTGAAAACACTCCATGTCTCTATTAATTCCTGCAACATTGTATTTGTTGAGAGAAATCCTTTGGTTTAAATTTGTTTTGAAAGATTATAAATAAATTGGACTCTACTGTCAAGCAGCATCCACAAAAGCTTTGAATTGCACTTATGTAAGCTGTGCTTCACGAGGAGTTCATTTGTGGTGTGTGCTGAAAATTCCTCCTACATGTTTTCTTTCTTTCTTAACCATTCTCCATCAGTTAAGAAGGAAATGAATTGCATTTATCAAAGGTAGGAGGGAAGTTAAGTTAAATTCTCATGGGTGGGGTACATAATTTTTATTGCACTTAACATTACCTTTAAGGTGGATGAGGGCTGTTTATCCTTTCATCCATTCTACAAATCATTTCTTCCATGATTTATGGCTTCTCAATTGCCCATGCACTAGGGAAAACACACACCATAAGGCAGTGGTGGCCCATGTGATGTAGTCCAAAGCATCTAGAAGACAACTCCCATCACACCTGACCAGTATGGCTGATATTCAGGGATGGTGGGAGTGTTATCCCATCACCAGCAGTGAAGTAAGATTCAATTGCCAAAATAGTTGTGCAATAGATGTCAGGAGTGTGTGCAGGAGCCAGGCCCTGTGATTGGTAGGGCCTCACAGGACTGGGGCCTTCCTGAGTTTGGCCTGGAAGCCGCACAGATGAGGCTTGACAGAAGACTCATAGCACCTGGTGGCAAGGGCCAGGAGGGGTATATAAGACCAGCAGTTCCCTCTGGCTCTTTGCTACAGCAACACGCTACCCACCTAGCTGTGCTTCAGCTTCCTGACTCCTGGTTTCCTGATTCGTGGACTCTTGGCTTCTTGAACCCTGGACTGCTGACCCTAGACTGCTGATTCCTGCTTCCCGACCTCTACCCTGGTCCCGACGTACCAAGCCGGGACTCTGACTGCCTGTAACCTGGACTGTGACAATAGAGTAGTGCCATCTTGTCCTTTGCAGCAGCAATGGCAGCCTGCCCTGGCTCTCAGGCTCTCATGTTAAAGCTAGGAGATGTGGAGATGCCAGACCTTCTTGGCTTAGCATGAAAATATAGAGTCAGTTGGGATTGCCTCTGAAAGCCAGCACAGCTCACTACAAATTCTGCTGCTGCCCTGCCATTCCCAATGCAGAAAGTGGGAAGGACCACTGCAGAATACAGAGCAGGTTGCTAAAGCAGGTGATAGGACACAGGGAAGCCTTCATGAACTTGGTGCCTTTCAACTTTTGGGCAAAACATCTCAATAGCTCCAGCCAGCATAGTGGAAACTAACATAAGGTAGGAGATCAGGCTGCCACAACACATATCTGAGAGAGAATCACCTCATCCCAGCAACATTGTCTTCTGCCGTTCCTGACAAATGGTGACCCCCCTGGTCATTTGAAAGAAATACACTTTTCACTTACAATTTAACCCATCCCTATGTCATCCTTGTTTTAATTTCCAGGTTATGGCTTGGTTATAATCGGTTGGTTTTGGTTTCTCATTTTTCAATCTTACATTTTTCCATCACTTTGCAGAAGAAATCCTCATGAAAATTCACCAGCATTTTAGTGCAAATTAATCCCAATATTCACACTTTTATGCAATTTTGCCTAATACACACATTTTTATAACTCACATGCATTGTGTACATTATTTTCACTAATATATACATTGCTATGGAAACTTACCTTAGTATTTGTGTTTTTGTACACACTGCGTGGCTGGAGAATTGCATTAAAAAATTCAGAGAAGTGCGGATTTTGAAGGACAGCTGTGTTTCAGTTCATGTATTCTCTCAGGTGGGTTTGGGTTTAAATGAAAACTGAATCAAAAGTCTTGCCCATCCCTAGCTGGAACCCAAAATATGTTTGCTTGAATGTTTACTCCATAGAAGCAAACAAATCTATCTATCTATCATCTATCTATCTATCTATCTATCTATCTATCTATCTATCTATCATCTATCTATCTATCTATCTCTATCATCTATCATCTATTTCAGAGGAAATGTTTAGGATGGGAATATCAGTGTGAAATACACTATTATTTCTTTTGTAAGATTATTAACATGTGGAACAAAGCCCCACATTTTCACACTGTCCTTCCTGTGGCTCTCCCAGCCTTCTCCCCACAACCTGGTCCTGTCAATGGGAACAGAATATTAGCATGGTTTGGTTATGGAGTGAAGTGGCTGCAGGCAGGGCGAGCGGTGGGTAAGCAAAGCAAGAGATATGTGACCATTGCAAGAAAACTTATTTGAAATTTTGGGGCAGCAAACAGTCATTCTGCAGCTCATCCCTCGTGCCACATCAAATAGATGTTCTGCAAGACCTTAAAAGTTTTTCTTTTCTTTTCTGCTACAGCTTGATGATTTATTGTGTTGTTTATTTCTTCATTTCTTTTGTTTTTCCTTTCCAAGGATGGCCTTTAGAAACCTGTGGGGAATGTCATAGAACAACCGGAGAATAATAATAATAAAAAGGATTCTCTTCCATCAAGGCTGTCCTGCGTGGCACTTGACAAAAAGCCTGTTAGTTTTGCTTCCTATTTGTCTGCTCAGAAAGTTTAGCAATAAAGCAAACATATTAAAACTCAACTGAATCCACAGCTGGTTAGTATATATATGTTGAGGGAAAGGGCCATCTTTCCATAAAAGTGTGCTGTTTTGCAACTCGGGAATCCTGGCAAAATTTATTGCATCTGTTACACACCAGTAGAAGGATAATAATGCAGTTATCCTGTTCAATCTCAGCAGTTTAATAGGAAAGCATCTGTTCTTGATACAATGTTATTTGGTAATATTTGCACTTTGGGCAATATACAGATAAGTATGATGGGTACATATAGTTGTTGTATGCATTACGTAGCTTGCAGGTAGGGGTGGAAAGATCTGTCGATATTGGTCCTCCCAGTTTCTCTTCTCTTCAAGCTGAAATTCAGTCCTGCACATCCCCCCCCCCATAAATTTGCATTAAAAAACAACAACCATACAAATTCATCAGCATTTAAGGCCAAATTCATTCTAATTAAATACATTTTATATGCAGTTCTAACTAATGCACATTTTGGCAAGCAATTTCCTCAAATATATACGTTGTTTTCAGCAATATTCATTCTTATGCACACTTTCCTGTGATATGTCTATTTCTGTAAACATTGGTTAGCAAACTACATAGCAAAATTCCGATACGTGTGGATTTCAAAAGATAGCTGCATTTTGATTTGTTTTATAAAGTGCAATTTTGAATAGGCTTCATAGGAGACCTGAATCAAATTTCTCCCTCCAGCCCTGCTTGCAGATAATTTATTTCCAAATCTTCACATCCTTCAAGAGATGTGACTTCAGCTCCTTCATCCAATCTTGACTTCGTCACCTGCAAAATGCTCGAATCCCTGAAGGACATCCTTTCCAAACGCAGTTCTTATTGACACTTCTGATTTCAAACTGAACTGCTTTCCAACTCTGCAGGATACACAGAGCTTTCACCTTAGAGATTCCAAGGCCTAAAGCAAAGTCAAACATTGTCCACAGACAATTATGGCCAAAGACAGCTTTCTATTTATGTCCCAAATTTATCCAGGATTGAGGAACTTGTGGGGTAAATTTCAATGTGGTCCTCCGAGTCTCTTTAACTCAGGCTTCCTCAAACTTGGCCCTCCAGATGTTTTTGGCCTACAACTCCCATGATCCCTAGCTAGCAGGACCAGTGGTCAGGGATGATGGGAATTGTAGTCTCAAAACATCTGGAGGGCCGAGTTTGAGGAAGCCTGCTTTAACTGGATCTTCAGAAGTTCTCCAGGCCATATGCCTCACTTGCTGATCTTAATATCTAAAATGTTTTTGCCTGGCTGCAATGAGTCACTGAGACCTGGTAATACCGCTTGCTTCTCTGGCATATGTAGAATGTGTGTAGAACAAAAGTAAAATTTACATTTGCTTGCCCAGGCCTCCTGACTGAAAACGTTTCTACACCACTTTGATCTCTTTCACCTGTTGCATCACTTTCCCAAACTCGTGGGTCACTTCATTTAGTTCATTCCCTTGCTTTCTCCTCCAGCTGAAAGAGCTGAAGGACCTGGACTTAAATGTCTACTTGGTCATGAAGCTCCTGATGTAACCTCAGGGAAGCTTAGCCCATCTCACAGGATAGATAAGAATTCAACAGCCTTTTAATATGTAACATCTAGTTTTACTACTGTCAGTTTTAATGTGCAATATCTTTTAGCCTTGCTGATGTTAGGCTGATGGTTTTATATGCTCTTTGTTATTGCTTTTAGAAATTGTTAGGTGTATGTTTATGATTATATTGTATCATTTTATGGTTATTCTGTATGCCTCTCTGGGGTTCTTCTCACAGAAAAGTGGGATTCATTTATCATTGCGGTTGTTGTTTGTTGTTATGTGCACTATTATGTGGGTTCTACTGAGAAAAAACAGAACACAAATGCAATAAATAATTATGAGCACATCTTAAAAGAAATGGAGAAGGAAACATGAAATAATGTGTCCTGGGTACATATTTAAGCATTTTTATTTTAATGAACTATGTCCATTGTCATTGTCTAAGATTGGATGCAAATATCAGATATGATAGTTTGATCAGGATAAAAATAGTTATTGTGCTCCAGTGAAAATCTTTGGGTTTAAATCCCCACAGGTATAGGGCTACAACAAATTTTGTGCTTGGTTACCATTCCATTTTGTCCTGTCCTGGTCTCCATAACTGGAAGTTTCTATGCTGCCCCTCATCTGAGGATCACGGGGCAGTTCACAATATAAAAACACAAAAATACATAACATACTAACAAATATGTTCCCAATGGTTGCCTGGTTGTAAGACATAATGGGCTGCAAACTGTCTTTTTTTTTATTTTAATGATATTTTATTGAAGTTTCAAAAAAAAAAGTTACAAAGGTGATAAGAAAATAGAAAAAAGAAAACAAAAAATACAAAATACAGAATAGAAAAAAGAAAAAAGAAAAAAGAACGATTAAAAATAAGTCCATCTTTCAATATCTTGCCTTTCATTTACTTGTTTCCCTGACCTCCTCTCACCTCCCTTTTTTGTGTTCCATTACGAATGATTAATTCAGCAAATCCTTTCCCTCTTTGTTTTTATCTTAGTTCTTTATCTTAACATATTATAGCCTTATATTTTCATCTATTAACAAGCCATTTTTACATACTCCTTTTTAACATTGTTGCTAAAACCGCTTCATTTCATTCCGACATCATTTTAACATTCATTAATTTTGCAGTGTTTCTGTAAATAGTCCTTAAATTTCTTCCAGTCTTCTTCCACCGACTCTTCTCCCTGGTCTCGGATTCTGCCAGTCATTTCCGCCAATTCCATATAGTCTATCACTTTCATCTGCCATTCTTCCTGGGTGGGTAGATCTTGTGTCTTCCAATACTTTGCAATAAGTATTCTTGCTGCTTTTGTAGCGTACATAAAAAAAGTTCTATCCTTCTTTAACACCAATTGGCCGACCATGCCCAGGAGAAAGGCCTCTGGTTTCTTCAAGAAGGTATATTTAAATACCTTTTTCATTTCATTATATATCATCTCCCAGAAAGCCTTAATCCTTGGGCGCGTCCACCAAAGGTGAAAGAATGTACCTTCATTATCTTTACATTTCCAACATTTATTATCGGGCATATGATAGATTTTTGCAAGCTTGACTGGTATCATGTACCACCTGTATATCATTTTCATAATATTCTCTCTTAAGGCATTACATGCTGTGAATTTCATACCTGTGGTCCACAACTGTTCCCAGTCAGCAAACATAATGTTATGTCCAACATCTTGTGCCCATTTAATCATAGCAGATTTAACCGTTTCATCCTGAGTATTCCATTTCAACAGCAAGTTATACATTCTTGAAAGTTTTGGGTTCTAGCAATTCTGTTTCCAATTTTGATTTTTCCACCTGGAAGCCAATGTTTTTGTCCAAATTGTAGGCCTCCCTTATTTGATAATAATGAAGCCAGTCTCGCACTTTATCTTTTACTTTCTCAAAACTCTGCAATTTCAATTTATCTCCTTCTTGTTCCAGAATTTCCCAATATTTCGGCCATTTGGCCTCCATATTGAGCTTTTTCTGAGCCTTCGCTTCCATCGGTGACAACCACCTTGGGGTTTTATTTTCAAGTAGGTCCTTATATCTTATCCAGACATTAAACAATGCTTTCCTGACAATATGGTTTTTAAATGCTTTGTGTGCTTTAACCTTGTCATACCACAAGTATGCATGCCACCCACAAAAGTATCTCTCTTGCAGAGTTAACTGTCAAAAGGTTACAATATCCATAAACAGCGCGATTCACAGTACGGCAATCTTATTAGCACTTGACAGCCCGTTCCCAGGCATTAAGCGGTGGTCTTTGTTTCTTTTCATCTCTTTTTGCAGGCAAAAATACTTCTCCCTCTTCCCTCCCCTCTCCTGCAATTCAGGGAGGGAGATCTCTTGTCTTGATGTTAGGATTTAAGTCCTTTTAAAGCGATTTTCCAGGTCTTAGTTTAAATAGTCTTTGCTTTGATCTGTTTACAAGAAACGGAAGGCGGACTTCCTGTTTACGCCTTCCCGTTTTGGTGCCAAATTAGTACTTTTTCTTCTTTTATTTTCAAATCTTTAAATTCAACCTACTCACGGTAGTTGTTTTGATGGCCGAATTGTCACAGGAAAAAAGTCAGCGCTCTCCGACAACAGCTGTGCGGCTTCACTCCACGGAAGAAGCAATTGACTCTCAGCACCGCGCCGCTCACCCCGTTTCGCTCCGGAGCCTGTAGCTGGGTTCCTTTGCAAATTGGGGGGGCGCTGAAGGTGCCCGCCGAGTCCCACGGTCACAGGCTTCACCCGCCTGTGGTTTTTTGAAGGGTCCCCGCTTCGCCGCAGTGGCAAGACCCGATTTCCGCAGAGCTAACTCCCTCCAAATTAGAGGGAATCCGCCATTGCCGATGGCGCCAACTCCGGAAGTGGGCTGCAAACTGTCTTAAACTGCTTATGCTCCACTTCTGGAAATAATTCTAAAAAATATCCCAATCTCGAATTCTGGAATGCAATGAAGGACAGTAATGCCAGCTCAAGATATTTTGCTATCTAACGTGAAAAGGTAAATAGTGCCTCCCACCCACTCACACAGCACAGTCAAGGTATTCCAGGTCAGTCAATTTATTTTGATACCTGAGGCAAAAAAATGTCACAAGTGGGAGTGCGTGTAGAATACATTTTACTTAAATGACTACCAATTTGTCTGTCCTTCCATGATGCTAAACAGGTGGCAGCCTCCCTAATGGAAGAGCTGGCCTTTCAGGCAGAGAGGAGAAGAGGGGTAATAAAGTAACAGAGCAGGGCAAAAGGCTTTCATTTGAAGGAAAGCTTCCAGTTGCTTCCAGTCCTTTTAGGGAGTTTGTTAAGTGAGCATCATAGCACCTTGGCTTTCAAAGCCTGCTGCTAAGAATTCCCCAGATCTCCTCCTGTTGGTTTTGTGTCCCCGGCTCCTGGGATTCCACCTCCCTTCTGGCAACAGAATTTGCTGCTGTACAGAGGGATCCCTTTTGTGATGCAGTTAATGGTCAGAGACGCTACAGACTCCTGCTGTGAGTGATGTTCTCAAATGGAATGGTTAAGCTTTTCATCATGTTTCTTTTCAAAATCAAATTTAAAGGCAGCCCCTCTTCTTAAACTTCTCCTTTAAATCCTGATTTGCAGCTCAGTGCTAGTCATGCCAATGAAGCTGCAATGTTGTTGCTGCAAAAAGTAAATAGCGGGGAGCACAGAGGGGGTTTATAAGAAGAGGGTGAGGGGAGTCTCTTGTGTATAATCCTTTATATTTTATGCTGCACCTGATGTTCTTAAAGCAGAGCTTTACTAGAGAGAGAGGAAAGAAAATAACGGCATTTTTTTTTATCCTTAATCACACTACTTGCAGATAGCCATATGTAAGAAAAATGTCGTGCCAGATAAGCCTAAAACTTATTTAAAAGATTACCATCTTTACTGCTGTAGTGTATGTTAAATGCCAAGCATGGTTGAATGGCTGTTATGAGCAAGAAGTAATACGGAGCTAATGTGATAAGATAAAATAAACAGAAGCATATTTCATTTTTGCATCCAGAGAAATACACAGAACTGGCACCCATGTGTACTTGTCACTAGGGTGGGGCAACGGGAGCATGTGCCTTGGGTACAACCTGGCCCCAGAGATACTGCAGTGCACTCTAGGTGAGACTGCCCTTAAGACTGATTTGGAAGCTGCAATTGTGGCAGGTGGACTGTTCTGCAGCTTCCAAATCAGTCTTAAGGGCCTAGTGGGGGCATAGGCAACCTCGGCCCTCCGGATGTTTTGGGACTACCATTCCCATCATCCCTGACCACTGGTCCTGTTAGCTAGGGATCATGGGAGTTGTAGTCCCAAAACATCTGGAGGGCCGAGTTTGGGGATGCCTGGCCTAGCGGGAACATGTAATACCAGACCTGAAAAGTGTGCACTGGCTGCCAAACTGCTATAAGTCAAACTCTGTTGGGGCTCTCTAACCTCGGGTTAAGTACTTAATTCATTCCGGAGGTCCGTTCTTAACCTGAAACTGTTCTTAACATGAAGCACCACTTTAGCTAATGGGGCCTCCTGCTGTTGCTGCGCCGCTGGAGCACGATTTCTGTTCTCATCCTGAAGCAAAGTTCTTAACCCCAGGTACTATTTCTGGGTTAGCGGAGTCTGTAACCTGAAGCGTATGTAACCTGAAGCGTATGTAACCCGAGGTACCACTGTACTTGCCTCAAACCTGGATCTAGGCATCTAGGGAGTTCTTCTTTTATTTTACCATTTATTTCCTTTCACCAAATTAACTAACACAAAGCTTTTCTTATTGGACTGTCTTACTGCTATAGACTGGCCTTTGCTCAGGTCAGTTAGATGCAAGAAACCCAACAAAGTGCCTTCTTCTGTCTTATCTTGCGTTTATATTTGACCCCTGACATCTGATCATTTGAAACAGTCAACTGATGATTCAGCACGAGTTGTTGTTGTTTTAAACCATCATTGGTTTGTTTCTCATTGCTGCAATTTTTGTAAGGATAATTTGCCGTATTTTATTACTATTTTCGAATTTATATACCACCCTATACCTGCAGGTCTCAGGTTGGTTTACAGGATAAAACCAAACACACACAAATACTTTCCCAGTCCCTAATCCTCAACACAACCATTTCTGGTTTTTTTTTTTGGTGTTTTTTATTATTATTTATATCCTCTTCCCAAAGGAACCCAATGCAGTGTGAATTGCAATGCTGCCATTTGTCATGTTGTAAAAATATAGTTTCAGGGATGCTTTATCCTAAGTACAGGATTACATGGACTAGAGCTGGGATATGCATATATGTATGAATAATTTGTTAAATCACTGAGACCTGCTTGTGTGCATCATTGCCTAGGCACACTGCCCAGAATAACATGATGAGCTAGCCTTTCCTCCTATTCACCTCTCCCCTGCTGTTGAATGATGTGCTCCTGGTGACTAGTGATCCTTATCCAGCCTCCTTCTTCTTGGGACAGAAACACTATTAAAGCCACAGTAAGTGAATGGAATCCTGCTCACCTGTGTCTTCTAATTTGGAGGAGTGGGTTTATAGAAAATGAAGTGCTGTCCTTCTGGGTGGAAAGGTGATTCACAATTAATTAGCATCAGATTCAAAGAGGAAAAATGGAATCACCAGCTTGCCAAAGAAGTGAATTGACTGCAAGAAGCAACCAGATAATTGTGTGTACCTCTGGCCAGGAACGCTGACCATTGCATTGCATATTCTTCTATGTGACGTGTGCAATGAAGTTTAGAAAACTGCAATGAGCATAAACAAATGAACAGCATGCTGTACACTGTTGACACTTCATCCTTGCCAGTATCTCAAACATGTTCGTTCAATGTTCCCTCAGGACAGGAAGGTTGTAGCTTTTTGCCTAGTTCACAACCTTTGCTGCTTTTGTGGCCCTGGGAAACATGGGGCATTGGAAGGTGTAGGGATGCTAGCCCTGGAACAGGGATAGCTGGATCCACTGGCTCTTCAGTGGAGATCTGAGAACTACAGGAGCGTCCTGCTCCTCTTGTATGTCATCTGAAGAGAGCTCAGTCTTGAAGTCTGGGCAGGGCTGAATCCTGATACTAACTCTCCGCTGAACCCACCTATAGAATTTCCTCATGAAGATAGTGGCCACCAGACAACCATGGTCAGTACCACCTGACTGACACATCCAATCCAAGCTTCTGCTTCTCCACAATAGGTGGGGAAAGCATGGTGTTTCCCTGTACAGCCATTTCACTCACCCAAATCCCTAGAAAGCAGGATTAGTGTTTGTGGACACTATAATCCAATATGTTTTCTCAGTGCATGTACACGCACAGGTTGCACCATGTGAACACATTGGACTAGATTATCCTCATGGTCTCTTCCAATTCTATGATTCCATGATTTAAAAAGTGAAAAAAACCAGATACCTTATATATATATATTAGTTGCTGGGCAGCTCCACTTAACACTACAGTGCAAGACCAACTCTCCCATTAGGCAGAATAAAGTGGCTGTCTCAGGCAGCTGATTTGTGAAAAGGCAGCCATTTTTGTAATTTAATCTATTATTTTTATTTTACTTTTTTTTACAGAGGTACCACTGTTTATTGTTTTTTTTTCCATATTACATCACAATATAAATAAACCGAAACCATCACCACATCCTCCCCACCCCCCATATATCTATATATCCATCAATCAAACAAACCCAATATTCTTTTGTTCCTCCCCCCGCTTCCCTCCACCCCCACTCAATTTCCTCTACATTCTGAGATTACATTTATCTTTGCATTTTACAATCTTCCCAAATCTTCTATATATTCTTATTATCTTTCCTTACTGATTTACCTTCCCTCAGATACTTTACATTTTAATCCAGGCATATTAGCATTTCTTTTTTTTGAGCAATATTTTACCATATATTCATCAAAACATTCCCACTCCTTTTTTAATTTTTAATTTAATCTATTATTTTGGTATTGTTACATCCAGGGAAGGGAGAGGCCTTTGTGGCATTTTCTCAGGTGCTGAAATAATTTGATTAGCTTTAGGGACTATACACCTTAAGAACATAAGAAGAGGCTGCTGGATCAGGTCACCAGGCCATCTATTCCAGCATCCTGTTCCCACAGTGGACAATTAGGTGCCTATTGGAAACCTGCAAGCAGAATCTGGAAACATCAGCACATGTTCCACTTGTGAATCACAGAAACTGGTACACAGAGGCCTCAAGCAGTGGAAGGAGAACACAGCCATTATGGCTAAAGGCCAGTGATAGCCCTGTCCTTCCTGAGTTTATCTAATCCTTTAATTTTTAAAGCCGTGCTGGTTGGAGGTCTGAATTCCATAGGGTTGAATTCCATAGTTTTAAACTGTGTTCTCTGTGAAGAAATACTTCATTTTGTCTGTCCTGAATCTTCTAATATACGGTGCCATTGAATGCCCACAAGTTACATTGCTTTGGCAACTTGGCAGGGGGCATAGCTGTCAACCGTCCCTTATTTGGCAGGAAACTCCCTTATCCCAGCACCGTTCCCCACTGCTGTCCCGGATTGATGATGTCCCGTAAATTTCCCGGGTTTCAAAGGAAGCAGCTCCTCTCCCTCCCTCCCTGCTGGCCAGGGAGGAGGGAGGCTCCAACTGTGTTGCTTGGCTGTGTTGCTCACCCAATAAGGAGTCTAAGAATGACTGGGGGGGGTGGATTTTGCATGCCTTGTGCCTATCAAATCGGCCATGTTGCCTGGGGACTCGCCTTTGCTCAGCGCTTCCCAGCGGAGAGGTGACGGTGGTTTTCCTTGCTGCATCCCCTTTGCCGGGTTGCTGTGCTGTGGGAACCACCGCTTGAGGCTTCGTTTGGCTGCTGGCTGGGCTTTCTGCCGCTGGCTCGGAGGGGCTCAGAAGTTGAACATACCTGTGCTCAAAATCGGATGGATACGTCATTGACAGCCCACTCACCCTTGCCGGGGGAAAGGTCTGTCTGGAGCGGGGGCACATGGTGGGGGGGGGAAGGAAAGAAGCTGGTTGAGTACAATGGTGGGCAGCGATCTCGTGGGGGGGGGGCTTTTGGATTTGTTTTGGAGGCTCCTTCGATTGACTGTTCTGGGGGAAAGGAAAGGAGCTGGTTTACTAAAATCCCTTATTTTGGCTGCTGATCCCTTATTTTCGAGGCTGCTGGTCCCTTATTTTCAAATCTGTAAGTTGACAACTATGGCAGGGGGAATGGGGTGCTATTAGGAATAAAGAAAGCTGCCTTATACAGAGTCAGGCCATAAGTCTATCTAGTGCAATATTGGCCACACTGACGGGCAAAAGCTCTCCAGGGTGTCAGGTAGGTTATCTGCCAGCCCTACCTGGAGATGCCAGAGATGTAAAGCTTAGACCTTCTGCAAGCACAGCAGATACTCTGTCACTGAGCATTGGTGCTCCTGCTCTGACAACCAAATATCCCAGGTCATCCCTGATTACAGAAATAGAGTGATTGTGGTACTACTTGCTTATCCACCCTTCAGATCTTTCAATCATGGACTCTCTCTCTCTCTCTCTCTCTCTCTCTGTGTGTGTGTGTGTGTGCATGTGTGTGCTCACACCAGCTACCCATAACCTCATGGATGGTGCCATTATTGAGTCACTAATGCGGGAGTGGGAAGCCCTTTTCATTGTCCTGCTTTGCTTCATTACATATCAAATGGATGTGGAAAATCATTGCAGAAGACAAACTAGGGTACTTAGGATAATACCACATCAGGACTCTTTCCCCTGACCTGGTATTTTTTGTGTACAGGGATCTTTGTGTGGCAGTTAGGCATTGGTAAACTTGGTTTATTGGAGGGGAGGTCATGGTCTTCACCTGCGCCTCCTCTTTAAGGGTATTCTGTTAAAGGGATCCGGGGGTGTGGATCCTGTCCGAAGCCCGGGTATGGGCTAGGGCCATGCCACAACCCCATCGGGGACCCTGGGGGAGCTTGCAGTTGATGTACATCAACAGGGTTCCCCCTACTGGTGGTTGACGCTGTGACATTAACATATATGAGAGAGTGCTGGAGGGGAAATGGTTAAATAGGTTGCACAGTCAGGACCCAGGGGGATGTAGTCAGTGGGACTATAAAAGGAGTTCGGGGAGGGGTTGGTTGGGAGTTGTTGGTGGGTAGTTGGTTGGTTTGAGTGGGTTGGCTGGTTGGGAAAGGCAGTTGGTAATAGAGAGACAGGGCAGTGGGTTCTTGAGTGTGGGGAGGTAGAAGAGATAGAGAGAGGAAAATAAGACTAAGAAAGTAAAGAGCAACAAGGTTTAGAATGCTGTAAAAGTTTGTTTGTGTCTGAAATAAAATACACTCTTCTTTATTAATTGAGAACTTGACTGAGACTGAAGTTATTTTACCAGGGAGGACCTGGTTGGTGGCAGCGGATTAGTGGTGTACGGGTCAACAGTCCGTGAGACAACCAGAGGCTCTGTATGAACACCACAGACCCTTATGAGACTATCTGCATGGCGGGCAGGAGTCAGATATTGTTGGTTCAGTTCCAGTGCCTAAGCCAATACCACTCACATTTGTAACCAATAAAGTTGTGGCCTTATTTATCCCATTAACCCAAAATATTGGTGTCCATGTGGCTTGGGGCTTGGGGCCTTGCCATCCAAATCTTTGTGTGTGTGGTCATTATAAACCTCAATCCCTCAACTTCAGTCCAGTAACATATGTCAGACATTAACTGTAGTTGTTGCACTTTCACCTTGAGAATAAAATCAACATTTCATCTAATGCATCTATCTCTTGAGGATAAAACTTCCAATGTATCTCATATTTGGTACTTAGTAACTAAAAAAAAAGTGGAGTGAGGGAACTACATATAAAGAAATGTGTCCTATATAATTAAACACTAGTCACCACTGGATTGAAGTGTATCATCTATAGCTGTAGTGGGCTAAAAATATACCATTAGCTTTCTCACTGGTAGGGCATTATTATGCCTTTCAATATATGTACCTGCAACTATAAATTATGTGGCATAATGATACACCTACAAGCTGTGTTAATAAATAGAGATCTACTAAGTAAAATGGCACAAGTTCAGTGCTTTAATAGTTGGGGGACTTATGAGTCAAACTGACAGGATCAAAATATAATTCTGGCAGCTTTTCTGTTCATCTTTCAGAGTGTGTATTTGGTTGCCAGACAACTAACAGGACTGGAAAAGCAACTAGTATTTGCATCTGAAAATACCAGTGAACTTCAGATTCTTCCAGGCTCAGTCTATGGGCCTTTCCCCACTTACCTTTTATATTGGTATAGTTGCTCAGTTTATTAAAAAAAATATTGCTATTCTCATGATTGGCATTCTCACATTTTCAACATAGTCATTATTCAGCTGCTGATCTGCAGCGATATACTCATAAAATTGCTTTTTCTTCTACCACAAAAAATGTGAAAGATCTGGGGTGAATCCTCAGTATTTCCACTTCTGTGGAATGTATTCAAGGGGTCGGGGGGATTGTGGGCATTGTCCCATATTTTTAAAATTATGTTTTCTGTTAGGTCCAATATGAGATGAATAAACCATTGTTTCCTTCTCAGTTGTGCATACCAACACTGATATTGTGCAAACATATCGCCCATAACAGCAATAATTATCTGCAGATAGAATTTAATCAGAATAACCAGCATATGAGAAGTGCACCCAGCATATGCAGCTGCAGCAATGGAGCAAAATTCACTCTGCATCTTCCTGCTTTGCTATTCTTGTGTTCTAATTGAACACCTGAAGAGGGAAAGCATTTGTTTAGGATTGTGACTCCTGAAACTGAGAATCCCACAATTACCTCTCCCTCAGACTAAGAATGCAAAGTGTCAAATTAAATAATAACCAATTTGTTGTTCCCACATGACACCTAATATCAGCTGCCCGAGGCAGCTTCCTCCCTCTGTCTAATGGTAGGGCTGGCCTTACATAATCACCTGAAGCATAGATACTTCATAATACCATTGTATGGTTCTTACTGTTTTGGAGTGAATTAAGTTTATTTGAGTGCTTCTGAGTGCCAACTGCATAGATTCAGCATTTCCTGAGAGGATTTTTTTTTTAATAACAACTCAGCCTACAGTTCTGTGCATACCTGCAGAAGAAGATTTGTTCTGGGAGAGCGAAGACAAAGCTGAGTTGAACAGCATTGAGATGGATAAATTATACTCCGTATATACCCCAACATGTCTTTATTTCTCTTTCTCATCTTCCATAATTTACAGCACATTGCTGTATTGTCCCATTATTGAATTTTCAATTTGCATGATAGTTGCTTTGATATCAAATAAAAGTTGCACTAGTAATCTAAAGGAAAGTGCATTAAGGTTATTTCCAGGAGGACCAGACGGTGCAGATGGCTCATTATTGCCTTAACCCAGAATTTAATGGCAGCTTAAAGAAATATGCACAGAGAGACTCACACATGAACTCACAAATGCCTGCAGATCTGTCACAGCAGTCAGAGAGCTCGTAAAAAAAATACTGGACATTATCACATGCAGGTCTTCTAATAGCCTGCTGGTCTCACCATGTGCCTCATCACAGTGTGTATGAGATAGAAGCTGTGAGTTAATGGGGTAAAAGGCCATGCCTTTTATGTGTTTGTCAGAAAACCTACTTTGTGAGCAAAAATAAGAACATTAGATAGATCAAGGAAATACTGTGGATGATTAGGAACCTATAGCCAAAGCCTTAGCTGTTTCATTCAGATCAATGGGTTGCATTCAATGTAGTGTTAAGGTGAATGTTCTCTCATTGTTCTCCTTGTGCAATGGAATATTATCCCCATTTCTGCCCCGGCTTCGTCCAAATCTGTTCTAGAGAATAATAGGGGAATTCCAAACTGATCCTTCCACTAGTCCAATAATGTAGTTGAATTCCACTCAATATGTGAAATTCAACCCCTTTCAACCCGCCCCCCCCATTGCTTCCTTAGGGTTGCTAGGTCACAATTGTGTCATGACCATAGAAGCCACAACTCAAGTGACCCTATGTCCCATAAATACCTGACCCAGAGTCCCAAGCCTTCTAAAGCTCATGAGTCCTCCTTTTTTCAACTCTCCTATCTCCATTACCAATGGAAGCTCTTCTGTTTTCCTGTTCCTTGGGTTCTCTATATTCATGACATGTTCATCTCAGCCAAACTGACAGTAGTTCTTTTCCTAAGAGAAGCTAGATGGCAGATACTTGGGACATGCAATCAATAATAGGTTCCTCAATGGCAATGCATGAAGCCAGGGGCTAGGAAAGCATATGGCAAGCTTTAGTACCTCTATGTATCGCTGATTCTGGCATTCTTTGGCAGGTCTAAGGACACCTCCATCTACCACAGTGTTTCCCAAACTTGGGTGTGCAGCTGTTTTTAGACTACAATTCCCATCATCCCTGACCACTGGTCTTGTTAGCTAGGGATGGTGGGAGTTGGAGACCCAAGTTTGGAAACACTGATCCACCACATGCACTTCACAGACATCCAGCAACTTCAGATGATACTGTGGTGAAGACTCAATTACTTGTGCCTGCTTGCTGCAGCAACAGCTTCATTCTTTCAAGAGGTAATTACATGGCAGCTAAATTACATTGAAGGTTTTGTTTCTTACCAGAAAGTGACATAATAATTATTGATCAAACCATTGTCTTTGCAGCACAAATTGCTGTTAAAAATACCTATCATAGGAATGCAAGGGAGGAAATGTAATTTGCCTTCCCTAGACTCAGCAATAGACAAGGCATTGTCTGCAGTTGCCATTTATTAGACGGCTATAAAATATGTTGATTTGGTTTTATTTCCCCAAAGGAAATGAACTGCGTCTTTTTCTCTTTTCTTTTGAAGGCACCAAATACAGAATTGTGAGAGGAGCTCTTTGTATGCGTGTCTCTGGGGGTGTGGGAGAAATCCTCCTGAAAAGTTTCATAAGGGTTTCCTTTTACCTATTAGCCAGCCATGAAATTACTTAGGAAATCAGGAAGCTCCAGTGTTAGAGGATTTGTCATTCCACCAAGTAATCTGGGGTTGGAAAGCTCATATTTTTGCCGATAAAACCCTAATTTGTACACTGTTGATGTTCTGAAAGTGGGATACACCAAATTCTCAGGTTAGATTTATCTGAAACTGAATGTGGAGGGGGCAGCAAACTACTTAATGAGCTATAGCTATGGCCAGCCTGAGGAAGCTCTACCTGCCTTGGGCCTCCCCATAAAATGCAAGCTTAGAGTGAGAGTCTAGGGTGATGACAGCAGCAACCCTTTGTGAGACTTTTGTGGGTGAGCTGAGAGTTAGTCTGGACCCTGGGTGAGAGCTGGGGGTGGGTGGGTGGAGTCCTGGGTGAGTGTCTGGAGGCTGACACTCCAAGTGGGGCCAAAGGTGTATGAGTTGACAATAATATATATTTATTAGTTATTCTATATGAATGCAGCATTTTAATTTTTGTAATATTTGAGGAGATTTCACCCCTCCCATATCCAAGAATCTGCTGATGAGTCTGGTGATTTTCCAGAGAGGAGGGGCGGTGTTCTGCTCTCTACTTATTCCGCTCCAGCCTAACGTCAGTCAGTGTGTCGGAGAGAGAGAGACTGAGTGTTAGAGATTGTGTGTATAGATAAGGTTGCTGCTAAGAGCAGCTGCAGACACTCAGTGCAGTTCAGTTTTTTAGTTTAGACCTCATTTAGCTCTGTATATAGTTGTATATTATAGTTGTAGATAGAATAAAGAAGATATTCTACAGAGCTGCTCTCCGAGTCGTTTATGCTCTGCTAGACTCTGCTATACTCTGCTGTGCAACGACTGCCTTCTTGTGGGAGTGAATCCGGTGCTCACAATACTAAGCTGTGAGTCCACAGCACTTTGACCTGTTCCTGTGCAGAAGGTGGTCTCTGGAAGTGCTACCCAGCTCGCCTAGCCCAGTCGGGGCTGAAGTGGATGAGTCCAGTTGGTGACACTGGCTCATGGGCGATGCTGACAATATTTGTTGTCTAAGTAGTCTGTTGTTGCTTTTAGTATACCATTAAGAGATATATTTTTAAAAAATACTGTTGGCATCAGAAGTCTCAGCTTGGTCCTGTGACCATTGGTGCCCAGGCTGATGCTGAAATTTGTGGGTGACAGGCCCCTTCATGGGAAATTCTGTAGGTGCTCAGGCACCCAGGGCCCTAGGGAGTTGGCAGCCATCTTTCTCGAGAGACAATAGAGTGCACCTCCAGGGGTGAAGTCAAACTGCTGCATTAACAGCACAAGCCTAGGCAGTGTGAATGGAGGTCCTGGGCTGCTCAGATGACAAGACCCTCGTCTCGGACTCACTGATTGGTCCAGAGGAAAGCAAAAGCAATACATATGGCATGAACTTGGATGCAGGAGTACACCTCCGGGGTTGAAGTCAACCCTCTGCATTAGCAGCGCCAAAGTGACCTCCCTGGGGCCAAGCCTGGGCAGTGTATGTGGAGGTCCTGGGGTGCCCAGAATATAAGAACCCTTCTCTCAGCCTCACTGGTGGAGTCTAAAGGAATGGAAAGGAATATGTTTGGTGCCAACTTGGCTGCAGGAATTGCTGGAAGGAAGTGTACAAGGTGACATCCAACCATCTTAGGGACTGCACTTATTGGTGCTGGGTTTGATTCTTAGCCCTTTCTTCTCCTGAAGATACAGAAATGGCCTAAGTAAGTAAGTAAGTAAAATAAATAATTCACCATTGATGAATTGTGCTCACCTTTGTGGGTTACAAGGTGTGCAGATCTCCTATAAAGACAGGCCACAAGGAAATTAGAATCTTTCCTATACATCAGTGATGGCCAAACTTGGCCCTCCAGCTGTTTTGGGACTACAGTTCCCATTATCCCTGACCACTGGTCCTGTTAGCTAGGGATGGTGGCAGATGTAGTCCCAAAACAGCTGGAGGGCCAAGTTTGGCCATCACTGCTATACATAATTTGAGATTACCTCTGAAGAGACAGAGATGTTTTGGTGATCTCCTTTAAGATCTTCTGTAAGATCTCAAACTATTAAGAATGGGTTAACTGTAGTCCTATTAACATTATCTACTATATCTACAGCAAGCTGAAAGAATTCCCTGAGATCTAGCTCATATACGGGGTGTGTGGAGGGTTGGGAGCCTTTCTGATTAAACTGACACTTAGAGAAAATGTTGGGCATGGCTGTGTGAATATCACAAAGGTTCTTCGCCAGCTCCGGTACCCTTGTTTCTAAGTATGGAACTAAAATGAGCAGTTCCTGGATTTATCAGCATGACCCCTGCCCTCTGCTTTACATAGCAGGGTGAAGGAGAGAAGGTAGACTATTGGAATTGAAACACAGAAAGACGATCCCCTTCTTAAGACAATGGATTTTTCTTGCTGAGGCTTTTTTAAAAAAAGGCAAAGGGGTGAGATGAGGGGTTTAAAATTGAATACTTTGTTTTTTAAAAAAAATGCCAGAAAGTGGATTGTTTATGTTGACAATGCTAAAAGAGGAAGCACTGTGGTCCCATGACATAGACAGTAAACCTAATGTTGGAAACCAGAATTATGGACAGTTTCTGCAACAGCACCTTAGCAGTTGGGTAAGACTAATCTTGGCTGCATACGCATCATACATACATGAGTTCCCCCAAAGAATACTGTGGATTGTAGTTTGTTAATACTGCTGGGAATTATAGCTCTCTCTCTGTGCTGGTAAACTACAGATCCCATGATACTTTGGGGGAAGCCATATGCTTTAATTTCACTTTAAATGTATAGTGTATGCAGGCCTAATGGTTATGTTTATGATAGATTCTGGCCTATAGGTGCTGTTTAAAAGGACGACAAATGATCATCTTTGTGTCTGTGGAGTTGCCTGAAGGGTAGCTTAATATGTGGTTGTAGAATAGTTATGAGCTAGTTTTTTTTACACCAAACAGTGCCATCTGCCAAGGAGATTTTTCAATTTAAATGATTTGAGCATAGATTTAAGTTTGCTAAATTGATGTTCTAAAAAATTTATATATTACAAGTTAGTACTGGATTTGTTTGTTTGTTTGTTGCGATTTGTATGGCATTGGTCATTGGCTGCAAGAAATAAAAATGCATGCTGCAGTACTCTGGATACTTCTGTACTTCTTAAAGAATTGCACAACTGAGATATGCTGCTGTACAAAAGGAGATGGGATCCCCCCCTTCCTAATTGGATACCAATAAGATTTTTATTACAATATTTCCTTTAAAAATTAATCTGTAAATTAGTTGAGATCAGAAGTGCCTTTGGCAAATCCTAGTTTAATGAGCTAAGAGATTATACAGAACATAGAATTAATATGGTAAACCTTCTATAATTCCCTCTTATGACTGTGCAGTTTATTAAAACAAAGCACTGTGAAACAAAACAAAGATGTGTATATTGCCTGAACAAAAGCCTGTGTGGATGCTCAGCTATTATGGAGAATTTGGAACTGGGGACTGAGTACTCCACACACACACACCTTAACTTCTTAGACTAATATGAAGTCTAGAATGCAGATATTGGATTGCACACTTCTTTGATTTTTTGTGATACAGACCTTGGCTCAAAAAACAAAAGGTTCTTTTCTGAATTATATTTAGAAAAGGTTGTTTTTCTGGGGGAAATGTTTGAAAATATGTATTTAAAGTGGTAAATGACAAAATAATGTAGAAATGGGACACAGACTCACAAATGAACACATGTGAAAGTGTCACGGTCTGAAAACAGATTAGCCCACCCATCCCTAGTAGGCCACCAACATTGCTCTCCTCTCTAGTGTCACAAAGTAGATTCAGTGTTCTTTCTGATACCGACACTACATTCAGTGGCAGACCTTGGGGTCTCAAATCTCAGCGGCATCCTATGTGGTGCCAAAATTCAGTGCTTCTTGCCTTACATTCTACATCACAGTTTTAGTGCTCCCTGTGGTAGCCCAGATCAGGTCCATCATCAGTAGCTGGAGTGGCTTAGAATCCCGCTTTGACCCTCCCTGCCCCAGCAATGCCCAGTTTCAGGAGTTAACACTGACTACTATTGGAAGTTATATTGCTGGTGACACTTTTGCCCAGCCATGCTTTTGACGGGGGTAGGAGGGACAGCGGCAAAGGCCCACCAGCAACAGAACTGAGTAGAGCCAAGCAAAGGGTTGCCTGTGCTGCAGTCAAAGACTTTGGGGAGTTGGATTGTTTTGTAAGTCAGTTTTGAAGCACTTACAATGACTGGTTATGAAACATGAAGTCTGTATCTCAATATGAAAGGCTTGTTTTAAAGAAGTCTATTCTTTTACTCAGGTTTCTGATTTCAGTTTCAACTTTCCAAGGGAGCATACCATTGTAATAATTCAGTAGCAATACGTGTGCTGTCGCGTATTGATCTACCAGTCTATTGATAGAAGTCCACTGAAGATTTTATACATTCCAAGATTTCAATGTTTTAAGTTTGTAAATCTTTCTGCTTTTATGTGAGAGGTTATACGCAATTGCAGTGACCTTGAATTTGATTAACCACCAAAGTGACAAATACTTCTAGAAGACCTGAGAAGGATTACCTGAAGTCCCATCCCTAATGCATTCAGGCCATTATCGCTGAAGTCTCTTTCATTTGTAGAACTCTGATTAAAATGGATTGCACATTTACAGTTTTATTTGTGATGAATTAATTTACTGGTTAATTTCATTGATGTATTGATTACAGCTTTCAGCCTGGATGAAAATGAATAGCGGTGTAACGGAACACAAAAGAACTTTAGAAATTGAAACATCTGCCTCAGATAAGTTTGTAGGGAGGGGAGAGGTCACTGAGGACAAAACGAAAAGGCACCAAGTTCTTATTTGCAGCAATGAGGTTTCAAGCTTAGATTGCCTAGCATTATTGGTCTGGGGTGTCATGGTGGCAGGAGTGGACTGATCCACATGGATCCATTCTGGTTGTCTTGCATAGATGAATTGTGCCATGCGTTTCTCGCTTCTTTTTCCGCTAAACTAATTTCTCTCATGAGTTTTGTGTAAACACATATTGTGGTGCACATTCATCTCACACATTACAAAAAGCCTGAAATCAGTCATTATTTCTATAATGTGTATTGAATGAGTCCCCCTTTCCCCTTCATGCCTCGATTTTGAGCTTTCACTAGTATTTAGCTGGTCACTGCTTAAAAAGCAGCAATTGGACTAGATCAGTGATGGCCAAACTCAGCCCTCTAGCTGTTTTGGGACTACAGTTTCCATCATCCCTGACCACTGGTTCTGTTAGCTAGGGATGATGGGAGCTGTAGTCCAAAAACAGCTGGAGGGCCGAGTTTGGCCATCATTGGACTAGATGATCTGATCCAGCAAGAGAGTTCTTATAGCCTTGTATACCCTCTGTTTTCAAAATTTTGATTGTGGTGTTGCCTCATCTTGTTTCGCCAATGTTATTCTGTAAAGTGCCAGGTAAATAGATGGTTATCAGGCAGATAAATAAAGGGCTGAATTAATGGCATCTACCTTAATATCTGTATACCAATGCTGATTATTTGAGACCCACAATGACTTACTGAGGCCTCACTCCCTGCACAATGGCAGTATGCTGATTATTGGGGTTCACTGTTGAATGCCAGGCAGTTGACCACTGTACAAATGGCATGTGCCAACTTGACAAAGTTTTGGCAGTTGTTGCTGTTGTTCCATCATTTCAACCTTCCCTGAATGTCAAAAGAACACCTAAGAGATTTGTGTGTCCATTTTAACTTGGCTCTCAGTGAAGGGGGTACAAATCAGAGATTTAGAGAATTGTAAAGTGAACGCATTGAAAACAATTATTTTGGCCTGCACTGCTCTCCTGACCAATTAATATACAGAGGCAGCAGTTGGCTACATACATATATATATATATACATATAAAATCAGTGGTTTTCCTTGTTAACCTGCTCCTTGGAGGACTGCTACCAAAAACTCGGCTACCCCCGCCGTTACCCTTTGGTCAACGTCGGATAGGCAGAATCCCACACATTCACCTTGTTGGGGCTCCAGACCACCCAAAAGAGGGGGCAGCACGCGTTGACGGAGCGTACTGTACAATGGGCACTGAAAGAGAATGTGCTCTACCGTGTCCGGGACATTCATAAAACATCTGCAGAATCTCTTGTTTCTAGGGATGTTTTGATATCTTCCCCTGACAAATGCTGAGGGAAAAACATTCAAACGGGCCAGCATAAAAGCCCTACGTTGGGCTGGAATTATTAATTTGGTGACGTAATTGGCTCTGCTATCTAAGATATTTAAATCATAGAATATGGGCGAGCAAATTTTGTTTACAGCTGCCATAATATTTTGCCTCTCGACATCCTTTAGTCTAGTTAGGATATTATGGAAAATGTATTGCTCATTAGAATTGTACAGGGGCTCCAGCTCGATGCCTAAAGATTCAATCTTTTTTTCGAGGTACTGATACCATCTTGATTTGTAGGAGTCTTTGAGCAAATCAGCGAGCAGACTTGATGGAGGGCAGCGAAAATGGCAGCGTAACCAGTACTTTATTGAGGTGGACCAGGCCCAATATTCCATTGTGTGTATGCCTATTTCTGCACACATTGTTTCATATTTGATCACAGCTGGGAGTCCAAGAATACGTCTCAGAAAGCTGGAGTGAATCTTTTTTAAATCACTATTATATGCTTGGACCCATAGCGGGATTCCATAGAATATCTGGGATTGCACTTTTGTTTGGAATATCTGATTGGCCGCAGGAATAAATTGATTGCCTTTCTGATAATAAAAACGGGCAACTGCTGATGAGGTGCACTTTGCCTGTTTTATGGCATTTGTGCGATGATTTGCCCACCCTAAATTGCTCTGGAATAAGATTCCCAGATACCTATAGATTTTCACTTGTTGGATTTCTTGCCCTCTTATTTTCCATTTCTCTAATTTCCAACCATTCGAGAAGACCAAAATTTTTGTCTTCTCGTAATTTATAGAGAGCTTGTTACATTCGCAGTAAAGGATCAGAGAAGATATAAGACGTTTCAGACCCAAACTCGTTAATGATAGTAGAACAGCATCGTCTGCGTATAATAACAGAGAAACTGGTTTCTGATTAAGTTTAGGGGCATGTGATTCTATTTTTTGAAGGTGATCTGGCAAGTCTGATAAAAATAAATTAAATAGGAAGGGGGCAAGAATACACCCTTGTTTTACCCCTTTCGAGTTTGGGATGTCTGATGAAAGGTGACCTTTAGTGTTAAGTTTGACTTGACAGATATTGGAAGAGTATAAATTTTTTATTAGGATCAATAAGCGCTGATCAATTTTTAATTCTGCGAGTTTCCTCCACAGCTTTGGGCGGTCAATTGAGTCAAATGCACCACGAAAATCTACAAAAGCGGCAAATATCTTAGATTGCCTTTGAGATCTGTATTTTTCAACCAAATGCATAAGTATAAGGCAGTGGTCTAATGTAGAGCAACCTTTGGAGAAACCTATTTGTTCTTTCCCTGGTAAATTTAGATTTTTCATCCAGGTAAGGAGTTTAGATAAAAGGTGCTTAGCGTAGATTTTCCCTATCACTGATAATAGGCTTATCGGTCTATAATTCCTTGGTTCTTTTGGGTCGCCATTTTTAAAAATTGGGATAATTATTGATCTTAACCATATCTCAGGTATGATCCCATATTTATCTATGAGGGTAAACAATTGAGCTAAGGGTTCTGCCCACCAATCTATATAGGTCTTGAATAATTCTATTGGTAGACCGTCTGGCCCAGGAGATTTCCCCGATTTGAAATTTTTAACTATCTCTCTAATTTCCTCTTCTTCTACCCTTGGCCACTCCTGGAGTTTATTGATTTTATTTTTAGTGGTTTCATTTCCTTTAAGTTCACTGTGTAGATTGTTAAATACAGATGTAAAATATTGGGACCATTTGGATTCTGCAATTGGTGGTAGAGTTAGTTGATTTTCGGCTTTCAATCCTCCGTACACTAGGTTCCAGAACGCTTTGTTATTTTTACTCTGGATTGAGTCGAGTAATTGTAGCCATTTTTGGGTTGCATATTTCTGTTTCTTTTCGGCCAGAATGTAATGATATTTTCTTTTTTCATCAAGATAAGAGGGCTCTAGTTTAGTGCGATTATTTTTAAATGTTTGGCGCAGTTTTCTTTTTTGCTGGAAACATTCATCATCAAACCAAGGGCTAGCGCTATGTTTAAGTACCCAAACTTTAGGTGGAGTACTAAGTTCTACGAACATTTGGAAGATTTCATTATAAATTTTCGGAATATCGCTGTAGGAATTAGTGGTCTTTAAGTTGGATAATACTTGTTTTCTCAGGTTGGCTGTAAGTTTTTGCCCCACTACTGCACTCATTTCCTGGGACCATTTTAATTGGGTCATTTGTTTGTATTGAGAGGGTTCTATAATATTGTGCTTGGTTATTTTGGTTTCATCCTTTAAGTTAATAGACAACAATAATGGCTGATGGTCGCTTTCAGTACGCGTTCCGATTTTGAGGTCCATAATCGAATTTATAATATTGTAAGGAACAAGAATATAGTCGATGACACTGCATCCTCGGGGGGAGAAGTATGTAAACTCCCCGCTTCTATCGCCTTTTGTTGAACCGTTCACAATCTGCAAATTAAAGTTGTTACATAATTCAAGTAGGCGTAAGCCTTCGTTGTTTACAACCCTATCTCTGGAGAATCGTCCTATTTTCAGGGCATGTGCGATATCATTGTCAGTATTCCAATTTAGTTTGCTACATAGTTGTTCATTGTTGGTTCCCACTCTGGCATTAAAATCACCTGCTATTATCAATGAGGCATTTGGGTATTTGGCGGTCAAATTTTCTATATAAAAGGTTAGTTGTGACCAATTTTCACTGTTACTGTTGTTTTTGGATGGGGGGATATAGACATTTACAAGTAGCAAAGTATCTTCTTTTTGGGTTAAAAGTAGGGCTTGTGCAAGTGGCAAGCATTTTTCTAGCTGCTTGATTTCAAACCCTAAGTTGTCTTTGATCATACAACAGAACCCTGCTTTCGGCCGGCCCTTCGTGTTTGTTTTCAATGCGGGTTTCGTATAGGAGGAGAATCCATTGATTTTAATATCTCTAGTTGACCATGTTTCTTGTAGAAGTATTAATTCAAAATCTTTAAAGAAGTTCATTAGGTCTGGGTCTCCGTCTTTGTTTCCCCACCCTGCAATATTCCAGGACAGCAAGCGTAGAATCCGTTTTTGAGTTGGTGGCTGGTTGACAGCATTTAGTCATTCTAATTCTGTTATTGAGTCCAGCGAGGAATTTTGTCTTGTGCCGATACAGCCATTTGTCGCTACTTTCGGTGGGGAACATAATGGTGGATCTTTTAGATTCTTTTTTAAAGTGCGGGAAATTAGAATTTCCTCCTGTCAGGGGTTCAGGAGCAGAAGGGACGGATGGAGAGGAATCGGAGGGAGAAGTTAGCGACGAGAGCCGACCAAGGTCCCTAAGTCTCTCCAGCGAATCGGAGGATTCACAGAAAGGGGCTCCCGTGGGCAGAGCTGGGGGGTTGCCAAGAGGGGCACCTCAGGAAGGAGGGACCAGAGGGGATTCAGAGAGCAGCAGCTGGAGATCCGGACCAGCTACCCCACCGGAGAGCAGCAGCTGGAAATCCGGACCAGCTACGCCACCAGAGAGCAGCAGGGGGGAGGAGTTCCAGGCACCAGCGACAGGCAGCTCTCCGGCAGCAGCCACGCCTGCGTCGGAGAGCGAGGAAACGGTAGGGAGGAGGGTCGGAGACAGCGCGCGCGCGCCAAGTTCAAATGTAACAGAGGGAGGCGCAATGAGCAGCCCGGAAAGGGAGCCAGGTCCTAAAGCCCGCCGAAGGGAGGGGGAGGAATCCGAAGGGTCCGCATCCGAGGCATCCAGGAAGGAAGGAACCCCGGGGGGTGGTAGGACCCAGAGGCGAAAGGAGAGACGCAAAAGGTGGAGCAAGGCTAGGGTCTTGAACTGGTGTACAGGAGGCGGAGATTCAGATGGGACTTCGCCGATCTAGGGAATAGACGTAGAGACGCACGCTAAGATTTGGAAATGGAAACTATACTTCAATAAAGACTTTATACCGTTCTACCGGCTAGCGTTGGTCCTTTGTGAGCCGGGACCTAGAGGCAGTCTCTGACAGTAAGTCCCATCTCACAAAGTTTTCATCAGTTCTCTTTGACTCAAGCGACGTGTGGGGAGCGAAGCAGGGAGGAAAGAGGACTGGTGCCTTGGGAGCTCACAAGAGTCAAGCGACATGTCTACTGAAGAGCAAATTGCTTCCCTGCAAGAAGCGGTAACGCAGCTCAGCGCAGAGATACTCGCCTCCAGGAAAAGAGAGGATGAAGCGGCTGCTGCATGCCGAGATCTCCAAGCCAGGTTGGACGTGCTTACTAAGCAGGCACAAGCGGGGTCCAGATCCGAGGGGATCGGGTTGGGGAGGAGAGGAGGCAGCATTGTATCTCACTTCGATGGGAATTTACAGCAGTACCCCAATTTCCGAGCAGACGTGCAGTTTGCGCTGAAACTGCTGGAAAAAGAGTTTAGAGATGAGCAGGAAAAAGTGGGGTTTATCTTGTCTCATTTGCATGGAGACGCGAAAGCATGTCTGCGCAATCTGTGGAGAGATATGGACCCAGCGCTCCAGAGTTCAGCTGCATTCATTAAAGCGATGGATTCTTGCTTTCTATCGAAAATAGACATTGACATTGCCCGTAAGGACATATTTGGGCTGAGACAAGGGAAAGCCAGCGTGAGGCAGTATCACTCCCGCTTTTTTGCATTGGTCAATGCCTTGGGGTGGGACAAGGATTCCCCCCCCGTTAGAGATCTTTATTGGGAAGGATTGAACCCCCAAATCAAGGATGAGATAGCGCGGGGGGAGAGACCCAAAAGCACCCAGGAAGTGGTGGACAGATCGCTCGCAGTGGGGGTGAGGCTGGAGGACCGCCCATGGGACAGAGAAGAAGGGCGTTGGGGACGCACACCAGCCAGAGCGCCCTCCCTCTTGCCCAGGGATGTCGCGCGTGCGCAATCAACGCCTCCGCAAGCAGGGGGGGAGGAGCCAATGGAGATCGGCGGTGCTAGAGCTCAATCAGCCACCAGAGCCTTAACACCGGGAGCAGTCAAAACAAAGCAGCCTAGAGGGAACAGGAAGTGTTACATCTGTGAAAGTCCTAAGCACATGGCGAAAGAGTGTCCCCAGAGGCTCCACAAGCACACTGCAGCTTCAATGACAGTAATGGGAGCAACTCAGCAAAGTGAACCACAGCAGGGAAACGAAGGAGTCTGGCTGGAAACAGAAGCACTGGGGGCCAGCCAGGCGAGTCAGTAAAGAAGTCCCCAGAGATTTTGAAGCCCACGGATCCCCTCCCGCCCAAACCAGTGGTGCAGCTCACCGCATCGCTCCAGCTGCCCAGTGGTCTCACTTTAGAAGTGCCGATTACGATTGACTCTGGCAGTAATGCGGACTTTATCGCACTGGAATTCCTTCAACAACACAACATAGCGCTACTGCCAGCCACACTGCCCCTGAACGTTGTCACAGTGGATGGCAGGGAACTGCTAGGGGGGCAGGTGGTACAGCAGACACCACCTATGGTGATGCAAATTGGGAATCACCGAGAAGTAATCAGCTTCAACGTCACCCAATTGTCGGACACGCCAGTAGTTCTGGGAATGAGTTGGCTACACAGGCACAGCCCAGCATTGGCATGGTACCAACGCCAACTGACTTTTGGCTCCTCCTACTGTGCGGAACACTGCATTCTGCCTAGACCAGAAGGGGAGGAGGATGACCCACAGTTACATTTGGGCACGCTGCAAGCAGTACCTCTCAAGTATTCTGAATTTTTGGAGGTGTTCTGCGAGAAGGAAGCGGACAAGCTACCCCCCCACAGACCCTATGACTGCAAGATTGATCTCCTGCCGGGGGCGACGCTGCCAACAGGGAAACTGTATTCCATGTCTGAGGATGAACTGCAGGAACTTAGGGAGTTCATAGACCACAATTTGAAGCGCGGGTTCATCCGGGAGTCGAAAGCTGTAGGGGGCAGCCCAGTATTCTTTGTGAAGAAGCGAGACACGCCCCAGAAGAGGCTTGTAGTGGACTTTCGAATTTTGAACTCGAAAACCAAGCCCTCGTCCTTCCCCATGCCCAAAATAGACGACCTGCTCGCGACGGTAAGGAAAGGACGCGTTTTCACCAAGTTGGATCTGCGAGGCGCGTACAACCTGATTCGTGTGCGGGAGGGCGACGAGTGGAAGACGGCCATGTTCACACCACTGGGCACCTACGAATACAGAGTTATGCCCTTCGGATTACAAAATGGCTCTCACTGTTTTCAAGCCTTTATGCATCACGTGTTGGCGGGACTCCTTTACAAGAAGTGCGTATGCTTCCTGGACGACATCCTGATATTTTCTGAGTCGCGAGAGGCGCACGAGAGGGATGTCAGGGAAGTTCTGCAGAGACTAAAGGAGCACAGGCTGTACGCCAAGCTGGAGAAGTGCCAGTTCGACGTGACGGAGGTGGATTTCCTGGGCTATAAACTGTCGGACAAGGGGCTCGCCATGGACAGCGCCAAGGTTCGCTCAGTATTGGACTGGAAAAGCCCGCGCAATCGGAAGGAAGTCCAGCGGTTTGTCGGCTTTGCCAACTTTTATCGCAAGTTCATCAAGGGGTTCGCTATGCAAACGGCGGCCATCACCGACACGCTCAGCTCCAAGAAGAAGAAGTTTCTCTGGACGGAGGAAGCGGAGCAGTCCTTTCAGAAACTCAAGCGTCTCTTCGCGTCCGAGGAGCAGCTGCTGCATGTGAATCCCAGCAGACCAATGAGGGTGGAGACAGACGCCTCAGACAGAGCCGTGGGAGCTGTACTGTTGCAACAAGACCAGCAGGGGGACTGGAGGCCGTGCGCCTTCTACTCAAGGAAGCTCAGCAAGTCGGAGCAGAATTACACCATCTGGGACAGGGAGTTGCTAGCCATCCATGCAGCGTTCAAGGCGTGGCGGCACTTCCTTATCGGAGCCAGACACACAGTGCAGGTCCGCACGGACCACAAGAATCTAGAGTACTGGCGCACGGCGAGGTTCCTGAATCAGAGGCACATTAGATGGGCAGAGTTCTTCGCGGACTTCGACTTCAGGATAGAGTACATCCCGGGTGACAACAACATCATGGCGGATGCCTTGTCCAGAAAGCCGCAATACCTCGAGGAGGAGGCACCGTCGGCAGCCAAGCACATTTTCGCACCGGAAGCGTGGGCTTGCGCTTCGGCGACCGTGGATCTGGACGCCGTACGTCGAGCGTTGCAGGAGGACCCCTTCGCGCAAGCCAAGATGGAGGAGGTGCACAAGGGCACGGTGAAGGACGACGAGTTCCAGATCAGAGACGGGTTGCTCATCCGCAAGGGAGCACTCTACGTGCCGGGGAATGACCTCCGCGCGAGGGTGCTGCAGCAGCTACACGACGCCCCCACTGCCGGGCACTTTGGCAGAGAAAAGACTGTAGAACTAGTGACCAGAGACTTTTGGTGGCCCAAGATGCGGGGGGAAGTAGCGGATTACGTCTCGAGATGCGACACCTGCCAAAGAGCCAAGTCAGTGCACAAACCGCCGGCGGGATTGCTGGAACCGTTGCAGACGCCGTCTGAGCCGTGGGAACGGGTGGCCCTGGACTTTGTCACGGATCTGCCCAGTTCGAGGGGAAAGACGGCAGTGCTTGTGGTGGTGGACATGTTTACCAAGATGGCACACTTCATCCCGTGTGCGAAGGTGGCCACGGCAGAACAGACCGCCAGGCTGTTCATAGACCACGTGTTTAAGGTCCACGGTCTGCCACGATCTATTCTATCCGACCGGGGGCGGCAGTTCATCTCGAACTTCTGGCAAAAGTTGATGGGCATCCTGAACGTCAAGATCAATCTAGCGTCGGCGAGACACCCGCAGACCAACGGACAAGCGGAGAGGGTCAACGCCATCATGCAGCAGTACCTGAGATGCTACGCCAATCAGCAGCCTAACACGTGGGTGGACTACCTGCCCCTCGCAGAGTTCGCTTACAACAATACGAAGCACGTGTCGACGGGGGTGACGCCGTTCTTCGCCAACAACGGGAGGCATCCCAGAACCTTCCCAGGTTTAGAGAGAGTGGGGGAGGGGGAGCCGCAGGCAGCGGAAGACTTAGCGTCAGAGTTGCAGGAAGTCCACGAACAGCTTAGGAGGCAGTTGGAACTGGCCAAGCACGCATACAAACTGCAGGCTGACAGACACAGGAGAGTAGGGGAAGACATACAGGTGGGAGATTGGGTCTGGTTAGCAGCGCAAGCAGTGCCGACCAAATCGTTGGCCAAGAAGAAGCTAGGGCATAAGCAGCTAGGGCCTTACCAAGTCCAGGCACAGGTCAATCCAGTGGCCTTCCGGTTAGCGCTTCCGGAGGGTTCCAGAATGCATCCGGTGTTCCATAGATCGGTGCTCACGCCCTACAAAGCACCGCATAGATTTCAGGAGCCAGGCACAGCACCAGATCCGCCCAGAGAAGGACCCAGGGAAGGGGGGTCGCCAAGAGGGGAGCGCATCAACGAAGCCACAGAGATTTTAGACTCGAGATGGGGGGAAGAGGGAGTAGAATACCTTCTTGCCAGAGAGGATACCCCGGCCAGCGCCAACAGTTGGGTGCCGGGCTATGCCTTGGACGAGCCCCTTCTCAAGGAAGAGTTCCATGCCATTTTCCCACACAGGCCCATGCCAGCCGAGTATTTCGACGACTGGCTCTTCACACCCACACTTTCAGGCAGCACGTTCCAGGGGTTCGACTCGGACGAGGAGACGGCACCACACATACGCTCTCCGGAGGGTTCAACCTCGGGTTCTGCCTCAGACCGCTCCTATTGGTGGGATACTCAACCAGAGGAGCAGTGGCGCAGGAAGTGGCTGGGGGGTCCCTGGCAGGCATCACCCTCAGAGGGGAACGGGGGAGAGATGGACATGGACGTGTTGGGGGAGGACGTGGGATTTGAACACGAAGGCAGGGAGATGGAAGCAGAGGAGATCGACGTCGACGAGCGCACGGAGGACGAGCCAGACCTGCCCGATGTGATGTACGACACGGGGGAAGAACTGTATCCGGCACTCACCCCCGCCACGACGGAGCACCCAGAACCCACACCGGAAGGAGGGGAGGGGGGAAGGGGGGGCTTCGAGGGGGGGATGGATGTCAGGGGTTCAGGAGCAGAAGGGACGGATGGAGAGGAATCGGAGGGAGAAGTTAGCGACGAGAGCCGACCAAGGTCCCTAAGTCTCTCCAGCGAATCGGAGGATTCACAGAAAGGGGCTCCCGTGGGCAGAGCTGGGGGGTTGCCAAGAGGGGCACCTCAGGAAGGAGGGACCAGAGGGGATTCAGAGAGCAGCAGCTGGAGATCCGGACCAGCTACCCCACCGGAGAGCAGCAGCTGGAAATCCGGACCAGCTACGCCACCAGAGAGCAGCAGGGGGGAGGAGTTCCAGGCACCAGCGACAGGCAGCTCTCCGGCAGCAGCCACGCCTGCGTCGGAGAGCGAGGAAACGGTAGGGAGGAGGGTCGGAGACAGCGCGCGCGCGCCAAGTTCAAATGTAACAGAGGGAGGCGCAATGAGCAGCCCGGAAAGGGAGCCAGGTCCTAAAGCCCGCCGAAGGGAGGGGGAGGAATCCGAAGGGTCCGCATCCGAGGCATCCAGGAAGGAAGGAACCCCGGGGGGTGGTAGGACCCAGAGGCGAAAGGAGAGACGCAAAAGGTGGAGCAAGGCTAGGGTCTTGAACTGGTGTACAGGAGGCGGAGATTCAGATGGGACTTCGCCGATCTAGGGAATAGACGTAGAGACGCACGCTAAGATTTGGAAATGGAAACTATACTTCAATAAAGACTTTATACCGTTCTACCGGCTAGCGTTGGTCCTTTGTGAGCCGGGACCTAGAGGCAGTCTCTGACACCTCCCTTTCTTGATTTTCTTCCTTAGCTGTTCCTTGTTCCTGAGAGATTTCTGTGGTTGGTGGACTATTATGGACAGTAGGATTGTTTTCGGTCTCTACTTCCATTTCTTTGGTCTCATTTGATGTTGAGCTCAATGTGTCAGGTCTGTTGGAGGTCATCTTTTGTTCGGGAATGTTAGAATCCTTTGTAGTACTTAAATAAGGGGTACCTATTTCGTTTGGAGCTAGTAATTGATATCTCAGCCAGGAATTTGTGGTCTCATTACTGGAGTTTTTCCTTGTCATTTCATATTTTAAAGGAGGCTGGATTTGAAGCTCTGCATCTATACATTTAAAAGTTCCATTAGTAGCTCTCTTTTTGACTATGCATTTTGGGGAGAGGGCTGGTAGGTGTGAAGTTTGATTGTGTATTGTTTCTACTGCATTTTGTTGACCTTGTTGGTGAATTTCGATCAATTTGGCCTGTAGTTTCGTCAGTTTACTGAGTATGCTTATTTGTTCTTTATCTGGTAGGTTGGTAAAGTTACTCAGCAGATCTTCTTCTTCTGGGACTGTCCAGTCTGTTGTGTCAAGGGCGAGGCTGTTAATTGATGCTACAATCGCATGGTTTGGGAGCTTGGATTTTTCTTGCGTAATTTCCCGGGTAGCTGGCAGCGGTTTCTCCCATCTACTGGGTTCTTCCACGGGAGTAGGGCAGATATCGGCTTCTGTTGGAATGGCCTTGTTCATCTTGTTCTGTCTTTTAGATGCAATCAATGGTCTGAGTGATATATCTTCAAAGTGTCGACGTGGAATAATTCCTTTCTGGGCTAAATGAGCCTTTTCCCTTAAGATTTCGGTTGGGATTCTATGGCTACCAAATCTTAGTAGTACTTTTTTGGAATATCCATCGTTAGTGAGCCTCTTGACTGCTTTTAAGTCAATCCTTCCCCCCTCAAGGCCTAGGAGCAGATTTAGATGATGTCTGGCCCAGAAGGATGACTCCCAGTAAGGTAGGGGCCCTCTGTATGGAAAAATGTGGAGAACAATCTCACATGGCCTCAGTATCAAGTTGACTGTGTGAGGGGGGCTTCCTCTGATTTTTGGCTGGTTTAGAGGTATAAATTTGTGTTTGTTCTGTTTATCTCCAGGGCTTGTTAAGGATGGCAAAAAGGGAGTGAGTTGCCTCCTTTCATCTGGGTTATCCAGCTTCTTGAAGATGTTTTGTAATTGTTCAAAGATTTTTTGAACTGTTTGAGCAGTCAGTAGGCAGCATTCCTCCAGCAGCTCCACCTTTCTATCAATTAGTACTTGTGCCTCGGTTATGGGAGTAGTAGCCTTATCGTTTTATTTGTATAATGCCTAATAAAGGTTTGAATAAGAGAAGACCAATTAATTACCGTGTTATGAAGAGAAGCGGAACCTGTGCTTGTTAGCTTAATTGAGAAAAGGTAGGTGAAATAGTCCCCTGCATAAATCTGTTGCATGCTCTGCAATCGCTTAAGGAAAGCACAATCCATTTTTTGTTTTGTTTTGTTTTCAAATTTGCCTCCCCCATATTAATCAGCAACTTTAGCGTTTAGAGAGATGGATTTGCTTGTTAGATACCCCCAGTGGAGATTAAGCACATTGGCTGCTACTGCCTCCAAATGTACTTCAACTTTAATTGCATGGAGCAATCAATGCTAATGGATGGTGGCAACAGTGTAAATACCTCACCGCCTAGGCCTTCTGGAAAAAAACCGACTAGGGTGATTTGGGAATGCAGATCTTGCAGTAAGAATTGAGTTTAGGCAGTGGCGTAGCGTGGGGGGTGCAGGGGGGCCGGCCGCACCGGGCGCAACATCTGGGGGTTAGGGGGTGCAAATCCACAGGTTAGGGGGCGCAAATTACTTGCCTTGCCCCGGGTGCTGACAACCCACGCTACGCCACTGAGTTTAGGCTCAGCAGTGGTGACAGAACCAAAGCCTGTTTGTGTAGGATTCCCCACAACTCTACATCCATTTTACACCAAAATTCCAGAGGAAGCAAACTATAAGATCTTATATATTTATTTAGCACAGAATATAGTATGCTATTTAAACTAATTTTGTTTATGATGACTCCTCAAATAAAGATGGGAAACATCTGTCAATTTTTGTTCCCTTGGTTTCTCATTTTCCCAATGTTTCATTCAGTTCTCTACATTTCTTTGGCATCTGCTGAACTCTTCTTTAAAAAATACACATGAACATTTTCCCACATTATAGTGTGAATTTCTCCTTTTAAATATATTTGTGCGTGCAGTCTTGACTAATGCACACATTTATGCAAGCAAATTTTTCCTAATGGAATGCATTTTGTATGCTTTTTAAAATTGATTTTAGGCACACTTTCCTCTCATATATGCACTTTTGCAAATGTTCTTTGGTTGGAGAACTGCATTGCAAAATTCGGATACGTGTGACTTTCAATGGATGGCTGTGCTTCAGTTTTCATATTGTTTTGGAACTTGAAAAATTGATAGATTCTGCTTTGAACTGAATTGCTCACCTACGCAATACTATTTATTTCCTTCAGACACAGGCCAGGTGTGTACATTGTACATATGTTGGGAAAGATAGTGAGCTTTGGGCACCCTGCACAAGGAGTGGGGAATCTTTAAGGGAATCTGCTTAAAATAATAAGTCTAATTGGCCCTTATGGATTACTGTATATAGGCAGTGGTTTTGCTTAAAATTGAATGGCAAATCCTAAAACACAGACTAGAGGAGAACATGAAGAACGTCTAAATTTGCATTTTGTTTTCCCCCAATGTAAACCGGGGCTAATAAGAATATATATATATATATATATATATATATATATATATATATATACACACACACATATACACACACACACACACACACACACACACACACACACACAGTGGTACCTCAGGTTAAGTACGGTACTTAATTCATTCCGGAGGTCCGTTCTTAACCTGAAACTGTTCTTAACCTGAAGCACTACTTTAGCTAATGGGTCCTCCTGCTGCTGCTGCTCCAGTGGAGCCCGATTTCTGTTCTTATCCTGAAGCAATTTTTTTAACCTGAAGCACTATTTCTGGGTTAGCGGAGTGTGTAACCTGAAGCGTATATAACCCGAGGTACCACTGTATGTATATATATATATATATATGTATATAAACACCCCTCTTCCAAGTATGCAGGCCTTCTTGTGGCAAACTAACATTGTATGTTCTATTAGGTGCACAAAGATTGGGGGAGGGGATCCTGTGTCACAAGTATAAGAGGATTGTCAGCCAACAACCTCTCCCATGAAAATGAGCAGAGTCAGTTCTTATATGCCTATCTCTATGCTCTTGTAAGTGATTTTATTAATCAAAGGATAATCTTATTTGGGGAATAAAATACCTCAGGGTGAGTTGAGCTTCTTCAGAACAAAGTTGGAATCCAGGAATAATTTGTAATTAACTTTCTAGATAACTTTGTGGACAATAATGGCGTTGGCTGATATATTATGCACACTACATATTTCCCAATTTGCACTTTGACAGATACAATTTATATTAGTTTAGTTATTGCTCCTCCCATTCAAAGCTTCTTTCCCCCTGCATTGCATTTATGTGTATTCAGCACATGAATTTGAGTATTATAAGCAAGGCAACAATACATTATGTCTATCTTTGTGTGTGTGTGTGTGTGTGTGGGCACACACGCACACATGCAGATATGTGGCTGGTGGGAGGATGGGGAAAAGAAGGTGGGGAGCCCTAGTTCACAGTGGCTTTAACAAGTTGGGAAAAAATAAAATAGAAAAAAATAAATAGCTGTCCTGCTTATTAATGGATGCCCAGCAGAATGCCAGCCATCTTCCAATTCTAAGTTCATCTCCATGGCCTGTTTTGAAGTTAAAGTAAGAAATGGCTATGTTGGTATCCATGGAGACAGACAGGCAGGTTGATGGGTCAGAACATGGCCCCAACTTCCAATTGCAATGAAAATCTGTGAATGGATATTCTGCATGTAGATTATGCATTTATGTTAGTGGCAGGGTCAACAGGTTTGATTCCCTTCCTCTCCTCCATGTGTCCGTATCCATGGTTATGTCACATGAAGTGGGCTAATGAGGTAAGATTAGATAAACTCCTTTGGGAAATCTAAATTTCTCTGATGTTTTTTGCCCTGCATGGGTTTTCCGTTTTAAGGTTGGGTGAAATTGAATGGCATTTTGCTTTAGGGTTGGGTGAAATTGTAAACTTATAAGCTCTCTCACTGGGAAATTTTACTTCTCTCAGTATGGAATGCTTCTCAATCCCCCCTGGATTCTTCAAGTGTTTTGCCAGAGCAGAAACCTCCATGTTCACTTCAAGATTTGATATAGACTTCAAGTAGCAAGTGGTGCTTCAATGGTAAGGCCACTTATGAGAATGGTTAAAGAAAATTACATGGGCTTTTAAAGCAATAGCTCCATTATTATTTATAAAATTTCAAAATTACCCTCAGCACACGAAATGACATATCTTGCACTGTGTGGCACCACAGTGTTCACAAATCCAGTCTCCATCAATAATTTTTCAGTGGTATTCAACTAATTTATTGTGCTGCCACAAGAATTGGCTCTAGCTCAATGGTATTTCCCCCCCTCTCCTCCCTCCACGTTTTCCCAACTCTTCCAATCTACTCCCATTTCCCCCCCCTAGAATTCAGAGGAAGGTTGCTTTTGAAACCTGAAACCTAATGGCTTCTCTCGAAATTTCCTCAAAAGGATGAAAAAATTCCCCCACTATGTTCAATAGCGCATGGAGGAGTGTGCATTAGAGACTGGTGATGCTAGCACATTCTCTTGTGGTGGTTTGCTTGAATAGTTCATTGTATCAATTTCTGAAAATAAATATATAATGAAATATAAAAATGTGAAAAATAAGCAAGGAGCTGGTTCCAAAACAGCCAAGAGCCAATTGTATCATGCTCCTTTTATCCCCCCCCCCGTACATTTACCCCACTGTTCCACCAAGGAGCTAGTAAGTGCTTGGCTAGTTCCAAAACAGCCAAGAGCCAATTGCATCATGCTCCTTTAATCCCCCCCCCCCCCGTACATTTACCCCACTGTTCCACCAAGGAGCTAGTAAGTGCTGTACATAGAGATTATCCTATTTTATAATCCTTATACCAACAAGGACTGCGTTCACATGACAAATTATTTCATTTTCCTGACATTTCCCTAATTGTTATTTTCTGTATTATATTTGAACTTTCGCATGACATAAAAACCAATTCTTGAAAACTAATGGAATGGAATGGAATATAGCTCAAGTTTAGTATTCAATTCCATTTTCATTGGGTCTGGAAAATAATCTGTTTACAGTACCCTCAACCCGGGGGGAAATTGTGGAAGATTTGCATGATGCATGTTCAAGCCACAGCCACTCATGTGATGAGCAGTGAGGCAGCACACCAGCATCTGTTGTGCTCCCTGCCCATTTGCAGGCTCCCACCTTTTTTCCTTTCCTGTTTCCTGTTTCCTGTTTCCTGTTTCCTGTTTCCTGCTTCCTTTCTCCTGCTTCCTTTCTTCTTTTCCGTTTCCTTGGCAGAGGTAAAGCAAGACATTAAAACAAAGTTTTACTAACATCACCCTTTTGACCAGGAGAGCGTCTAGCAGGTTGCTAGGTTACATGACCGGTCTGACCAAAGTTGGGATCTAGTGTAAGTCCCCACCTCTGCACTCCTCCCTCCCATACCCCCAGAATGCCTACTTTTTCAGGGGCTATGTTGATGTAAGTTCTTGTAGTCTTGGCTCAGCCTGCTTAGACCTAGCTGAGGTGGGAAGAGGGTGTTACAATGGCCCATCCCCCTCAACCTAGGGGATTTAGGGTTTGGATTGCACCATGAGTCATAAAATTACCTTCACCTGGTGCCAAAAGGATAACAGCATTGTGCCAGGCAAGAAGAATATCTGGGAAGGCCATCACAGAGATTAGGCATCACTACTGAAAAGGTCCTTAGCATTTGGCCACCACCTGCCCACCACTGACAGCAGGAGGAGAAGTAGAATGGGCTCTAAGAAGATCTCTGTATCAAGGCAGGCTTATGAAAGAGCAAAGAACTGTGTTCCTCTTTGTCTTCTCCCCCCTTGCATTGCAGGGATGGAGGAGGAATTTGTTAAGTTGTGGGTGAACATATCAGACGACACAGCGATTCTTCAAACAGAACTGAACTGAGGAGCTCAGTCAGCCTGCTTATATAGAGCTCCAGAACAGCGTAACTGTTGCAACTTTCTAAAACTATCCAATCACTGAACGTCACTTTCGATCCCTTATTTGCATAACTATCTACAGTATCCCCCTGCTGGCCCAGGGTGAGAAATTCAGTACATAACAGAATTCAATTTTGTTTGCATTGTAACGAGAAACTGCTTAATATGCATTTCCACAACCAATGCACAAACAGAAAAACAGCTATCTTTGACATTTGCAAAAATTGTCATGCAGTTCTCTAATGAAACAATATGTGCATTAATAATAATAATAATTTTAATTGTATCCCACCCTCCCCGGCCAAGGCTGGCTCAGAGTGGCTAACATCAAAAACAACACAGTATGCATAAAAACAGACATCAATTAATAAAAATACATCTTAAAATTAATTCAGATAAATTAAAAATTGTGCAGGTGGCAATTATCAGGTTGGAATTGAGAGTGGTTAATACTTGCCAGGACCAACTATTTCCATTGATCATACAAGGACCTGTGAGCGGGTTGGGGGCCTCCTTTGGCTTGTTTTATACAAAGGAAAGTAAGTCAAACTGCCGCCTGCCCAAAGGCCTGGCGGAATAGCTCCCTCTTGCAGGCCCTGCGGAAAGATGTCCAATCCCGGAAAGATGTCAAATGCATATATTGGGGAAAATGTACATGAAACCATATATATTAATGAAAATAACTTACAAAAATGCCTTACATTAGGAAAAATTGCTTGGAAAAATGCGTAGTCAAGCCTGCATGCAAAAAAATGTGTTTATTGGAAGACATTTGCACTACTATACTGATTAATTTTCATGAGGATTTTTCACATGCTGCAGATATGTGAAAAACCAAATTCAAGATTGGGAAAAATGAGCAACATAGAGAAGCAAAATTGATAAATCCATCGCGGTGTGGAAGCTATTTAGGTTGTGGTATCTACCGGTACTTTTTACTTGAAAATGTTTTGCATTTTGTATCTTCCATCACTACTACTGAACACTCCTCCTCCCCTTTCTTATTTTGCAGGGACCCAATGTACATAATTAATTCAATGACTTTGAGAGAAAGCAGGCTCGTGAATTAGTAGTATGACCCCTGAAAAATATATTGTTACAGAATTAGACTCTTTTGGGTCTTCTGGGAAGGTGACCATGAGAAAACGTTGCCACCATCTATCATTCACACTCCTACATGATTAAAGAGGATATACAGTTGCTGAAAAATAGCATATCCACACATTTTGTTATATTGGGATAATTTGTAAGAAAAATTCAATTATCTTCAAAATCCCCTCCCGCCGTCACAAATTGGCAGGGTGCAAAATGAAGATTTGAATGCTGTTGATTCACTTCTTCCCCTTGAGGATGAAACAACTCTGTTTGGGAAGAGACTGATTTATAACAGCCTGGAACCGTTCAAATGTAATAATATACATGAAAAAGAAATCATTTCTACAGGGGAAAGGTGTGTGGGTTTTTTTGGTTTTTTAAAAAAATGTTAAGAAGCTGTGAATATTAAATACACAGAGAATTGTCCAAAAAGGGGGGGGGGGGGACATGTGACACAGTGTTATGCTTTTGCACGTATATTTCAAAAATGATTTAGTGGATAATGTGATATGATTAGGATTACCACTAAAAGGAGGGTTTCCATTCTGCAGCCTCAACTTGAAAAGTGCTGGATTGCATCATTACAGATCCATGATTCTGCTAAGAACATAAGAAAAGATCACACCAGCCCATATGGTCCAGCATCCTGTTTTCACAGTGGCCAGCCGATTGCCTACAAGGCATATCTGCACGCATGCACACCTAATCCAGAAATACGCTAGATATAAAGGATTGCTGCTTGATAGCAAGCAAAATAGCCAGCTTATTTCTGGATGGGAACTTCCAAGACCGATCCATCCCTAGCTATGCTCCAAGCCTCTGCGGGAGCCCTAATCTACATGAAGATTCACTAAAGACTCTTTTAAAATTCCCTCCATACATTCACTCAACATGCGGAGGTGGAAGGTGGTTGGCACCCACTGCCCTGTTGGGATGTAGCCAAGGAACTGGGGCAATTTGCAAGTCCCCAGCTGGCCCCAGCCCACTGGCCGGTAAGCCGGGCGATCTCCAGTCCTTGGCTCAGCATGAAACAGTGACCCACAGCTTCAGAAGCCTTCAGAAGCTGGAGCACACTCTAAACAGCAGAGTCAATAACACTGCGCAAACAGAAGTGGCAGGAAGCAGCTGTGAGAGCATATTTACAGGCAGTTTATTCAGTGTATATCAGGACAAAGGAAAAACATGTCTTCTCCCTTTCATGTCCAAGCAAGCAGCATAAGCAAAAGCTATTCACACAAACGGAAGTTCCCAGCAAGCTGTGCTGGAGTGTAAACAGACATGCGACATACAACAATTCCACATGTCTGTTAAGGTGGAACAGAATATCTTAACATGCCCTACCCTCCAACATCAACATGCCTATCATGTCCATCCCCTTAGCTCTGCATTTTTTGACAGACAGGCAGAATGGGGAGTTTGTGCATGTGCACCTGGACATGGTCAGGCTCTCCAGACCTTCTGTAGCACCTTTGGAGGTTACGGAGTGGAGCCAGTGGGATGTTGACTGGGGTGGGGCAGAGGATGCCACAACAATGCTGTAGAACGGAGCCTGAGAGGCAGGGGGCACCGGATGTTAGCATCATACAGGGCACCGTTGAGTTTTGAGAGCCCAAAGTCCACCACTGAGTTGGGGGATGGAGGCAGTGGGACAAGTGGACCTATTCTCCCACTTCCCATTCTATGCACACATGGAGACCACTTGTGGAATGGGCTTTAGTGCCAGGGAAAAGAATGTCCCGGTGATGTGCATGCTGGTGGTCCAGTAACATTATGTGAATGAGCTAGGACTTGCTTATGTAGAATGCCTTGTGTGGAAATTGTGCGAATTAGGTCCAAGTAGCATTTAGGAATCCATATTTTTTTAACCCCCAAGTTGGCAGGATTTTGTTCACCAATCTCTCAAGGTTTCTGGCTTAACCTTCTCAGGGAACAAAGTGCTTCCTACTGCTTGAACAATTATGTGGTTTTGCAGATTCAGGTGTATTTTCTGCTCACGTTTGTTTCATCGCTTTTAAACAGACTTCCTTTTAGCAGCAAAATGTAAACCCCGGGGAGGCATTCTAGATTTGTCTTCCATAGTGTAAATCAATAAGCTGATACTAGAATAGCAGATTCAGACTTAATCCTATCACACAAGGGACTCTGGCTAATTTGACGCTGGTATAAAGCAGGGTCTTTTGTTAAATCATGAAGAAATATTGCCAAGGGGGTATGGATAGTCTGATTAACACTTTAGGCTGTAAGTTCCACTTGTAAGTCAGGCATAGGCAAACTTGGCCCTCTAGATCTTCTAGGACTACAATTCCCATCATCCCTGACCACTGGTCCTGTTAGCGAGGGATGATGGGAGTTGTAGTCCCAAAACATCTGGAGGGCCAAGTTTGTCTATGCCTGTATTTAGCTTAGCATCACCCGAGAGTAATAAATGTCATGAATTTATATTTCTACTAGAGTAGGGATGGAGAATCTGTCAATTTCATTTCCCCCAGTCTACCATTTTTGGAATCTCAAGTTCAGTTATCTGCATTTCTTCACCAATTTGTGATTTATTTATTTTAAAAAAATAATCCTCATGAAATCTCATCAGCATTTTAGTGCAAAGTTTCCCAACATGCTATTTTGAAATAATACCAATACAATCTATGTTTGTATGCTACTTCCATTACTGTATGCCTTTACTGTATGCCATTACTGTATGCCATTACTGTATGCACACTTCAGTTTATGCATTTGTGTAAACATTGCTTGGTTGGAGAAATGTGTCACAAAACTCAAATAAGGGTAAATTTCAAAGGGTGGCTGTGTTTTGGTTCCCTTGTTACTTTGGGAAGTGCAGATTTGGTATATTTGCCTCTGAAGGTGTGATGAATTTAATTTCTCCCCATCACATAAGACTAAGGAAGCAATTATATGGCAAGATCTTTTGAGATGAGCAGCTTCAGATACAGCTGATTTCCCTCTCAGCCGACTGAGATGGTTCCACTGGGTTCACCCAGGATTAAATCTCCAATCCAGATCAGCCATAGATCAACTGGCATAATTTGCTCAAACTGGCTAACCCAAGGCTCACCTAGCTGAAAGGGACATTATAGGGGTGTTGCAGGGATGGGGCTAAGGCTGGATCCTAAGCCCTTTTTCTGCTCAATCACATGACCTGGCAACCTGACAAAGAACACTATAGGCAATTCCCCACTCGTGTGCAACCGCTGGTGCATGCACAGTTTTCAGCACTGCAAAGGAGTGAGGTAGGGGCAGAATGAGATGGAACGCAGTGGAGCAGACTTCTGTGTGTCCCGCTGACATGCACGGTGACCAGGAACACAACCCCTGCACAAGTGGGGAGTTGCTTGTATTTTAAAGGCTTGTTTTCCTTCTGCCAGAACAGCAGCCCCACTATTGAATGGGGTTTGTAATTGATGTAGCCAGCATAACTTACATGCGCTTCATCTTCTTGCACATAGGATTGCTCCATAAATCGTATAACATACATTTCTATAGCAGTAAATTAAGTGGGAAGCCTCATTCTCTCGAAGTGTTCTCATATTCACACACAAAGGTAGTCAATAGGCCTTACATGTGTGGGGTTGTGTTTTCCCTCCCAGTTGATAACAGCCTGCCCTTCAGACAGCATCTCAGTCGCGATAATTTAAGAAAGAAGCTACTTCCACTGATTTAACATTTAAAAGACTTTCAAAGAAGAGGGCAAGGTAGTATAACTAATTTGTTCAAATCAGCAGTACTAAGTTGCTTTTTGAAAAATGAAATTGCATTATGATTTACTTTTCCGATTAACATTTGGTGCTTCTCATTCTGTTTAACTCATAAAAGAATATTCTGGCAGTTCCTTCCCCACCCCCTCCTCTGGCTCTTTCTGTGCTTTCTTTAAATAGGAAGGCAGCGACTTTTGTATCTTTCCTTATATAGAAGCATTATCCTACTTAAATATTTCAACAAGCCATATCATCTGAAATTGGAAGGGCATTATACCAATGGGACTTGTGACCTGATTCAACAAACCAGGAGGTATTCCGTTCACAGTTAGCGCTGCTCCGTTGCTTTTGCCAGGGAAAGCTTTTTAAATGAAATTACATACAATTTGTCAGAACATTTTGTTCAGCATGTTTCTGTCTAGTCCAGTCAGCTTGGGTTACGGCTTTGCAATTGTAAAAAGTGAAGCAGTGTTTGTTTTATCCTAAGGAACAGTGAAATCATTCCGTAGTCCTAACACAGCCTCCATGGCCCCATCTGCACTATATATTTAAATCAGTGTGATGCAACTTTTAACAGCCCTGGGTTCCCCCAAAGAATCCTGAGAACTCTATTTTGTGAAGGGTGCAGAGAGTTGTTAGGCGTTCCCTATCCCCCCCCCCAAAGAGCTACAGTTCCCAGAGTTCCCTTGGAAGAAACATGATGATGATGATGATGATTACCCAGGCAGGCACATTATGTAACCTATGAGAGCAGCAAATGATCAGACTGTACAATGGTGATGGGATAAAATCAGGCCAGTAGGCAGGGTAACGGTTGGCATGACACTGGGGTCAGGATCATTTCACCATTCCACAAATCCCACGTTGATGGAACGGGTTTGCTGGGTTACGACTGGCCCAAACCTGTTCCATGGGAGTCGGCCAGTATTGAACCTTGCTGTCTTGAAAGCCAAGCAAGCAAGGTCTCACTCAGCGACCAGGGTGCAGATTCCAACCAGGCACATACCCTAACCCAAATTTGGGGCGTACCATGGTCAGTCCTTCCCTCAGGCACCTTACGCCCCCCCCATACTATGTTGATCCTGCCCAATGCTATTTCTGCTCTCAACAAACAATGTTCTTCCCCCCAACAAAGAAAGAGCATAATTTCACTGAGGGAAGGTGAAAAAACCCCAACCACTAATCATGGCTGGGGGGTGGAAATCATTTCTGGCCCTGTCAATCAGTAACCCAAAATGGCTTAGAGAAGGCTCTAACCTGAGGGTGGGTGGCTGGGAAGCTCTTGAGGCAAAATGGCCCTGAGCACCAGTGGAAGCAGCCTTGTATAGGCTTCCCTCTTCCCTTTGCAAGGGCTCATGGGACAGCTTTTCCCATGAGCCCATTGCATGGGCAAGATGCTGGACAGAATTTTCTTCAGTATTTTGGTGTAATCTATTGGCCCCAGGGCCACTGGGCAAAGGTGCCCTGCATATATTGGGTGCAGAACAAGGCCTATTATTATTATTATTATTATTATTATTATTATGCTAGAGTATTTTTTGTGGTCACCTACCTTTGTTTCTTTCCATTTCCTCTCACCATTTCCTCTCCTCCAGATGTAGCAGCATTGGGCAGGGGAGGCAGGCAATGGTAGCCTTGCCATCTTTCAGTTTTCAAACCAACAATACACAAGCCATTTGTAACTATTGTGTTTTTTTAAAGTTTGGAATAGACAGAAAGATGATAGCACTAGTGGAAGAAAATGCATTTTCTTATTATTTTTAACTTCTTCCGCACTAACGTTAATGAACCTCTTGGAAAATGAGCATGAAATTGTGCACCATGTAGACACATTTATCTTCACGATATTCCTTTTCACTATCAAATCTAAATCCTAGTAAATGAAATCTATCTGCAAATAATTGCATTTTTATATAAAAAAACCCCTGTCTTGCCATAAGCATGCCCTTATCAGAGCTCTCAATTTATCTGTATCATTTGAATAAAAGAAGGGAAAAGGGGGAAAAGAAAAAAGAATTGAAGGCAACAATGAAACCCTTTTTGCGTGCAATTATTAGCATATTTTTCTACTGAATAGGACAAATTATGTAAAAACCAGAATCCCCTAAGGGTCTGTGAGAATTGGAAGAAGATGCTATGACTGGAGGGGGGTTTTCAATGACACATTCTGTTTGCTAACTTCCTATAACTTGTTCTTTTTTAAAGCAATATTTGGAGTCTAAATGCTAAGATGGTTCTGTTGAAATGAAAGTTGTTACATATAATTGCTTCAGAAGACAATGCTTCAGATGAACAAGTATCTTGCCTGTGAAACCTCAGGCTACAGAAAGAGATTAGAGCAGTGTTTAGCCTGCGGGGCCAGGTGCATTCATGAATGTCTAGCTCAAGAGTGAACCCAGGTTCCCTCTCAGATCCAGTACAGGGAGCTGCCCATCTGCTGGTCTTTGCTGCTTGGGCAGGCAGAAGACTTTGCTGACTGCTCCTCTCCTATTGCCAGGCACAGTGGAGGGGCCTATGCGTGAGTGGCAACCAGCTTCGTTAAGTATTTTTATGTCTACCAAGTTCAGTCTTTCATGGAATGGGCAACGAAAGAAAGGGAATCTCAGAGGAAAGTACAAGAACAGCAATATTCTCCCAGACTTTTGAAATATAGCATAAGGGCCTCAGAGTTTCTATCTAGTTCAAGAAACAAAGGCAATAATAAAGATATAGAGTTGGATCCAAAGAAATGCCAGTCTCAGAAATTAAAGCAGAGGCACCATTCCGCAAGCTGTTGCACAAGAACTTGTGGGAAACTTCACCAAATAGGGACATAGCACATGAGGTTAAATATGAAAAAAATATCAAAGTGAAGGCAGGGTAAAAAAAAATAAAATTAATGGATGATGGTGATGTTAGCAGACATTGTGTAAAGTGATACGCAAGAAATTGCTGAAATCTAGCTGTTAGCAGATGTCTTGGGAACATAGGAAGTTGTCTTACACCGAAACAGATCATTGGTCTGTGTAGCTCACAAGTGTACAATGACTGGCAACAGCTGCCCATTGTTTCAGACAGGGGACAATCCCAGTCCTACCCGCAGGTGTCAGGAACTGATCATGGGACCTCCTGCATGCAAAAACGGATGCTCTACCACTGACTTATGGTACTTCTTAAGACACACTGCAATGCATTGCGCTAACAGAAACACATTTCTGCTGAATTTCAGTTCTCTTTTCTAACGAAGGAGAAGAAAACAGAAGCAGCCTTCAGCTTGCAGTGGGACATTTCTTGTTCAAACCCAACATCTCCATATTAAAAGTCTATTGAAATTTAACAAGGTTAGCCCACCAGTGCCTCTTCTTGCAGTAGTGCTTTATGTAAAAGATTTTAATAAGGGATATAATATATGAAATGTTAAAGAATGGGAGAAACTATCAATGCTGACCTGAAATAAAGATGTCCCTGGTACTGAGGACATTCTTTTAAAATATGAACACTTGCCACTAGATGAGATAAGTTATAGCCCCCCCCCTTATTCCTTCAAATAAGGCACTCTGTTCATATTTAGTAGACAGGTTAATTTAAGGTCAACCAGGGCTTAAATAAGAGGCTGTGGTTTCTGGTCAATGGTAATACATGGGACAGAGTGAAGAAATTGAGAAAACCAGCTCTGGATTGTACAGACATTAGATCTTATAGATGAGGAAAAAGTGAGCTGGTTGAATAAACATTTTCTCCAATTAGCTTTGCTGAACTCCTTGGGCAAGTAGGAATTTGAACCTAGGTCTCTGCATTCCAAGTCCAGCACTCCATCTCTTATACAAAGAACAACTCTTTCACTATTATAATTAAAATATATAGAAAGAATAGCATAAGGAGCTAACTAAGTATGATGCTCAAACATAGCCATAATGCTAGTTTTTGTTTTCCAAGAAAGGGATTTTGGGAGGCAGCAAAAGAGCAGGGGAGCAAGGGGACAGAAGGAAGCAACTGAAGAGTAGTTGGAAAGTTTTGAGCTAGGAAAGATTTATATCCCCAGCAGCAGCAGCAGCTGTATCTTCATCCCAAATCCCCATCTTCCCAAGCTACTTTTCGTTAAAAGGAAAACTCTGGCAGAGCTACGTTAGGTACAGTTGCACATCTAGTGTAGTTAGCGCCTAGGCATGCATTCAAATCCTTAGACATTGTGACTTTATAATGAATGTCCACATTAACCTTCTTAAAAACCAGCTAAATCCTCTACCAATCTGTGCACTATTTTCTTTTTTAATTTAAAAAGCTGCTCTCTTGACAGTCTCATTAACATATGGCTCTGTGTAAAAAGTGTCCCTCTGTATATATGCAGCAGCTCAGTATTGGAGGTCGGTTTTTTAATGGAGCAGAAGCAAGGATTTGGAAATACAGTGACACTTGCCCCTCCTCTCTCCATTCTTGTAATCCTTTGTTAATCCATTTTGTACGTCTTGTGGTTTTGGGTTTGAATGTGGAACTCACAAAAGGTTCCAAGAGAGAGAAATGTTTAAAATGAAAGGGAAATGAGAAGGAGTCTCTATTTAAATCCCCCAGAGCTGTATCTATAAAGGATTTTGCAATCTGCAAAACAAAAGATCAGCCCCAGGAGCTAATCTCTCCCTGCTTGGATTTCTCTTATTCTGTCATGACCTTGATTCTCTCACACATCTTCCCTCTCTCCTCTCCTATGTCTCAAAGCTGCTGTTTTCCTGCCCTACTCCCATATCAGGGCAGGACTCTCCAGCCTCAACTTGCTCTTTTGATAAACCCCACAGAGATCACTCAGGCAAAGAAGGGGATTTAGCTCGATATCAGCAAGGTGTGCCAAGATGACAACTCAATTTTTCTCTGTGTGTATGTATGTGTGTGTGTGTGTGTGTGTGTGTGTTGTTGGCTTCTAATGTGTTTGGTTGTACTTGGTTTTAAGGAGTAAAAGAAGAATTCCACAAATGCCTAGATCCAGGTTTTGGACAAATACTCTCTTGGTAAGAGAGCCCCAACAGAGACTATGCGTGCTGGGCAGATGCAGTTAAACTATGTACATTTCCAAAGCCCTGCTAAAGATTGTTCATAAGGAGCAGAAAACACATATACACAAATGGTTGAGATATGCATAGTCCCCCAAACCAGCTGGATATTGTGTATACTGCCCAGGAAATGTGCACAACCCTTCTTCATCAATACATGATGTGCACATTATCCATATTGCATGGTGAATGTGCACAATGGCCAGTCATTATGCACATTAACTGTTCAACTTACATTATCCATAACATATTTATGCAAACAAAGAATGCTCAGCAGTGAGTGAAACCAAAAGCCCCACTTCACTCAGCTAATGAAACCATATGTTTTTAAGATACAGAAAATATAATTTGAATTGGTATTGCTCAAGGAAAATATATTAGTTTTCTGTTTTTTTTGTTTAACAAGGATATATATGTGTGACTTTTCAAATTGCACCTCCTCATTCTGAAAAAACTATTTCCACCAACTTGTTTTAATACGATTGCAGGCTTTGCACTTCTGGAGCTTTTCAGTTTTAGAGTGACATCTGATGGGCCCACTGAACAGTTGGTAGCCATCAGCACATCAGCAAAGGTGACTTGACTTTGTGTGGCTTTTGTTCTTCATATCCCTGCACAGTGGGTTTATTAAAACAATGACTTCACATAAAGGAGAGACAAACAGGCATTTGAACAGATGGGTTTAATAAAGTTTCTGTAATATATCTGCCACAAACAGTTATGCATTGGCACTAAAGCGGCACCAGGATATGACTTAGAATAAAGAACTTCCAAATGGCTTGTGTTCTCAGTGGAGAAGTGCTAGATTAAAAGATAACAGTTAAAATGTTGATCTATATATGCTACATAGATCATAAGAATGCACACCACTGAGGTTTCCTACATACAAGGGAAAATCCACTGTCCTTTCAGGCTAATAAAATTTAAAATATGAAGTGTAGCCAGCATAAAGCAGGGCAGACTTTTTGACATATTTATATTATCAGTAAAATATCTGTTGCTTTTTGTTCCACAATACAATCTGAAAAGTATATGATCCAGATAAAAGTTTGCAAAAAAGAGTTATGGAGGGATTTATTTATTTTTTGTCAGTTTCCAAGCCTATTTGTCTGTGTCTGTTAGGGAGGATGGGAACTGTGTCCTCATTCTCCAGTCCTAATATCTTGTCACTGACTATGAGATTGTACAATGGAGTTCAAGGAAGGAAGATTCAGCCTATTTCCTATCCACAGAAGTACCTCGGTTCCTGAACGCCTCCATTTTGGTTCTCAAATGCCAAAAACCCGGAAGTAAATGCTTCCATTTTTTAACCCTTTTCGGAACCCAAACGTGCAACGCAGCTTCCCCTGAGTGCAAGAAGCTCTTGCAACCAATGGGAAGCCATGTCTCAGTTTTCAAAGATTTCGGAAACCAAACAGGCTTCCAGAATGGATTAAGTTCGAGAACCGAGGTACCACTGTATCCCATTTTCTCACACGTAAACCCATTACACAATTAATGTTTCCACATTAATCTGTGCTTTAAAACATACACACACAAAAATCTTCATTCTAGGGAGCAATCTTATAGCAAGATCTGCCAAGATGGTCCTGGCACAGTTGAGTTATTCTGGCGTAACTCCCTCAACCTTGCCTCAGCTTCTGTCCAAGCTGGGACCCAGCAGAGATGAAGCCTGCATAAACCTTGAAAAGGTAGCCTTCTTGAAGTCTGGTGGGGTAGGATGAGAGGGAGAGATGTAGGCTGGATCCTAAGCCTATTCAGCTCAGTCATGTAAGCTGGCAAGCCAATGAAAAGGGTGCTGTAGCTCAAGCAATATTTTAAAGGCTTTTTTCCCTCTGCTAGGATTAAGCTGCCCACTGCTGAATAGAGTTTGGATCTTTTGCAACTTTACACTGGATTAATTTACACTGGTTTGCGTGTTCAGACCTTTAAACTTCCCCCTTAAATAAATTCAGACAGGACTCAAATTTTGGTTTGATTTTTGGCACACAACTTTATTGATTACAGCAAGTGAGTGGTTGCATAGGCTTTGGTTCGACTAGCTCCCTGCAACGTTGTAGGTAGCGCTGACCCAGGGCACCAGCATAGGTCAGCCTAGGGTGAAAATCTGGATAAGTGGAAAGCTGGGAACAGGCTATCTCTACCACACAAATGCCCCCCTGGACTCAGGCACAGGCACAACTCCCTCACAGGGGTTGACCAAACCATCGAGTCCCTGGATTCCTTTAACAAAATACCCTTCACATAGGGATGGCGAGAGCATTCTCCCATCCCTGTCACCTGAACCAGAGCCTATCCGCAACCTTACAAGTTGTGACGATTTGCTACACAGCAGGCGAAACCCAAATGGCAACAGCCAATCAGCCAAGTGGGGAAAATTCCTGCCATGCCCCTGTCCCAACAACAGACGACACATGACGGCATAGCAAGGTCAAGTGCAAAATGCCCTAAAAGTAGGGAGAGGTGGACAGGTGCCCCGATGCACGCACTGAAAGAGGAAGCTCTGGGTCGCGTATATAGGTCCCTTGATCTGTTTAGCCTGTGTCCCATTGGCCTGATTAAACCCAGTATCAAGGGACCTACCAATTGGGTGTTGTGGCTATCCAATCTTAGCCACCCACAACACAGGGTTTGGTTGCCAGGTCTCACTGCAGCACGTGCCCTCTTTAAGAGAGGACCTGATTTGTCTCTTGTGTAGAGAACTTCTCCCTAAATTGTCATTCTGAAAAATACTTAAACCTAGCAGAACACAAGTAAAGTTGGCTCATCTGTCTTCACACCCACCTTGTTCTCCCTATTTATCCTTGCATCTCATTTGCAGGTGTTTCTTTTCATGCAAATTGCACCAGCTGGCAAGGCTGATAATTAATAGGCTCATTGCAGGCATGGAGGGAGAATTTCACCCTACCCTCTTGCAGTTCTACGGAAAGGTCCTCCTCTGAATCAGAGATATATATATATATATATATATATATATATATATATATATGGGAGGGATTCTCCCATTGGTGCCAACAAGGAATTTCCCCTGAAGGCTAACGCTAGCTTCAGAACCACAGTAGTGGGAGTAGGAGAGCTGACAATAATGCCAATATATTTCACCAATGTGCCCCCTTGTTTTCAGATAGTACATGTATATTTTGCTCTAGGAAGCTTAGTTTGGTCAGAACTGAGTACAGTGGTACCTCGGGTTGCATACGCTTCAGGATACATACGCTTCAGGTTACAGACTCCGCTAACCCAGAAATAGTGCTTCAGGTTAAGAACTTTGCTTCAGGATGAGAACAGAAATCGTGCTCCGGTGGCGCGGCAGCAGGAGGAGGCCCCATTAGCTAAAGTGGTGCTTCAGGTTAAGAACAGTTTCAGGTTAAGTACAGACCTCCAGAGCGAATTAAGTACTTAACCCGAGGTACCACTGTATACACTTCCAGAGTTACTGCTAAACATGTTACATCAGGTCAGCAAGCCACCATAGCTGCTAGAATTTGTCCCTTAGACTTGTCTACCCATGTGCTATCTGAAACCTAATGCGTAATTGGTTGCCAGATGTGAAATCTTTTTTAGTTCTCCTACCCCATTAAAGTGTTAGAATCCCACACATGCACACACCTGAGCTAATCATATTAATGATCAACCCCACTTCCATCCACTGATGTATTTTAAATACATGTGCATTAAATGATAACATAGATGCATTAAAGTTCATGTGCAGTTTTGCTCAAAGCATTTTGGCTAAACTGATTTGAAGACTGCAGTACCTGTCTGCTTACTAATGAATTCACATTCCAAAAGGACTTACCCTTTTTGGCACGGCAGGGAACAAAACTTGTCTCAGTGGAGTAGGCCTAAAGCTTTGGGGTTTTCCAAAGCCCCTTACGGGATTCATTATGTAGCCTTTTATCCTTAATTCAGGTTTGTGGCCTCCACGTATCATGTTCTACCTAGCGGCATAAACCAACTGTGATCAGGGGATTTTGCAACTGGGAAAATAAAATTATTAGCTGGTCCTAACTGAAATCACTAATATCCATCCTTGAAATACCAGCTGTTTCACCTTTAGAGTGATGTGTTTGATTACAGAGACGAGGAACCTCTGTAGCACCAGGGCAGGATGCAGATGGGAATGCAGTTTGGCAAACAAAAATGAAGAGTGCAAGGAATTAATCCAAGCCCACCTGGTGACTTCCAACTTCCCAGAGCAGCTTTATTGTAATGTGGCGAAGAGCCAAGGTGCTCTGTTAAAGGAGTGGAGATGCAGCATGCTAAACTTGACAAATGCACATTAGGAATTCAACAGCCCATCTGGTTCTGCCATGATTCTCCTTGGAGGATTATTTTTCTTTATCTGAACCACTGTACAAGAAACAATGCAATTAAAGATGCAATTTTTTTTTTTTTTGTATTCTTGGTTTGTTTAATATTCCACAGCGGTGGCGATACAGCATGCTACTTTAAAGGAAGCAATGAGAAAAAAGTATGACAGCATACCAGGTGTGATGGTATTATAGGCATGTAGGAGAAATTCAGCTCCATTCTCATTTAAAGGTGAATTTACCCAATTATTTTTTTTCCATGGTCCTCCTTTCAATCCAGAAGTGCAGAGCAAATTTCTAATTTCCTAAGCTCCTCCAATGGGGGAGCATATCGCTTTCTGTTTGTTATGCATTTTGGTCCTTTTAGATTGATCACTGGATGAAGGGTAACATAGAAATTTAATATCAGTAGTAATAATAATAACCTGCACTTTCTGAAACAATACATGAATCGAAATTTGCTCTTACACAGATTTTGCAATGCAGTTCTCCAGCCAAGTACTGTGTGCAGAAATGAAAATGAATATATGCAAAATGCATTATATACATGGGGAAATTGCTTTGCAGAAATGTGTACATTAAACAAAATTGTATATTCAAATCAGGAGATGTTTTTGTTAAAATACTAATTAACTTTCATGAGAACTTTTAAAAATAATAAAATTAATTCAGAAACTGATGTGGAGGCAAGGAGCACTGAAACACAGCCAGCCATTGACATTTGCACTTTTCCATTTTTTGCAATATAGTTCTTCAGTCTAGTACAGTGGTACCTCGGGTTACAGACGCTTCAGGTTACAGACTCCGCTAACCCAGAAATAATACCTCGAGTTAAGCAAAGTTCTTAACTCGAAGCACAGGATGAGAACAGAAATTCCGCGGTGGTGGCGCGGCGGCCCCATTAGCTAAAGTGTACCTCAGTTTCAGGTTAAAAACGGACCTCTGGAACAAATGAAGTTCTTAACCAGAGGTACAACTGTAATAGGTATGAAAATGCATATTCTGAGGAAAATAGTTATAAAAATGCATTAATTAGTGAAAACAACATAAAAACTGCATTATAACTGTATTAAGGAAATTAGCTGTACAAAAATGCACACGTTGCTGTAAATATAACTATTGGGGAGATGGCTTCATTAAAATGTTCATATTAGGCAAAATTGCATAGAAACATGAGTATATCAAGGTAAATTCACACTAAGATGAAGATGAATTTTCATGAGGTGATTTTTTTTGTAAAGAAATGAACCACAAACTGATGTGGAAACATGGTAAACTGGATTTTTAAGCTGAAATAACCAGAAAGTGAGTAAACCAAAACATTTCTGTGTCCCCCTCACACATTTAACAATGGGGGAATGACCCACTATTATCAGTGATGAAACATCTGCTTTGTGTGCAAAAGGCCACAGGTATAAGCCCCAGCTTTTCCAGAAATGCCAGGGAGATGCTTGTCTGTAATCTTGGGAGGCTGCTGTCAGTCATTGTAGACAATATTGCTCTATATGGACCAACATTCAGACTCGGGATAAGGCAGCTCCTTATGTTCCTATGATTAATCCACAAAGGTCTCTTTAATTGGGCCCCACATATCCTTCATTTGTACACTGTAGGCAGCTGTCTGCATGACACAGAGACTTCACCTTTTAGTGGGTGCTACTGTAATTGTTTTAATAGATTAACACATTAGCTAGACGATGGTGTGTCACATCCTCTTGGGCCCTCGCAAGCAGTGTTTACTTTGTCTCGCTAGCTTTTAGAAACAAGATATGAATCCTCTTCCTTGGCCTCCAAGACCTTGAGTTTCATTATCTAAAACAAGTAGAGCACAATGGCATTAAGCTAATGAAGTATTTATTGACCTCGCCACCATTAATCTCTACCACCTTGTGTGAAAGGACTGCAGCACGTGCAGCCTAAGTAGGGCATTTACTAGACTATTGATTGCTGCAGAGAGCTTACTCTGCTGTGCCAGACCTGAAGACGTTCATTTTGAAGGCAGCGTAAAAAGTCCTTCACCTTGTTTAAGGAGGTGGACACAAACGAACACTGGAGCATTCACACTCTTTGAAAAGTACAGAAAATTGTTACTCTTTTTTGGCTGAAAGATGTAAAGAGACATTTTCATTGAATTTATGATGGTTGCAACAGAGTCAGTCTGCTTGCAAGCTTTTCAACGCCTTCATGTTTCAGTGAGATGTGGTCACCAAGAATCAAGCACTCCACTTTCATTTTTACAAGAAACCTTAGATCACCATTCAGATATTATTTGTATGTAACCATTTGAGATGGGGATGCATACATATGCAATGGGCACAATAAAGAGTTAGCAACAGATCTCACTAACTGATGTTGCTTACTGAAGCTTGCAAAGGTTTGTGTTTAATACTTACTCAAATACAAGTGGAAGGGAAACAAAAGAAAAGAGCCAAGATACGGAACCTGGAGATGAAAGGTTTCTTAGAGTTCCTCTGAAAGTTATTAAAGCAGGCATTTCAGGACGGCACTTGAAGCTATAAAGACTACAGTGAACAAATATGATGGGAGAAAGTATATGAACAATACAATGTGACAATACATAGCTTCCCTATGCGGTTGATTAAAAGTTACAGAATTTTAGTCTGGCGGTTGATCAAACCTTATGGAACTTATTTTATTTTAAACCATTTATAAACCACTTAATATTTTAAAATCTATAAGCAATATCCAAAAATACAACACAATCTTTTTTTGTCTAAACTCAGGTTTAGTGGATGGGGGAGGTGGGGAGGTGGGGGAAACAATTCTAGTAGCATAATGAGAATGATTGTAGTAAATTGCTCCCTTCCACCTCTAACTTCCATATGAAGGGCAGCTTCACAGGGGTGCTTGACTTCCATGTCATACATTGATGAAAGTGCTTGCTTGAAGGGTTACTCAAATTTCCTCTAAACCAAAATTCAAACCAAGTTTGAGGGGTTGTTCCTTCTTAGGATAACCTTCAGGGAGCTGAGAGCAGGGAACTGCTGGAAGCCAAAATAGTTTAATAAGAATGGTGGAAATTATTGGGGTCAGAGAAAGTGAACATCTTTAGACTCTCACTGAACTAGGCTTAAATTGATTTTAGAAGCAAATTTTGTGGTGGGTTCTTGAAGTGAGAAACCTGAGCAATTTTCTTGGCTGCACTTGCTATAATATTTACTCCAAGGAAAATTAGTTACAACTTTCAGACTTACTGGGAACTTACCAGTTTATCAATAGGTTTATTAGAAATTACTGAAGTCCATTTTCATGCTGTTTTCTTTGATTTCTGTATGGTGACCAAAATCTGTTGGCAGCGTAAGTGTCAAGAATGGTACTTATCAATGACACCAATTGTTTTACACTGTGATTCTGGGAGCTGAATCTGTTTAGGAAGGCTATAGTTTTGAACTTTGTGAAGTTCTGTAGCACTTTCAGATTGAATTCATGACAGTGGCTTTCTTATGATTATTGGGCATTTGCCAAAGCTAAAGGGGCACAGTCAGTGAAATTATCTTTCAATGAATACAATATCCTTCCCTCTTTTCTTTTCTTTTCTTTTCTTTTCTTTTCTACATTATACTCTTTTTTTCTTTTCGATCTCTCTCAGTGATGTAAATCAGATGTCTGATCAACAGCACAAAGTCACTGTAGTACCGTACAACCCCAAATCTTCCCATATCCCCCACTTGGCTCTGCATAAAAATGATTATGAGATAAATGGAAGTATTCACAAATAGGTAGATTCTAGGAAATGGGCATGTGTTCAGAATAACTTGGTTCTCTGCCCATGGAGAGTTGGCAGGGCACATAATACTTGCAGAAGTAGCTGGAAATAATGGAGTAATAATTGAGCTTCCTCTGTTGTGGGCTCTGGGTACATAGGAAAGAGGTGCCAAAGGATTTTGTGCCTGCCAGAGAACAGTAGAGATTGCAGCTGGACAAAAATCAAGAGCAACAAAGAGACAGGTATGAGGAACTGTAAAGGTAAGTGGCCATCTATTCATGGCCAAGGCAAGATATGAAGATTAGCTTCCTGGGCTGCATTCCAGGGCAGAGGGGTATCTGACAGCCAAATGGCATTTGCTGAATCAAAGGGGAAATTAAAGAAGAGAGGAGCATGAGCAGTAGACTGGAAGAGTAGTAAAGTACACAGCCGGGAATTTATGTACTTGACATCTGTTGAGCACAAGCCAATCAAACCAATTAGATGAAGGTGATGGTAAGAAGTGGTGCACCCAAAATTTAACCATCAGATTTAAATCCATTTCGAGCTACTATGACATTTTTACTTTTTCAGTAATCAGTCCCACTCCTCTCTCCACACGTTGGACAGCATAATCCAATTCCTTCTTCGGGCATTCAAGGCTCATGAGATGAAAGGGGAAATGAGTCCATTGTCTCCACCCACTCAGTTTCATTCCTGGCTTCGTTGGCTTCCAAAAGTTGAGATCTTCTGCTGTGGATGAACCTTCTCAACTCATGTGGCACTCTGGAAGATCAGAGTTCTAAATTGTGCAGGGTGCCTACATGATTGCTGAGGCTTCTGCCCCAAGGTGTCCCAAGTGTCATGAAGTGGTGGGTCTTGAAGCTCCCCCACTTACCCTTCTATCAGGAAAGGCTAGGAAATGTGAATGGATTTGTGTGAGAGGGAGAGTGTGAGACTGGGAGCATGTGTGCATGTGCATGAATGAGTGACAAATAATTAAAATGATCACCACTCATACTCTTTCTGTCTGAAGATTCTTAACAGAGAAAGAGGGAGGAAGAGTATGGAGTGGCTCTGAGCCTACCTGCCACCAACATACAACCCCTGAAACATTACCCCTGAAGGAATGTGACCCTTGTTGGCGAAAAAGTCACTTGTCCTCATTTTAGTGAGATGATCACCATCGTTTGGAAACTATAAGGTTAAATAAGGAGCAGGTGTTCTTTCCCTTACAGAATTTCCAATAACTAAAAAAATGTCAAGATAGAGAATTCCTTTGCATGGTGTGACAGAAGCAAAGCAGAGATGCTTTATACCTAAAACACCACTTGTAATGTTAGTGGCAGTATACTTCTTTAATACACCATGCTCAGGGTCTAGCAGGAAAGAGCTGTTGCTTTCCTGCCCTGTTGGAAATAGGATAGTGAACTAGATGGAGCCTCAGTCTGGTCCAGAAGGGCAGCAGGATTCATCCAACACAGCTGTCAATCATTCATCTCCATTCTTTATATTAACAAGAATTTTGGCAAGGAAACTGCAGAAATCTACACGGAAAGGACCTCAGGAGGAAGGTGCATTTTGATACAGATAATGAGATAGCAATAAAAATTTTTTGGCAAAAATAAATCAGTGAAATTGAAGATGACTGAATATGGCAAAGGCTCAGATTGACAATAATTCAACTTGACAGTGACCTTGGCAGAATGCTAAGGTAATGTTGAAACAATGATACGGTGATCCTGAATATAGTAGACATTGTAGCCGATTCCGACATTACACTCTTTCTGATATAGGAGTCACTTCCTACCTTGATCTATGGCAGTGATCCATCCAGGAAAACAGAGTTTCTGCACACAGATCTCCTTCTGGATCAGGATTCTGTGACAGAGAAGGAGTGGGAAGGAAGGAAGGAAGGAAGGAAGGAAGGAAGGAAGGAAGGAAGGAAGGAAGGAAGGAAAGAAGGAAGGAGGGAAGGAAGGAACTCATTTCCCATCAAAATAGCCACAATTTTTATCTTTAGAAAGACAGAACCAACAAACAAATATGAGGAATGAATAACAGAACCACAACAGTTTAGCAGCACTTTCAAAAACTTGCTTTCAACATGTGGCAATGTCCATATGTTTCACCCATCTATTCTTCCTAGGGCCCAAAGTCAGCAGTAATTAATGCCAATGATTGGCTATGATGGGAGAAGATCTTAAATACCCCTTAGGATGAGGTGTACAAAAATGGACACTAGCAGTAACATACTTAGGATAAATTAAGAAGTAGATCTGAGCCTTGAAGAATACTATGGGACATATCCAGTAAATAAATGAAAAATATATGTCCTTTTTCTTGAGAAGCATGCTACTTTAAAGCACTTGTTCATTCCTCTGTCAAAAACGTCATTGATTTGAATGATGATTATGAAGATTTTTAACAAAGCTAATTTCAAAGGTTTGGCTATCATGAGTCTGTTGTGAATTCAATTACAATGAGAGTAATTTGAACAAGTTTACCTCTATATAAACATGGGATTGACTTCCTTTTTCGAATGAAAAAGTGTAAAACTACCAACGTGATTTTGCTGCAAATATCCATGCGTATATTTATGTTCTTATTTTGAAAATTATTCCGTGAAAAGTTGTCGATGCAAAACAAACCCTAAACATCACACCTGACCTCACTTAGTTTCTTCACATCTCCCCAACATTTTCTTATGCTACTAATAGTCCCTCCATTAGTCCCTTGTGGAAATATTATTCATGTGAAAGCTGAGCACAAATTTGTGTATACTACAAGGTCAAGGCTAAGCTGTGCATATGGATTATTCTTCCAATTATCTACTTGTTGGGTACTTAGAGGGACCTGTCGTTCCTGAGCTCATTCAAAGGTTTAAAATCATTGAAGGGAGATATAGGAATCAGTATTTATTGGCAACATATAATGGATAAGAACACTTAGTTCAGCAGAACTAAACTTGCAGGTTTTCTGGTTCCATATGGATTTATGTACATGTAGCCTTAAATCCACGATATCCATCATTTGATGGGCTCGATTAAGTTGGTGTACAAACTTTTCATTTGCAAACACTGTCACAGCAGATGACAAGCCTAATTTAGCTTATCAGATTGCAGAAGGCACCGTGGAGAAAAGGCCAGGTTTCTCGAGAACCATTATTTAACCTACACCCAAGGCTCCATCTTCTTAAGCAGAAGAAAATATTAATCACATAATATGAACCATTTAAAAGGCATTTACTTGGTGCATATCCTTGAGATTAATAGATGCTGACTTGAATCTGTGAAATGAGTTCAATGAGGATCAAGGGCACTGCCATCTTAGAATGAACAAGCTAACAAAGGTTTCAATCCTGCACACAGAGAGGATTCACACTCTCTTTGACTTCTGTAGGATCTAAGCTAGAAACCTATTGTCCAATTCCTCAAATGATTTATTTTCCTCCAAAGAATACTGTTTTTTCTCCCTTATTATCAGGGCACTTTTAAATTTGTTCAGAATTTTGGTGGGTGCTGGATTGAATGTTCCAAGATCATTGTGGGCAGTGTGTGGATTTTTATTTCTACGAAATTTCCTCATCACTCTGCAATCTCCCTGGTTGCCTGAGCTACCTGGTCTGAAAAAAGCCCCATGGGAAAAGTCAACATCTTCCCCTGAGCCTGGGAAGTAAGGTAGGCGGGCTGTCAAATGTCTGAGATTGTTGCACTTGGTGATTTTTATTTTAAAGAGAATACCTTCAAAAAATCCACACTGATTTATTTAAAAAGAAAGGGACCAAAATGACCCAATTGTCTGTGATTTCATGTCAACTGGACATGCCTAAAATGGTAATCACCTGTACAAACATGCTGAATGTTTTTGTGCTTGGATTGTACACTGTAATCTCCCTCTTGGCTGAATTTCCTGTTGAACCTCTGGCACTTGATGGAAACTTTTTAATTTTATATCAGCAGGGGAACTAAGTGGGTTTTCTGGCCATATGGTTAATTCTAACTGATGTTATGATACATGCTGTATCCTTATTGTACATTACTTAGAAGCTATTGCATTAAGCAGCATATAAATTCTTAATATATATATAAATAAATAACCCACCTAACCAGCACTCTGCTTAGAGTGGAATAAAAATCCAGTGTGGATTGCCTCTATGATGCACCTACATTATTTATGTATAAAAATATTCATATACCGCTATTCATTTAAAAAAAAATCAGAGCAGTTTAACAACAATTATACATACAACCATACAAATAAAACCACATGAATAGATAAAATCAGAAATCAGTCAACCTTTATGGAAATAAGTACTCTTAATTGCCCACATCTTGACAGAATACAGAAGTTTTCAGTAGGCTTTTAAAAGTTGGAACAGAAGGTGCCTGCTGAATCTCTATTGGCAGATTATTCCACAATAGTGGGCCAATGACACTAACAGAAATAACACTGTAAAATAGTTAATTAACACAGTTATTTATATAACAGAAGCCAAAGGTATTCAGTATAATTGCACCCACAGCCAAAAAAAAAAGAAGAAAAAAGAAAAAAAGAAAAGAGGAGAGGTGCCTGATATTGGCAAACAGTAATATTACAAGAAAGGAACTCTGCAAAGAAGAAGAGTTTGGATTTGATATCCCACTTTATCACTACCCGAAGGAGTCTCAAAGCGGCTAACATTCTCCTTTCCCTTCCTCCCCCACAACAAACACTCTGTGAGGTGAGTGGGGCTGAGAGACTTCAGAGAAGTGTGACTGGCCCAAGGTCACCCAGCAGCTGCATGTGGAGGAGCGGGGAAGTGAACCCGGTTCCCCAGATTACGAGTCTACCACTCTTAACCACTACACCACACTGTGGGCATTTGTTAATGCACAAAGTAATGCTGGCTCTTCCAGATGACCAAATGCCTGACTCAGCCCCAAGTCTAGAGATTTCTTGTCTCTGTGCCCTTCGGCCACCCATTTTTGGTGATGAAGGAAGTTCTCCCTTGAGGCGCACCCACCTGGGACCCAAGACTCTGAGTTTGTGACCCAGTCACATTCCAAAGGGATTGCGTTCCCTGCCCCAAGCCCCACGCCATGGGAAATTGCAGGACTTCTTGGAACCTACACATATTTACCAATCATTATTTCCTGTCATTGTCCTGTTCTGGCTCTCAGCTCTACAAGAGAGGAAAAGCCTACTTACTTGCTTCTTCAAACTGTCTCTTGGGTGGCTGCTATTAAGCAATCCTCAATGGCTGTTTCACCACAAGGTGAGTGGTATTGCACTATAGCCAGAGGGGGGAAATGTTGGCATACCATGCAGGTCTACCCCCCTCGCCGCACCGACCGCTACTGCCTAAAAAGATGCAAACAATGAGTCCACTTGGACAACCGCTTTCTGGTTGCTTCAGAAGTTCTTGACTCCTTTCTTGATGTCCATCCTTGATGCCAAGATAAAATTGAGATGGAGAGGGCAAGGACTGCTTTAACTAGGCCCTGTTAAGTTCTGTCCCCATGCTGTCCACATGAGGATACGAATATGGACTCCCATATTAATGTTCCACCTTCCTTTGGCTTTAAAGTTGCCACTGCCCTTGCTAGGAGGCTTATATGGAAGGATCAGGATTATGACAGTATGCAGCTGCAAAAGCCTCAGATTACACAATGAGAATGATTTGGGGCTGAGGAAACAAGAGTGAATGAATATGAGAAACATTATGAAAATAGTATTGCTGGGGCTGTTGAGTAATTTGTTTCTTTCACGCATTAAAAAAGCCATCATAAAGTGATGTTGTCTTCTCCACCTTCATACTTTGTTTAATATAACCCAAAACTGTAAAATAAAACCAAGGGAGCTATGATTTAATTAAACAGTAAAACACAACAGACCATGCAATGATACTGATTAAAGTTACCTCAGACACATGCAAGACTGAGCGGAGACCATGAATTTAAGCACTCAAAGAGTGCATTAATCGGCTTCATCATGCACTAAACTACCCCTTAGTTGCAGTTACAAAATGACTCTTTATAAAAGGACAATATAGCATGCTTATGTTGCAACTTTCTCATGCCAGCAAATGCTGTTTAGCACACAGACAACACAGCTATATTTGATTCAGAATTTGTAAACCACTTTACATGGTCCTGTGACAGTGGATGATGCAGAGGTTCCAACCAGCTTGATCAATATTTGGCATTTGAGACCACATGTGGTGGACCTGTGGTAAAGTGAAGGGCTTCTGGGAATTAATTTACAACGAACTTAAAAAAGTTTTCAAGTACACTTTCCCAAAAAACCCTGAAGCCTTTCTATTGGGATTGATATGGAAGGAAATCAAAAAGAAAGATAAAACCTTTTTCTGTATGCCACGACGGCAGCAAGAACTATGCTGGCCCAGAATTGGAAAACAGATGTAATACCTACTATTATGTAATGACAGGTTAAAATGATGAATTACGCAGAACTGGCCAGATTATCAGGGAAAATACGAGACCAGGACGAGCAGAAGTTTTATGAAAGCTGGAGTAAATATTTGGTGTATACAGGAGACAATTGTAAAACCTTAAAGACACTGGCAGGGTTAGATTAACTCTAATAGCTTATGGTCAACCAGATAAACAAACAGAATACGCGATGTAAGAAAATGTACAATACATATTTCAAAGCTGAGTAGCCACTGCAATACCTTTTCAGCTTGCTAAATTCAGGAAATGACCCTGTCATGCAGTAGGTGGACAGAACATATATTAGCCAAGACATCCTTGCAAACAAGCTGACTCCAGTTGTAGCAGCAGCAGCAGCAGCAGCCCTTTCTCTGGATTAGGTCTGTGACAGAAAATCATACGCTGGTGAAATATGAATATGCACATCACTTGCTCTGGTTTTTACTACAGACAATGGGGAGGACATACACTTTCACCCGCAAGAATATCTTGTTTACCATAATCTTACGGAGAGATGGATTGCTGCCAATGGATATACAAACAACGTTTTGAGCATATTCAGATAGGAGGCTTAATTAAAAAAACCTATGAGTGGGCATTGGAAATGGTTGGTTCTTGCAGATCTGCACACTCAACCAGAATCTAGCCAGGACCTAAGTTAAAAAGAATACATTTTAATAACCTGCTCGGGGGACAGGGGCAAGATTTCTTTCCGCCTACATTTGATGGCATAGGTGGGGAGCAGTGATTTCAGGATTGCATTTCATTACCTTTTATTTTATGCACCAAACATTTAAAACGCTCATGCAAATGACAGCATAATACATTTTAATGAATGTCAAATGCGACCTTTTCCACTGTGGTTAATAATTTAGACAGTAGCACTAGCGGATAGGAGTCTATTGAAATATGATGATTATTGAAGATGTAGCTTAGAGATTTGCATTTAGATTTGCTGTGGTGGTAATAGAGCTGGGTTTGTTCCGTACTTGAGCACACTGATCTCATCTCATCTTCTGAACTGTTCCCATTTATGAGGATCCTCCACAAGAAAAGGTCCCAGGAGATTTTATTCTTTCACATGAGGTCCAGGATCCTAACCTCAGGCTGTGCAATGGTGAGTTAGCTACAGGATTATAACAGGATGGTTTCCAGTATCTCAGTGAAAATGGTTTGGAGCTGCGACGGAAAAATCCTAAATTTCCCCCACTTTTAGCATGTTTAAGCTGTTCAGAAGCAACAACATAAGTAACTATTTGGGAAGATCTTATGAAAACACATATATACTCTCATATGTATAAAATACCCTTTCTCTCTTTCTTTAATTTATTAGCAACAAAATGAACTTCAGAGATGCAGTGTCAAAAAGCAATAATAATTGAACAGCCCCACCTTCCCTTCCCTTTGGGTTTGTGGTACTTAATAAGAGATTTCTCCAAATGGGCACTTAGAAATTACTCCTGCAATGTTTTGAATACTGATGCTTGTGAAACTGTTAATTATTAAACTGAATGTTGAAAAATGAAAGTAATTGAATCCCACATATATGTCTACAACAAGTCTGAAGTCAGTATTCAATTGACTATAATTGCTTTTTCCTAATAAAGAGGATTTATCAGAGCAGAAAGAAAATATTTATGCTCTATTATGTAAATCCTTTCTGCCATTTATGACTTTTCCTGTTGGAAAAAGGCACAATCAAATGCAATATCAAATATTGTATTTTAATTAACAGATAAGTGCCTATTGTAAAGCACAGAGTTGGTCCACCAATTACATTGAATATTTCCTTCCTTCTGCTTTTTCCATCAGGTGGGGTGCTGCTACTTTAGCTTGGCTTGGGCTGTTTTCCATTCCAAGGTAAACAGTAAGGGCCTTATGGTTTTAAAGCAAATGCAAGGATCACTACCCTGGGTTGCTTGGTGCAAAGTTGTCCCATTTTTCTGGGAGGGAGCAAAGCAACTAGTCAGTGTAATTTCTCTAGGCCCTGTACACATTTGTAACAAGGATATGTCCCTCTCCCTCTAGTTCTGGAGTGAGCATATCACAAGAGGATGCACACTTCTCTTTGTCTCTCAAAAATGACAGGTCCTCAATTCTCCTCTCTCACCATTGGAAATGTCACTTGTCTTGTTCTAACAGTGCTTCTAATTGGCTCTTCCAAGTTTTAAGAAAACCAGATGTTCCATTTAGATACCAGGAAGCAAGCCAGCACTTCCATCATCAAGCATGATCCGCAATGCATTGCCATTTACAGTTCATCATAGATGACAGAAACCAAACTTAGTTCTAGGCAAGTCTTACCAAGATGAGACACCCCAGCTGAAAATATCTCTTTTTCTCCAGTCATTCCCTATTTGTTTGTTTAATGAACTGTTTCATACAATGCATCTTTTCTGTCTTTAAATTTTTATTTTATTTTGAGCTTAAAAGTTACATTTTGTCACTCAACAGTTATATCCAATCCTACGATACTAATGACTTCCTGCTCACCCACTACCAATGTTTACAATCAAGATTAAAGAAAATTGCATTTTTATATTTCCACCATATCCAGTTTCATGCACTTTAACAGGTTTCTTAATATGTTCTGCTATTCTTTTCTTAATCTCCCTATGTCTTGAAGCAACTTAACAATAAAAACAATGGAAGCCACTTCATATATAAAAACAATTTCAATTCCAGCACAGATACAGACTCTTTCTGGTCCTTCACTTATGGTGAGAATAGAACACCACCTTATCTCCTCCTGTCCCCTCCCATTCCTCTTATCTATACCATTATAGTTTCATATTGATACAGAAATTATGGGTCTCTCCAAAAATAAAATAATCCATGCCTATAGGAACACTGCCAGATTCCTTTCCAGTCCTAGATATCAGAAACTTTTCTGGACTGATCTCTCTGAGCTCACGTTGGAATAATTGATTGCTCGGTGGTTCTGATCAATTAAGGCACAAAGAGATATTTTAAAGCCTCCTCCAGGAGCCTTCAAATTAAAATTGATTATCATACTAGAAGGTGCTCTTACAGACATTATTAGCCAGTCATTAGTAGTGACCGCCACACCCCATGTTATCCTTATAGGTTAATAGTCAAGAGATGGCAGTGCTCTTGACCTGTCATTTTGACATTATTCTGCTTTACAGGAACCAAGAGAGTATAATAAAAATAAAACAAGAGGTAATCATGCATGGAGTGTGCATTAACTGTGAACAGAATTGCTTCTTTTGCATCCGATTCAAAAAGCTTTGCTTTATTTATTTATGTATTAAAATTGGCTGGGTTAATGTGGAAGGATCTGTGTATCGTTACAAAGGTCAGTAATTTTAGCATGGCTATTCCCTAGCAATCAACCTGCATTGATGAAAAACAAGCCTTTCAACTCCATCTCTGGTACTTTGGGGCTATTTTGAGCTACCTGGAGATGAAGAGTTCAAGCCAAACAGCTCAAGGGCAAGGCATTGTGGAAGGTTAGCCTGGATAAACAGAATTTTAAAGAATTTTAAAAGGAATTTTAAAGAATTTTAAAGGAATGAGCCAAGCAGTGCTGGTTAGCAGAAAATAGTGTTGCTTATGTTGACAGGAATTGTTGAGACTTTATTCCTCACATATAGAGTACATTATTTATCCAGACATAGGAAAACAGATTGAGGGCCACACAAAAGTATAAACCCTTTCCATATACTTTCAAATATACTTCCATATGTACTTTCAAATTCTGTATCTGAAGTCCAGTGGATATACAGTAATCTTTTTCAATGTATGTTAACAAAATCAAATAAAATGGGTGTCTTGTGCCAAAGTATATGTGGTTCAATGCTTTATTTAAATAAGAGAAGTTGGATAGAGGCCTAAAAATTATGGCAGAAGTTTATGAAGGGATTTCCTCCCATAATGTTGGAACATGCAATTACCTGGCGAAATGGATTGACAGTAGATTCAGGTTGCATAAAAGTATGTGTTTCTTCAGTTTATGGACTTAATTCTGATACACTGGGAGAAGAAGGGGAAGGTCAAAGTTTGGAAATTTAAACTAAAACCAATGTTGCATCTAGCTTGGGCTTGTAATCTTTGCAACTGACGTGTGATTTGCACTGGGAGCATCTCAGCTCACACCCTTAGTTGTTATGCTTGGCCAGTTTGAATGTCTCTGCTTAAAAAAAGAAGAAGAAAGGCACCACTGCTGTTTCCAACTCTTGAAACATCTGATGGACCCTCTTTAACATCATGCTGTTATTTTTAGAACTGTTTTCCAAGAATTGACTTTTTGGCATATTTCACCCTTTCTCAACGGTGCTTTTGCTCTCTGAATAATTCAAGGCTTTGTACCGGTATCTTAAAAAAATAATAATAAATGTTTGGAACTTTCGAAATTGGGGCCATTCTGTCTCCTTGAATAAAAAATATGTGCATAGAATTCAGAAAATGATTAAGTGATCAGAACCTGAGAGCTAGTATGCCTGGCATTTTGTAGCATCATTGAGAAGACTGGCCGTAAAATATTTTACTGCTTTTTAATCTAAAGACTGGATCCTATGACTTGTTTGTTTTCTACTATGCAGTATTATTTTACAGTTAATTTCCAATCTTTATATTGCCTTTTCTATTGATCCTCAAATTAACATCAGAAAAGTACAATTGGCATTAGAAAAGCTTGCAGGTTTATGTTATTATGGGATTGGTCTGGGCTGAATACCATCTTGGTATTCCAGATTATGCTATAATCTGGAAAGGAAAAGGACTGCTAAAATGGTCAAAAAAGGGTGGTATTAAGTAAATATGCCTGACCAAGTATGTTCAGAAGCCTCTTTGTAATATAAACTGGGGCAATATGTTGCCAAAGAAATAAAATAGCTGAAGGCACCTCAAGAAGGTGACAGCCTTCTAAAGTAAGCCTGTCTTCTTCCCTGGTCTCTTGGCTGGAGGTGATGTCATTTAGGTGTCTATGCATGTAGAAGTTTGGATATACACATAATCAGAAATAGAGACTGATTCTGGAAGCTAACAGCATCTGGGGAGCAGGCTGTGTCCACCTAGAAATCTAATGGGGAGGAGAGAAGTTGGGGCATCAGTTGGAGTTAAACTGCATCTTTCCCTATCCTCAAACTGTAAATTTGTGTGTAAACAAAGGATATGCCACAACACACTAGTAAGACTCCTGTGTTTAGATGCACACTGACATAATGCAAACTGAAATAACAAAAAGGGAGATTTTTCACTGCTCCCTGATGCTCCCGTACCATATATGAAGCATTTGTGTTGGGTTGCTAGAGTTTCATTCCAGCTGTGTACAGACAAAAAGCACAACAACCATGGTCAATTGGCTTTGTAGATAAAAAACAGCTATTAGAAGATAACAAAACAAAATTACTTTGTTCTGGCTGGCTCCTAGGTCAATTGTTTATTGATATGTACTTTTATTTGCCCAGGCAACTGAAACTTAGATGTCATGCAATCCAGAAACTGAGATGATGGACTGCTATATTATTTTTGATTGAGTTTGATATGAGACATTTAAAACATTCATGTATACGTTTTCTGATGTGTGTTTTAAGATTGTTGTGTTCTACTCTGGGCTCCACCAAGAGGAAGATTATCATCAAACATTTTTTTTAAATAGAAACCCAACACCAACAACCAGGATCCAATTCAAGTTTGCCTCGGGAATCCACAACCTCCTAAGGGAGACCATTCCACTACTGAACAGCTCTTACTGTCAGAAAGTTTTTCTGTATGTTTAGTCGGAATCTCCTTTCTTGTAACTTGAAGCCATTCGTTTGAGTCCTACCCTCGAGAGCAGGAGAAAACAAGCTTGTTACCTCTTCTATGTGACAGCCCTTGAGATATTTGAAGATGGCTATGATATCTCCCCTCAGACTCCTCTTTTCCAGGTTAAACATAGCCAGCTGCTTCAACAGTTCCTCATAAGGTTTGGTTTCCAGACCCCTGATCATCTTGGTTGTTTTCCTCTGCACACGTTCTGGCTTGTCAACATCCTTCTTAAATTGTCATGTCCAGAATTGGGCACAATATTCCAGATGTGGTCTTACTAAGGCAGAATAAAGTGGTACTATTACTTCCCTTGATCTAGAAACTATACTTCTATTGCTTCAGCCTAGAATAGCATTAGCTTTTCCTTTTCTTTTCTTTTTTGCTGCTGCATCACCCTGTTGACTCATGTTAAGCTCCACCAAGACCCCTAGGATCCTTTTCATATGTACTGCCAGATGTCCCCCATCTTATATTTGTGCACCTGGTTCTTCCTGCCTAAGTGTACACAAAAGTTGAGCATACACTCCTACGTGCCATGCCTTAATGCCTTAAGAGATGGAGAATGTCCTTTATGGGACATTTCTATGAGGTCACACAACATATATGGACAGTGACATGGAGTGTTAGCATTTCATTCAGAGACTTAGCATCTTGTTCATTGTCTTCTTCTGTAAAGAAAATTCCATGAGTTATCCAGATGTGCCATCTTTATTTGTTTGTGTGTGTGTGTGTGTGTGTGTGTGTGTGTGTGCCTAACAGTTCTGTGACAGAGGAAGACGAGCAAATATTGCACTCAGCTGATATTTCTTTGGAAAAATGATTTACAAGCTCTTTAAACTGAAGTGAGGCATGCAAAAGTTAAGCACAGGCACACCATGTTTCCATCATATTTACTGTGATAAAGCCTTAACTAATTTTTCTTTACACTTCTTCACCTGAAGGCCTTCCCGGTGACATCCTTTCCTTCACAAATATAATTTATTTCCCAAAGCCAAAGCTTTCTCTTCATCTCCTTCCTATGCAATTTGCCTCCATCTTCTCAATTCCATCACTTAAGGATTGCCTACAGAAGTGGAAATGCCTATGGAACAAATATAAAACCTGACGTGTTTCAAGAATAATTCTGATTGCTTTTTGCAATAATTCAATCAGAAGATTCTTCAGAGTAATTTTCCTCCAAATCCAAGGGTGCGGTGGAAGGAGGCAAAAAGGGGCAAAAAGTGTGGACAAACTGGGATGGGGCAAAAATATTAACATTTTGGAGGGAAAATGAGAGCTTACTTGAAAATAATTGGTGGATAGTATCCAACTAACTAGTATCCATTCTAGTATCCAACTAGTATCCATTCTTAAGGAAATCAGCCCTGAGTGCTCACTGGAAGGACAGATCCTGAAGCTGAGACTCCAATACTTTGCCCAGCTCATGAGAAGAGAAGACGCCCTGGAAAAGACCCTGATGTTGGGAAAGATGGAGGGCACAAGGAGAAGGGGACGACAGAGGACGAGATGGTTGGATAGTGTTCTCGAAGCTACCAGTATGAGTTTGACCAAACTGCGGGAGGCAGTGGAAGACAGAGTGCCTGGCGTGCTCTGGTCCATGGGGTCACGAAGAGTCGGACATGACTAAACGACTAAACAACAACAGTCCAACTAACTTGTTCCATATGGGTTTCCACTTGCACAACATATTTTTCAGAACTTCCCCTCTCTATTTGTGCTCCCCAAATCTGCTCCAGAGGGTTGGGGAAAACCTCTGCACAGATTTAGGGGGCATGTGAGGGAGGAGACGAGGAAAAGTTTATATTGAACTTTCTTTACATTGGAAGAACAAAACCTCCCTATTTAAGCAAATATTCAAGGAAAAATAAGTCTCATCCTTTCTATGACAGATTGTAAAGCCTCCTACTCCTTTTTCTTCTTCTTTTACAATGTCTCTACCCCCCATTGCACTGACTAAGCAACGTCTCCTGATTTCTCCTCCCCAGAAACATTTGCTCTTCTAAGTATTGTTCAGTTTGGTGAAGGATGAGTCAAGACATAATGGGAGGAGACCTTTTGAAATTTCTAAAAGAAGAGGGAAACAAAGGAAAATTCTAAAGAAAGAAACAGAAAATGAAAGAGTAGGGGTGGTGTACACGAGGAACAGTATAAGGAGGAATGAACTCTTGGTGTAAAATGATTATTTTTTTCTGATTTACCCCTCATTAGCCTGTATGCATGGAAATAAATTATTATTAAGCCAACACTGTGAGCTTCAGGAAGTCTTTGGGAATACTTTGCCACATTCAGATGCATCAAAACTTTAAGAACAGCTTCAGAATGTTTTCAGTAAAGTGACATAACCTTTTCTTGCTCCACATGTTCTAAATGTTCACCCTAGATAATTATAGAACCATGTGAGGCAAGCATTTGCTTCTATTATTATGAAGTTTGAAAATTCTATTAATCATACAATCAAGATAATTTATCCTGTCAGCATAAAATTTGGCAACTTCTGTTCTAGCATCTCAGCCTTCAAGGAATTGTGTTGTTTTATCCTTTCTCCTGCCTCCCTTGAGAATGGGTTGTGGAGGAACGCTCAAGCTGGGTTTCATCCTTGAAGCGCAGGAGGTACAATTTTAATTCCAGCTCCCCCAATAGCTGGTGTGTGTGTGTGATGGTTTGTGTCTGCTGGCAGAGAGAAGCAGTACTGGCGGATGGGAGCCTCCACCATGATGGAGGCCCTGAGCTTTGCTGAGTTGGGTAGTAAGCTCCCACCACTGGTTCTTCCACTGACAGTAGAACACAGGAAGGTACAAAGTAGGGCAGTGGGCTGATGCCTTGGATCCACTGGATCCAAGACCTATAGATTCCTCCACCCAAGAGTCCCCATTCTTGGTCCCCTTGGCCTCACATGTTCCAAAGCAATCCTGCTGCTCCAATGCACCCCTCTTAAGAGAGGGAAAATGTGCTGGCTCTAAATTTATTTTTCCACCAACCACATCCTTCTACCATTTCCTGCCATGGCTGGAATGGGGCCAGCAGGCTTTAGGTGGTAGAACGTGGACTTCTCCATACCCTCCAAGTGTCCCTATTTTCCAGATATACAGAAACCACCCAAATAGTCCAGCTTTTCCTTAAAGGTAAAGGGACCCCTGACCATTAGGTCCAGTCGCAGACAACTCTGGGGTTGCGGCGCTCATCCCACTCTATAGGCCGAGGGAGCCAGCTTTTGTCCGCAGACAGCTTCCAGATCATGTGGCCAGCATGACTAAGCTGCTTCTGGCGAACCAGAGCAGCACACAGAAACGCCGTTTACCTTCCCGCCGGAGCGGTACCTATTTATCTACTTGCACTTGATGTGCTTTCGAACTGTTAGGTTGGCAGGAGCAGGGACCAAGCAACGGGAGCTCACCCCGTGGCAGGGATTCGAACTGCCAACCTTCTGATCGCCAAGCCCCAGGCTCTGTGGTTTAGACCACAGTGCCACCCGCATCCCTTCAGCTTTTCCTTAATATGTCCCTATTTTCATTGAAGAAATGTTGGAGGTATGGAGTTATCCAACCCCCAAGCCAGGTAGCCCTGTATCAGGAAGTTTTTTTAAATGTTTTATTGCGGTTTTTTTATATATATGTTGGAAGCTGCCCACAGTGGCTGGGGCAACCCAGTCAGATGGACGGGGTATAACTATTATTATTGAATAGGACACCCCTATTTTCTTTGGAGTAGTGTTGGAGGGTGGGCTCCTCTCCCCCTTTCTCCTGTAGGACAAACCAATGTGAGCAGAAAGAGGAATGTTTCAAAACTTCTGCATCTCTGCAGTTTATGCCCCTTACTCCTGAGATTTTACTATAGCCTACTTTGTTTTTCAGACAACACATGTACATACTAACGTGCACACCCATACAACCTCCTGTCTAGACGCTGGAGTTCATCTGGGGAGAAACAGATTTTTAAGCATGTACCTGTCAATGTGATGCTGAAAGATAAAACCATGGGGATCCCCGGAGGCTTCTCGTGCAAAAGCTTCACAGTTCTAACTAAAAGTATTTTGTTTACCTCTTCTCGAAACCCATCTCTATAGTTTTGAAGATTCCAGGCTGACAGTATGACATGGTGCATTAATTTAAACTTCTGTTCGCTACTGAGAAGAGCATTGTGCTTGCCTAATTCTAAAAAAAAAGAAAAAAGCCAACACATATCAACTTATCCCCATGATAAATAATTCTAAAATAAGCAAATGTTTCTTCCTTTCTTTTGAAGCCTAGAGAAACCACACATTTTAATGGAATAAAATTTTGAAAAACAAGACTGTGGACTTAGCTGTCTGATGCTGTGTGCTGCTGAGAAATACACACAACTCACAAAAATGGAACAGAGGAATAGCCCATTACTTTTGAATATAGGTCTACCCTACAAATTGAAATCGGAATGCAGGTGGTGCTGTGGGTTAAACAATAGAGCCTAGGACTTGCCGATCAGAAGGTCGGCGGTTCGAATCTCTGCTCACCCTGGGGTGAGCTCCTCTTGCTCGGTCCCTGCTCCTGCCAACCTAGCAGTTCGAAAGCACGTCAAAGTGCAAGTAGATAAATAGGTACTGCTCCGACAGGAAGGTAATCAGTGTTTCCGTGCGCTGCTCTGGTTCGCCAGAAGTGGCTTAGTCATGCTGGCCACATGACCCGGAAGCTGTATGCCGGCTCCCTCGGCCAATACAGCGAGATGAGCGCCGCAACCCCAGAGTTGGCCATTACTGGACCTAATGGTCAGGGGTCCCTTTACCTTTACAAATTGAAATATTTCTGAAAACATGCATACTTACTATTGCTCTCAACAAGGGACCTTGGGAGATTGGTATGCACTCTGAGAATCTGTAGAACAGGGGTCAGCAAACTTTTCCAGCATGGGGCCAGTCCACTATCCCTCAGACCTTGTGGGGGGCCGGACTATTTTTTTTGGGGGGGGGGGAGAAAAACAAATTCCTATGCCCCACAAGTAACCCAAAGATGCATTTTAAATAAAAGGACACATTCTACTCATGTAAAAACATGCTGATTCCTGGACCATCCAGATTTAGAAAGCGATTGGGCCGGATCCAGCCCCCGGGCCTTAGATTTGCCTACCCATGCTGGAGAAGCTCTAGCCCAGCAGCAGCCAATGTGGTGCCATTCAGATGTTCTTGGACTGCAACTTGCAGCTACCTCAGCCAACAGGCCCAGTCACAAGGAACAATGTTGGCTGCCTCCTCTGCCTTCACTCTACTGCATCTGGCATAGAACAAGGAAATCCTCAGCTGCAGCCGGGCTATGGATCCTTCCTCCAGCTTATGGGATCATGAACACCATCTTCCCTTACTCTGCCTCTCCATAATCCCGGGACTAATGCTCTCTCCTTCTCCTGGATTCACAATAAGGCAGCTCATGAATATCCCTGGCATTTGCTGGATAAATTGGCAGAGGATTTGAAGGAGAGCTGAAGCATGACAGCAGTCAGCAGTGGAGCAAATTGAGGCAGCAGGTGTGCCTATGAAGAGATGGCTTATTGCTACCAACATACCCGGTGCTCAGAATCATCTAACCATTGCCATCATCATCCTCAACTGCCTGCCCCCCAGAAACACACAGCATTTTAGTGATGGGTACAACCCCCAACTTAAAATGGTATAAACCCACAATTTCTTGCTATTGCCCTAGAGTGGGGTGGGCAATTTAAGACCTAAGCATACAGGATATTCGAAGAAGCATCTTCTCCATATCAACATGCCCACCCACTGTAGCTGACCTATGGAGCTTTGCTTCATGTCCCAGCACCGTCACAGGTTTTTTCTGTTTGGGAGACAGCACTCTGTAGTTGGTTGTGGCACTCTGATTGTGCAATTCCCTCTTCAGAGAGACCTGATTGAAAAGTGCAGCAAATACTTTAAATATATATATATATTGGGTTTTATGCTATTTTGATCCGGCTGCTTGATGGTGGTGGTGGTTCTCTTTTAATCTGCGCAGTTGTTACAGCTTCCCATGTTTTTAATACCATAGTGCAAATATTCTTTTATTGAAATTTTATAATTGGGAGTGTCACCTTTTTTATTTATTTATTTGCCTTATAAGCGAAAAATTCTACCTTGATTCATCTACTAATATGATGTAGCAACTCATAATCCAGTTGATTCAAAGCAGAGGAGCTATACTAAGGAAAAATGTTCTTCCATTTCCTTAAAGTAGCAGGTGGGTGTTTCCAATATTTCTAATCTCTGCATTAAATGGAAGCTATCTCCACATTTAACAGGAAATTCCTGTTATTTCTTTCATTTGCGCAATGTTAGTGTATCTTTTATTTCAGCTTTCGCTTGCTAGGCTCAATTTGAAAACAACATCAGTGAGCTATTTATTTTACTTTCCTTTGAAACCAATTACCAACTCTTCTTCTATCCAGCTTTCCTCCTGCTTCCCTCTTCAGTATGGCACACTTACATAACCAGTATCTCGTTTTCAAGTGTCTTTCCTCCGGTATTTTAGTCTAATCAAAATAAATCTCAGGCAATAATTGAACCACCTTGGTACTTACTGCAACCCTTCCACCCACAATCTGAAATTGCTAATCATTAAAAACTTCCCACTTGTTTAAACTCCCCCAAGCCTCAAAATGAACACTGGGGGTGGGAGCTTATGAAACTGTTACTGAACAGCAAACTGAAGATGACAAAGAGTGAGTGTGTGTGTGTGTTTATGTATATGTATGTGTGTGTGTATTTATCCCATGCTATCAAAAGTACCCATAGTAAAATACATTGAGTTAAGAAGAAATATCATTTGCATGAGCTCACAAAGGAACTGGATGAATATAAGCAATCATTTGCGAAGTGGTAACTAAGTGGTCACTTCGGTACTGCTAACCCAGCGTTTTGACTTCACCCCTAGAGGCACACTCCATTGTCTCTAGAGACAGACAGATGCCAACAAAAAACTACATAGGCCGGTCGTCTGTAAGGCCAGAAGAGCAGTATCAGTCTCCTGATTGCCCTACGGAGCCCTACATGTTTCGGGAAAGGTCTTCTCCATGGTGGAACATCCTATCCTTTGAGATGGACTGATGTGTCCCATTTCTGTGTTCCCTCTTTTCTGTTCTTTATTCATTCTGGAATTCATTCTGGAATGAATAAAGGGTTTGCCTACTTATGATTCATTTCATCTTGCTTTTTAATAGCAAGAAGAAAAGTTTCATTGCTCAAATTGCATTGCTTTAATAATGTGGATGTTAATGTTGTAAGTCTTTTGTAAAGATCTGAAAGGCAGTGGTATAAATTGTATTAAAATGAATAAATGAGAAGGAAGGTTTGGTACAGTACACCTGAAAGTGGTGGTACAGAGCCTGTTCACATGTTATGGTATGGCTATTATTTTGTAGAGCCAATCTATACACTTTCCTGACCTCTTGGCCTAGAGGATTAGGTTTGCCACACCATTCCATTTTGCTCCAAATGTAATGCATGTAGTAAAGGCTTTTATCATGGAGGATAAGGCTATCAATGGCTACTAACCTTGATCCTCCTGTGATTTTCCACCCACCCACCCAGTCTTTCGGGGCCCACCCAGGGGAGAAGCAAGCATGTTGCCTATGGACCTTGCTGTGGTTTGTTTGGCCACCATATTCAGGGCCAGGGAGTAATTTTCTCTTGCAAACAAATTGGCCAGCTTGCAGATTTTCACCTACCTCATAGCTACTGTCACAACTTTGGTGGATAAGGCATTGGGCTAGATGCTTAGTCACAGGGGTACCCCATTAAAAGGGTCCAGGAGGGGTGACTATGTCTGGGAGTCCACTGGGGACCAACGGGCCAATACACCTCTCCCAATGGCGGCCTGTGTGGGGTTGTGGCATCCAATCCATGTTGGGGGCGACTCCCCAGCACAAGTTCAACCCCCCCAGGTTCCTATTAGGTAGCAGTCGGGCTGTGTGATGCGGAACACATGCCCAGTGCCTTAGCCAAACCTACTCTTTCTTTTAATCAATAAAGTTGTGGCCTAATTCAACCCAACACGAGTCTCCTGTGTCATTCTTGTGGTCCTTCCTTCACCTGCTGCAACCATTAGGCACCTGTGCCAGGAATGCTACTTATTCCTGTAGTGGGTTTCGGTCTGTGCACATTTATACCTAAACCACTGAGCCTCTTGGGCTTGCTGATCAGAAGGTCGGCGGTTTGAATCCCTGCAATGGGGTGAGCTCCCGTTGCTCTGTCCTGGCTCCTGCCAACCTAGCAGTTTGAAAGCACACTAGTGAAAGTAGATAAATAGGTACTGCTGTGGCGGGAAGGTAAACAGCGTTTCTATGGGCTCCGGTTTCCATCACAGTGTCCCGTTGGGCCAGAAGTGGTTTAGTCATGCTGGCCACATGACCAGAAAGCTGTCTGTGGACAAACGCCAGCTCCTTCGGCCTGAAGGCGAGATGAGTGCCACAACCCCATAGTTGCCTTTGACTGGACTTAACCGTCCAGGGGTCCTTTACCTTTACATTTACATGATCTGTACAGCTAAGAACATAAGAACAGCCTGCTGTACCAAGGCAAGGGCCTATCTAGTCTAGCATCCTGTTCTCACAGTGCTAATCAGGTGCCCCTGGTAAACCAGTCAGCAGAACATGAGTACAAAAACACTCTCCCCCCCTCCTCCACTGGTATTTGGAAGCAATGCTGCACTGTACTAGAATCCTGCTAAATCCAAAGTGCGCATCATGTGCCCAGGTATATACATGGTTGAATGAACACACAGTTACTTTTTGAGAACCCTGTAACATGCAGCCTCCTGCAGGGTGCCTGGAAGGCAACATTTTGGGGCAATACTGAGGAACTGCTGTGGAAGTTTTTAATTAGGTGGTTCAGAGGGAAACCTGAAAGATTTGCAAGGAAAGGGGAAGAAAGGACTGTGCCCTTCTTCACCTCACATAAAGTTTCATTTAGGAGCATCTCTCTAGCCAGTGAGTGACATACTGAGGCCTAGAGCTGAATTCCAGCCGAGGGCTGTGTAAGCAGCAAGCCAGGCCCCAGACACCCTAATCCGTTAGTAATGGATAACTGATTTATTGGACTCCATCCTCCTAACATTGTTTTATTTAAAGACTTACCTTAAATTCTATATTTATCTCCATTATTTGTCCCACTTCATACGCCTTCTGAATGTCACTCTTCTGAGTAAGACACAAATGGTGTGCTAATTTTAATGGGATATATCCTTTTGTAAGATAGGTACAGGAGAGTGTTAGTGTAACCAGAAATACTTCTAGAGATTCCCTTAATAGTCAATGGCAGTTACCTAGCAAATCATTTTTAAAAGAGAAAACTATAGACCAGGTAGGCCAAGAGATGGTTGGAGAAGACTTATTTTTATTTCCCCCTCAAGCCAGTGAGAGAGAGAGAGCAAGCTAGTTGTGAGTGGAAAACAAACCTTTTATTGGAGGGCAGACTGTGGTTTTTGGGATAGAGAGCACTGAGTTTTGAGGGCTCCGCAATGAGCTTTTATTTTGGGGCGTACCTCTCTCTGGAGATCTGATGTGAAGTCATGGATTTGGCTGTCTGTTAGAGCATTTGAGCCATCCCCAAACTATGCTTAACCTGTATATTAATAAATAAGCTCAAATGTTACAAAACAACATACAATACGTCTCCAGTGGCATCCTTCCAAACCCATATATGTGCTACCCTGCATGGAAGAAGAAGAGGAGTTTGGATTTGATATCCCGCCTTTCACTCCCTTTAAGGAGTCTCAAAGCGGCTAACATTCTCCTTTCCCTTCCTCCCCCACAACAAACACTCTGTGAGGTGAGTGGGGCTGAGAGACTTCAAAGAAGTGTGACTGGCCCAAGGTCACCCAGCAGCTGCATGTGGAGGAGCGGAGACACGAACCCGGTTCCCCAGATTACGAGACTACCGCTCTTAACCACTACACCACACTGGCTCTGGAAAAGTGAAGAAGACCGTAATAATATATTCTGCTCTTTTGATTCAAAATGCATTTTGAAAAATGAATTGTCCCTGTGCACCTTTCGAATATGCCTTTTCTTATATTCCTGAACTGTTACCAGGGGCGGACTTGGTAATCTTTTAATAGGGCACCCTGTTTGAGACCAAAATTTAGCATCCAGAAATGAATCTTTGCAGTTGCGGACCTTCGCAATTTTGTACCCCCTTGGCTTGGTGACCTGACCAGCTGCACTGACCTAAATCCAGCACTGCTGTTACCTTTCTCCCTACTATGCACTACCATGCTTGTCAAAAAGAGGGAAGGGGGAAATCGTGTCCTCCTTCCAGAGAGCATGGGTTGCGGTGAGATCATCAAGGCTGACCTCACTGCTGTTGTGGGTGGGAGCGATTGGATAGCTACAACAACCCGATCGGTGGTCCCTCAGTTGCTGGGGTAAATCTGGCCAATGGGATCGTTTCATGCATTAACCAAGGGACCCATATATACCGCTGTATGTTGCGTCGAGCTTCCTCTTTTTCGCCTTGTGCACCAGATCACCCACCGACCCTCCCTATATTTAGGGTTCATTATGACCTTGCTATGCCGTTGTGGGTCGTCTGTTTTTGGGACAGGGGCCCGGTAGGAATTTTCCCATTTGGCTGATTGGCTGATTGGCTGGTGCCACTTGGGTTTCGCCTGCCATGTAGCAAATCGTCACAACTTTGTAAGGTTTGGCGGTTAGGCATTGGTTCATTGGTGGTGGAGGGGGTGTGGATAGGCTGTGCCTGCCCCTCCAATGCTAGGGTATTCCATTAAAAGAATCCAGGGGCTCACCTTGCTTTTGTCCGATGCCCTTCCAGGGGCTAGGGCCACGCCAGAGCCCCTGGGAGCATTTGGGGTGAGCTTGAGTCTGAACCTGGTCCAATTCTCCCCCAGGATGTTTTCCCTTACTGACGTCTGCCGGAGTCCAGGCGTCAGTGCTGCCCTACTGAGGTCAGGTGCAGCTAGTCGGGAACCAATGCCTAAGCAAACCACTCATGATCTGTAATCAATAAAGTTGTGGCCAAAATGATGCCAATAACCTTAAACTAAATTCTGTGTCAATTGTGTTTATTTATTGGGGGAGGTCTTGGGATCTTAACACGCAAATAGATCCATTGGGCCTCATGGCATTACCATGGCAATTCTTCTGCACATCTGCACTTGTAGCACAGCTTTTGTTGCTGGCCCTTTTAAGGTAAAGGTAAAGGGACCCCTGACCATTAGGTCCAGTTGTGACCGACTCTGGGGTTGCGGCACTCATCTCGCTTTATTGGCTGAGGGAGCCGGCGTACAACACCGTTTACCTTCCTGCCGGAGCAGTACCTATTTATTTACTTGCACTTTGATGTGCTTTCGAACTGCTAGGTTGGCAGGAGCAGGGACTGAGCAACGGGAGCTCACCCCATCATGGGGATTCGAACCGCTGACCTTCTGATCGGCAAGTCCTAGGCTCTGTGGTTTAACCCACAGCGCCACCTGCATCCCTGCTGACCGTTTTACTTGCAGATATATAAGAGTGGGGAGGTGGGGAAGCATCCTGGCTGTATTTCACCCAGTTGTTTAGCAAGAAGTTTGTCTGCTCCAAATGAAATCACTATAGATATATTAGACTCCTTGTGTTTAGGTTTTGGTCATCTCCTATTGATTAACTGTGGCCGTGTCAGACTGCCCTTAGAAACCAGCACAACATTTCTAAGTCCTTGGCAATCCTGTTGATTTATATGCTAGAATTTAGAGAATATGATGTTGCACAGCAGGATTATAATGTTCCATTTCAAATGATGAACTGTGCAGATGAAAGCTTTTCTTTTTTCATCATTTCATTAAAGTTTGGGTACAATGATGCACCATATATCTGTTCCTCTTGAGACTCTAGCATTGTTTTAATTTCCTAATCATACTCTACTGTTATGAAAGTTATAGTTGGTAATTTAAATTTGAATTGTATATAATAACTCTGTCCACTGTCAGAGCATAAGGCAAGCTCGCTTCATCCTTATACATATTTAAGAATGCCTTAAATCTTCCTAATGATACTCCTTTCTTAATTGAAACCAGGACCCTATATGCAAGAAACAATCCCCATTTTGCAGTGTTTACTTCTCTGATGCTTTGGTAGACATTATGTAGCAATGGATTTTTGCCTTCACAGCCAACAGTTTTTATTGGTAGTGCAGATGGCAATTTGAGTAAGTCAGAGGCATAGCTAATTTCATTTTTTTATGGGTGCAGTCCACATCCCATTGAAATCAATATAGCACCCCCCATTGGTTTTAATGGATCATGTTTCTGCCCTATCTGACCAGCTTTTTGAAATTAGAAATAGGAAATCTGAAACATTAAATTTATGCAATTGCTAATGTGTGAATTCAAGAAGGATTTGGGTAGCTGATTAAATTCATCCAAATGCAAATAATTAATGCTAAGTGATCACAGTATTCTTCATCATTAAACAATTAAGCATTCTTCCATATTTTATTAACCATGAGAACTTTGTGTATGTCCCCTTCCCACCCCAAAAATTCTATTACAAGCCGTAAATTAAGAAAGAGAGAGAGAGAGAGAGAGAGAGAGAGAGAGAGAGAAGAGGAGAAAATGGCTGGAAAAAGGTACAGGGTGGCCTGATTTGCACAACATCATAAACCATGGTTTATAAACAGTCAGCTGGATTCAACTAGTTTCACCACCACCCTTGTGCAGGCGCACAAGGGCTTCCACTATCACAGTGGGCCTTTTCCCTCTGCTTCCCTGACAATTCCCCCCAAATTGCCTCAAGGGGTGGGAGAACCCTCAGAACAGGGGGATAGGAGGGGTCAGATTGCTCCATAAAGCAAGCAAAAATGCTTGTGCTAATGAAGTGATCAGCTTAGTGCTGCCCTGAATTTCTCTCTATGGTTTTGCAGGTATATTCTGCTAAGCGTGTTCTCCTTCATGGAGAGCACATGCTGTGGTGGGGGCCACCAGGACACTCCAAAGTTGGGGGCGGGCTAATTGATCGTTGGCCACTGATGCAATTGGGCTTCCCTTGTTGTTGGGAAGAAGTTAATGTTGCCATTTGTTGACTGACAGCCAGAAATGCTAAAACTCCTTGCACGAGGCTAGGGCTTCCTCTTTTCGCCCATGCATTGGATTGCCCGCCCCCCCCCCCATATTTAGGGTTGTTCGCTTTGACCTTGCTATGCCTGTCATGGGGTCGTCTGCTCTTGGGGCAGGGGCCTGGTAGGAATTTTGTCCATCTGGCTGATTGGCTGGGGCCATTTGGTTTTTGCCTACTGCGTAGCAAATCGTCACAACTTGTAAGGTTGCGGTTAGGCATTGGTTTATGGTTTGGTTGGTTGAGGGGCATGGATTGGCTGTGCCTGCCCCTCTAATGCTGCTGCTGCAAGGGATTCCGTTAAAGGAATCAGGGGCTAACTATTGCTTGTCCACCCTGTCAAGGGGGCTTGGGCCATTGCAAGAGCTCCTGGTTGCATTTGGGGAGGGCTGAGGGCAGCTTCCCTGCTCCGTCACTACCCCCAAGTGTATTCCCCTTTTCTGACTTTCGCAGGCGTGCGGAATGTCAGTCTGTCCCCCGTGGGGGGGGGGGCAGATAGTCGCAACCAATGCCTAAGCAACCACTCACATTCTTGTATTTTAATAAAGTTGTGGCCAAAATTATGCCAACAACCTTAAACAAAAAAAATTGTGTGATATGTGAGTTATTGGGGTGGCCCTGGGGACCTCGACACACAATGCATAATTGATGCATTAGTTGTGGATTTGTACTGGGCTGTTCATACATCAGTCCACTGTATGTATGTATGTTTGTATGTATGTATGTATTTTTACAAAAATGTATACCACTCTATCCCTGCAGGTCTCAGGACAGTTCACAGGATAAAATCAGAATATAAAACCACAAAGTTGTTTTGTAATGCTTCCTCAATGTTACCACATTATTGCTGCTTGGAAAGGCAATAAGTGCAGCCAAAGCAGGAGAAAAAAAACCCACCCAGAACATTTGTGGCATGAAAAGTTAGAGGAACAGGGAGTGATTAGAAATGAAGCAGTATTTTTGCCCTGAAAGTTATCCAGGGGCAACCCATACTGAAAACAGGATTGCACATAACCATCCCAATACCATCATGAGCATAAATCACCATGTATGCACAATAGAAAGGATATCTGGTGGGGTGCTGTGATACTCCTCTTAGCCACTGACTGGAAGGAGTAAGTAGTAGACCAATTAATGAGTCATCTGCAGGCCAGATTTACCTTCCCAGGATACTAGATGCACATTAAAGTAAAATTAGCAATGCCTGCTCACATTTCTCCCTGCACAACTAGATATTGCAAGAACTCTGCAAGTACATTTGTTTATCTCAGTTCATTTCCTCTGCTTACATCTTTTATCTGAGGATGCTGCTAAAGAGTTATAGTGGCAAGGCCAGCAAAATTTAAATTGAGTTAGATGTGATCTCGGGAAGATATTCATATTGGAAATGTAATTATCCTGTTGGGAAATAAAAATAGATCATGTGAGTTATGCTTTTAATCAAAGGCAATGAGCAGCTTGGACTTTGAATATCAACTTGTAATGAGAAATGGCCGGAATCACATATTTTAACAAATGAACACATGTATTGAAGGTAGAGGGAATAAAAAAGAGAAGCTTGTCATTCAGAAAGTCGACTTTACAGAGCTGCCCAAATGTGTTGCTCCTGAAATGTAATGCTGAAATATGTGACAAGGTATTGTTGCAGTACATTATCCCTAAAACCAATGAAGTTGTGTAGGGTGAAGAAAACTTAGTAAGCAGTGATGACACATCTTGCATTTTGCGTGTGGAGGTCCCCAAGCCACCCCTCAAAATAATTCACAAATCACACGTAATTTTTTTTAATATATATAAAATATTTATTAAGATTTTACAAAAAACAAAGGTTTACAGAATAAAAAGAAAACATATAAAAATAAAAAATAAAAAACATACAAAAATACATAAAATAGAAAAAATAAAAAATAAAAATAAAAATGCAAAATGCAAAAAACGAATAAGTAAGAAAAAATTAAAAACAAATCCATTTTTTTTTGTATCTTTAAACTCATTAGCTTGTTTCCTTGACCTCCTCACACCTCCCCTTTTTGTGTTCCCATTTACATAATCAAATCAACAAATCCTTACCCTCTTTCATCTATCTTAACTCTATATCTTAACATATTATAACTCTATATTTTTATCCATTATCAATCCATTTTTGCATATTCTTATTAACTTTGTTGCTAATGCCACTTATTTTCAATCCAACATCATTTTAACATTCATTAATTTTACAGTGTTTCTGTAGATAGTCCTAGGTCTCGGATTCTGCCAGTCATTTCCGCCAATTCCATATAGTCCATCACCTTCATCTGCCACTCTTCCAGGGTGGGTAAATCTTGTGTCTTCCAATACTTTGCAATAAGTATTCTTGCTGCTGTTGTTGCATACATGAAGAAAGTTCTATCCTTCTTTGGCACCAATTGGCCAACTATGCCCAAAAGAAAGGCCTCTGGTTTCTTCAGAAAGGTATATTTAAATACCTTTTTCATTTCATTATAGATCATCTCCCAGAAAGCCTTAATCTTTGGGCACGTCCACCAAAGGTGAAAGAATGTACCTTCATTTTCTTTACATTTCCAACATTTGTTATCGGGCAAATGATATATTTTTGCAAGCTTGACTGGTGTCATGTACCACCTGTATATCATTTTCATAATATTCTCTCTTAAGGCATTACATGCCGTAAATTTCATACCGGTGGTCCACAACTGTTCCCAGTCAGCAAACATAATGTTGTGACCAATATCTTGTGCCCATTTGATCATAGCAGATTTAACCGTTTCATCCTGCGTATTCCATTTTAACAGCAAGTTATACATTCTTGAAAGTATCTTAGTTTTGGGATCTAACAGTTCTGTTTCCAATTTTGATTTTTCCACCTGGAAGCCAAATTTTTTGTCCAAATTATAGGCCTCTCTTATTTGATAATAATGAAGCCAGTCTCTCACTTTATCTTTTAATTTCTCAAAACTCTGCAATTTCAATTTGTCTCCTTCTTGTTCCAATATTTCCCAATATTTCGGCCATTTGGCCTCCATATTAAGCTTTTTCTGAGCCTTTGCTTCCATTGGTGACAACCACCTTGGGGTTTTATTTTCAAGTAAGTCTTTATATCTTATCCAGACATTTAACAATGCTTTCCTGACAATATGGTTTTTAAATGCTTTATGTGCTTTAACCTTGTCGTACCACAAATATGCATGCCACCCAAAAACATTATTAAAACCTTCTAAGTCCAAAATGTCTGTGTTCTCAAGAAGCAGCCAATCTTTCAACCAACAGAATGCTGCTGATTCATAGTAAAGTTTAAGGTCTGGCAGGGCAAATCCGCCTCTTTCCTTTGCGTCAGTTAATATTTTAAATTTTATTCTGGGCTTCTTGCCCTGCCAGACAAATCTAGAAATATCTCTCTGCCACTTCTTGAAACCGTCCATCTTGTCCAAAATTTGCAATGATTGAAACAAAAATAACATTTTTGGCAATACATTCATCTTTATCGCTGCAATTCGACTCAACAAGGAAAGCTTCAAATTTGACCATATTTCTAAGTCTTTTTTCACTTCTGTCCAACATTTCTCATAGTTATCTTTAAATAAGTTTAAGTTCTTAGCAGTCATATTAACCCCCAAATATTTTACTTTCTTAACTAATGTTAAACCTGTCTCCTTCTGAAACCTCTCTTTCTCAATCGGTGTTAAGTTTTTCTCAAGAACTTTAGTTTTTGACTTGTTCAGCTTGAATCCTGCCACATGACCAAATTCTTGAATCAATTCTAATACTCTTTTCGTACTAGATTCTGGCTCCTGTAACATCAAAACTAGGTCATCTGCAAAAGCTTTCAATTTGTATTGTTTGGCTCCGACCTGAATACCTTTAATCAGACGGTCCCTTCTAATCATATTTAACAAAACCTCCAGGACCGAAATAAAAAGCAATGGGGAAATTGGACAACCTTGTCGTGTCCCTTTCTCTATCTTAAATTCCTCTGTCATCACATTATTAACTATTAGCTTAGCCTTTTGTTCTGAGTAAATTGCACTTATACCATTTTCAAACCCTTGACCAACCCCCATCCCCTGAAGATTTTTCTTCAAAAAATTCCAAGAAATATTGTCAAAGGCTTTCTCCGCATCTATGAAAATTAAAACTGCTTTGGTATTAATGTTCACTTGCAACTTCTCCAAAATGTTAATTATGTTCCTCGTGTTGTCAGACAAGTGTCTACCTGGGAGAAAGCCAGCTTGGTCCTTATGTATCTCTTCCACTAATACTTTTTTTAATCTATTAGCCAAAATATCAGCAAATATTTTGTAATCCACATTGAGCAGGGATATGGGGCGGTAGTTCTTAAGTTGTGTCTTTTCAGACTCAGTTTTCGGTATAAGCGTAATATAAGCTTCCTTCCACGACTCTGGCGCTTTTTTCCCCTCCAAAATTTCATTACAGACCTCCTTTAGTGGTTGAATTAACCAATCTTTCAAAGATCTATAGTATTTTGAGGTTAAGCCATCCGGCCCTGGAGATTTACCCAACTGCATATTCTGAATGGCACCTTCTACCTCCTGTTCTGTAATTTTGTGGTTCAGCATTATCTTGTTTTCTTGAGAGATTTTTTTAATCCATTTGTTTTTAAAAATTGGTCTATATCAAACTCTTTCTGTGGCCCTTGTGTATATAACTGTTTAAAATACCTCTGGAAGCATTTTCTAATTTCCACTGGATTCTGAATGTTCTTTCCTTCCACTTCCAAATTAGTAATAGTATTGAGCTTTTGTCTTTTTTTAATTTGCCAAGCTAACAATTTTCCACATTTGTTAGCCGATTCAAATGTCCTTTGTCTCATTTGTTTAATTTTCCATTCAATTTCCTGATTCATCATCTTCATATATTGCACTTGATATAACTTTATGTCTCTCAGAATCTCTTGTGATTTTGGTTTCGCTCTTAGTTTCTTCTCACCCTCTTTTATTTTTTCCAAAATTTTATCTTTTTTCTCATTTTGGGCTCTCTTCTTTATTGTATTCTGTTGAATCAGAAACCCCCTCATAACTGCTTTACTTGCGTCCCAGATTATTCTTTTTTCAGTAATAGTATTCAAATTTATCTCAAAATAGTCTCTCAAGGTTTTTTGGGCCTTCTTGATAACCTCTTGATCTCTAAACAAGGTGTCATTCATCCTCCATCTGAAGGAACCAATTGGTGTTAGTTTCATCTCCATTTTCACAGTGTTATGGTCGGAGCAAGTTTTTGGGCAAATTTCCACTTTTCGAGTCTTAGGTGCCAGTCCTCTAGTTATCCATATTTGGTCAATTCTTGTCCATGTCATTTTGGCTTCAGAGAAGAATGTTCCCTCTCTTCCTAAGGGGTTCTTAATTCTCCAAATGTCAATCAAGTCCATATTGTCAGTTAGTTCAAAAAAAGTTTTTGGTAGTCTGCCATCTTTAGTTACAACCTGTCTCTGCGACTTGTCCATATTTGTAGATACCACTCCATTCATATCTCCCATCATAATAATGTTGTAATCCATATAGTCTAACAATGTCTCATGCAATTTCTTAAAAAAATCAGATTTCCCCTCATTTGGTGCATAAACTCCTACTATTAAAAAATTTTCTCCTTGTGATTGAATTTCGATTGTCACAAATCTTCCTTGGTCATCTTTAAAAACGAATTTCGGTGATAGGTTCTCTTTTGCATAAATAACAACTCCTCTCTTTTTAACCTTGTCCGATGAAATAAACTCTTGACCCAATCTTTTATTAATCAATACTTTCCTGTGTAGCCTTATCACATGTGTTTCCTGTAAGCAAATTAAGTCCAATTGTTCCTTTTTCAATAAATGAAAAACTTTCCTCCTCTTCTCCGGGGAGTTAAATCCATGAATATTCCAACTTAATAATTGCAGAGACATGGTGTATTTATTCTACTTTCCTCCAACTGCTCCCAATAATTCCTCTTGTTCTGACGGTGGTATCACTTTTTCTAACTTGTCCAATCCCAAAGGTGGTGGTACTATGTCTAGTACTCCTGGTTTTAAAGCTCTTAGCTCTTCTACAACTTCTTTTTGCAGGTCTTCTTCGTGTTCTCTCAAGAATTTTTCTTTATCTTCCACTGATCTTATTTTAAACTTTTTCCCTTTAAAGGTAAAGGATAGGCCTTGGGGGAATTCCCACTTAAAAATGATTCTATTTCCTCTCAACAGGGCCACCAAATCTCCGTAATTAGACCTAAGTTCCAAAAGATATTTCGGAAGGTCCTTGAATATCTCCACTCTTGAATCATTTATTTCCAAGGTCTTCTGGAAGTGCAGACTCAGTATTTTGTCTCTCTCCTCTTTTGATCGGAGGGTAATCAAACAGTCTCTCGACCTGTTCTTTCTCCCTCCTCTTCCAAGTCTAAAAGCACTTACTATCTTAAAGTCTTGCTTGTCATCCAAGTTCCAAAAGCCTGCAAATTCCTGTGTAAGAAAATCACTTAGGCTGTCTTTTTCAAGTTCAGGGACCGCCCTGATCCTCAGATTAGTCTGTTTCTCCCTCAGTTCAATCATGGACGAAAGCGACTGATGGTCCCCAAGCTGTTTGCATATCGGTGTTATTTTTTCCTCTACAGCCGCTGCTTTTTCCCTTGCTTCCTCTGCTGTCTTTCGATTAGAAGTAGATTCTTGCAGCACTTTTTCAATGGATTCTGTATTGGAGTTCACTCTCTGCCCCAAATTGTTAATGCTAGAAGTGTTCTGGTCAATTTTAGTTGTCGCTTCAGTAACCTGTTTACTTAATTTTTCCAATGTTTCATAAATTTTGTTTAATACTGAAGTAAATCCCTCTTCAGAGGCCATTCCTTTTGATCCAGCTTGTACAGGATCTTCCCCCTGTGGTGCAGGAGGGCTGGAAGCAGATGCTCTACGCTGCTGGGATACTGCACTGGTCTGCTGTAATCTGACCTTACCTGATCTTGTTATTTTTTCATCCATCACACTTTGTCTGAGAATCAAGGTCAGTCCCACGGCCAAAGCTTGTTTTGCAGTGGAAATTCCCAAGCTAGTTGAGAGTGGAAAATTCCCCAAGTAGTTGTAACAATTTCAGTGTTCCTCTAGGGGGACACAGTAACAGTCAATGATAATATTGCGATAGAATATCTTTTCCAACTTTTCCAAAGTCCCCCTTCAACAAAATAGGCAACAGTTTCAAGTCCAAAGAAGCCCTTTAACAAGTATCTCCCTTGCAGAGCTAGCTGTCAAAAAGTTACATAGTCCATAAATAGTGCGACTCTCAGTACAACAGTTCTAACGATCCTGGCAATCCGTTCCCAGGGATTAAGTGGTGGTCTTTATTCCCTTTTCTCTCCTTCTTGTCTTTTTTTTTTTTTGCAGGCAAATAAATTACTTTCCTCTTTTCCCTCCCCTCTCCTGCAATTCGCGGAGGGAATTCTTTTGCTTTGACGTTCGGATTTAAGACTTTAAACGCAACTCTCCAGGTCTTCGCTTAAACAGTCTTTGCTTTGATCTGTATACAGAAAGCACTCAACTAATTTGTACCACTTGATGTCAAGGGAAGCTCTTCAGTATATCCTATCCTATTCTGTATACAGAAAGCGGAAGGCGGACTTCCTGTTTACACCTTCCCGCTTCAGTGCCAAATTAGTCCCTTTTTCCCCCTTTAATCCCAATCTTTAAAACTTCACCTACTCGCGGGTAGTTGTTTAGTAACCGAATTGTCACAGGAAAAAGGTCAGCGCTCTCTGGCAACAGCTGCGCAGCTTCACTCCACGGAAAGAGCAATTGACTCTCAGCACTGCGCCGATCTCCCCGTTACGCTCCGGACCCCCTCGCAGGGTTCCCTCGCGATTTGGGGGGGCGCTGAAGGTGCCCGCCGAGTCCCACAGTCACAGGCTTCACCCGCCTGTGATTTTCGAGAGGGTCCCCGCTTCGCCGTAGCGGCAAGACCCGATTTCCGCGGAGCTTCTCCCTCCAGACTAGAGGGAATCCGCCATTGCCGATGGCGCCGCCTCCGGAAGTCACATGTAATTTTTGTTTGAGGTGTTTGGCACTATTTTGGCCACAACTTTATTAAAATACATAATCTTTGAGTGGTTGCTCAGGCATTGGTTATGACTATCTGCCCCCCTGCCTGGGACAGAACTGACATTCCGAACTCCCTCGGAAGCCAGTGAAGGGAAAACAATGTTGGGGATCAGTTGAGCTGAGCGACAGTCCCTCACCGTTCACCCAACCAGCTCCCCAAGGCTTGCTGGCCCTGATCCCATTTCAGGGATTGGATGAAATCATGGCAAGCCCCAGGATTCCTTTAACAGAATTCCCTTCCAGCATCATTGGAGGGGCAGGCCCAGCCTGTCCTGACCCCTCCTCCACCAATTTTTATAACCAATGCCTAACCGCAACCTTACAAGTTGTGACTAATTGCTAAGTAGTAGGCAAAAACCAGATGGCACCAGCCAATCAGCCAAATGGACAAAATTCCTACTAGGCCCCTGCACCAACGGCAGACGACTCCATGACAGGCATAACAAGGTCAACTGGAACTCAGGGCGGGCGGGCGGGCGGGTGATCCGATGCATTCAGCAAAAGAGAAAGCAAAAGCTGAGTGCCCCAATATTTAAAGCCTTTGGTCCCACCCACCAAATTGCAACATGCAATTTGCCCCAGCAACCCGGCCATCCAATCATTGCCCCAGACCAGCCAATTTTACCTGCCTGGCAACAGAGGGTTGCCTTGGCAGACCCCACCGCAACACGTGCTCTCATTTCAGGGAGAACACGCTTTGTAATAATACTAGAGGCTGCACTCTTACTACTCATCAACCCGTTGCTGTTCCCTCCATATTATCCCCTAGAGCTTCCCTTTCCCATCCTATACAGCTACTAAGTTCACTATGCACCTTCTCAAACCACATTTCTGTTCTGCATCTAAGCTTTGCATTTCTATTTTCACCTTCCCACCTATTCTCTCTCCTTCTTTGAGGTCAGAGATCAGCACTGTCTGAGCCCAACAACTCTTTTATTCTTTTTTTTAAAAAAACCCCAAAAACAAAAACCCAAATTAACAGGGAAATATTGGTTGCAGAAACAATATTTTATGTAAGTCTTTAACTTTATTTTGCCCATGACTGCTTTTATTTCATATTTCAACAATATGTGGACAATTATTTCCCAAGACTTACATATTTGTAAACAAGCTAGATGTGTATTTTTTCACTATATTAATAGATAATGAAAAATAACTTGAACATATGCTCATGTCGAAAGAGGTCCATATATTTGACACTGAACCTTGTACACCATTTATTTACATTTTATTTTGCTTGCATTGCAGAATCTTCATGGATGTCTATAAATATGTTTCACCCATGGTATAGAGAGGCTCATACAGATCAAGAATTCCAAAGTTTTCCAAGAAACGCGGAGGGCTCACTATACTGTAAGTGCATAGTCATTATAAAACTTGGTTGTCCCATTATGTGAAGTTGTTTCCTAAGTGTCTGCAGCTGAAATGTTCATTTCAAATTGCGACTCAGTTAATGTGAAATGTCAAGGTAGTAAAATTTCACATTTGCAGATCTTCAGAGGAGATCAATTTCCATGGATAGCCTCCATAAATAACCTGTATTTTTTAATTTATTGTAAACAGTTTTGTTTATTTTGAATATACCTAAACTTTTCAACCACAATGATCATCAAAGCAAATCACAATAGCAAAATTTGTATATCGTTGGATGATATTGTCATATGGACTGTATCTGAGCATTGTAGAAGATACCTTTTTAAAAGAGTGCATTTGTTTTGGAATGAATGAAAGAGTTTAACTGAATGAGGCCCATTTGGTTCAATGTTCGTTCGTACCATTTTCGGGATGTGTGTGTGTGTGTTACCTGACTCATAACAACATAAGTCCACTTGTTGACTGCTTTCTAGAGGCCAGAATTTTATTTACCTTCAAAGTCATGGATGTCTGGTTATTCTGGGTAAAGGTAAAAGGTAAAGGACCCATGGAGAGTTAGGTCCAGTCAAAGGTTTACCATGGGCATCTGGTTAGCACTGTGAGAACAGGATGCTAGACTAGATTGGCCCTTGCCCTCGTCCAGGAGGCTGTTCCTATGTTCTTAGGTGCACAACTCATGTAAAAGTAAAGGTAAAGGTAAAGGACCACTGGATGGTTAAGTCCAGTCAAAGGCAACTATGGTTTGAGGCACTCATCTCGCTTTCAGGCCAAGGGAGCTGGCATTTGTCCACAGACAGCTTTCCGTGTCATGTGGCCAGCATGACTAAACCGCTTCTGGCGCAATGGAACACCATGATGGAAACTAGAGCGCATGGAAACACTGTTTACCTTCCCGCCATAGCGGTACATATTTATCTACTGGTGTGCTTTTGAACTGCTAAGTTGACAGGAGCTGGGAAAGAACAACAGGAGCTTACTCCATCATGGGGATTCGAGCCACCGACCTTCTGATCGGCAAGCCCAAGAAGCTCAGTGGCAATGGCAGTGGCCCTACATTGGAGGCTGCCATATCCTGCCCCACACTCTGAAACAACATATAGGACGTTATCAGTAAATAAAATGGCACTCTATGCAAAATGTTTTTGTGTCTTCATCTCTTATTCATTCATCCTGCATTTTAACTCCGTGGCTGAATATAGCACGGTGCCAGGGACTTCCGGGTTGGCGCCATTGTTTAATGGCGGATTCCCTCCGAGCTCCGGAGGGAATCAGCTCCGTAGCGTCTGGGTCTGGCCGCTGCGGCGAAGCGGAGACCCTTAAAATCACAGGCGCGGATGCCTGTGAACACAGAGACTCGGCGGGCACCATTTGCGCCCCCCCAATCCGCGACGGAGCCTTTTTAAAGGCTTCGGAACGGAGGCAGGGTGGGGCGTGGTGCTGAGAGTACTCCCTCGCCTACGGAGTGAAGCCGCAAGCCATTGACAGAGAGCGCCAACTTCTTCCAAGACCGATTGGACTCTAAAATATAAACCCGTGAGTAATACGGAGATTGGAATCTTAAAATTTTTTAATTTTGGATTTGGAACGAGCGGGAAGGGGCTAAAAAGGAAGTCCACCCCCCCTCTTTGTAAACAATTTAAAGTAAAGGACTGGGCAGCTAAGGTCGAGAGAATCTGTTTCTTGTTTCTTTTTAATGAAAGATCTTGACTTCACGGTTTTGACACTATAAGAAGATTTACTGGAGGATAAAAGGAATTTTGGGAGCTGAAATTTCACCCCCCCCCCGAGACCCGGGAACGTCCTATGAGAAAGCCTGTTGTATTGAGGATTTTGACAGCTGTCAAGTGAGCTGTCAGCTGGAAAAAGAGAACATTGTTTCTGCTGTTTTTGCTGGTTTATTTGGTACATCTTGCTGAAAATAAGGAGGGCTGATACAAAATAACTGGACTTTTGGTTTTGAGCCGAAAGGAGCATTAAGGAACTAAAATCCCCCTAGAGGGGTAATAGGGACACTACATCACAAAAATGGCTGGAGTATGTAAAATCCAAGCAGAATTGGACAGAGCACTCGTTCTCTTGGGAAACTTGCAAGATGAATACAATGCTTTGTCTACAGAGGTATCATTACTACACTGGACAGTAAACAACAGTTTTGAGCCTGATAAGGACTTGAAACAGGAAGCCTATTCAACTGAACAAATAAATGAAACTGAAAGTGTAGATATGATGGAGCAATATATTGTTTTTGAAGAAAATGAAGGAGGAGCAGGAGATTTGCAGGAGTTAAAGGAGAGTTACAATATGAGGCCTGGCATGATGACAAAAAAGGACAATAAAAATTGGATGTGGAAAGCCTGGTCTGAATGGGACTTTGGAAAATGGAGAGATCCCCTTTGGAGGAGATCTGAAGACCTGAGGATTACAAATTTGTTGAAGGTGAAAGCTGGAGCTTTGGGGACATATGGATCTGAAAGAAATTTGAAACAAGAGTTGGAGTACCCCATAGGCTTTGTTTTTAAGTATGGAGGACTGGCTGGAAGCAACATGGAGTCTGTTGGGCCGGAGCCCCTCCGAGACTTGGGGCTTAACATCAAGGACTATCAAAGAGACCGGCAGAAAGGAACTGAGAGAGATATAAGGGCCTCGGACGTGAGATCTCCAGGCTAAATAAATAACATAAAGACTGATGGATATTGGTTGGGGACTGGAACCGGGAGAAGGGTGGGTGGAGGTTGGGAATCCAAAGGGTACATAAGGATAATTTGCTTTTTATATTTTGTTAGTGGTAAGGAAATTGGGTAAATCGTGGAAGGGAAATTTTGGTCGACTTTAGGAAATAGGCTTAAGAATAATTAATGAGGTATAAGTATTGATGTGTGATTTTAATAAGGTAAAATTGGTTTTTTCTTTTTAATTTAATTGAAAATAAGGCTGTTAGAAATAAATTGAGGAAATGGAAAAAAGAAGTAAAGTAAAACAATAGTATGTTAGAACAAATGTCTAAGTTAAGGTAAAGAAATAAGTTAAGGACTTGCTGAACTGACAATTTAAATTGGAATACAAGAAGGGGAGGTGTGAGGAGGTCTGAGAAATAAGGTTAAGAATAATAAGTATCAGAAACTTTATGTGGTTTTTTCTATATTTTTTTTCTTTGTTTAGTTTTGAATATTATGTATTTTTGTGTGTTTTTTTTTCTGTTTTGTTTTGTGTATTTCTTGTTTTTGTTTGTTGTGTGTTTCTTGAAAATGCCAATAAATATTTAAAAAAAAAAAAATGAATATAGCACGGTGCCGAGAGAATGCTGATTTTTTAAAAAAAAATCAAAAAACAAAACAAAAAAACAATAGCAACAAAAAACACCAAATTTGTACACCTGTTCCTCAAATTGAGTGCATCCTTTCAATGAATTTCAGAGAATTGCTTCAGGTTAATGAAAAAGTCCTTGAAATGCTCCATTATCACAAGACCTTTGTATAGCTGAGTTTCATAAGTCCATGTATCTCTCTGCTGCTTTTGTCTAGATTTGGTCAAGCAAAGTGGTCAATTTGATCACATTGGCAATTCAAAAGACTGTAAGTCATTGATCCAACAGTCAAAGCAATAAACTCTATGTAATGGCTTTAGGGGTTGCTTGTGCGTAAATAGCTGCCGCTCTGGGCTAGGTTGGCTGGTTAAACCATTTCTCGCTGGACAGCCATCCACTCCGTGGCTGTTCAGTCGCTGGCAGAATCCGTCAGTGGGCGTTTCTTAAACCTTTTCCAACATAAAAGTTGTTTGACGCCCAGTCTCCTCCTACTCTCCCGCGGAAGTCTTCTGTGCAGGGAGGGTGTGGGTAGCGGAGGACCTGTGCTCTCCCCGCTGGTGTCCAGTGAAGAGTCCCGGAGCCTGCTCTCTGCTTCCCCCATTGGCCCCCCTCTATCCCTGGTGTTGCGCTGATTTTCTTCCCCAACAGGAGACCTGCCTCTCTCCCTGCTTGGCCCCTCTCCAGCATCGCTGTGGAGCCTCGCCTCCTCCTCCTCTAGTTCCGATGGCAGTTCCCTGACACTCTATGAAACAACAAAGCTAATGCCCTGTTACAGAAAGAAACATGTGCTTGTTTGCAATGACATTTCACTGGTCTATTAGGAACCATCTGGTGGCAATGTCAAAAACTTGGTTGTCATGTAAACAGGAGCATTTGCAGAGCTTTGGCCCAATCTGACTTATTAAATGGCCTGGTTCTGTATGCCTCCTTAGAGGTACATAAAATCACACACTTATCAGACCCCTGGGCAAAGTATTTATTCTCTTGCATTAATTTAGTGTGCAGAGACAAAGGACTCAAGGTCTTTCATGTAAAGTGCTCTGAGTACCCACTTTACTGCTCATTCATATTTAACCTTTTTTTGGCTTAGTGTTACACACGAAATAGGCCTGTGTATGTGCCCTCATAGATAGAAAGAATAAGAAAAATGAACCTTGGGTATGGAGGGTGCTTTGTTGACTATACACATACTTGGAGAATGGGTTTGGTATTATTAGTAGTCCCATACTATATGACATAGGAGCCAACTCCTAGGGGCTGAGGAGTCTTTTGCCCCCAATAAAATATTTGAGGGGGCCAAGAAGCCCCCAAGTTGATGGGCATTGTCATTCAAATTGTGTGTGTGCACTGTGTCATGTGATCAATTACGCAAGATGGGGCTTACTTGGGCTTCCTGATATTTGATTCAAGGTGGCATCCCACAGTATGACATTTACAATATCTTTTTGACTATTGCATGATGCTACAGACAAAAAAAATTATGATAAATAAACATAACTTCTTTGTTTTGTGCTTCCCATGTGCATTTGGATGGCCACAGTTAGAGACAAAGAACTTGGCTAAATGAATCAGTAGTCTGATCTTCCGTAGCATTTCTTATGTTTCCAAGTTACTTTAATAGGTAAGGTAAAGGTAAAGGGACCCCTGACCATTAGGCCCAGTCGTGACTGACTCTGGGGTTGCGACGCTCATCTTGCTTTATTGGCTGAGGGAGCCGGCGTACAGCTTCCGGGTCATGCGGCCAGCATGACTAAGCTGCTTCTGGCGAACCAGAGCAGTGCACGGAAACGCTGTTTACCTTCCCGCCGGAGTGGTACCTATTTATCTACTTGCACTTTGACATGCTTTTGAACTGCTAGGTTGGCAGGAGCAGGGACCGAGCAACGGGAGCTCACCCGGTCATGGGGATTCGAACCGCCGACCTTCTGATCGGCAAGTCCTAGGCTCTGTGGTTTAACCTACAGCGCCACCCACGTCCCTTCCTTTAATAGGTAGGATGTAGCTAAATGCATAGGAGAGCATCTTTCAACATCATTAGCAAAAAAACAAAGCCTGGTGTGTCATCTTTTTCTGCATAAAACTTCCCATACCAGACAAGTATTTTCCCTCCCCACATGCATTTTTCTTTGTGTTTTTTGGTTCATATATTAACTTTCTGTTGCTGCATAGATTGCCACCTCCCAAGAAGAAATGAACAAATTATTCCCTTTAATATTCCAATTTTCTTCCTGGCAAGTTTTTTCATAACAATATATTCTAGCAATGCCATATAATGTATCAAAGGACAGTGCAATTAAAATGTAAAGATCTTCTGGTGCATTCATTATTTCTACTCTGCATTTGCATTGACTACTGTTCAGCTTAATGTTTTATAAAGCAATTCTTTGCTTAATGGAAGAACAGAATACAACATCAATTTTACTCTCCTTTTGCCATAAATGCTTCTAAAAAGAGTATCCACAATACTGGTATGGTTTATAGATCAGAGGAGGTGAAACATTGAGGTGAACTAATTATAAAAAAAAAAACGGAAAAACATTCAGCTCTCATGAGTTCATTGCTCAGACATCAAGTAATGTCTTCTAAAATTCAGGCTCAGTGTTCAAGTATCTCATAGCCAGTGATTTGTATGCCTAGCTTAGTAGCTGTCTCCCTACACAGATCTTGGGTCACAAATTTTTAAAAGGAGATTAGATAGAGTCTGAACCAATCAAAGTTTTTGGCTGTTGTGGCTCAATCAGAAAGTTGTGTCAGTGCAACTCAGGTGACATTCTCTGTTAAGCCATAGCCATGGGATTCTGGACATTTGCCACCAAAAAGCTTTGCATTCTATTCTCTTCTTTCTATCATCTCCTTCTTGCAGTGTTGCAACTCTGCATAAGACTGTTGACTGTCCCAGTGAACCAGTTGAATTCTATCCAATAAACCATTGGTGGCCTTATTTCCTTAGGGCCCTTGCCTTTCTCAAAGGTCCACAGTGAGCCAATTTTATGACATGTAGGGTGTATAAAAGTCACAATTGTAGGAGATATGGACAATACAAATTAAATCTGAATGCAAATAGCTGCTAGGTTTTCTTATGAGCAGTACATAAGCACCGCAGAATTGACAGAAATCATGGATCGTATAGTGAGTCAGACTGTGGTTGTCTCTGGAACCATGCAATATTACCAATAAGTTGGAAGTTGCAATGAATTTCCACCCAAGCCTTGCCAGTAAAGAGATTAACTGTAAGACCCCTGAATAGTTCTCCCTCCCAACCCAACATTCAGGTTCTGAAAGTACACTCTCCCCCCAAGGCATTGGGAGTCGGAAGGGGGATGCCCAGGTATTTACTATTTCTTCAAATCCCTTTCCATTTCAGGCCCAGTTAATAATGGATATGAAGATATTGGGCTGGGTAACCTGTGGCAACAAGTCGCTTCATAATTCACTCAGAGCAACAATTTTAGTTAGAAGTCAGAGTTATTGGCCTGGCTTTTCTTGCTTTGATGAGTGCTGTCAAGGGAAACCATTTTGGTTTGAACAGATAATGCTAAGGCCAAAGTTTGTATAAAAAGACAAAGATCCAGATTTCTTTTTCAGGAAAACTGTTCTTATGCTGGGTAGTATGTCCCTAGTGCTCCTAATAGAGCTTTCTGTAAGGGGATTTTGTAGCACCAGAGGATAGCGACTGGGTCACCAGGTTTTGAATGAGGACTGGAACCCAAACACTTTAGTATTCTCTCTCTAGCCTGCATTTGACCTTTCACTGGGAGACTTACTTGGCTCTCAATGAAGCAATGTTTATATATACGAAACTGTGGAAGTTTTAGATGCACTAAGCACAATCATCATATCACAACAGCTCCTTGAAATTTTTAGAGCAGATTAAGCAAATGAATTTGTGGTAGCCCATTACTGGCCAAGAAGAAAATGAATTTCAACTCGTGTGGCTGGAGTGTCCACGACAGGTTCCTTATTCTTCATGGACTTCTGTTGTAGGGCCTCCTGATAAAGCAAAGCCCAGATGTAAGACTAAGTGGAAAGAACCCTGGTTAAACCACATTTCTGAGCCACTACCCAGAATGTTCAATAAAGTCAGAACCAGCTACTCTGTCACCGGGGAGGGAGTTCTGCATGATCTAGCTACTCTCTGGATTACAACAGGGGGAAACCTGCAACCTGCAGCCTACGTATGTGGCCTGAGGCCTCATTCCACCACATTCCATCTGCCCACAGGGATCTCCAGTCTGCTGTGGGTCTCCCTGGATGCTGTGGGACCACACTAGGCTTGATGGGTGGGTTGTGGATAGGCTACACCAAAATAAAGGTTATGCTTCTGCTTCACTTGAGGGGAAGTTAAAAGTCTCTCTCTGTGTGTGGCAAAGATGCTAAGTGTTGCAGCCAATATTACTAGAAGGTGAGGGATGTCATGGTTGCTGCAGGGTCTAGGCCTAGTCTTCAGTGTTCTCTTGGAAGACACATGGTAAGGAGCCCAGAAAGAGAAACAGAGAGGTTGGTAATTAGTAAGCAGGGTCAAGGCAGGAGAAAGCAACAAGGAGGCACATTCGAGTTTATCTAACCCCCCAATGCATCCTAAGCTGCCCATCCTAATGGATCTTGCCATAGGATTTTCCCTCAGAATTTTTTTTTTTTTACACTTAGCCTGTCCATCCTGTGGCCCACCAAACAGAACCCAACTCACCTCCTATGTGTGGTGACCCATGATGAGCCCAAATAATCTCCTGAATTGGCTGCCTACCTGGGACTTCAACATAGTGAGGTTGATACGCCTGTAGGTTAACTTGATGTGTCACACAATGACACAGGCCTGCTTTGAGGCTCTTTCTCCAGGGTACCAAGGTCTTTAGGAGAGGCCTTTTTGTACCTTCACAATTAGTTTTACCTGGATGCTGCAGAAACATCCTGATAGCCCCATGGAAGCACTTTCCAGGAGCAATTATTACAAAGCAAGTGCTGAGCTTTGAAGGACAGCAGCTCTCCACCATGGTTCCTTTGATGTCTTCAAGAAACTTACAAACCAAAGTACAGTGTCCAGCCCCAAGTTGCTTTATTGTCCTTGGTGTCACAGATTTCAAGTTACCAAAGCAGCAGTGACAAATCTCTTAACACATCACTGGGGTTCATGACATCTAAGATAAATGAACATATATTGTTTCAATAGACCCCATAAATGTATTTTTGACACATGACAAGGTGAAATGGGGGGGGGGGATCCTGCCAGAAGATTAAGACTCAAGTTCTAGAAAAGAAAGAAAGAAAGAAAGAAAGAGGGAACAGAAAGGAAATGGTACCTAAAGGCAAACATCAACATAGACATTGTAGGTTTTGGCACAATGCTAAATGCAAAAATCCAGTGGCATTCCCTTAACAAGACCTAGTCTCATCATTTAATACTGCCACTCCTCATCGGGCTATTAACCAGAAGATAAATTTCATATTAGATCATCCATGGCAAATTGTTGGGGAGAAGGGTGGGTGGCTTACAAGGAGCTAAGTCATACAGATTCATATATGTGTTTTGCAGCAGTTTTGTTATTTCATGGTGAGCACAATTATATCAAATATTTCAGCTTTGTAGCTCAAGGGAATAGTTGACTGCCGTGTGAAAGAGATTGAATTAATGGTTCAGTTACCATGATATATTTGATCATTCATAGTGCTACTCAACAGAAAACAATAAGCTTGTCTTGCAGTACAAAGTCAAATTCATATGGTCAAAGGGTTATAAGCAGGTTTTATTGCCTCAGAGTCCCAGCAACATTCTAAGAAAATCTCACTCTATTATCTTATTTTTAATACTTCAAGTAATTTTACAAACATGGGAAGGGAAAGAAGACAGAGATCAGGCCAGAAATTTTGTTCTTTCTGGTTACCCTCCCAGCTCTCCCAATATTTCCCACACCTGAGAAAAAGCAGTCCAACGTTTGCCTCAGATTCCATTTTGCAACAACTCTACTTGTCAAAAAGACGACTTGCTATTACATAGGAAATGTACCAATCTTGAAGGCAATTAAGAGCTTCTTTATTCCATCACAGTTATTGGGACATAAAGTGCTTCTTTGATTCAAATAGATGCCATTTTCTTTTAAATCAGTGCTTGATATTACAAATCCCCCTCTCTTAATTACTCACTCAGCTAATTGTCTACAAAATCATCCCCGTAGTCCAATAAAAATACTAAACAGGAAAAAGGGGATTCTTGCTGCCACGCTTCACAAACTATTATAGTTTTATCCTTTTAACCCCTTGGAATTCTAGAAACTGAGCCAGTTCAGAATGGCCCATGCCAATCAGGTTGGAGCCAGAATGATTCCTTGCAAATGAAAAGGACATTCTAGCATGACTGGTGGAATGCAAAGAAACCGCTGCCAGAAGTGGGCAAATTCTTCCTCAAAATTTAAAAGAATCATACTGCACTCAGTTATTGTTGCATTGTTTTCCTGTTACGACATCCACAACAGCTCATGGCTGCCTGTGTCTTATGCATTAAGGAAGAAGGGAGCAGAAGGAAGCCATCAGATGAGGGGAAATGGAAGCAAGAAGGAAAGCAAGGTATGGTGAAGGAGAAAGCCAAGGAGAAAAGGAGAGAGCAGAAGCAGAGGTGAAGGGGTGTGTGTGGCAGGATGAGTGACAGGAAGAAAGGGGAAATGAGCAAAAGAGGAAGAAAAAAATAGCAGGGAGGCAGGAAATGAATCAACAGGTGGTGGTGGTAGTGAAACAAGAGACAGACAAAGAAGTTTTCTCTTGTCTTTTAAACTGCTATTACAACACAAAGGCTAGCCAACTAGAGCATTAGTGGGGAACCAGTGGACCTTCAGATGCTGTTGGTGTTGGGAATCTGAATACGTGCAGCTACTCACACAGAGTCAATTAAGGTTTGGCAGACAGCCAGAAGGTCATGTGAAGGAGTAAATCTGCCTGGTGATAACAGAGACATGGAGACAGCTCCCTGATTGGCCGAGCTCTCTCAAATGAGTGATAATTAATGGCCTACTAACTGGAATGTGTTAGTTCAGGAGTTCATTGTTCAGAGTTCTGTGTGTCAGTGTAGGAGTTGTGAGTCGTGTATGAGAGAGTTAGCAAAAGATCCCTGTTCTGTTCCTGTAAGTAGTCCACTGTGTATAATAAACACCTAACTACAAGTTCCTGGTTCCTGCTTCGTCTATCCTGTCTGCAGCCAAGTTGCCAATTGCTTCCATGGATTCTGCGTTTACTCTGCTAGGTCTGGCTAAGGTCCTGCAACTAGTCAGAAAGTTGCAAAACACCAAATAGGTTTTGCCAGTAGTTGGACTACAACTCCCATCATTCCTGATTAGTGGTCATATTAGCTGCGACTGAAGGGAGCTTGAGTCCAGCAACATCTGGAGGGCTGCAGGTTCTCCATCCCTGCTCTAGAGGAAGGAGACATAACCAAAGCTAATAACTGACATGCATGACAATTTGAGCATAGGTATTTCTAAACACAACACTTTCCATGTCTCTCTCATTGCACCACATATGTGTCAGATGAATAACACGATGCGAAAACAGACATTACATTTTTAATACACAATTTTGTTCCACGCTGTCGTCCCTGGGTTGTTTAAACAAGAGCTCTTTCATCAGTAGCTTCTTTTTCTATAAGGTTCAAAATGATGCTAAATCATTATTTTCTCATGTTCCTGCCCTCTCTGATCTGACCTTGAAATGTCAAACCAGTTTCTATTTGATCACGCACACACCATGCATCTTCACTTGCTTATCCAGAGCTAAAACAGTCACAGGTCTCTTTATGGTTCAAGTCTTGAGTTTACTAATTATGTTATATCCTTTATTTAGCTTTTTTCTCACACCAAAAAAAGAAACTTTTGTCGGTGTTAGCACATTTTCTTTCTGATGTCAAATAAAAGTGACAGGTATTGGGGAGGGGGGAGGAAACAGAGAGAAGATGGCCTTGAGCACAAAACCAAAAGTAATGCACACAACTGCACTGATGTCTCAGCAGAACCAAACTGTATTTAAAAGACTAAAGAATAGTGCACAACCATCTTTAGGCAATAGTGAAGCTGACATGTTGCAATGAAATCCAAGCATGTTTGAAATTAATTCCTAGTTTGTGAAAAGTTGTCCAGATGTCAGTGTCCTTTCTATCTGTGTACAAAATTAAGTTGTCTTGACACAGAAGGCAACTCACTCAGACTTCAGTGTAGGAGACAGGACCAGGGAAGTGGGAGTTATTTATTTATTTTAAAGTATTTACAGAGTGTTTAATATTTCAGAAATCTCTACACTTTACCACCACTCCTATTCACCAACAATGACAAGATCTTTTCTGAGAAGATTCCATAGCATGCATATCTGGAATTCTCCAAAAGACTAGGAGGCCATTTTGTTCTCTGATGGCAGGGAAAAAAGACTTGTGTTGCTGTGTGTGTGATCTCGAAAGAAAGAAGATTAATTCTTTGAGTGACAGGGACAGCATGAAATGTATATGGAGAACAATTTTCTCAAACACCATTTTGGTTCAGTAATTTCCTCTGTAATTCGATCAGCCAAATGGTTTAGGAGGCACCTCAAAAGCAGCCTGCTTAGGTTGAGATTTCTAAAGAGAAATGACACAATGTCAATTTAATTTCTCTTCTCAATGGCGTGCTGTGTTTCTGCAGTACGTCAGCAAATGGATGAAATCAAATTTAATTTATTGCAACATCTTGATAGGAGCTGGGGAGTCCATTTGTTATGTCGACTGCAATTAATTAGCATGCCATATAGTTTTCAAACATTTTCATCTCCTTGGTTTTGCTTCCTTCTCTATTCCTACTTCCCTACAGGTCTTTTTTGCATGTTAATTTATTGCAATGTCTTGATAGCAGCCTGGGAGTCCATTTGTTGTGTCGATTGCAATTAACTAGCACGCCATACAGCTTTCAAAGGTTTTCATCTCCTTGGCACTGCATTCTTCTCTATTTCCTTCTCTCCTATGGGTCTTTGCATATGAATTTCTATTGTTTTTCCTTTTATTTACCTTAGGGTCTCAATGCAGGTGCTGGCATTTAACTTTAAAGACCTATGCATGAACCTCATCACTTACTCACAGCATTTAACAAAGCCCTGCTTGATATTCCTTCATCAAGGGTGGAGCTTTCTTGTTTGTGATACTTGTGCTGTGAAGCTCTCTCACCAAGCAGGTCTGCCAAGTGATTTCCCTGGAGACATTTAGAAGAACAGTCAATGCCATTTTGTCTTTCAGGAGAAGGCTAATGGATGTTTTCTTTTATTCACTGCTGTTTTGTTGTGTTTATTCTATTGCATTTCACCTATTTTTCTTTTTAAACAAGTAACAGTTGCTGGTAGTTTAGTGATCTTTTGGTTATATTGTTTCTATATTATCATTTATTGTCAGTTGCATAGGGCGCTCTGCTCATCTGTAATATCTAACAGAATTTTCCTCTCCATACCCTACAATGTCCCTATCTTCCAAGGATAGTCCAAGATTTATAGGAGCCATCCCAGTTTCTGATTTGATCCTTGAATGTCCCACTTTTCCTTAGGACTTCCCTGTTTTCACTGGAGAAATGTTGGAGGGTATGGGGTTATGCAACCCCTGAGCCAAGGAGATAAGTAACTATGCAACCTTTAGAAGACATCTGAAGGCAGCCCTGTATAGGGAAGTTTTAAAAAATGTTTAATGTTTTATTATGTTTCTATATATGTTGGAAGCTGCCCAGAGTGGCTGGAGCAACCCAGTCACATGGGCAGGTTGTTGTTGTTGTTGTTATGGAATAGGACGTCCTTATTTTCATTGGAGAAAATTGGAGAGTATGCTCTCCCAACCATATAGTATGACAAAAAACAGGTTAAAAGGGACGCAAGTGGCACTGTGTGTTAAACCACAGAGGCTAGGGCTTGCCAATCAGAAGGTTGGCAGTTTGAATCCCCGTGACGGGGTGAGCTCCTGTTGCTCGGTCCCTGCTCCTGCCAACCTAGCAGTTCGAAAGCACGTCAAAGTGCAAGTAGATAAATAGGTACCACTCCGGCGGGAAGGTAAATGGTGTTTCCATGCGCTGCTCTGGTTGGCCAGAAGCGGCTTAGTCATGCTGGCCACATGACCTGGAAGCTTTACGCCGTCTCCCTCGGCCTATAGAGCGAGATGAGTGCTGCAACCCCAGAGTCGCCCGCGACTGGACCTAATGGTCAGGGGTCCCTTTACCTTTACCTAAACAGGTTAACACATTACTACCATTTTCACTTGCCACTAGAAAATCATCAAATTGGATTTATAGATAGGGACACTGTCTTTGAGAGGAAGGTACCCAAAAGCTGCAGAAATACTCCAGAGAAACTTTGATCCTCAGTCAATACTTACATAATCTCACTAGTAATGCAAAGGAGACTACTCCTTGATGACCTCCAAAAACTTGTCTCATTCCAATCTTAGGGCTAACATTGTGATCTAAAAATCCATTTAGATTTGACATCATTTTGTCCATGTTTGTGGAACTTACAAGGAAAAGCATTTAGAATTACATCCTTTGTCTGTGAGAAACATGGTAAAAATGTTGGGAGCAGCAAATACAATGTTCAGCCTAGGAAGTTGTAAGTGCAGCAAATTTGTGTATGAAAAAGCTGCATTGATTTTGTTGCTTGTTCCGTTAATGGAAAGTGGAGATGAAACGGTGATGATATTTTTCCCCCTCTCCCTCCCCTGCTCATCCATAATACTGAAACTTACACCGGGCACTTCAAATAATTGCAAAATAATGACAGAGCAAAGCTGGAGCCAATATTATCAGCTCCTACATGCGCTGAAAATGTGAGGACAAAAAGAAACAAACTGAGAAATGAAAAGGATAACAAAAGCAAACAAGGAGAGCAAAATAATAATAGTAATGGGCAGAAAAGCACTTTGGATTAAAAGTTCACATTGCAATGTGCCCTCCCCCGATTGTGGCTCTGGTATTTCACTGTTTATTTAACAACTTCACCCCACCATCAATTTGCTTCTCTCTTTTGATGATGCTTTTAACAGAAAGCCATTTGGATTTGAATATATTTCTGCTAGCATGCTTTCAAGGATAGGGATGTTTTATGTAACCTGTAAAAGAGAGAGAGAGAGAAACCAGAAACAACCAACAAGAATTTCTGGTTGATAGCCTTTTGACTGGAGTTCCAGAATGCAAGGAAAAGCTAAATGCATAGAGATATACACAACAGAGGTAGGCTTCCCATTGCAGACATTCACATCTAATGCATGTACATCAGTGGAGGGGGACGCGGGTGGTGCTGTGGTCTGAACTATGGAGCCTCTTGGGCTTGCCGATCAGAAGATCAACCGTTCGAATCCCCACAACGGGGTGAGCTCCCGTTGCTCTGTTCCAGCTCCTGCCAACCTAGTTGTTAAAAAGCATGCCAGTGCAAGTAGATAAATAGATACTGCTGTGGCGGGAAGGTAAATGGCATTTCCGTGTGCTCTGGTTTCCATCATGGTGTCCCCTTGCACCAGAAGCACTTTAGTCATGCTGGCCACATGACCCGGAAAGCTGTCTGTGGACAAACGCCAGCTCCCTTGGCTCGAAAGCGAGATTAGCGCCACAACCCCATAGTCACCTTGGACTGGACTTAACCTCCCAAGGCTCCTTTACCTTTTACCTTTTATCAGTGGAGGATTGGTAGTGTTGAGTGACCACAGGAGGAAGCCTAGAGGTGTGGCCTTGCAACTTCGTTCTGCCTGTGAGTACCTTTCACATGAAGCCTACGTGCAGAGGGCCAAAGTGGGGTGATAATGTCATTTTCTTTGTGGAAGGCTTTTCTAGTCCCATCTTAATTATACATTTAAAACAGTATTCTATCACCTGAAACTGAGAGCCAGTGTGGTGTAGTGATTAAGGGAGGTAGACTCGTAATCTGGTGAACCGGGTTCGCGTCTCCGCTCCTCCACATGCAGCTGCTGGGTGACCTTGGGCCAGTCACACTTCTCTGAAGTCTCTCAGCCCCACTCACCTCACAGAGTGTTTGTTGTGGGGGAGGAGGGGAAAGGAGAATGTTAGCTGCTTTGAGACTCCTTCGGGTTGTGATAAAGTGGAATGTCAAATCCAAACTACTACTACTACTACTACTACTACTCTTCTTCTTCTTCTTCTTCTTCTTCTTCTTCTTCCAGTCCCCAAAGAATTCCTCGAAGAATTCTGGGAACTGTGTTTCTTAAGAGTGCTGAGAGTTATTAAGAAATCCTTTCCCCTCACACAGCTACAATTCCCAGGACTGTTTAACAATCAGTCCTTCTCCCCAATGTCTTAAATGAATAGAGCAAATGGGGACATGCTAACATGTTAAGGTATTTGTTTGGTATTTTAATCATTACTCTAACCACCACACTGGTTATTTCTTTGTTAGCAGAAATGCTATAAACCAAGCAGCATTTTACAGCAATTGTTAAAAATATTTGTCCTCTGAAGTAAAGAGATCCATCACTCAGTAGAATAAAGTGCATTTTTTTTAAAAAAAAGTTGATTCCAGATAAGTAGCTGTTTGCTTTAAGAATGGTGAAATTTTAATGCTTATGCCATGAACCCTCTTCATAATGAATGCAATTTGAATTCCATTTTGGGCCTGTCAAATGCAATATTAAAAAATAATGAGTCGCGCGCACACAATATTTTTCATGCATTCTTAGTTGCAGGAAGACTGATAAACAATGTGAACCACAGATAGAGAAGCATGACTAACTTTAGAATAATGAGGCAGATTATTGTTATTTTGCTAGCAAATTTTGCGCCTACAGTGTTAGGGTTTTGTTACAGTCTGGCCACCTATTAGAATGATAAGGATTTGTTCAGGAAGTCACAGTAGAATTTGCCCTTCAGGCATTTACTGATAAAAATGATGCTGCGTATTAATTTGGGGAGGGGACACCCAATCTTGTGAACCAATTAAACATTCTTGTACTGGCATATCCTAGATCTTTCAAAGCAAAACAAAACAACCCAAGACCTTATGCCGTGATGCTGTAGAAAACAGGTTATATGTTTTTGTTGTCTCACACACAATGCATTCCAAGCACATTTATATCACTTTGCCAGTCATGGCTTCCCCCAAAGAATTTTGAGAAATGGGATTGAAAATATCCAATAAGGACCAGGTTGTAAATACAACGGGATGCGGGTGGTGCTGTGGGTTAAACCTCAGAGCCTAGGACTTGCCGATCAGAAGGTCGGCGGTTCGAATCCCCGCGACGGGGTGAGCTCCCGTTGCTCGGTCCCAGCTCCTGCCAACCTAGCAGTTCGAATGCAGGTCAAAGTGCAAGTAGATAAATAGGTACCGCTCCGGCGGGAAGGTAAACGGCATTTCCGTACGCTGCTCTGGTTTGCCAGAAGCGGCTTAGTCATGCTGGCCACATGACCCGGAAGCTGTACGCCAGCTCCCTCGGCTAATAAAGCGAGATGAGCACCGCAACCCCAGAGTCGGTCACGACTGGACCTAATGGTCAGGGGTCCCTTTACCTTTACCTTTATAAATACAACAGTGTGTGAGTAGTTTACTCTGATCCTCCAAGTGTCCCTATTTTCCAGGGACAGCCCCAGATTTACAGAAGCTATCCCGGTTTTTTATTTGATCCTGGAATGTCCCACTTTTCCTTAGGACGTCCCTATTTTCATCATAGAAATGTTGGAGAGCAAGGTAGAATGTCCCTATTTTCATTGGTCATGGAGTTATGTGACCCCAAGCCACGGAGATAAGTAACTATACAACCTTTAGAAGACATCTGAAGGCAGCCCTGTATAGGGAAGTTTTTAAAATGTTTAATATATTATTATGCTTTCATATTTTATAGTTCAAATCTGGAAAAATAAATACAGTAAATGGACAAAAGTACAAAGATTTACAAAATGTTTAGGGGTATGCATACCCCTGCATCTCCCCAGAAAAAAACACTGATAATAAGAATAAGAATAAGAATAATTTCTGTTCTAATGGTTTTTTTCTCTTTGATTCACTAAGAACAATAAACTGAAACCTCCCACACTTAAATACAATATTGCTAGAATCAGCCATTTTAACTTTTTCTTATACTTTATAGCTCCTTTCATCATTTTTTATTTTTATTTTTGTAATGTTCATGTATGGATTTGCTTGTATTAATTAGAGGACCATTAAGGAATGACAGGCTGACAGTTGTAGCTGGTATGATTGATGCTGAACAGTTTGGTACATTCTTAGAAAATAAGGCTACACTATTAATACTGAAGAAATGGGGACTCTGTCCCAAACTATGGTTGCACCCCTGACCCGTAAAGACTTTCTTTCCCTGCCACCATAATTTCTACAAAAAGAAGGCAGCCACAAAAAGTTTCCCTAAATCGAGATAGAAATTAATTTTTGAATAACTCCTGAAAGAAATATCTAAGCAATATTGAGGTCTGCTTAAAAAGAAAAAGAAAAATCTAGATGGAGGAATCTGCACTGTCCTAAATTACAAATGAATTCTGCCTAAAGTAAAATGTGAAACCCATTTGGAGGGTTTTTGGGTTTTTTTGGTTTTAAAAAAAGAGTAGAATTTCAAGATAAGGCAAACAAACTTTGATAATATAGTAAAATTCCTCGGGAGGCTTTAAAGAGTGGTGTGTGAAGGTATAATTCTGAACTATTGTCTCACATATTTCACAATGTTATAAGACCGTTGCCCCATAGCCCTTCATGACTACCACTTATTTTGTACATCATTGCATACAGTGCTGCCTTGTACACCCACACCCTTCTCTATATTGACTTCATCCTGGCTACAGAAGTTCCACAACCTAACACCTGGCATCACAGTAGTTTTGATCTGTGCTGAAGTGCTGATGTGTCTCTAAGGTTTCTAGAGGGCAGATAGCTTCAGAAGTTTGATAGCCTTGCCAGTCAGACAGACAGAACTGATGAATCAATCCAAGACACTATTTTATGTAAGCAGTTTTGTGGATTATCCAAGACTATGCTGAGTTATGCACCATAGGGGGGGAAAGGGTCTTCTTCTTCTTCTTCTTCTTTTAATCTCTCCAGCCAGCAGGCAGCTCAGCCAATGCCATCTGTGGCTTGAGCACTGGGATTTCAGAACTCAGCTGTGCCTGCTGGGGAGAGCTCTCTAATCTACTGACCATCTGTTACAGGTACTGGAACCGCAACACATATTATTAATTCTATAGATTACAAGCTTCCTTCACACTGGCACGCTGGCTCCTTTCTAGGGCACTGAGCTCTGCGTTCTTTGAACATTGCTGTGATTCTCCGAGCCAGCTTTTTGTACCCAACCTCCAAGAAGGAGTTCTTAGATCTCAGCGGTATCTCTCTGAAGAAGGGAAATGTTTCATTAGGTTTGCATTGATTTATAAGACAGATAATTTCGATGAAGTCATGAACACCTTGTTTGTTGAGCTTGGCAGCAAAGTCACCTCTACAAATAGATTTTTTTATTGCCGGAAGACGCTGATGCCCCCTGGCCAATGCTGGGGCAAGAATGTGGAACTGTCCTTTAGAATGACCTCCTTTCCTGCTCATCAAATAATAATAATAATAATAATAATAATAATAATAATAATTTATTTATTATTTATAGCCCGCCCATCTGGCTAGGCTTACCCAGCCACTCTGGGAGGCTTCCAAAAAAATATTAAAATACTGTAATACATCAAACATTAAAAACTTCCCTAAACAGAGCTGCCTTCAGATGTCTTCTAAAAATCTGGTAGTTGCTGTTCTCTTTGACATCTGGTAGGAGGGTGTTCCACAGGGAGGGTGCCACAACCAAGAAGGCCCTCTGCCTGGTTCCCTGTAACTTAGCTTCTCACAGTGAGGGAACCGCCAGAAGGCCCTTAGTGCTGGACCTCAGTGTCCGGGTAGAACGATGGGGGTGAAGACGCTCCTTCAGATATACTGGACCGAGGCCGTTTAGGGCTTTAAAGGTCAGCACCAACACTTTGAATTGTGCTCGTAAACGTACTGGGAGCCAATGTAGGTCTTTCAAGACCGGTGTTATGTGGTCTCGGCGGCCGCTCCCAGTCACCAGTCTAGCTGCCGCGTTCTGGATTAGTTGTAGTTTCTGGGTCAACTTCAAAGGCAGCCCCATGTAGAGCGCATTGCAGTAGTCCAAGCGGGAGATAACTCACCCCCTGTACAGCTGATTTTACAAAGCTGGGTGACACTCCGTGCATGGAATGGAACCACTTCACTGGCCACACCCACTAGATTCCTCAGTACAGTACTAGATCAATGAAGGGAGAGGGCATAAAGGCATGAGATGCCTTTAGTAAAAGTACTTAAATTGCATTTGCAAGATCTGCACAGGCTTAGCTCTCTTTGGATTGTATCCTGCAATATTGTGCTGGAGAAATTGCCTTGGAAAAGTTTGAGAAGGAAATGAGAGTAGTTTATTTCATTTTAACTAATATTTTTGAGGAATGAACAACAAACATACACAATGGAAGCTTATTCCTCTTAAGGGTTGAATAATTTTTTGAGATTACCATCTGCTTGGTGATAAGTGTTGGGGAAAATGGAAGCGTTTGGTGCATATGCTCTCAATACTGAAGTGAACGAACACAATGAAACTTCATTAACAGTGAATAATCCCAGTTGTTTCCAAATGATTTGTGCCATTGAGGAAACCTTTTATGCGATTTAGCCTTTTTTGTTTTCCTCTCAATGGCTTTGCTTTGAATTGTTAATAACTGCATAACAGAGTGGCTTTAAACATTAAGTCATGGCTTGTTCAAGTCAGTATGGGAGACTCCAGTTATGGGACACTGTGGTAGGTTTTAGAAGAATAGAATTTGGGGGTTAACCTAGAAGTCGAACCCCAGATCCACTATGCTGGATGAGGTTTGAATGCAGTGGATATGTTCCTTCACCAAGACTACTGGTGGGGGTTTCCTGCCATACTGCAGAGGTCCCCACTGCATCAGCCAAAAGTACAGTATCTGAAAGGGAAAGGGTTAAGTGGTTCCTGATCTCAGGATGGGAATTCCAGTTTGAGATTGCTTCATTGTTATGCCCTGAAGAAAAGAAAATCACCATCCTTGACCTGGCAACTAAAATTCAACGTTCACTGAAAACCCAAAAATCTGTTGCTGACACTTTTGGATTTATGGGCAGGGGACTATGGTTGTTGTTTTTCAAAGTGCCAACAGGTTTCTTTCCATAAATAATAATAATCCCTTCTTCTTCTCTTCTTTTTTGGTGATCACTCTTAGTCAAGTATGATTGTCTTCTGTAAACACAGTTTTAACAGTGAGTCCGTAAGTGACTGTGGAGGCCAGTTCTGGATCCACACGTCCTTCCACAGTGGGGACATAGGTTTCCAGGCACGAGTTGATCACGGTGAGGGTTTGCCAAGCTTGCCTTCCTCTTAGCACTCTTTCCCCTTTTGTTCTGAGTTCGAGCATCTTTAAAGTCCATGACACCTTTGATAAAGGCTGTTCTCCAATTCGAGCGCTCGCAGGCCAGTATTTGCGTGTTGAGGTCCCCATGCCACCCCCCAAAATAAAATCACACATCACACATAATTCTTGTTTAAGGTTTTTGGCATAAAATTTGGCCACAACTTTATTCAAATACAAAAAAATGTGAGTGGTTGCTTAGGCATTGGTTATGACTATCTGTCCTTGCCCCAGGGACAGAACTGACTTCCGGATTCCAACGGAAGCCAGCGTGGGAAACAAATATTGGGTGAGAAATGAAGCTGGGCATCAGTCCCTCACTTCTCACCCGCATGTTCCTGTGGGGCTTGCATGGCCCAAGTCCGATGCCAGGGACAAGGACGAAAAGAATGGCAAGCCCCTGGATTCCTTTAACGGAATTCCCTTTCCGCATCACCAATGGAGGGGTAGGCACTTACCCCTCCAAAAACCAATTTTAACCAATGCCTAACTGCCAACCTTACAAGTTGCGACGATTTGCTACGCAGTAGGCAAAAACCAAATGGCACCAGCCAATCAGCCAGATGGCAAAATTCCTACCAGGCCCCCGCACTAAGGCGGACGACCCCATGACAGGCATAGCAAAGTCAGGTAAAGAACCCCCCCCCCATTACAGGGAGGGTGGGCGGGTGATCCGTTGCAAACAGCCAAGAGGACGTCCCAAGTTGGGCGTCCTGCATTTAAAAGCTCTGACCCCACCTCCAATTTTGGCAACATTCAATTCTCCCCAGTGACCAAATTAACTCTTTTGTTGCCTGGGTTTCCTCCAAAAATCTGCCCAGCAACAATGGGGTGGCCTGCATCCCCAACCGCAACACGTGCTCTCTCCTATGGAGAACACGCTTTCCCAGTTGTCGGTGTTTATTCTACATTTTTTTAGTTTGCCTTGAGAGAGTCTTTAAACCTCTTTTGTTGACCACCAGCATTAGGCTTTCCATTTTTAAGTTCGGAATAGAGTAGTTGCTTTGGAAGACGATAATCAGGCATCTGCACAACATGACTTGGCCAATTGTACACTAGTGAATAAATTAATATGTGTTCTTAGCCTCTCAACCACCATGTGGCTGAGGTTTTGAATTGCTGGGCCTGATACATGTCTGCATCATAAGCATGTGACATATTGAAATTGCAATGCAGCCAGAATTGTATGCCATACTTGATAGGTCTGAATGGCGCATACTACCGTATTTTTCGCTCTATAAGATGCACCAGACCACAAGACGCACCTAGTTTTTGGAGGAGGAAAACAAGAAAAAAAATATTCTGAATCTCAGAAGCCAGAACAGCAAGAGGGATCGCTGCGCAGTGAAAGCAGCAATCCCTCTTGCTGTTCTGGCTTCTGGGATAGCTGTGCAGCCTGCATTCGCTCCATAAGATGCACACACATTTCCCCTTACTTTTTAGGAGGGAAAAGGTGAGTCTTATAAAGCAAAAAATATGGTACGTCATTGGATATTTTCTCCAGTGCAATTGTTCATCAGTTGCATAATTCTCATACAATATTAATCATTGCAGGAAAATGTTGGCAAGCATATCCCACAGATTGTATACATGGTCAAGTATGTCTCTCACATTGGTAGCTTGGCATTGAAGCCAACCATGAAATCTGAAGGCTTCTGTGATAAAGGAGTCCAGGAACATTCTGCTCCAGAAACACTGAAGGCAATGCTTTGCAACACATTTCTGTGAACAGAGAAGAGTACTGACTGAGAACAATTATTAATGTTATGTACTGAGCTTGGATCCTAGAACAATAGGCAGGTAGGATCCTTAGAAGGCAACAACCTGATTGGTCTGCAGGAGCCGCCCAATCTGGCTCCAGGAGGAAGTGAATCAGCAACCTGATTGGCCTGCAGGAGCAGCCCAATCAGGCTCCAGGAGGGGAGTTGAATCAGCCAATCACGTGAGACCCATTGTGTAAATAAGGTATATATAGCCAGAGGGGGGTTTTGGGGGGGGCACACTCACTCACTGTTTACCATAAAGAGCATGAAATCAACACTCAACTCAGAGTATATTTCAATTAAGTCTGAAATACAAAGACTGTTTGACCTTGTTATCTGATACCCTGCTGAGCTCAACCATTAAAGGATCAGAGGACCCAGCAACAGTGGGAAAGGGAGGCTCCAACATTGCATCTCCTCTAGTGTTGAAATGCACTGCTTTTGAAGGAGTTGGTCCAATCTATTCTATGACCTCTGGGGTGCTCTCCCAGGACCCATGGCATTGCACTCATATAAATGCATATTTTAACAGAGATTACAGATTTATATACATCTTCAAATGCAAATTTCCATACAGATATATTTTTTTTAACGGAACTTAATGGGCTTAGGAGTGAATGTATGTGAAAGTGACATGGGCCAGAAATACATTAATCCATCCGTCTGTACCGTGACAACAATAATGAATTTGGCTTGTATCCAATGCAGTGCTAAGGAAGCAACCCATAAACACAAGGATTCCCACTTGTGCAACTTCCCCTCCATTATCCCATTTTTCATGCCTCACACCCCAAACCTGCTCTGGAGTGTTGGGTGCAGCTCTAAAACAGGTTTAAGGGACAGGTGGGGGAAGAAAAGGGGTAAATCCCATTGCACAAGGATGAATCCTTGAATTGATGGAACATTGACTTAGCCTTGCATTGGATACAAGCCTCTGTTTATCAGCTCTATCTACCACTCCAGATTTATATCTTCAGCTGTAATGAGCAAGGTGGTACATTGCAACTCACATGCAGTTTGCAGTCAAATGCTCTTTGCAGTTTGCAAAGGTGATGACCATTCCCTGACGTTTGTTCCTAACATTTAGTAAGTAAAGGTAAAGGGACCATTAGGTCCAGTCGTGACTGACTCTGGGGTTGTGGTGCTCATCTCGCTTTATTGGCCGAGGGAGCCGGCGTACAGCTTCTGTTTTTTTTTTTTTTTATATATAATATTTTTATTTTCCATTTAAACACAATACAACGAACATAAACATACAAAAAAAAAAAAAAAACAGAGAACAAAACAAAAAACATGTATCATTTCATATCCTAATTTCATATCCCATCTTCCCCGACTTCCTCATGCTTCCCCTTTCTGTATTCCAAATTCTTATTGATTGTTCAGCAAATCTTCCCTTATTTTAATTTAAATTTAGACTATTCTTCCTTATTCTCCTTGTCTTAACCATTACTAATAGTAACCATTTACTTTCCAGTCCAACATCATTCTAACTTTCATTAACTTTGTAATATTTCTTTAAATAGTCCTTGAATTTTTTCCATTCTTCTTGCGCTGCTTCCGGCGTACAGCTTCTGGGTCATGTGGCCAGCATGACTAAGACGCTTCTGGCGAACCAGAGCAGTGCATGGAAACGCTGTTTACCTTCCTGCTCAAGCGGTACCTATTTATCTATTTGCACTTTAACGCGCTTTCGAACTGCTAGGTTGGCGGAAGCAGGGACCGAGCAATGGGAGCTTACCCCGTCACAGGGATTCGAACCACCGACCTTCTGATCGGCAAGTCCTAGGCTCTGTGGTTTAACCCACAGCACCACCCGCGTCCCAACATTTAGTGCTTAGAGAGATTCTGTCTCCTTCTCAACTGGCCTCTGCTTAAAACAAACAAACAAACAAACAAACCTTCCACTATCAAGCTGGTGGTCACAACCAAAACTTGTGGCTAATTATTTGTTTGTCCCACAAATATACCACAACTTGGAGGAAATGTATATTTTGGAACTTCTTTTTTAAAAAAAGAATATTAAAGAAAAATCTTAACGGGACTCATATAAATAATTTGCTCATGTAACTTATTCAGCTTAGTTGGCTCAACTGATTCAGGCTACCTCTTCTTTTCTCTCTCTCTCTCTCTCTTTTTTGTCAAATGCAATGCATATTTGCATAATCAAACACTTGTGCCAGCACCATAGAGTGCCAAAAAGCAGGTTGCCTTTTAGATGCTGCAAAGAGATTTAATGAAGGGTAGGATCTTCATTCCTCTCTCTCCCTCCGCCCCATCTCCTAGTACCTCTTGCCAAATCTAGTTAAACCATTCCAGGCCATGGATCCAAGTTGTATAATTAAGGCTAGCACTAGACTTAATTCTACACTCTGGCAAAGGTCCTTCTTCTATCCCCTTGAGCCAAGCAAGCAATGCTCATTTGAAAGCTCTTCTGACATTGTGTGGAATTAGTCTATTTTGCAACAGGTCAATCAACCATTTCTTAAGGACATCATTTCCTCTCAGGTAAGTAGTAGCAAATTACTGCAAGAAGCACCTACACACTTAAATCAAATTAGTAGTGGGTTTTTTGAGGGGAGGGGATGTGAAGATGTTGATGCTTCTAATTAAAGATAGAGTTAAGCGTCTTCAAACAAGAAGTCCACATACACATTCTCTCACACACATGCAGCTCACACTGATAGAAGATGTGATATACGCTCTGTAAATCAAACTGTATATTGAAGCGAGGAGCATTAAGAATTCTCCTCGTATTGCTTTCCTGCACTTCTTGCTCTTAGAAACAGCAATCATTCTGCACAAAGCACTTGTTACACTGATAAATCTCCCTACACTTTCCTGATTAAAAGGTTCTTCTGCTATTTACTGTTCTCCACTGTCCAATGATGCCCAGAGTGTTGGGGGGCAGTTTGGGTGGGGAGAGAGAAAGAGTAAGAGAACATTGTGTGTCGAGGTCCCGAAGCCACCCCTCAAATAAATCACAACTCGCACGTAATTTTTGTTTGGGTTTTTGGCATAATTTTGGCCACAACTTTATTAAAATACAAATTTTATGAGTGGTTGCTTAGGCATTGGTTAAGACTATCTGTCCCCCCACCTGGGGACAGAACTGACACCCGAACTCCATCAGATGCCATTAAGGGAAAACAATATTGGGGAACAATGGAGCTGAGTCACAGGCCCTCCGCACTCACCCACATGCTTCCTAGGGCTTGCCGGCCCTAGCCCCTCTCCAGGGATTCGGACGAAATCGTGGCAAGCCAGATGGACAAAATTCCTACCAGGCCCCTGCCCCAACGGCAGACAACCCCATGACAGGCATAGCAAGGTCAAGCAAAACCTTCCAAATGCAGGGCGGGTGGGCGGGTAATTCGGCTCACGCAGTGAAAGAGAAAGCATCAAGCTGCGTGCTCTGAATTTAAACAGTTCGGTCCCTCCCACCAAATTTGCAACAAGTAAATTCCCCCAGCAACACAGCCATCCAATTAAATGCCAGGATAATATTTATCACCCTACCTGGCAACAGAGGGGTGACTCAGCAGACCCCACCGCAACATGTGCTCTCATTTAGGGAGAACACGCTTTGTTGGAACAGGTGCAACAAAATCACTCATCAAAGACTGATCTGCTTGCGTACCCTCCACAAGTTGGGAACAAAATACATTTCTCATACTGACCCCAGTAAAGCATGGAACACAAGGCTTTGGTTCTCTGAAAGAGTCTTTATACTGGTTTTGGCCATTGAAGAGTCACCGTTTCGTGTCATGCAACTTTCTGGGAATGGTAACTATTTTGAGGTCCAAATCCAGTCTTTATTTCTCTCACCTCTTCTCCTACCCAGGAATTCCCATAAGTCACAAATAATATCTCGAGAACCCAAATCCTTTCATCAATTCATCAATACCTGTGATTCCAATCAGTGCTATTTTTCTAGAAACAGAGGTGCCAGAACTCACCATGAATGCCTCCCTTGTTCTCTTATAATGGCAATTGTTGTTATTATTTTTATTATGTGTGTAATGGTTGTTTGCTAAAACAGAATAACTGAATTGTATGCTATATAATGGCAATGGTGTCCACCTGAGAGTTTCGGTGAGTTCCAGCTGGATAAAGCCCTGATTCCAATGGTGATTGGCTTCATGTTCCTGTTGAGCAAAATAGATTCAGCTACTGAGTAACAGGAGTAGCTTGTATGCGGATATGGTAGTTGGGCAACTTCTTACTTTTTCCCTAGTTAGAAGCCACATCACTGCAGTCAGGAAATGAACATTATGTTAATAGCTTAGGACAGGAGGCAGAGGATCGGGGGCAGCAGATCACTCAGACTTGAAGCACCTGAGCATATAAATAGCAAATAAATAATCTAGGTAGGCAAGCTCTCTTGTCACCTTTTGCTTTCCCTGGGAATTCTTTTATTAATTAATGACTGCATAATTTATGCTAATAGAATGAAGGTGATGCACAGGAAACAGTGCCTATGGCTACCACACAGACTGACTGGAAGCCTATCAAGTTGCATTTTAATTACTGGGGTGGGGGGAGGGGAAAAAAAGGGTGTTTAAAGACTTGCATCAGAACAAGTAGTAAGTAGTCATGTTGACTGCTCCGGTTATGGACTCTCACAGGATACTCCATTCCTTTCCTGGTTTTCCATGCACGTGCAGCCCTCATTGGACTGTTTTGGGTGTCCCTGCTCCCTTTACCCCCTCTCCCCCCAGCAAAGATTTTTGTACTTCTGCAAATCTTGAAGTTCTCCCAAGTCTGCTGTGATGTCATGGATGGTGCCATTTGGCTACATAAAGGATCCACGCTCAGAGATTGAGTTTGCTATTAGTGTACAGACTACCACACATGAGACACCTTAAACAAGCAATCAGAATATGCAATGTGAATTGAAATTTTAGAGAAACCATGGAGGGAGGGGAGGGAAGTTGATTCATTGAATGTTGGATTTGGAATGTTGTTGGAATATTGTTTATTTTTCAGAGAGAGAGAGAGAGAGACCTCAAACATTTCTCTGCTTTAGCACATGCACGCACGCACGCACGCATGCATACACCCCCCCCCCAAAAAAAATTGCTTAAAATTTCACATCAGGTGAAATCTGGTTAAAAACATAGGCATTTGCAGGATACACAATAATTTTTGCTTGTCTTGCTGAAAGGCTTTTTCGACATTAAATTTTGAAATCTGTGTCAAAACAGACAAGAATAGAGAAAAAGACAACATCACAAAAGAACAATATAAGGAATTAAGGAGGATGGAAAGGAAACACACTGATTACAGTCCATAATTTGTAATCTGCAAGTTTATGACACAATTAGAGAACAGCGGGCTAAGGAGAAGCTAGCTAACTATTGAGACAGTATGGATGCATATGTCAAGTGGGGAGATAGATACCTGTATTGGACTCTAGTGTGTTCAAAAGTCCTTTGGTTCCATAGAAGAATCTCAGGGCCAAGCAACACATTACATTAATTACACAGTTTGCCTTTAAGTGCAGGATTCTTTAATTTCATGAATAGCCAGGGCAGGACCCTGATTCAGTTCAGAACCTGATGTGGGGACAGGGCCAACGGCTTTAATCATTGCCTTCTGCTGTGATCCCAGGCCAGAACATGCCCCAAGCACCTGCTATTTGCCCTAGGAGAGGAGTTTCTATGGAAAAATGGAGGTGCAGGGTCCCCAGCCTGGATCATAGCCATTATGAAACTAGGTCCCAGCTAGGTCCAAATCTAGGGAGGGCACAACTGCTATGTGAGAAAGAAAAATCCCACACTTAAGGCCAAACTACATATTAAATATAATATGCAGTGTGCAGCTACGCCTCTGACTTGTTCTTGTCTTTAATTAATTGCAGGCACACAACTCCAGTGCAAGGGACACTCGATAGAGCGAAGTGTTTTAAAGCTAAGATTGTATAATCTTTCCGTTTCCACCTTGAGCCTATTCAATCTTATTTAATGGCAACAGTGCAAACAGTGAGCTGCCAAATGCTCTCTTTCCCTGTACTTCTAAATGATCCATCACAGGGTTGCTGTTTGAATATTAAGTGAGCGGGCTCTGGTCCAGGATGGATGGGTGGAGGACAAAGTGACTATTTTCACACGGGCTCACCTTCTCTCCCCCACCCCATATCTGATCAGTATTGTTTCTCCCACCAGAGTCGCATAATGACTCTATGTGTCTTCAATATACCAGTCAGAGTAAGGAAGGAGGTAGCCCTGTTGCCACAGAATGGGCAATTATACTGTTCCAGGAGTCAGTCTTTGATCTGATCCTGACACCAGGGCAATGCATCAATTGGAGAATCATGCTGATGTTGAGATGGTGAAGTTGCAATCTAAGCACTTGGGTGATTTCTAGGTTCTGATGTGAATAAATGCTTTTATTTAATTTTGAAGACCAGGTCCTCGGTCTATGCAGCACTTTTGAAAAGGTTATCAGTCTTTTCGACTGAATGAACAAACTTATCCACTACAGAGTGAAACTGTTGAGTACATGTTGTGTAGAAACCCCACAAAGTCCTCCAGGTTCTGAATTTCAGACATACCATTCATCCATGGCCCACAATAGTTATGACACTGTGCTTCCCAATGGTGAATATGATACAGCTTTAAGCCTGTTTCAGATCATAGCATGCATCCTTGGCTCCCATAGAGGGTTTGGTTTTGTTTTAGCACCTCTGCATCTCGGTGGGAAATGGAAAGTGGCTTTAAGGTAATTTCAGATCATAATACACATCTGTCATGTTCTCCAATGGAGCTTGTAACGTTTAAAGATGTGCACCCCAGTGGTGCATATGATGTAGCTTTAAACCAATTGGTACCCATGAATGTGTCTGCACATTCAGATAGATAGATGGATAGATAGATAGATGATAGATGATAGATGATAGATGATAGATGATAGATGATAGATGATAGATGATAGATAGATAGATGATAGATGATAGATGATAGATGATAGATGATAGATGATAGATGATAGATAGATAGATAGATGATAGATAGATAGATAGACAGACAGAATATCTCACAATGCACTGTGATGTTTTGCAGCTTCTTGGGGATTAAGACTATTTCATGGATACAAGGACCAGCAAGCAGAAACCTGCAGCTTTTCACATACTAACTGAGCCTCTTAGGGTACAGTCAGAAATGCAGTCAAAATAATATAGTTGCTTGTAAATTGCGTTGTTCACACTGAAGTGCACAGTGCAAGTATTCCAGGTAGACTGGGCTGCCATAACATTATCCTGGAGGAACTGCTCAACATTGACTTCAATGGGACTTGCCCCAGTAGAATTCTTTGAAAATTAGACTCTTAGCATTTCAGGTAATTAAATGGACACCCATGCGAGAGAAAACAGCAAATAAATAAAATATAACCACATCAAAAAGAATATTATCCATTTCGGCTTGTGGCTATAATTAAGTGGTTTTTAGATAATAAAAGAGTGCAGTCAAAACATCACTGAGACATGAGTGGATTTTGAAAGGGACCCATCATATAGAAAGCAAGACATCTGAAGTTCTTACAGTCTAGGCAGTGCACCGTTTTGAACATAAAGCAAATTGCAATGAAAATTGTTCTTGCACCATAATGCTCAGGAAGATGTGATCCATCGGCAGGATATCTGGAAAACAACAACAACAACTCTGGATTATGCCAAGTGATGAAATCATTGCAATGTGCCATGTCTTGAAAGCCTGGATGCCTCTGAGGCTTTCATGCCACAAATGAAACCTTTTTCTGGGCACGACCCACTTCACAGCATTACAGTCTCAGGTTTCTCTGCCACACTTAGAAAATGTTGGGCAGTTGCCAAGAAGTGGCCTGGGCAACGTACAGTGGTTTGCAGGAGGTAATAGTTCACATGCTGCAGAGGGAAGAAGCTGGGAAATATTGGGAGAGGAGCAGCAGGAAGAAGCAGCACCAGGGGAGAGACAGCTGACAGACTCAGTGTCTTCAGGCAGCATTCTTGACCCACTCCCTTTTCCCAGGACCTGGCGGGCATTGAGAGTAGGAGAACAGAAACCTCAGAGAAAGAAAGCACAGATCACCCAAAGTAGGGATGATGTATAATAGGAGAGATGGAGGGGGTGGGACTTTACTCGGAGCAACACCATTATCCTGGAGACTGCATCATGCGTCTCTCTCTGTGAATATTGAGTAAAATACCTTGGTAAGAGCTTCTTGTCTTTCCATTTACTGGCAGCTTGCCATGAGGGAGGGGGGTCAGATTCCCTGAAGCCTGATAAAACTAAAACGAGAATGGTCAAAACAAAAGAAAACATCGCCCCCAATTCATAAGAATTTTACCAAAAATTTTCATCCCTTTGATAATTTTGGGTTATAATTTGTTTTCTCATTATTGCTGGAAGAGGGTAGAAAAATGCAGGAAAATTTTGTGGCATGGGTATATACTTTACAATGCTGAGCAATTAAAAGTTTAAACGACTGGAGAAGAAGGGCAAAGAAGACGAGCTGTGGTGGTCCTTCGTGGTCTGTGGGCCCAGAAATTTGCCTTGATCACTCCAGGTGCTGATATTAGACCTACAATAGCCCAATCTGCATTCATGTCTGAATATTTTCCAGATGGGCCTGGAGCCAAAGTGCAAAACACATCCATGTCTAGGAGACTCCCAAAGCCCAACCCTAAGTCCTGATTCATCGCTAGAGAAATCTCTCTGATTTGTAAAATCAGAGCTGTCACTGTGTTTGATCCCATCTAATGACACTGTTTCAAGGATGTAGCAAAAGCCAAGCTAGCTGAATGTGTGGCAGTGGGTGGGAAGCTGAAAGAATAATGCCTCAGACAGGCATAATATCATTATAGGGAAAAGTCGGCTCTGTCATCCATGTCGAACCTGCAAAACTAGAGACAGAAAGGTAGACCATCAGCAGGTTGAAAATTGCATAATTTCATGGATTTTGCTGTCGCTCTTCTTGTCTATTCTGCATATCTGGCCACAGATGTCTCTCTCATGGTATGAATATATAAAATAAAGGGATCAATCTTGCCTTTCGGGAGAGCAAATGGGTAGTAGAAGGAAATGGCAAGGTAGGAAAAATGAATAGCTATCCCTCATTATTATTATTTGCCCCCAAGGCTTTTCCCTTGCCCCTTGGATAAAATGTGAAACTTCCAAATGCATGTGCTAAGCAAAATTTTAACTAATTCAAAATACAGCACAATATTATACTCATTTTGATAATATGTGCAAACCAGCTTTCCTTAATTTTAAACATTTTCTTATTTATAGTTCTTCTAGAACTTTCTTTTTGTTCCACTGCAGCCAGTGCTAGAGGATCTAAAGCAGAGGTTGGCAACCTAAGGCCCATGGGCTGCATACGGCCCATGGGCCTCCCAGAACTGGCCCATGGCAGGTTCTGTGGATCGGCAAGGGGAATCCGTGGTTTGTTTCCCCCCCTCCCTCACCACGGAGGAACCTCCTCCCTCCTCCTTCCCTGGTGTAGCAAATCACTGGCCAATCACCTGCTAAGGTTTGTGGCCCTGGCCAATGGGCAAGTGGCAGCTGTGTGTGGCCAAGAGGAGGAACAGGGCTGCGCTGAGCTGGTCAAGCGCATTTCCAGCAGCCCCTTGTCGGAGCGATCTGTTTAGCACCACCACTCATGCCACCGCTGCCGCTCTGCCAAGCACAGCTCCTGTGTCTGCCCTTGCGAGCAGCAGAGGCTGTCGGCAGTGGCAGAGTAAGAACAAGCAGCCAGCAAGCAGCCCTTTCAGGCTGCTTGTTCCTCCTCCTCCGCTGCCACCACCAGCCTCTGCCACATGGCAGCACCCTAGGTAGGCAGGAGCATGGGAGGGGCTGGGGAGAGGAGGGAGAGAGAGAAGTCCCCTCTGCCGTGTGCTCATACACACACACATACACACACTCCAGCACACCAGGAGGTTTGTGATGTGGTGAACCAGCCCCCCCCCCAAATCTTGCCGACCCCTGATCTAAAGTGACCCATAAACTCTCTTTTTTAAAGAAAAAACTCAACTCTTTCTCTTATACTCCCTGCCCACCGCCAAAAGGTTATTAGAAAATATCACAAAAATCTGTTTTAAAATAAAGCACCTTGTTAATTGGTTTTAGCCACTGGACTTCATATTGACGCTGTCATGTTGATATTTTCATCATCCTGAGCCATTGAAGTTTTGTGTTTGAATCAGGTTTGCTATTAAGTTGGGGAATTAAGTAACACAAAGGGAAGGGAAAGCTTTCTTCTCAAATACGTATATGGTTAGAGGATTTTAAAAGAGGATTAAAGGGGAAGAGGAATTAAAACAGGTAATTTATAAAGAGCTAAAAGGAAGTGATCCTGATTAGAAATTCCTATTCTGAAGTGGAGGTTTTGAGTTATTAAGTCTAAACCCATATCTTTATATAACAGGGTGGTGATGAAGTGTTTTTCAACACTTACTAATTTGTGCTTCACCTGTTTGAGTTAATGGGAATTTAATAGGGCTCTGCTGTTTGTTGCCAACTGAATATTTTGGTGCAAATGAGGGCAGCCAAATTTCTCCAAATTTCCCCTCAATTATTTAATTTATGAGGGATGCGGGTGGTGCTGTGGGTTAAACCACAGAGCCTAGGGCTTAATTTATACGTCTTTTCATCAGCCATTGCAGTTCCACCATTTCTTCCTAGGACCAGTAATAGTAGGGATGTTAATCTGAGTAGGGATGTTAATCTGAACAGCCCTCAAATATTAAAGAAGGGTGTGGCATTGTGGCCAGTGACCAGTGACCAATGCCCCCTCCTTTTACTGTAAGTACCGGCCACAAACTTAGCAGGCTATTCATTCAGCATGTGTGAGAAAAGGCCCATAGCAGTTGCAAACCTATGCGCGTTGAATTTATCAGGAACACCTGCCGCACGACACATAGTTCTATGTGCATACAGTGGGATGGGTAGTTCATGCTGGGTCTTTGAAGCTCGAAATCGATTTGTGCAGCTGTGAAACTACATCAGGATACAGTGGTATGTTCAAGGACCTCCATTTCATGCATGCTGAACATGTGGTTGACTGGGGGCGTGGCCATCCAGTGTGTGGGCGGTAGAAGAGCTAGTCTTGTGGCCCTCTCGCACACTCTTTGAACACAGGAAGATGTTTCCTCTGACCACCCCTCCCCAATTTTCAAATATCCAATTAAATGAAATGCTGTCATTTGCTTAGTCCTCAGCAATGGAAGCAGGTGGCGCTGTTGGTTAAACCACAGAGCCTAGGGCTTACCGATCAGAAGGTTGGCAGTTCAAATCCCCGCGATGGGGTGAGCTCCCGTTGCTCGGTCCCAGCTCCTGCCAACCTAGCAGTTCGAAAACACATCCAAGTGCAAGTAGATAAATAGGTACCGCTCCGGTGGGAAGGTAAACGGCGTTTCCGTGCACTGCTCTGGTTCACCAGAAACGGCTTAGTCATGCTGGCCACATGACCCAGAAGCTGTACGCCGGCTCCCTCGGCCAATAAAGCGAGGTGAGCGCTGCAATCCCAGAGTCGTCCGCGGCAACCTAACAGTCAGGGGTCCCTTTACGTTTACAGAAATTGCATCACATGTTGAAATGCTGTTGGAGAGGCAGAAAAATGGAAGGCAAATGATAAACATACCTGCCAAAATGCTGGTGAGTTTTCTTTTTAAAAAGAAAAACGAATTTGCAGCAGAAGTGCGGAGCACTGAATAAGATTGGGAAAGTGAGACACTGGAAGAACCAAAATGGACAGCTCCTTCTACCCTTAGACCTAGGACATCCTCCTGATAACTATTTATTGTTGTTAAATTGGTGATCCTCTTCATAACTTTTCACTCACAGGGAGTGCTGGATTTGGGTTTGATGAGGCCCTAAGCTACTGAAGGTAATGGGGCCCTTTATATGTCCAGCTGTCTTTTGTCAACAACAAATTGTCACTGTTATTATTATTATTTTTTTGTCCTGAATATATGCTATATTGTAATTTATGGACCTAATAGGTATCTAAAGCCATTTGCACATAACAAAATATGTATTTTTTCAAAGTAATTGTTGAACTGAAATCTGGAATGGATTAAGTTTGAGAACCAAGGTACCACTGTATATAGAAATGAGCAAACCAGTGATATTTTAGGGAGCAGGCTAGCAAACATGGCCCATTACTTACATCATAGGAGCCCACACAACACAAAACACTGTTGCTGTATGTAGGTTTTATTTTATTTGTTTTTTATCTTATATTTGGGATGCGGGTGGCGCTGTGGGTAAAACCTCAGTGCCTAGGACTTGCCGATCGTATGGTCGGCGGTTCGAATCCCCGCGTGAGCTCCCGTCTTTCGGTCCCAGCTCCTGCCCACCTAGCAGTTCGAAAGCACCCCTAAGTGCAAGTAGATAAATAGGTACCGCTTTATAGCGGGAAGGTAAACGGCGTTTCCGTGTGCTGCACTGGTGCTGGCTCGCCAGAGCAGCTTCGTCACGCTGGAAATGTCTCCGGACAGCGCTGGCCCCCGGCCTCTTAAGTGAGATGGGCGCACAACCCTAGAGTCGAACACGACTGGCCCATACGGGCAGGGGTACCTTTACCTTTACCTTTTATCTTATATTTGGAAATGTACATCCAGTGGTTTTTTTCCCCTTTGAATTTTTTTGGGCCCCCGAGAGAGTGTGGCCCTAAGCTATAGCTTGTTTAGCTTATACGTAAATCCAGCACTGCTCACTGGTCTGTTTTGGATGCATTGTCAGAAAGGTGAAGTTGCAGCAGTGGCGATGAAGACCATTTAACCAGTCAGTCTCTTGAGTTCAGCATCTTGTGACTGTCATCCACGGCTCTGTAACCTTGAGATTTGATCACTCTAATGTATTTCCTACGAGGCCACCCTTGAGAGCCATTAAGAGGCTGGTACAGAGCAGCTTCTGGTGGGGCTGTACCACCCAGGGCCTTGCTCTTGCCTGGTTCTCTGTCACTCTGAGAGTACAAATCACTGTAGTGGTCCTTTACAAACCATAACTGACTGAGACTTAACAGGTGGAACAGCCCTCCTCCCCTGTACCCAATAAGGTGCGAGTGGTCTTTTAAGTGTGCCATGTATGAATGGTGAATGTATGTAAAAAAAGGCATTAACTAATGGCTACAACTAAGGAACATTTTGCTCACACATTCCAAGGGGGCATGTAAACAGGCAAGTGATAGCAAGGAAGAGGGCTGATCATCTAATCACTGCTGCAGGCATCATTCCTTCACTTGCCAAAACCAAAACCATCCCTTTCCATATCATTTTTTTAAATACATACTGCATGCATAAGGATGTTTATATATAGTATCCCCTGATTCTTAAGGATGTTATGAGCAAAACTTTTAATTTATTTAAGTCACTTAAAAACAGAATAACTAAGGTTTTTGTGGCCAATGGGAACTGGTTAGGGTTTTTTATTTTTATTTTTATTTAATAATAAATGTTTTTGGCTCAATTATTTGGTTGCAATTATTGCCAATGATCCTGAAAGAAGCACCCTTTTGTATAAATAGGTCAATTACTTGTGTCTTTGCTGAAATAGAATGTCCATTTCGAGAGGACTGAATGTGTCAGAAAAATAGGTCAAAACGCAACCCAAATATAAAGCTACGTTTTTGGTTTTTTAATGGACTATGATGAAATGTTCCGGAAGGAGAAAATGTTCATTTTTTTTTTCAAAAGCACTCTGACAGTTTGAGTTCTGAAAGGAAATTGGAGCACTTTTTTAATTTTAACTTTGGAAAGGGCTTGTTTCAGTGAGTGGAGATTTTGATGTTTGCTTGTTCTTTATTTTGGCAGGAAAGTTCTGGTATTTTCCTAGTGGTTTCCCTTGTAGCATCATGCAACTTTTATAACTAAAAGCTTCATTTTCCACCTCTTTCTCAGAAGCCTTTTCATGTACCTGCACCAAATCATACTGTGTTGCCCTCCTACATATCAGAAGCAGCTTCTGTTGCTTATTGGCCCTTTAAACACTGTGAGATGTTTCAAAATTTATTGCTATGTGAAGTAACTCACTTGCCTCCAGTTGTTTTTACTAGGGGAGTGCATTGGCTCTGTAAACAGGTCAAATAACAAAGGACATCAGGATGATTCGGGGGCCTTCTTCCCCACTCTTGAGTGCATGTACAATGTCACATTTTCCCTGGGTGATATCAGGGCCCCCACAAAGTCTTGTGTCTATTTGTACCATATAGAATTGTTCTGTATCTCTGTTTCTCTAGGTTCATGGGTGAGGCTGTCCAAAATGCTGTCCACAAATCACTTAGGAGCTCTGGATTACTTGTTTGTTATTAAACCATAGCAGCAGAGGGGATTTAAAAAAGAAAAGAAAAAAAGTTAAAAGCATCATTTATGTCTTTTTAAAAATTCCTACATTGCTCTGCTTTAACAACAGGAAAGCAACCCAGGGCTCTTAAGAACTCTGCAGGGGGTATTCTAGCCAGCCTTATGTTGTAAGGCCCATCAGAGGCCTATTGGAGGACACAACAAACTTAAAAATTCTGATGTGAAGTTGCATTTTTTTTCTTTAAAAAGTATAGGCCAAGAATACACACAAACCACTTGCCTTTAGAGAAAACAAGAGGAAGACGTAGATCCCTGCCTCCTCTTAAGAGATTATGGAGGACAGTGAATCTCTTCCACATTAAAAAAAGCACCCGAACCTGTTTGTCTGCAATTTGGCAGGATTAATCCAATCTGGAGTGGCCTGTAAATTTTATCCACTTTGACCAAAAGAGTAAAAGCTATAGCAGTTTTTAAGTCGCACATTATAGTGAATGAGGGATGAGGGCCAGAGATTAGACTGCAATAGAGAGAGCACGCAGCCATTCAGAAACAGATTCGAATTATAAATAAATAAATAAATAAAACAGAGGCAATTTGAATCTTGGGGCCCTGTGACCAGGAACCTCTTATCACCAGGGTTCCTGATTTCGGAAAGGTTTCTGAATGTTTTTAACAGAATGCACATGAGAATTTTCTTCAAACCTCCATGCTAAATGTGTGAAGGTCTGAACTATCGTTCATACGGCGAGGTATCAGGGACTGGCTAGACGAGGAGGAATGGTAGGAGTCTATAGTCATCATCATCAAGCCTTTTATTGCCATCACATACAACATCCAAAGCAAATCAATACAGAATTACCACTTCCCCAGTGGCAGAAAACATTTGCTAAAAGAAAGGAGGCAGAGCAGTCTATCATCACATCTCTTGGTCTCCAGGGAGATCAGACATCTGCAGTGTATTTTGATGACAAAAAACCCAAATAGAGATATTTAGCCACTAACTTGGTGAGCTCCTGATCATTCCCCAGTAATAGAAAATGTATGACCTCTGACTCTGGTTTCCATTTGGGGATACAGAGTTGATCTAGAAATTGCTAACGGAGATCAGCATATAGTTTACAATTGAGAACCATATGTGTAAGGCTTCCCACCAGGTGGTCTTCACATGGGCAAGTTCTTTCTCTTTCTACCCTGCCTGAGAACCTTCCCCAAAGGAGGTTTGATGGATTTGAATTAGACCTGGCCAGTGAAAATGCCCTTCTTTCTTGAGGGTTAAGCAGAAATTCAAGGTAATTGTGGTTGGTTTCATGTGCCCAAGAAAGTTGAAAATAAAGAGGGGAACATGTTTTCTCTGCTGCTACTGTTAGTTCTTGGCGTTCAATATCCCACAACCTAGTTTTTATTATAGCCTTGGCAGATGATAGGGATATCGATCACAAAAGTTCCACTGACAGCCCAAGTTGCTGTACCTTCTTGTTAAATTGTTGTAGCCCTGGGGAAAGAAAGGGGTCTAACAAAACTTCACTGAGAGAATCTTTATCTGATGTAAGGGAGTCTATAGTCAGGGAACCTCCCCCCAGGGAAGCATCAGATGGGGAAGGCAAGAGAATGGTGGTGGATGCAAGAGACAGGTCAGAGGAAGGATGGAGTGAAGATGGGTTGGAAACTGAGCAAGCACCTGTTTTAAGGCAGCTTAGGAGGAGGAGGCTGAGACTGCAACAGGCCCCGAGCCACCTGCCAGTTCCACTGTTTCCTTCTCCCCTCCTCCGCTGTCCCCAAGAACAAGGAGAGGGTTACATGTAGCAGAACAAAAAGCACAGAGAGCCCCTCCTCAAATGAGTTTGCGACTGTTGGGAAGGCTGGGGAGGAACCTTAGGAGGAAATGGGATGCTCAGATCCTCAGTCCGGGCAACTGCCTCAACGGGGCTAGTTCTGCCTGTGGAGTTCTCTGTTGGGGGTTTGTCTCTCTGAATAAAGAATTAACCTTACGCTCATTTCTGAGTTTCTGTGCTGAACCAGCCCTGACATCAGGGACATTGAGATGGGGGTGTCTATGTAAAAAGAACCAGATGGTGTCACACCTAACACTGCATTTATTTCCAACTGTATCTCACCCTGATTATGTTGGATAGGTTTTTATTTGTGTATAATTATGAATGATAGAAAAGATATAATAATAATAATAATAATAATAATAATAATAATAATAATAATAATAATAATATCAATTACTTCTTAACTTTCACATGTTTGAATATAATAGATCAGGTTTGGGGAAACTGTGGCTATTCAGAAGCGGTTGGTCTCCAGCTCCCATATAATCTCTTATATAAACATATGTTGCTTTCATCTTTTAGTTCCTTTTCATATATACACATATGTTAAATATGAAATAGCATATGCAAGCAACAACAACGAAATCCCCTGTTGGTTTAGGCAGAGGTTCTGTTTTTTATATAGATTTTATATACCGAGGTTCTATTTCTATATAATTTTTTCTATAAAGAGATATAGATTTATAGACATTTCTTTCTTGGATAGTGTCTTTATGGTCTGTATAGTGTCATGTCCTTTGGCTAGTGCAATAAAGCTTATCTACATCCATCTCCAATCCCTAGCAAATGTATTATTATTCCTGCAAAACACACCCCAAGCAGCTGATTGGCCAACACTCCCAGATAAGTGTCATGATGGTCATGTGTGAAGCAGCCCTTAAATGACTGGAAACTGAAAAGAGTCAAGCATCTGAGCTTGCTCCATTGCCAAATTGGATTCTGAGCCAACTTCATTCTGTTTATTATTTAATTTACTATGAGTATTATAAACTGCAGTTTATTGAATATTTAAACCCCATAATGAAATAAAACAATAAAACTAGGAGGAAAAGAGACAGCAATATACAAAAATTACCGAATCCATAAACACATGTCCAATAAATCCAGGCCAACACAAACAGATCAACACATCTATAATTCAACAAGCAAAACTAAACAGCAATGAGGAAAATGACGAGAATTTCCAATTTAACCAGACAGGACAACCGGCTAAAGCAACCAAATAGCTTTACTGACTTTTCCCACCCCATCTCTCATGTGAGGCAGTGCACTTCCCCACTCTCTCTCACCCAAAGAAACAGGGCCACATGAAGACCTTTAGAAGCCCTAAGCACCTGAAATATTTTGGTGTCCCCATATATTTCTAATTCAAAATATAAACCATAACAAACTGTATATTATCAATCTCTATTATTGCTATTTTATTGTTACTATTTTCTTATCATTGTACATATATGTAATTCTTTCATCTACAGTGGTACCTCAGGTTACATACACTTCAGGTTACAGACTCTGCTAACCCAGAAATAGTGTTTCAGGTTAAGAACATTGCTTCAGGATGAGAACAGAAATCGTGCTCTAGCGGCGTGGCAGCAGCAGGAGGCCCCATTAGCTAAAGTGGTGCTTCAGGTTAAGAACAGTTTCAGGTTAAGAACGAACCTACAGAATGAATTAAGTACTTAACCTGAGGTACCACTGTATTGTGGGAGCCATTTTGTGGAACCTGCTTCAACTGCACCATGGTAAATCCGGTAATGAAAAAAATACCTTCCCTTGATGCCCTAAACACATGCTTATTTTGCTTCAAATAGTGGCATATGGGCTGGAAGTCAGTCAATGAGCCACCACTGGTGTTTTTATCCTCCTCCTCCCAGTCTGCCAAGGTTCTCAAATGGCTTAGTTGTTGAAGAAATTGACTCCCGAATGCTGTTTGGGAATGTTTTTGGGAAGCTGAACAGTCGATGTGGCTTCTGCTTGAGTGCAGAACAGTGGCGTAAGCGTGGGTTGTCAGAACCCGGGGCAAGGCAAGTAATTTGCACCCCTAACCCGTGGATTTGCGCCCCCTAACCCTAACCCCCAGATGTTGCGCCCGGTGCGGCCGGCCCCCCCTGCACCCCCACGCTACGCCACTGGTGCAGAAAGCTCCTGCAGCCAATCAGAAGCTGTGCCTTGGTTTTCGAATGGTTTCGGAAGTTGAATGGACTCCCGGAATGGATTAAGTTCGAGAACCAAGGTATCAGGTCAGTAGGGCTGCTAGGTACACAGGTGGGTATGTACGCCTCTCTCATGCCTGTGCTTTTTAATAGCTGAAAGAAACAGAAGTCAGCATTTCCATTGCACCCCACTTCAAACTTTCCAAAAATCAGGGGCCACTAGGTGGCGCATCGGAAGATGGCTGACAATAACATCTCTCCGACCCACACGAGGTAATTTGGAGGCTATGATGGGGGTAATTAGCCTCCTTAACCCCCCCCCAGGATTATGGGGGGGACGGCCCTTGCCTGCTGTGCCCTATACCACCCCCGAATTTGTGGGGGTGGGGGCACTAGGCACAAAGCCCTCCTGTGGGACTCCGGCACTCCTGGACGCCGTCCCTGATCCGTGCCTCTAGTTTGCAAGAATCTTCAAAAGAAACAATTTGGACGAGATAAATTGCACATACTTCAAGGAAAAAGGGGGAGTAAAGACTGCTGACAGAAGAGATCTCTGATAACAAGGCAAGAACAAAATATGAGAAGATACGTCAAGATACGGTATTGCAAATGACTGAGGGGGGAGGGGGAAATAAAAACTTTCCTATCCTCTTTATGTGATTAACAAGAATCCCCTCCCCTAATGAGTTAGAACTTTAAGGACTTAAGCTGTGATTTAAGGCTGTGTGGAGATAAACTTTCGAACCAAAGCAATGTTTCAAGACGAAGCTGGAAAGTTAAGAGTTTTGGAATGACGCAGTTAAAAATGCCGTCGCCATCTTGGGAGGCATTGTTGGAGCTCTTGGGTCTGGGAGGAGAAAGAGAGAAATAGAGCTGTTTACATATCGTGGATTAACTTCTCTGTGGGACTTAAGAGCGAAAAATGCCTGATTTATGATGGAAAGAGTGATGTTATCTATGAAGGAGATATATGGAAACCATCTGGACTTAAATTGGAAGAACGGGAAATTCACACAGGATTATTATATTTGCTTATCGGCTTAAGGAGACTAACAGAAGAGATCGTAAAAGAAAAAGAGAAATTATATGAACAAGATATGATGTGGAAACACCAAGATAAGACTGGATAGAATTATGAGCTTTGTCTGGACTGATTGGGACTGATTTGGACACTAACGCAGTAATAAGAAGATGATTTGAATCCCCCTTTGGATCTTGAAGTATGAGTTCCCCCAACAAAATTTAAAAATTTGGCTTTGTAATTTGGAATTTATGTGATGTGATTTAATTTGATGTGATTGGCCAGTTAATAAAAATTATTAAAAAAAACAAAACCAAACTTTCCAAAAATCAGGGACAGAAGTAGCGTAGTAGGTTCACATTGTTGGTACATTTAAACTATGCTGGGCTTCTGAACCAACTAAGCTACTTTATTACAGTTGTACCTCAGGTTAAGAAATTAATTTGTTCTGGAGGTCCATTCTTAACCTGAAACTGTTTTTAACCGGAGGCACCACTTTAGCTAATGGGGCCTCCTGCTACTGCCGCACCGCCGCCGCACGATTTCTGTTCTCATCCTGAAGCAAAGTTCTTAACCCGAGATACTATTTCTGGGTTAGCAAAGTCTGTAACCTGAAGCGTCTGTAACCCAAGATACCACTGTTTATACAAGTGTTACAGAACAAAGCAACATGGCTCCTCTCTCCTTCTCCTTCTTCTTCTTCTTCGAGAGAACAGACTAAAAGCAATAGTACAACATAACAGAACAGTGTAACTGAACTTCCATTCTCATGACTCCAACAGTATGGAATGTCAACACAGACATGTGATGAAAACAATCATACATCCAGCAACGGAGGAATGAAATCCCAACACACATATGTATGTGCACCACCTGATTGAACCTTCAATTGATTATTTTCATGGAAAAATAATAATCTTTCTCTCCCCTCCCACCACTTGCTGGAGTATATGAAACTGTCTGCCGCCAGAATGTCACTAATCCTACCTAACTTCATTAAGCTGCTATCTCAGTTAAACATATATGCTTTCCGAGTTGGAATTCTTTGAGATGAAATTTGGTGGCATTTCATTATTTGCAAACAAAGCATTTCGCTGCCACTATGATGTGAAAATCAGGGCATAAGACATTTTTCAAAGGCTATGGTAAAATCAGGTATCATGAGTTACACTCTTGAGAGGACCTAGCACCCCCCTCGTCCCCCAATCTTTTTTTGTTTTGTTTAACATATCAGTTTTACAAATGCATGATGAAAAGTTTTTCTTAATATCCTTTAGTACCCTATCTGAAACAGAACATTCCAAACAAATGTATCCTGTCTTGACATAAATGCAAACGTAACCTGTCTCAGTAGCAGAATATCTTCTAAGTGTTTCTATGCCATCTACAGGCCATTCATAAAACTGAGTGGACATACGACTTGCATATTATTTAATCAATCTGGCAACCAAATAACATTAGACGCCGTTAGATGTCTCCATGCAAACATGGAGACTGTTTTGAACATCAATATCATCATCATCAACCTTTTATTCGACCGTCAGTCAGAAAAAAGTACATTTGTCAATACACAATTAAAACATCCAGGAAGATTTTAGAACTTAGCCAACACTAAAATGGGCTAAACAGATAGCCCCATAGAACATCAATATCACTGTTTAAATTATTCCTTCCCAATCCTAATGAGGATTAGCATGTTTAGCACCAGAAGCAATCCCTATACAGGATTGCTTTCAAATGGCTTGGGGGTCGGATAACTCCATACCCTCTAACATTTATCCAATGAAAATAACAACATCCTAAGGAAAAGTGGAACGTTCTGGAATCAAATCAGAAACCAGGATGGCTTCTCTAAATCAGGGCCTTCCCTAGAAAATAGGGAGACTTGGAAGGTCTGTTATTGCTTTGTCATTGAACCTAATTTTAGACTTGCTAGTAACACTGCAGCTTGAGTCCGACAAAGTACATCCAGATAACCCAGGACTGCATGTTCTTCCTCCCTCCCTCTCTCCCAACACACATGTTGGATAAATTTAAAAGGGGTTCCTAGACTGGATGTATCCCTCCCAGAAACTCTCCAAAAAAGGATGCAGGCTCCAAGGGCAAAGATAAGCCTTTGTTGAAATACAAATGTGCTTAAGGAAAGCCTCAAAAATAAAGAGGAGGCTTCAAAGAAGAACATCAAAAGAAATGTGTTTTTTTATTACACACGTGATTTCTATTCACCAGTAAAGGATTGCAGCAATCTTATTCAGGATGAAAACCAATGATTTCATCTTGAACCAATCAAAATCATTTGGCTTTTCAGATCAGCCTTCATCATAGTATCATGTGATTACATATATCATTTTTCAACGTCTTTCTTTATTAAGACTTTGACTAATTTTCCTATTCATTAAATGTCTTCCAATATCCTCTTTCATCTGTCTACAAAACAAGATTAATCACAATTGCCACGCCTAGCCAATTCTCTTCTCATGCATACAATGGCCATCACAGATTCTAATAGTTTATTATTTTCAGTTTTCTGAATGGGCATGTGCTACATACAGTACCTGAAAACAACTAGTTCTGTACTGTAAAAGGCAGGCAGCCACAGACCTTTTCAGTTCAGCCAGGCCATAGGCTCAAAAGAAAATGAAATCATCAAAATTATACAGTTTTATGAAATGTTTGGTTTTTTCCATCACACACATATGGAGGGAAGCTAAAAGTCTACCAATTAGCTGTTTGGCCGGGAATGGAGAGTGGGATGGAGTGGAGACTGAATCTAACTCACACTCCAGAACAGCCAGTTCCTGGGATTTCAGCCTTTGGGGAAAGCCCTGAGGTTTAAATTGGATGTGTTTGCATCATGTGGCCACCTTCCTCACTCCATTAGGGACTTTCTTGTATATATCCAGTTTGCCTAGTCTCTGTTCGTCCTGCTGTTGGTGGATTGAACCCCCATAAGCCCCCAGTCCGCTACAGTAAACAATGAAAGCAAAGGGCTCAGACAAATGTTTGATGAAATGTTAACATTCAGATTTGGCGGGCTGCATTGATGCCAGATTTCCTTCATGTATAGAAGCTGACAAGCTTCCTCACCCATCTATGTTCTATCCCTATATCACATTGCAATTGTACTTTCACCATGCAAACTCTGTCCCCATTGCATGGATGGGCAATCATTAGCTTTAGCATCAGAAGCAAAACTTCATCTAAAACCCTGGCAAGGTAGCAGTTCAGAGCTCTGACAAAAGTGATTTGTCCATCCACCCACAGACTGCTGGGTAGGGAAGAAGAGGGAGAGGGGTAAAAGAATGAGGAAAGGGGGGCAGGAGAGAGAAATGGGGATGCCCCACCAAATTTTGACTTTGACCCCACCTACTGCTGGCATGCAACTCCCAAAAGTTAACAGAACACAGAATTTGATAGGACAAGGTTGCCTGCCTTTGCCTTCTTGGAGTATTATCAAAAGAACTTGATTATTTCTTGTCGGCCAGTGGTGCAGGAATGGGAATATTTGGGAATATGGGAATCTTTTTACAGTGCTGGACTAAATGCAGCTGCCCCTCTTCTCAAAGGAGTTGTGTGTCCATGTCACAGCTTATTGCATGCACCACAATGTCTAGACTGGGGCTTGGATTTATTTTTTTAAAAATCATAGGAAGTGTCAAAAACACAGGAGGGGGTGGAAATGACAATTTCAAGTAATGAGGAACAAATGCACATGTTTAATTAAAAACGAACAAGCAAACAAGCCCTCAGCTATCCTAAGGAGATGTACGGTCTTATTCCTAAAGATAGTCATTCATCAACTTCAACAAGACTCCTGGCACTGCACATGCTTTAAGTATCTGCATTGAATTATCAATGAGAATTTCCGCCAGTGAGCTTGCATGGAGAGAATGAAGCAACAGGGTGTAAAATGTAAGAAGCCAGCTAATTATGTCCTCCAATATGCCCTAGATAAATGGGAGCAGTGTTGTATTGACAATATAGTTACAAATTTTCCTAAAATAAAGCAAGGGCATTGAAGAAGAATGTGTCTGGTGTATCAACTATTAAAAGCATGGAAACTGGACATATTCTAATAAGAAGCTACATGTATATGCTCACATGACATCCAAGTACTATTGGAAAACGCCCTCTGGCTTAGATCCAAATGGACAGAGCACACACATACAGTAGACCCAATGCTGAGTTTGTGGGCAGATAGAATTAAGTGAGGGTGTCTGCCCAGCACTGTTGACTTAATTGGCCTCCTACTAACCAATGTCAACACCAGAAGTAGCTGGCATTCTGGAGGTAGGGAGGGTCTGAGCCAGTCCAGGAGCCATTGGATCCTGAGCCAGTCTCACTGGATCCTGAGGTGCCCTCATTTGATGGCATTAGATCTTATCAAAGTGTCATCACTACATCAGTCAGGGTAGTCCTGCTTCTCCCATCTTCCACCATGGGTTCAATGAGTGGCAGTGCTGCAGCTGTGGCAGTGGCCCTGCCACTCTGCCAATCCCTGCTTCTGGGGGAGAGATTTGGATTGGGGCCATCATCCAAAGCAGCATGGGAGGCAGGGGAGCCAACTTGATTAAAAGATGGGGGGAGGAAGAACAGGTAAGCCCCACCCTGCATAATCGATCATAAGATGTGGGTCACACACACCATCTGAATGGCAGTGTCCATCAGCTTTGTGGGGGCCTGGACCCTCAAATATTTTATTGAGGGGGTTGAAGGGACCTTGGTCCCTAGGACTTGGCTCCTATGATGAAAGGCAATGCAGGGTGAAGGAGAAACTGATAGAAAATGTTATTCTAGCACAAGCAAAGGGGAGTGCCAGCTTGCAGGTTTAATAAGGCCTGGAACAATTCCCAGTGTGGCCCATGAGGCCATTTCCTACAAGCCACATTGACCTGATCTACACATGATATAATATATTATTTTGCAAGCAGGGCTTCCTAACAGTCTTCAAAGGGACTTGCTGTAGAAGATCAGCTGATCATCAGTTACCTTTGAACTCTGATAGCTGTCAATCACTTGGTATCATTCTAGCACCAGGTGATTGACAGGTGGGTAGTCCTGTCTCATTGTCAAAATTGGCCCACAAGGGGTGTGCGAAGTAAGGATCTGGCCTGCTGAATGGATCCAGTTCCCTACTCCTGCTTTAGCAGGATCCTTTGCTGGATCCCAGCTCCCTATGTGAATGAAAGATCCTCTTCCATTCATGGATGGCTAGCCAGGAGCTAAGCCTCTGTTCTTTTGATAATATTGCATGTAGTAAAAGCAAAAGTAGAGCTTTGAAACTGAAATTTCACCTATAAGTGAAATTCGAGGCATAAAATCTGGCAAAATATTTGGAGAGTTCCAAGGGAAGCCAATATTTTTGATAAAGCTCTTGAAAATAGCTGCATTCTGCACATCCAAAGACTGTATTTGTGTAGCAGCTGATCAGACTTGAAAAACAATAAGTTATCGGGTTGAGGAGACAGGCTCACACAACGCTCTAAATATATGTTCTGTTTGTCATACACTGGTCACTTTCTGCCATTTTTCTGTTGTGGTTCATTTGGAGTTTGTCATCAACTTTAATAAAGTTTTGTTGCAATGAAATTTTGCTGATCATTCTTTTTTAGATTCCCAACTGAGCATATGGATTGAAATCTTACATTCCATGCATAGTATGCAATAAACTACCATCGACAACTTTACCTCCTGCTTATACAGAGTAGTTTTAATCATGATGGTATTGAACCTGCAAAAAGCAATTAAGAGTTCTTTGCCTTTTTAGAATATCATTCAAATGGTAATAACATTATATCTGTCACAGGGATGTCGTTGAAAATCACCCACCCACTCCATAGCAAAGGAACCAGATTCTGGCCATGACATGTAGAAGAATTCAGCCATACACATTGTGAGTTTAATGTCTCTTTGAGTGGAAGCCACAAACATGGAATGAGAGTGATTCTATTGTGAAAATAAAGCACAATACATACTTGTTATTCTCATCACAATGAGGTCATTTTGGGTTGCATCACTGTAGCAAATATAATGTTAATATAATTTGTGTAAGTGCCTATTAGCATGCTTTGGCACAAAAATGTTGAGTAAATAAGAATGTGACAGAATGGGTATATTCTGGGATAGCTCAGTTAGTAGAGCATGAGGCTCTTAATATCAGGGTCGTGGGTTAAAGGCCTATGTTGGGCAAAAGATTCTTCCATTGCAGGTGGTTGAGCTCGGTGACCCTCACTTCCAACTTTGCAATTCTATTATTTTATGATTCTGAACAATGAAGTTGAGCCCTAGGACTAAACATCATAGGGCAACTCAATGGTGGTAAAAAATGTAGTAATCTTCCAATAGGAAAACTGCAATTTTGAGGTTGCCAAGTTGAAGCCGATTGTCAATGGTGAAGCACCAGAGGCAGTGATAGGTCTTCATGTCCTTGGAGTTCTTCAGTGCAAAATTGAGACGTGTTTGGTGAAAAGAAGAGGGGGAAGAGTTTTTGTTTTTATTTTCTGGTGGGGTTTATGTTGTTGGTTCCCCCTAAATAGCTTTCATCCATATTGAAAATGAAGGTTTTTTAATATAAATAAATAAATGAAGAAGAAGAAGAAGACTATCTTTTTGCTTGCTTGCCCTCCCTCCCACCCTTTGATAAAAAGGGAGAGATTGATGGGATGAGAGCTGGGGGGGGGCTTCGGGGGTGGAGGTGGAGAGGAGAATACTTAGCTGGCTGCCTTCTGCTGATATGTGAGGATGGGTACTGTGTGAGAATGATGGGGAGTGTTGTTGTTGTTTTTGCATGAAATGCAATCGAATGCATGTCTACTCACAAACAAGCCCTACTGAATTCAATGAGGCTTGCTCCCGGAAAGTAAAAGTAAGTTTAGTTGAACTCAGTGGCGCTTATGCATGCAGAGATTCCACTTAGACCTCCGAGTGGGGAAGCAGATACAACTTGGCTAGTCTTAAATTAGTTGAAAATATATAAAATTTATTATATGGAAATTTATATTATATATTTTTTTATTAAATCTACTGCTTCCTTACATATTAAGGACCTCCACTGCTGCGGGGAGGCCCAGCAAAGCCCTCTGCTTCTGTGGGGAAGTTCAGCGCACCCTCTTCTGCCACTGGGAGGTATGGTGGGACCCTCTGCAGCCACGGGGACACCCAGCAAGGCCCTCTGCTGCGGTGGGGAAGTGTGGTACACTCTCCGCCGCTGCAGAGAGGTACAGAGGGACCCTCTGCCATCCAACAAAGCCCTCTGCCATTGCATATATATGCCATGATATATTGAGATATTGTGATGTTTAGCTAGTAATATATCATGATGTTGAAAACCAGATATTGCCCAGCCCTAGAGAGCAGTACCTCTAATGGGCTTGGAACTGATTATGGAAGCAGTCTTCATTGAAAATCATCATATTAAGGGAGATTGGTTGGAAGTGATTATTTCAAATGACTTGTTTCACTCATGCAAGTTATCACATGATGTTGCGGTGATAAGGTGAATAATGTAGGCATGTGAATTTCAACTAAGTCATATTGGTAGAAGGCGAAACACAAATGTCTGAGAAAACAGAGCGAGAAGATCCTTAGTGTTTAGGCTTCAATAATAATTAAAAAAAATAATGTTGTCTAGGACCAAGCAAGCATTGTGTGGTTATCAAATTCAAAGATGGATTTCTATATGTTTCTGTATATCAGCAAACACTGGTGATGCCATCTATAATGAACCATATTACAAATCTTTTTGAATGGATTACCACATTTTAGAAGCATTACATTCTGAATAATCTTTCTATGAAATCACATCATTGTTCTTCACAGTAGTTCACCAAAATGTTAAGAAGCAAAGAAAATGGGAAATGTAAAATGTATGTCTGGAAAGCTTTTAAATTAGATTCCTTTGAAAAGTAATGGAGACCTTTGAGTTATCAAACTCAATGCACCTCTGAACAGGGAAAAAACAATCAGATATGCCAGAAGATAAACAGAAATGTCTTAATAACTTAAAAGGTTCCCAAAGGGTTTTTATTCTGGAGAGTTATATAGGGTCTTATGTTTAGACTAGTTTGTAAAACATGGCAGGTTTTCACACAACTTTTTCAACAAAACTCAACTTAGCTGCAAGTGGATGTTTTGAAGTGTAATTGAAACTAATTAGTATGCTCTTTTGTTCAGCAAAGACATGAATTGCAAATTTGGGGACATTATTTAAATCAGTTCCCTCTATTCAGCTGAGAGAAACCATGGGCAGGTCTGGGGATTCAGTAACGATGTTGTATACCTTGGAGACCACATGTCCCAGCATGCTCAGCAGTACTTTAAGCAGAAAGCACTTTGGGACATATGATTCCCAGTGTGTGTGGTGTCTCTACTGAGTACTTGAAAATGATAGATCTCAAGGCTAGAAAGGGTACCGTTGAAACATTTTAAGACATCAGGGACGAATAGAAGCCTTGATGAGAGACTTGTATGTCTGCGCCACAACCAGGTAGATTTTGGGTGAGGGAATTGAGGCAGGAGGTTCACGAGGATGTAGGAGCTATTGAGTTTGGGGAGGTTTTAGGCCTCACCTCACCATATTTATGAGCACAATGAAGTTTCTGAATTTAAAATTTGGCTTAGAAATATAATATATTTTCTGATTTTTATTTTATTTTTTGAAATAACCAAACCAAATTCCAGACAGAGCTGAGCGAAATCAATCTTCCACTGCACAGGAATAGGCATTGCTGCCGAATGAAACAGTTGGTCCACATAATGCATTAGTATCAGTATATGACATGAAGTAAAACAGTTGTTACATCTGCTAAACCCCTTGGGTCTCATTAGGCAGAGAAATGTGTTCCAAGCCGGTGAATATATTACTTTTCTCTCTCCTCTCCCGCCCAGCCAATTCAAATGATACATTTACATTATTAACTCTTCTTCCAATGATGATTTCCTTGTTTCATATAACTGCTATAAGGTCTTGATTTTCTTTTTGTATTAAGACAAAATGTCCAAGCCTGACTTTCTAGTTCAACAGAAGTTGAACTCTTCTTTTTCAAGATTTCATTATCTATCTGATTCAATGACATTTTCGACAGTCCTGTTTCTATCACATGAATCATATAATATTGAACTGGAAGGGTCCCTGAATGTCATCTGGTCCAACCACCTGCAATGCAGGAATCTCAACTAAAGCATCCATGGCAGATCAAACCTATGCATCCTTATCTGTGTAATAAGCTTGAGAACATTGCCTCAATATTTTGCTTTCCAACTTTCTTTATAGATGTCTGATTGTCTTTTCTAAACAAGCAAACAAAGAAACGAAACTCAGAGTCTGAACTTCCTGCTCAGTAATGGGGTGGAGAGAGGGAATGAGCTTGAAAATGACCTAGGAATCATTCAAAGGTCTACCCCAAAATGAAATTAATTTACCCTTAAAGGTAAAGGTAAAAGGACCCCTGACCATTAGGTCCAGTCGTGGCCGACTCTGGGGTTGCGGCACTCATCTCGCTTTATTGGCCAAGGGAGCCGGCGTACAGCTTCCGGGTCATGTGGCCAGCATGACTAAGCCGCTTCTGGCAAACCACAGCAGCGCACGGAAATGCCATTTACCTTCCCGCCGGAGTGGTACCTATTTATCTACTTGCACTTTGATGTGCTTTTGAACTGCTAGGTTGGCAGGAGCAGGGACCGAGCAACGGGAGCTCACCCCGTCGCAGGGATTCGAACCGCCAACCTTCTGATCGGCAAGTCCTAGGCTCTGTGGTTTAACCCACAGTGCCACCCACGTCCAATTTACCCTTAGTTCACCTATTAATTATGGGAATTACTTTCAAAGTGAAAGTAATTACTTTAATTATTTTCACTGAACTTCGTTCAACCAAACTAGTTCGTTCCAAGTACCCAGATAGATGGATGAAAAAACATTTTAAATCTGCTACCGGTTTTTTTTTTGGGGGGGGGGGGTTTGGACACACTGATGCCCAATTTCAGGTTCAAGTTCAGGACATGTTTGATGAAAATGGCACTATACAGTGGAACCTCGGTTTACAAACTTCCGGAAGTCTGTTCTTAAACCGAAACTGTTCTTAAACCGAGGTGTGCTTCCCCTAATGAGGCCTCCCGCTACCGGTGCCCTTCCACCGTTCGGCTTCCATTCTTAGACCGAGGTAAAGTTCTCAAACCAAGACACTATTTCCGGTTTTGCAGAGTTTGTAAACCAAATCGTTCTTAAACCAGACTGTTCTTAAACCGACATACCACCGTATGAATTTTCTGTAATAGGGAAAGGAGAAGAACGATTAAAGGCTGCTTTTCTTCCTAAGAATGAGTGGTTCAGGGACTTCCGGGTTGGTGCCACTGTTTAATGGCGGATTCCCTCCGAGCTCCGGGGGGAATCGGCTCCGTAGCGTCTGGGTCTGGCCGCTGCGGCGAAGCGGGGACCCTTAAAATCACAGGCGCGGATGCCTGTGAACACAGAGACTCGGCGGGCACCATTTGCGCCCCCCCAATCCGCGACGGAGCCTTTTTAAAGGCTTCGGAACGGAGGCAGGGTAAGGCGTGGTGCTGAGAGTACTCCCTCGCCTACGGAGTGAAGCCGCAAGCCATTGACAGAGAGCGCCAACTTCTTCTAAGAGTGATTGGATCCTAAAACATCAACCCGTGAGTAATACGGAGATTGGAACTTTAAAAAATTTCTTATCTTGGATTTGGAACGAGCGGGAAGGGGCTAAAAAGGAAGTCCACCCCCCCTCTTTGTAAACAACTTAAAGCAAAGGACTGGGCAGCTAAGGTCGAGAGAATCTGTTTCTTGCTTTTTTTTTTAACTAAAGATCCTGACCTCACGGTTTGGACATTATAAGAGGATATTCTGGAGGATAAAAAGAATTTTGGGAGCTGAAACTACACCCCCCCCTGGACCCGGGAACGTCCGATGAGAAAGCCTGTTGCATGGAAGATTTTGACAGCTGTCAAGTGAGCTGCTAGTCAGCTAGTTGTCAGCTGGAAAAAGAGAACATTGTTTCTGCTGTTTTTGCTGGTTTATTCGGGATAACTTGTTGAAAATAAGGTTGATACAAAATAACTGGACTTTTGGTTTTTGAGCTGAAAGGAAGATTAAGGAATTAAATCCCCCTAGAGGGGTAACAAGGATACTACATTACAAAAATGGCTGGAGTGTCTAAATTCCAAGCAGAATTGGACAGAGCACTGGTTCTCTTGGGAAACTTACAAGATGAGTACGATGCTTTGTCTACAGAGGTAGCGCTATTACACTGGACAGTAAACAACAGCTTGGAGTCTGATAAGGATTTGAAACAGGAAGCCTATTCAACTGAACAAATTAATGAAACCGAAAGCGTAGACACGATGGAGCAATATGTTCTTTTTGAAGAAAACGAAGGAGGAGATGGAGGCTTGCAGGAGTCAAAGGAGAGCTACAATATGAGGCCTGACATGAAAAAGGACAATAAAAACTGGATGCGGAAAGCCTGGTTTGATTGGGAATTTGGAAAATGGAGAGATCCTCTTTTGAGGAGATCTGAAGATCTGAGGATTATAAATTTGTTGAAGGTGGAAGCTGGAGCTGTGGGGACATTTGGATTTGAAAGAAATTTGAAACAAGAGTTGGAATACCCCATAGGCTTTGCTTTTGCTTTTAAGTATGGAGAACTGGCTAGAAGCAACACCGATTCTGTTGGGCCGGAGCCCCTCCGAGACCTGGGGCTTAACATCAAGGTCTATCAAAGAGACCGGCAGAAAGGAACTGAGAGAGACATAAGGGCCTCGGACCTGAGATCTCCAGGCTAAATAAATAATATAAAGACTGATGGATATTGGTTGGGGACTGGAACCGGGAGAAGGGTGGGTGGAGGTTGGGAATCCAAAGGGTACATAAGGATAATTTGCATTGCTTTGCTTGTTTTATATTTTGTTAGTGGTAAGGAAATTGGGTAAACCGTGGAAGGGAAATTTTGGTCGACCTTAGGAAAAAGGTTCAAGAATAAATTAATGAGGTATAAGTATTGATGTGTAATTTTAATAAGGTGAAATTGGTTTTTTTTCTTTTTTTTTTTAAACTAAGTGAGAATAAGGCTGTTAAAAATAAATGGAGGAAATGGAAAAAAGAAGTAAAGTAAAATAACAGTATGTTAGAATAAATGTTTAAGTTAAGGTGAAGAAATAAGTTAAGGACTTGCTGAATTGACAATTTAAATTGGAATACAAGAAGGGGAGGTGTGAGGAGGTCTGAGAAACAAGGTTGAGGAAAATAAGTATCAGAAACTGTATGTGTTTTTTCTATTTTTTTTGTTTAGTTTCGAATATTTTGTTTTTGTTTTTTTTTGTTTTTGTTTGTTGTGTGTTTTTTGAAAATACCAATAAATATTTAATAATAAAAAAAGAATGAGTGGTTCATTTATGTAGCTTATCTAAGACTTCATTCAATAATCTCAGAATAACAGTTATACTGTTGTCCTTGTGAAAAATGCAATCCATTTAACAGTACAGTCCCTCACATGTCTATACAAGTAAAGCCCATTGAATTCAATATATCTTATTCCCAGAAGAATAAGTATGTGGTTGCTGCCTACATATAATTGACTGAATAATCTGTTAAAAGGCATATGATTCATCAATTACGTTTATTTAATCAACTGCACTCTCTCTCTATCTATCTCTCTCGTGTGTATGTGATTTGCATTCAATTTCATCAGCATATATTTTTTTTTAGCATTTTGATTTAACAGCAAAATTTACCCTCTAAGCACCTATGTATAAATACACAAACAGCAAGCGTCATGCTTGATTGCTAGCCATATGGCTGCCAGCTTTTAAATGCAGAGGCATCTGCATTCTTAGACAAATGGGAGCGTCTTGCAAACATAATTTGCCAAGTTTATTTCTCTTCATCCTCTTTTTCCCCCTTTCTGGCAATCATCATGGTTTTTGTGTTTGCGAGTTTCAGAACAATGTTTCTTAGACAAAAAGAGGCATATGGGAATAAATCTTTTGTTTTTTTAGAATTAACTTTTTTATTCAATTTCTTCAAGTATAAGAGAAGAACAAACTGCCGCTGTGATCAAAGGATTCAAAAATAGCAGACTTAAACAAAAAAAATTACTACTCAACAAATATTGACTTGATTAGTTCTTCTAAGTCCTTAGCTTAGCCAAGCAACAAAGTTTGGGGGAAAAGGCATTCTGTCTTGAATTTTTACCTAGATTGGGTAAAAGCACCCAAATCTGTATAAATTATATTTGCCTCAATCCAGCAAGAGCAATCAATGTGTAGGAACAGACTTTTATCTACTGATAACTTTTTAGCATTATCAAATCCTACTAAAATTACTCCCCCCTGAGAAAATTTATGAGATTTGTCTTTTTTTCTCACTCTTCCCCCTAGAAAAAGAAGGGCAATCTGCAGACTTTTCTCCTAAGATGCAGTAGTGAAGTGAATGAGGGGGTCAACAGACTGAAGATGAATCCTGCTACAATGCAGACAATACAGGTAAGTCTGAGGACTGGAGAGTCTGATTCTTCTAGATGGGGTTCTGCTGCCTCTGAAAGAACAGGTACACAGTTTAGGGGTGCTCTTGGAACCATCTCAGCCCATGAAGGTCTACTTAGCCTCTGTGGCAAAGGCATATATTTTATGTGAACAACCCTGAGACCTTTGGGTATAGGGCGTTATAATAAATAAATAAATAAATAAATAAATAAATAAATAAATAAATAAATTTTAAAAAATATGATCACCTTTTGTGTACAGGGATAGCATGGACAATGTGATACATGTGTTGGTAACCTCACCTCTGAAATATTGTCCAGGGTGGCTGTCTACCAGCTCCATCTGGTACACCGGCTGAGACCCTACCTGTCTGTGCACTGTCTTACCAGAGTGGTACGTGTTCTGGTTATCTCCTGTTGTTGGGACTACTGCAATGTGCTCTATGTGGAACTACCCCTGAAGGTGACTCAGAAGCTACAACTAATCCAGAATGTGGCAGCCAGTCTGGGGAGCAGCGACGGGGACCATATAACACTGGTTTGCATTACTATGTGTGTGCATTACTATGTGGTTTGTCCTGTTATCACTAGTGAAGTTGCCAAAGTTCATAATCCTTTGTTTGCATTTGAAAACAAGCATTGGCCCACAACACGGGTGGCGCTGTGGGTTAAACCACAGAGCCTAGGGTTTGCCGATTAGAAGGTCGGCGTTTTGAATCCCCACGACGGAGTGAGCTCCCGTTGCTCGGTCCCTGCTCCTGCCCACCTAGCAGTTCAAAAGCACACAGTGCAAGTAGGTAAATAGGTACCTAAGGTAAAGGTAAAGGGACCCCTGACCGTTAGGTCCAGTCGTGGCTGACTCTGGGGTTGCAGTGCTCATCTCGCTTTATTAGCTGAGGGAGCCGGCGTACAGCTTCCGGGTCATGTGGCCAGCATGACTAAGCTGCTTCTGGCGAACCAGAGCAGCACATGGAAACGCTGTTTACCTTCCCACCAGAGTGGTACCTATTTATCTACTTGCACTTTGATGTGGTGTAGTGGTTAAGAGCGGTAGTCACGTAATCTGGGGAACCGGGTTCGCGTCTCCGCTCCTCCACATGCAGCTGCTGGGTGACCTTGGGCCAGTCACACTTCTTTGAAGTCTCTCAGCCCCACTCACCTCACAGAGTGTTTGTTGTGGGGGACGAAGGGAAAGGAGATTGTTAGCCGCTTTGAGACTCCTGAAGGGGAGTGAAAGGCGGGATATCAAATCCAAACTCTTCTTCTTCTTCTTCTTCTTCTTCTTCTTTCAAACTGCTAGGTTGGCAGGAGCAGGGACCGAGCAACAGGAGCTCACCCTGTCGCAGGGATTCGAACCGCCAACCTTCCAATTGGCAAGCCCTAGGCTCTGTGGTTTAGACCACAGTGCCACCCGCATCCCCACCTTTACCTAGCTGCCTTAAATATGAAGCAAGCATTACAAATACCCAAATGGCTTTCCTGGCTCCTATATTAATCTACCTCTTTCCCCATTAAGTACTGGGACAGCAGCAGGGTACATGGCTGAGATGGATGTGTTTCTGTATGATTATTACATTTTATTATAGGGGCTTTATATCGTCTGTTGCCCTACACTATGGTATTTAAGTTGGCTTTAAGTTAATTCAGCTCTGCATTGGCAGCGGAGTGTAAACAATTTCATCTGCATGAATATAGTTGAAAAATATGTTTCTCTCAAAATGGGGACTTCTGCTTGCTTGAAATGAAACTTCACCACCCATCTGTCCACTTGTGCACCATCATAAATTTGTGACTATAAAATAATGCAATAATCTCAAATTATAAACACTGCAAGAGACAGATCCCAAGAATCAATCCCCATATGCTGTGTTTGTTCATGTTGACTAATGATACAATTAAATGGATAACTGCTTTGAATCTTCATAATTCAGCAACCTCTCTCTTTGGGCTCAATCTAAATGTTTCATCAATACATAGATCAATTCAGCATTTTTGTAACCCTGTCTTCCCATCTGAACTGCAATGAAAGTAATAGCAAGGATTTAACTCAGAAGCACTTTCCTGGAACAAACAACCAAAAGTTTTGATTTGTCCATAAAAAGACAAAGCGCCAAATCGTTAAACTGTTGTGTAACCTTGAACCAAAGTTACACTTCCTGTGTTATTTATTTAATTGCATATTTGTGGTGCATTGATCTGTCAAACGTGTTATATCCTTGCTGAATTTTTGACTTCTGCTCCCCGTTCTTATTGTCCCTTGCCAGGATCTATTTCTATTTTGTTAAGTGGGAACAAACTACATAGGGAGCAGCCTTTCCTGGGCTGCACCATTTCAAGTTGGAAGTAGGAAATTATATACTTGCATGCTTTTCCGTACAATGGACTCCCTGCACATACAAAACTGGCATGTTGGGAGAAAGCCTGGGCTAGAACTCTGACATGATGCTACTCTTTCATGTGCCCAGTATAGTGTGTTGCTCTTGTTTTTAACATGGGGGAAATTTCGATTCATCATGAAATTTTCCATGTTTAGTCTAAAATTGTACAGGCCACACCAAATCTTGTGCACAGGTTTGGTCTAATAGTTTATTCTTTAAATTAAAGATCTTGAGTTGCATCAGATGTTGTTTCATTCCAAGATAGCTACTTGTTCTGGCTTCTGGAAAGGAAGGGAGGAATAGATTTTCACCAGTCCCCCCATCTCTGTGCTGCTCCCCCAAATTCAGACAACTTTGTGCACACTAGAAAATTCCAAGAACACTTTTCAGGGCAGCCATATCTCTACAGATATCTCTAAATATCTGTTTAGGGAAGTTTTTAATGTTTTATTTTTTATCGTGTTTTTAATAGTCTGTTGGGAGCCACCCAGAGTGGCTGGGGAATCCCAGCCAAATGGGTGGGGTATAAATAATAATAATAATAATAATAATAATAATAATAATAATAATAATTATTATTATTATTATTATTATTATTATTATTATTATTATTATTATTATTATTTTGTGCTGGGTTCTTTGTTTCACCCTGACACTGCAACAAGGATGGAGAGACTGTGGAAGAGAACAGGATGTCTGCAAGAAGGACAGATCTATATTCATTTTTTCTAAGAAACATCAGGCTGGAAAACTGGAGTTCCTGGAGTAATATGCTCTCAGTGAGATGATTCTGGAAGAAGTGATTAAGCATTTCAGTGTTTGGCTTTGGGTGTTCAGATTCGCCCACACTTTTATTGTAGTTCTGTGGACATATTAGTTCTGTGCAGATTAGCTGGTATGTGATAACAGGATATTTGAAAGGAAAGAAGCAACATTGCACAATATATTTCTTATATATTTCTTAAAACTGCAAAATATATTGTAGAGATTTAATTTTAGTGAGGTGTGTAAGCATGTGGGTGTTGAAGTGATAACATCACACCTTGTCAGAATAGGAAAGGTGACCTAGAAAACCAAAGCGTAGGGGTTGAATTAAACAGTCGAGAATAAACAATGGGAACAAGTGTCAAAGATTAAGTTAATCTTCCAAAGCGTTTGTGGGTGTTAAATTTAGTAGGTTTTGTAATTAGCTTTAAGCTCTCATGATGTAATAAATGTTGGTGCTAAAATTAATGAGAGTGCTGAATATATAAGTGATGCAATTAATAGACTGTTTCCTCCCTGTTTGACCTGCAATTCTTCTTTTTATTTATTGTATGCCATCTGATATGTATAACATGTGGACATGTGTGGTGCTAGAAATGGCAAGATGGAAACAGTTTTCAGCAACAATTAAGATGTGTGCTCTATGAAGTGGGATCAAATTACACAGTTTGCGGGTGCTGCATACTGGGCCAGGGAAGCCATATGATGTCAGGAGTGGGAGCACAGCTATATCCCTTCTACTTGTTTCAAAATAATACAGAAAGTCCGAGTGGTGTAATGGTTAGATTGTTGGGCTAGGACCTCAGAGACCATGGTTCCAATCCCCACTCAGCCATGCATCTCACTTGGTGACCTTGAACTCTTATCCCAAACACACGTATTTGAAGGAGGTTCCACATGAGTGTTGTTGTTTAGTCGTTTAGTCGTGTCTGACTCTTCGTGACCCCATGGACCAGAGCACGCCAGGCACTTCTGTCTTCCACTGCCTCCCGCAGTTTGGTCAGACTCATGCTGGTAGCTTCACGAACACTATCCAACCATCTCGTCCTCTGTCGTCCCCTTCTCCTTGTGCCCTCCATCATTCCTAACATCAGGGTCTTTTCCATAGAATCTTCTCTTCTCATGAGGTGGCCAAAGTATTGGAGCCTTAGCTTCATGATCTGTCATTCCAGTGAGTACTCAGGGCTGATTTCCTTCAGAATGGATAGGTTTGATCTTCTTGTAGTCCATGGGACTCTCAAGAGTCTCCTCCAGCACCATAATTCAAAAGCATCAATTCTTTGGCGATCAGCCTTCTTTATGGTCCAGCTCTCACTTCCATACATCACTACTGGGAAAACCATAGTTTTTACTATACGGACCTTTGTTGGCAAGGTGATTTCTCTACTTTTTAAGATGCTCCACATGAGTAAAGACATCTAAATAATAAATAAAAGTATGTCTAGAATCAGGCTCTAAATGATCGGCACTATAACTCTTGGATGGATTATTGCACCGATTTTTTGGTTTTGTCATAGAGGTTGTCTGCAGAGTAGCATGTTTTTGAAATCACCTCAGAATGAATCTGTGCAGTCCTTCAGGTCAAGGTATCAGTGGCAGAATGTTTCAGGAATGACAGCGATGTGAGAAATTGTAGCTGGCAGGTGTTCTTTGTAAGGAATTTAATACATTCACCCCCAAACATCGTAATCATTTTTTGTAAAACCAGATTCTCCTTCAAAATAGCCCACAATCCGCTCATATTCATGCTTTTTTTTCCCCTCTGAACTTTATTTGAATTGCACACTTCACAAAAACACATCAACTTGTGAACATGATTTAATATATTTAGTTGTTTCTAATTGTTTAATTTTTTTATTAACACTGTTTTTTATACAATTATAAATGCAATTTCAGACAATGCATTTTTATATCGCCCAGCCCTACCGGCCACACCACCAGAGCATAGATTTTTATTTGTTTGTTTTGTTTTAACTCAAAACTGGGCTAGCTCCTTTTTGCAATTGGGGAGGGGACCCCAAAAGTTGTGGGCAGGGACTGAGAAATTTGAAGGCTGGTTTTCCTTACTTTAGACCTTAGCTGTTGTTCTCATGGTTATTCCAGGAAATGTGTGGCTAGGAGGTCACACCACTGCTATGAGTACCCCATATAATTGTGACAACCTGGGGGGGGGGAATTGGATCCTCCTAACAGAGGGTCCATCTTGTGCTCGGCCCTGAAACTCTTCCCTAACATGCTTATGGGTGGGGCTTGCCCCGCTCCAAGCTGGTGGTGCCACAGTTATGCCAATGGCCTTTAGCCAATCAGCAGCGTGGCAAGGTTGGGGGTTGGGGGTATCTATTTGGCAACACGACGTAGGGACCTCCTTTTGCTTCACGCTGCCGAACACCTGCCCACCCACCTGTTAATTAGGTCATGTATGGCCTTGCTTTGGACTTCGGTTGGTCGCCTGTTTTTGGAATGGGGGCCAGGTAATATTTTTTTCTAATGTGGCATATTGGCTGTGGCCACTTGGTTTTTGCCTACCTCTTAACAATCGTCACAACTTTGTAAGGTTTGGCGGTTAGGCATTGGTTTAGGGGAATGTGGGGGAGGGGAGGTGTGGCCATCACCTGCCCCTCCAATGAATAGGTTATTCCGTTTAAGGAATCTGGGTGTCTGGATCTCGTCCGAAGCCCGGAGAGGGGCTAGGGCTATGCCAGGACCCCTGGGAACCCCAGGGGGGAGCACCAGTCAATATACACTGACGAAGATCCCCCTGTTGGTTGTTTACCCTTCCAGACTTCCTGCAGGGTGGGGGCAGGAGCCAGATATAGTTTGATACCAATGCCTAAGCCAATACCAGTCACATTTGTGTATTTTAATAAAGTTGTGGCCAAAATTTGCCGATTAACATTTAAACTAAATTCTGTCTCCACTGTGTCTTTATTTCCATTCTGGATGGGTTTGGCGGCTCGAAGCACAAATCCACCTCATTTAAACGAAGGTAATCCACTCCACTCAATATGTTTCTCAGAAATTTGCCCTATGAAATCACCACATATTCCACCCCTCGCTTTTGCTGGGATGTGTAGGTCTATGAAGAATGGGGTGGCGGAGCGGTGTGGAATTTCAGCTCACTTCAATTTTAAGTCATTTTAGTGGACATTTATTCTAAAATTCACATTTTGCATGCAATTCAGCCTAATGCACACACCACCTCCCTTAACATATGCATATTGGTACCCTTTTTTTTCTTTTTTTGCTTAAGAACAGCATTGAAAAATTCAGAACTGTGTGAATTTTGTGTGAAGATAGCTGTGTTTTAGCTCATGCATTGTTTCCAGAACTGCCCATTAGGTAAGGTAAAGGTAAAGGGACCCCAGACCATTAGGTCCAGTCACAGACAATTCTGGGGTTGCGGTGCTCATCTCGTTTTATTGGCCGAGGGAGCTGGCGTACAGCTTCCAAGTCATGTGGCCAGCATGACTAAGCCACTTCTGGTGAACTAGAGCTGCGTACGGAAATGCTGTTTACCTTCCCGCTGGTATCTATTTATCAGCTTGCACTTTGTGCTTTCAAACTGCCGACCTTCTGATCAGCAAGCTCTAGGCCCTGTGGTTTAACCCACAGCACCACCCACGTCCCTTGCCCATTAGGTAAAGGTAAAGGGACCCCTGACCATTCGGTCCAGTTGTGGCCGACTCTGGGTTGTGGTGCTCATCTCGCTTTATTGGCTAAGGGAGCTGGCGTACAGCTTCCGGGTCATGTGGCCAGCATGACTAAGCCGTTTCTGGCGAACCAGAGCAGTGCATGGAAATGCCATTTACCTTCCCGCCGGAGTGGTACCTATTTATCTACTTGCACTTTGATGTGCTTTTGAACTGCTAGGTTGGCAGCAGCAGGGACCGAGCAACAGGAGCTCACCCTGTCGTGGGGATTCGAACCAACGACCTTCTGATCGGCAAGTCTTAGGCACTGTGGTTTAACCCACAGCGCCACTTGCATCCCTTGCCCATTAGGTAGGTTCCCATTAAATGCAAACCAATCTTAGTCACAAGCTGTGCAAGCCCAGTGTAAATTTTAAATTAGTCCGTTCAAAGGACTAGCTTTTAAATTAGGACTATTTCTGCCCAATTCATTGCATACGTTTCAGAAACAGACTATGAAAAAAAAGTCTGGGTGACAGTTCTTGTGCTGTACATTAGGTTACAATGACCCTTCATGGCCTGAATCTGCAAAGCTTTCAATAACATTGTACATCAAGTGATGCTGTCAACCCACCAAAATCTCAAAGCGCATTGCATAGTATTAGGAACGGAGTCTACAGCAGGCAACAAAAAGGAAGTTTCTGCAATATCCATTCAGCAGGATGACAAAGTTAAAGCTCTAAAAGCATGTGAAGGAACTAAATAGACAGATCAGTGACCTCACACTAGGAGAGATAAAGCGATAAGGAGATGAAGCAGAGTGCCAGGAGCTAAAGGAACAAGGCACACCAGGTATAAAACCTTTTTCTGAGAATAAAGTGATGTAAGAATACAAAAACAGCACCATGAAAACAAACCTGACCTTCCTTCTAACAGATATTAATAGCCACTTGCACAATAAGAGACCTAATAGGACAATATTTGAGATAACTCAAGAAACAAACAAATTGTGTGAGGAGGAAAGCAGCATGATTCTTGTGGCTTCTCTTTGTCAGATTTGGGACAATATTATAGCCTTGATTTTGATTTGTTCTGCCACCCGCAGCTTAATATGGAAATGGTTACAACTAGATCATCTTGTACTATACTTTGAAAGGCTATAGTTGGGACGTTGAATAGAAAATGTGCACAAACTCTGATCATTGTGTATTTTCTCAAGATATTGTCAAGCATGTGCACAAATGAACATGTAAATGGAATTTTGCATATTGTGCTAGGAAACACCCTCAACCTCTCAATACGAACAATGCATTTAATGTATGTCAATCATATGCATATTCTCCATTTGGGCACAATGCACATCCATGGCTAATGCATTTAATAACCAAGTCTTCAAACATCTCTTGATGGTCATGTACATTGACCAGACAAAGCACACCGAATCACCTTTTCATTGTGCTCATGCCTGCACATTTTCCACATTGTGTTTATGTGCGCAATAGCTGAAACCTCTTCCTAGTTACCAATAAACTTGCCAATAAACTCACTCCCAAAAATATAACTCCAGTAGTTGAAAGAACAGGCAATATAAAGAGTCCCCAACTTGCATGGGATGTGAGTGCTGTGGAAAGATAAAAACACATACAAAAATAGAGAAGCATTCCTGCAACTTTATAGTTACTTGTTTTTACATTTTATATACAATTTAGCACTGCTGCTTCTGAACGATCTGCAATAAAGTTACAAAGATGATACAACAGAGATAAAATCAGTACAATTAACAACAGCGTCACAGAAAGTGCATTTTAGCTTACCCACAACCCAGTTCAGGGGCCCAGATTGCCTGTGAGGTTGACTCAGGCCGACCCAAGCCCAAATGAATTCAGAGAATTGGGATAATGTTGAATTAGAAGGGTTTTAACAGAAATAAACATGCAATCTGGAAGTGGAGGTGAGGTGTTGATTTCCCCCTGCACACACACACACCTGACCCCATTGCAGAGAGCAGGAGGGTCAATCCTGCTGGGTGCTGTAACTTTAATATTTATTTATTGTATGTGTGTGTGTATCACCTTTCATCCAAGCAGCTCAAGGCTGCATACGTGGTTGTGCTCCTCATCTTCTCCTCACAACGGCCCTAAGAGAGTTAGGTTAGACTGAGAGGAAGTTGGTCTCCTAGGTCTTAGTCCAACACTCTAACCACAACACCACACTGGCTCAGGGAACACACTGGCGCAGCAGAGCCTTACAGCCAGCAGAAGTGAATCCTCTGATCACCAGCTGCAGAGTGATGGATGCAACCCTGATGGGATCTGTTTCCCCAGTATGTTCCCTATGGGGCACACACTAGCAAAGCAGAACCCTGCAGGACTGAATCGTCTGCTCATCTCCTGCACACTGCTTTACATGTGGGAGTCTCTGGTCCCCAAACCTCTTACATAATCATCAGCCTCCCCACATATGGAGAGCAGTAACCTGGGGACAACTGGACAGGGGATAGATCTCTATGCCTAAGGAAAGAGTTGTAGCTTTGTGAAGCAGTCACCAAGAATTCCTGGGCTGGATCTAGACTTGGTCATGTTCCAAGTAGATAAATCAATGGGTCTTAGATTATGACTAGTTTAAATCCCACTGATTTCAACTGGCCCCCTCTAGACATAGTTTTGGGTGTTTTGGGTGCCTTTGTCTCAGAAACTTGCTACATCCGATGTTATTTTAAAGTGGGCTGGTCTCAGAATTGCTGAGCTCTCATAATTTTACCAAAAAAATTATCAAAACTACTGCCCTGCTCTGCTGGGAACGACAGCCATTTCATTTCTCCTCTACAGTGTGCACTTAGAATTAACTTCATCCACAAGCAGGATTATGGGCTTATAAATAAAATATTAAATACTGTCAAATCAATAACCGGATCGCTGCAAAATGTGACTTTTTAAAACAGATACATTCATTAAACAGCTATTAATTTCAGAGGGCCCCAGGGTTTTTATGAAACATGCTCTGACAGCCTGGATACATAGAAAGAAGGTTCTGTAGCTTTCCTCACTCTCTTTTAGGCATAAGAAATTATTCTTTTAACAAGTCTATTCCTTTGTCAGTTTATGAGGACTACAGTGCCACTATTGACTTCAAGAAGAGCTGTAGCTCAGTAGCAGAATACATTCTTCATATTCCAAAAGTACAATCACTGTTCTCTCCAGGTACGGTAGAAAAATGCTACTGTTGTTAGAAGATCCCCATTCCCCTCCCCTGGCACACCACCTTGCCCCACAACAGAGGGGGCCCAGGGTTGCATGACATCAGCTCGCCCCACAGCATGCATGCATGGCATTGGCACACCCTGCAGAAGAACTAGGGGGGCATCCCCTTCATTGAATTTCTTTTTGGGGGGAGCTGGGCCCCCACAGCCTTGCATAGACGTGCCTATGCCTCTCCCAGTGCTGTATTTCCAGAGTGGTTTAACAATCAGTCCCTCTTAATAGGAATATCTGGGAAATGTAGGTCTGAGAGGGGAATAAGGGTCTCCTAACAACTCTTGGCACCTTTGACACACTACAGTTCCCAGAATTATTTTGGGGGGGAACCATGACTGTCTAAAGTGGTAGCATAGTGCTTTAGCTGTATAGTGTGAATGTGCTTAGCTTCAGTAACCTTTACACTACATATGCCTTCAAACCATACCCTGGGATGAGTAACATTATTACCTGACTTCTTTATCCTCCCCTTCCCCTATTCCTGTTCTCTCTCCTATGTGATAAGCCATAAACTTACTTGTTTCCACATACATAGAGAGAGCCAGTGTGGTGTAGTGGTTAAGAGCGGTAGACTCATAATCTGGGGAACCGGGTTCGCGTCTCCGCTCCTCCACATGCAGCTGCTGGGTGACCTTGGGCTAGTCACACTTCTCTGAAGTCTCTCAGCTCCACTCACCTCACAGAGTGTTTGTTGTGTGTGGGGGGGGGGATGAGAATGTTAGCCGCTTTGAGACTCCTTCGGGTAGTGATAAAGCGGGATATCAAATCCAAACTCTTCTTCTTCTTCTACATAGTGAATTCTTGGCAGTGAGTCCCCACAACAAAATATCAGATGATTGTATCAGATCGTAGGGCAGGAGCCCCATAGAATGACAGCAAACAGGCTCAGATGCAGAATGTTGAAGTCAGGTAGGCTAGAGGTCAAGTGTGATTGCTCGGGCTGAGGGAAGATAGCAGCCAATGCTGTCCACTGACTTTCTAGGTTAGGAACTACAGTACTACCTGAAATTCCTTCCTATAGCCAGCAATTCCAGTGGTGCAAGACCCCAATGAGAGCTAGATGCTGCGGCTGCTTTTCCAACGAAAAGCAGTTTTTAAAATTAAGATCCTGAGTACATGCTAGAAAACCTTTTGCTTTCACCTTTTTTTGCAGGAACCCATTAACTAGAAATCCTACCAAAGAGAAAACTAGACATATGTAATCCTATCATCAATTCCTTCCAGCAATTTCCCAAATACTAATGTTTAACTAGGATGCTATAGGTTAAGCTGATTGCATTGGCTGAAAGGACAGCTAAAAGAAAGACTATTATTAGACAATAATAAGGGGGAAATACTTCCTGCCCTTAAGGAGCCAATTCATTTTTTCCTCTCCTTCTTATCTTACTGGCATTTTACACAGTCCCAATGCCAGGTGGAATCAAACGTGAATGTTTCATCTGAAGTAATTTAACTCCTGTGGCGAAGGTTGACAAACAAAATTAAAACTGCATTATATAAAATTCTTGGCATGGGTGAGAGCCACTTGAGTAAAAATCCAGAAGGGTGGAGAAACATATTAATTGAATTACGGGAAGAAGAAGAAGAAGAAGAAGAAGAAGAAGAAGAAGAAGAAGAAGGAGGAGGAGGAGGAGGAGGAGGAGGAGGAGGAGGAGGAGGAGGAGGAGGAGGAGGAGAAGAAGAAATTCACATTTGAGGAATTAATTCTTTTGTCATGATCACATATTATCTGCCTGCATTTTTTAAAGCTTTTAACTATTTTCTTCCTATTGGCTATTGAAGAATCAAATTTCAGTGGCATAGCATGTTCCTTGCATGCAGAAGACACCAGGTTCAACCACTGGTGTCTCCAGGTAGAGCTGGGAAAATTTCCTGCCTGAAATTCTGGAAAGCCACTGCCCAACAGAGTAGTCCATATTGAGCTAGATTGAACCAATGATTACTCTTTGGACCCTGTGTGTGTGCGTGCACACGCGCTTGTATAGAATCCTACCCACAGCCATCCCTGGATGGGCTTTTGGTCAACAGCCAGATGCATTGACCCATTACATCCTGCTTCCACACAATTCCTTTTAGGAGTGTATGTTGGGTCTGTACACGTTGTGGTCATGTATATGGTTGCAGATGCATACCTTATAACAGGACAAGGTAACAATGAGGCCATCAAAAGTCTCCAGTGCCTCCTGAATTTGGGGAACAGGGTTCTTTTCCCCCATGCAGTTCCTAGGAGAACATGTGTGAATGCCTTTTCCGGGTGAAAGGCTGGAGATTTCTCCAAAAAAATTCTCATTCATTCTCTCTCTCTCTCTCTCTATCTATCTCTATCTCTATCTTTCTTTCTTTCAGCTTTTAACTAGTCTACCCCCCACTAACACAGGGAACATTGCTCAGAACAGAGAGTGTAATATGATTATTGCAGAAGTTACTAGAGCTTAATGATGTAATAATCTTCCTTTTTGACTAGTTTGGTAGAGAGCTTTTCTGAGGGCAAGCAGTCAGGACAACTGACATTTACCAATTTACAGGGATAACTAGAATTCCCATATATTTTAAGTACACAATTAGCATCTTGTTATGCTTCAAAATATTTTCCTGGTAAGAGTCGCAATATTCTTTCTCTCATCAAATCATGAAAATGACCCCTTAGTTTTAGTGTGATGCTAAATTTGCAGGCGAACATCCATGTATAAGACTGATTTTTGGTCCAAAAGTTTCAGCTTCCCAGCAAAGTCACCTGACATAAATACTTCCCTGTCCCTACCCAATATCACAACCACCAATATATTTCAAATCAGTTTGTGCTCAAAGCACTGGTGTCCTTTCACATGCTTCTCTTTTTTTGTAGTAGTAGAGTTTCTTTCCCAGAGTTTCTCTGATGGCTTTGCATTTTTATGTTCAAAGGATGTCAGGAGTGGACTAGTTAGATACGTGTGTGCACAGGCTTCAGGCTTCCTCTGTCAGGCTAATGTCAACTTCTGGTTATGAGTTTCTGCAGCTGTTCCCATGTGGCCATTTAATCAAACTGGCACATAACCAGTGTTGTACAGAAGTTCAACAAGTCACTTTTGGAAGGTCAAAACTCAGTAACAAACAGTTACTTGGAGACCATTGTGTTAAAAATAAAAATGTTCATGGAACCTTATGGTATTCAAAAAATATATGGTATGCACTTGAATGTAACCGGCAATTCAAAAAAATGCTTTGCATAATTTGTGTCTGTGTGTTTCTACTGTTTTATGCATTTCACAAAATACTTCTCTTCCATGTAAGTTTAAACCCATAATTTGGTCGCATTTTAGTAGCAAAATAGCTTTGCATTAAGTGAAATATGTCCTGCATCTTAAGAAGTAAAGAAAGTTAATTTAAAGGAAGGCAAGATCTGGAGACTAGAGGGAACTTGACACTTAGGATCCAGCCAAAGTCCTTTCTCTGGTCCCAACCCTGCCACCCCACCCACATTTTTAGGGCTTATACCAGTTTAAGATGCCTCAAACAGGCTTGCCTCAAACAGCTGGGTCTAAGCTGAGCCAAGATGGGGGAGATACAATGAAGTATCTCCAGTTGGGCATAGGGTGATGGTTTTAAGCTGGGGGTAACCCAGCTGTAAAGGGACGCGGGTGGCACTGTGGCTTGCCGATCAGAAGGTCGGCGGTTCAAATCCCCATGATGGGGTAAGCTCCCGTCGCTCGGTCCCAGCTCCTGCCAACCTAGCAGTTTGAAAGCATGTCAAAGTGCAAGTAGATAAATACATACCACTCCAGCGGGAAGGTAAACGGTATTTCCGTGTGCTGCTCTGGTTCGCCAGAGGCGGCTTAGTCATGCTGGCCACATGACCCGGAAGCTGTACGCCGGCTCCCTCAGCCAATAAAGCGAGATGAGCGCCGCAACCTCAGAGTCGTCCGCGACTGGACCTAATGGTCAGGGGTCCCTTTACCTTTACCTTTAACCCAGCTGTGCTGGGAACCCATAGCTCAGTCAGTGGCGGAGCTTGCTATAGGTTTATGTCCTTAGCTGGTTCCAGCCTGAAGTCTGTTCTGTCTCATTTCTGTCTCATTCTACATTAAAAAAAATAAAGAATGAAAGTGTAAATTTTTGGTATAGAAACTTTACCTTAAAATATACATTTTTGTGTGCTTTTTTTGGGGGGGGGGGGACAGAAAAGGAGACTGTGTTGCAATGACCTGTGACAACTAAAAACAACTTTGTTCCAATCCATACCTTTGTTTATGACATTTGTACACTGCCCCACTGCAGAAAGATATCTGGGCAGATTACAAAAAAGTAAAAATCAAATGAAATACCAAGTAAAACATAAAACCACTCAAGATGGGGGAACCAAGAGAGGTTTTAGGGTAGCAAGGGGGAGGGTGTTGTCAAATTTTAGCATTTATAGGGCGCCACTGAAATTTGAGATACCAAAGTCCACCACTGGGGGAACCCTAGATATGTAGAACAAAACAAAACTTGCTGCACCACAACCTTCATTTTATAAAAATAAAACAAAAGAGGCTCTAATTCAGGCACCCCCAAACTCAGCCCTCCAGATGTTTTGGGACTACAATTCCCATAATCGCTGACCACTGGTCCTGTTATCTAGGGATGATGGGAGCTCTAGTCCCAAAACATCTGGACGGCCGAGTTAGGGAATGCCTGCTCTAATTCATTGTGTAATTGTAACCTTTTGGATGACCAAAAAGGTTAGCATTCTGCAAAGATGACACCAAACAAGTCTCTAGCATAACTGTGTTGTCACTGTGTTGTCAACTGTGTGGCCCCCTCAGGTCATTCAACCGGGTACCCAAGAAAGGGTAATATAGGTAATATTTCGGGTCCTCTGTTCTGAAGGAATTTAGGGCTTTAGCGGTTAAGACATGCACTTTCAGTTGGGCCTGGGAATTGACTGTGAGCCACTACAGCTGATGAAGCACAGGAATTATGTGGTCAAACTGCCCAGTCACAGATAACGATCTTGCAGGTATGTTCTGGATCAACTGCAGCTACTGGGACATTTTTAAAAGCAGTCCCACTGGCTTTCTTAGATGGGGAAGTGGAAACTATGCTGGTTGGTTTGAAAATGGAGACTGAATGAAATCCCTAAGAATCTCTAAAATTTCTTGCTGAAATAGGTAGCACTGATATTATCTGGAGTCTTTGAAATAACCCAAGGCAGTCACCCTTGGGCTTGCTTGTCGTTCTCCTTTTGCACTGGGGACGACTAAGCATAGAAATGACAGCAAGAGGGAATGGGTTTCAATAAATTCTATTGATTTTTCTACAAATCTTAATAATTGCAAAGCAGTAAAATGTTGTTATTGTTGTTTAGTCATTTAGTCGTGTCCGATTCTTCGTGACCCCATGGACCAGAGCACGCCAGGCACTTCTGTCTTCCACTGCCTCCCGCAGTTTGGTCAGACTCATGCTGGTAGCTTCGAGAACACTATCCAACCATCTCATCCTCAGTCATCCCCTTCTCCTTGTGCCCTCCATCTTTCCCAACATCAGGGTCTTTTCCAGGGAGTCTTCTCTTCTCATGAGGTGGCCAAAGTATTGGAGCCTCAGCTTCACGATCTGTCCTTCCAGTGAGCACTCAGGGCTGGTTTCCCTAAGAATGGATAGGTTTGATCTTCTTGCAGTCCATGGGACTCTCAAGAGTCTCCTCCAGCACCATAACTCAAAAGCACCAATTCTTCGGCGATCAGTCTTCTTTATGGTCCAGCTTTCACTTCCATACATCACTACTGGGAAAACCATAGCTTTTACTATATGGACCTTTGTTGGCAAGGTGATGTCTCTACTTTTGGACAAAGACAACAGGCATACAAAAGCAGTAAAATATGAGACTTCTAATCAATATAGTTTGTGCATTCCCCCCCCCCCCTATATTTCTGTTATCATAAAATAAGCATGGCTGCTCCAACTCTACAAACTGATGGAATGCAGTTCAAATAAAGACTTTGCGCCTATGCTTGCTTTGTGTATGTGTTTTGCACCTTATCAGGAAATAACCTTTTGAGTGGTTTGAACGGAAGCGGTCACTGCACAGCTGCAACATTGTCCTTTGTGCACGGGCCAGATAACTAAATTAATTTACCTACATAATGAACATGTGCTTCCGTCCTGAGGTTTGCTAAGTATTATCTGTGTAGTGTTATGCCCTTGTTTTACCAGCAAAATAAGAAGCAGATGTTGAACTAGGGTATAATTACCCTATTTACAAAATAGCTGATCCCCTTGAAAAGAAGTCATGTTGTGTCAAATTAATGATTGCTTTTGCCACAACTTGCCCTGCGTAGTTCATTATGCTCTCAGCATTTTCTCCATAATTCCACCGAATATTTACAGGACACAAAATAATAATGTAGAAAGAAAATGATTTAATTTTGTCTGACTATATGTATCTATGTATTCAGGGTCTACTACTTTGCCACTTGTGACCCCTCCAAATGGTCCTTAAGCTGACTTTTATAACATTGACTTTTATATAAACCATACCATAATAACAACAACAATAAAAAATACCAAAGGGGTAAAGACCATTTAATATGCCATTACAACCAATTATACTGCAATAATGACAAAAAAGAGTCAGAACAAGAATGGGTAATAAAAATGAGAGGTAGAATGCATAATCTAGCTAGCTTTCTCAGAGACTCTCTGAAACAAAATGTGGTTAGCCATCTCAGCTGGGTTGGGATGGTGCTAGTTCTGCTCATTTCAGCTATATATGTTGGCGCTGAATTGTGGTCCAAAGTCCTGCTGTGATTACAATACAGCGTTTGAACCCAGAGCACCTACCTACAGATGCTGTATCTCTGCATGATTCGCTGTTCTGCCCTTGCTTCCTTCCCGTCAGTCTCTGCTACAGGTAATTCTGCCATGTCTCTGCATCAGATAGAGATTAATGGAATGTTCCTGATATACAGGGATGCAGCACAATGACCCCATCTCAGAATCAACTATTTTCAGAGTTGTGTCTCTGCAGGAGTCACCACCTCTTTCTGGTCAGGAGAAATGGTCAGAACAGTGACAGATGGAGACACATTGGGCTAAGCCAGGTGTGGGATCCTTTGCTCCCCCAGATGTTTCTGATCTACAGCACCCATCAGCCCCAGCAAATCTGCCTGATGTTCAAGGAGGATGGGAGTTTAACAACACCTGGAGAGCAAAAGGTTCTCCATACCTGGGCTAGACCTTTCTGAAAGCAGTTAACTCCTACCATGGTATTAAAGAGTAATAAGAGCTAGGAACCATCTTACCTGTGCCCCAGTGCTCGTCTTAGTTTGCAACAGAAAGAAGTTTGACCAAATTCCCTTGGACAGGCAAATCGTGCAATACATAATTGTATTTTGAGGAATGAGGAAAGACCCTCCAATAGAGCAAGTTTCCACATGAATTTATTGGCTGCAGGATTAAGAGACAATGAGGTATCACAGACTAATGTGATCATTTGATTATTCAATGGTTCATGACTCTCATAAGAATTTGAGAACTAACGTGACTGAAAAGCATTGCTGGCATTCAGACAAAAGGCCAAACTTATAGATTGATTGTAAGAGCAGTTCAGCAATGGAAACAGTTATATAAATGGTGATCTCTCCTGTATTGGAGGTCTTCTAACAGAAGCTGGGCAGCCCTCTGCTGGGGTGCTCAACTGAACAAGAGGTTGGGTTGCATGGCCTACAAGGCTCTATGATTCAAACCATGATTTGTCATTACTCACAGGAGAAAATGCCAAGGAAAGCTGAGACTCAGGCTTGCACAGACTCTATCCCTTTCCCTCCCTCCTGCCCTGACATGCAAAGATTTCTATACTCGAGTCTCTGTGTTTTGGGAAGTTGCATTCACTGTGGTTTGCTCAAATCACCATTTGCTTTTAGATCAAGTTTCCAAACCAGAATCAAACCATGTGTGTGAGGGAGAAGTTGTGTTTATCCTAAAAAGTTGATGGTTTTGCTTGCCTGTTATGTGTGTGTATACACACAGACAAACACATCTACATACAGTGATTCTAATTTTAGAAAACTGCAAAGCTATCTCCTTGAACTCTGTTCTTTGCTTAAAGGATCCCACCCCTGGATCAAAAGGTAGGATATAATTAATTTTATATTGTTGAATGTACCTGGAGATGGGGGTCAAGGGATATTTCTCAAGCTTCTTCAGAGGAGCTATTTCCCAACAGGTAAAACAGCCAAAAGTATCTCTTCTTTTTAGTTCAAATAACAGCTAGACCCTTAATTCAAATAAAATTATTTCATCTCTTCCTGGCTATTCATAGGAAAGGGTAATGTTGGGTTTATAATAATCCCCCACTACACACATACAACTTTCCCACAACTGTTTCAATATAACACTCCCCAGGTCTCAATCTTTGAAGCTGACAGATATACCTGCTATCCAGATATTATAAATCATTTTTTAAAAATCCTCCCTGATCAAAAAGCCTTTTAAATCTTTTAACATTTCCGTAATAAGCATGTCCTGACTTCCTGTGATGACCTCCAGTGCTGCTTCCTTTCCACTAATGGTTCTCTCTTTATTTCCAACAGCTTCCAAGGGTTTATTTTATTTTATTTTTTGCTGTCTGTAATGAGTCAAAATGGGCTTTTAATCATCTTGGGTCCTTTTTGTTGTTGTTGTCAAGTTGCTTTCCCCTGTGGATGTGAGATAGGGAAGGTATAAAGGTAAGGTGACTCCACAAGGATGTCTTAGAATAGATATGTTCTCTTTACCCTATTAAAAAATGACAGAGAAATGACAACACAGCTCCTTTTTCCATCCTGTTTCAAAGATGACTAAAGTGCAGCTTGTAGATTCAGCTTCCTTTCTTTACATGTCCTACTAGAAATTCAAAAGGCTACTTATTTGCTTGAGATTTACTCTAGACCATGGGTGAGGAACCTCAAGCCTGGGACCTGAATGCAGTTGAATGTCCTTGAATTGTGATAAATACTTCATGCTTGCCTGGAGGAAGGATGCAGAGATCTGTGTGGAATTTGGGTATATGGGTATTCAACCTTTATTGAATAAAGGTTAGAGTCACAGCTATTGCTCTGCCCACTTTTTCCTCTGGCCCTGTCCACCCAGAAGATTGCTCATGAGGGAAGCATAACCCTTGGGCTCAAAACATTCCCCCACCCATGATCCCAGCCAAGGGTGACAAAGCTGTAGCCCTCCAGATTTCAGTGGACTCCAACTCCCACCAGTCCCAGCCAGCATGACCAATTGTCAGGGATGGCAGGAGTTGGAGCATGACAACATATGGAGGACCACAAGTTAGTCATCTTAATAAAGATTTGAAATTGAGTTCTGGTCTAAACATGACTGGTTCCAACTCATCCTTTCCTAGAGACTCAATTTGAGTTCAGACATCTTTCAAAACTAAACCATTAATCATATTTGTATCCCACCCATATCCCAAAGCACCAAACATCACTAACCCTTGAACTGGAATGTTGCAGCACTCAGAAGGTGAGATTTCAAACTTGATTCATCAAGCCAGACTATAAAGCTCTGGTAGTTCAAGCAAGCCAACTTGTTACTCTTTCTTCAGCTGCAGAATTGCTGTCCATGGTCCTGAACCTCTTTTTTCTGTGCAGGGTCCTGACCTCACTCCAAAGCTAAGCTGGTTTAGTCAGTCCTGATCTGCATCTGCTGTCTTTTTTGAGCTATCACCTCTTCCTGGTGACAGAGATCACTCAGGTTCAGGTCAGAAGTGGGAAGCAGGTGCATCACAGACTCCCTCCACATGACCTAGGGCTTCTGACGGTACTATAATGTACAAAGTGTTGTGCAAGCTAGTGGCCTAAAACAAAATATTGGAAGGCTCATTTATCTATACACTGCAGAGGACAAAATCTGCGATACACTATAAACTGCACAGAGGACAAAATCTAATGCTATACAAATTTTGATCTTTTAAAAATAACTCCTAGGGCACTGCAATATTTTGGGACGCGGGTGGCGCTGTGGGTTAAACCACAGAGCCTAGGACTTGCCGATCAGAAGGTCGGCGGTTCAAATCCCCGTGATGGGGTGAGCTCCCATTGCTCGGTCCCTGCTCCTGCCAACCTAGCAGTTCAAAAACACGTCAAAGTGCAAGTAGATAAATAGGTACCGCTCTGGCGGGAAGGTAAACGGCGTTTCCGTGCACTGCTCTGGTTCGCCAGAAGCGGCTTAATCATGCTGGCCACATGACCTGGAAGCTGTACGCCAGCTCCCTTGGCCAATAAAGCGAGATGAGCGCCGCAACCCCAGAGTTGGTTATGACTAGACCTAATGGTCAGGGGTCCCTTTACCTTTACCTTTAGGGCACTGCAATAACTTTGGCAAAGACAACAAATGCTTACTCAATAAATAAACTACTTGACTGTAAGGTAGGGTTTAGATAAGAGCTCATTCATGTGACAACAACGCACATGAAAGGTGGTCATGAAGTTAGATACCATGAGAGGACTTACAGCACAGTGACATCACAACATCCATTTTGTAGCAGTTCGGCATTACCAGAGGAAGCGACCCAGGGTTGCTGCTTTTTGCAGCAGCAGCTGCTTCTCACATAATTACATCTCATTCCACCATTGGCTAAATCCCTGTATTTCCAAAATTGAGAGATGAGTGCTGGTTCTGATGCAGCCAAAATGACCCCATGAAGGCACAGGAAGGAGATAGCAGCAAGTGTGAGAGAATCCTGAGGCTGCAGAAGTACAAAGAAAGAAAGAAAGAAAGAAAGAAAGAAAGAAAGAAAGAAAGAAAGACGTGACTTTCTGGCTGGAACCTAGAGCAGGGGTACTCCACACTGTCAAGTTCAAGGTTTTTACATTGATATACAAAACCCTTAACAACTTTACGATATTTAAGAACCACATGAGCTCTCATATCCCAGCCCAATCACTGATAACATTTGAAGGAACACTTTTGGTTTCCCCTGTGCTACAGAGGACTGACTGGCTTCGACCAGAAGTAGAGCATTTTGTGTTGCTGGACCAAAGCTATTCTTCCATCAGAGATTTGGCAGGCCGTGTCATTTTCGACTTTCAGGTGCCCCTTCAACAATTTTTTTTTAAAATGCTGACAGGTCTATGAAGTTGTTTAAAAGTTCTTTATTGAGCAGCCAATAATTTTAATGATTGTTTTATATTGATTTTAACATTCCCTCCCCCATGTTTGTATATTGTTGTATACAGTGGTACCACTGAATACGAACGGGATCCATTCCGGAGCCCCGTTTGCATCCTGAAGTAAACATAAGCCGCAACTGTGTGTCTGCACGCGCGCGGGTCACATTTTGCCATTTCTGCGCATGCACTTGACGTCATTTTGAGCGTCTGTGCATGCGCGAGCAGTGAAACCTGGAAGTAACACGCTCCGTTACTTCCGGGTCACCGCGGCGCGCAACCCGAAAATAGTCATTCCAAAGCTACTTCAACCCGAGGTATGACTGTACCTGGAACTTATGAGAGGGTTCTATATAAATAAATAAATACAATTCTGTGGCAGATCACTCTTCTTTAGTTCAGTTAGTTTCTTATGAACGAATGATAGCTCCCATCTTCCAGAGTATTATCAGGCCTTTACTGTGTCAGTGAAGGGACGTGATCTGTTTTTATGCTACTCTGGGGTCCCCCCCCCTTCCTTTTCTCAACTTTACAGATTTGGTATGGGAAGATTGCAAGTTACAGCTTCTGATCAGCAATGGATAAAAGGGGAAAACATTCATCTGCTAGGGACTATTATTTCTGAAAGATTACAGCAGAAGAATAACAAGTTGGCTGATTGTAATTCACCTTCTTCTGAGATTCAAATTAGCAAATACATGCTGAATGTGATTTATTCTCTGTTTCTTCCTTGACTAACTGCATTTCATAATTAAGGCACATTTCATAATTAAAGCCAAAGGAGGCAAGGCATGATCATGCAAAGAATGTATAGCAGGGTAGTCATCTTCTCCAAAATCATCCTAAAACTGAATAAAGGTGGTTTTCTACCATCCCAAATATTGGGCTTTGCATTCTAACAGTTCATCCCTCCATCTCTATGTAATGCTACTGTATTTGGTGTCTATTGACTTTTTTAACCAAGTATACAACATAAAATTATTCTTTTTGCTGACAGGATTGCTACCCAGTGCATGCTTACCTGAGAGCAGGCTGAACATGATGGGACTAATTTAAGTAAACAATGAAAATGTTGCACAATAAGTGTGCCTCTAGACTGTTTTGTGAGAGGGATTCAAGTTCATATTTTAGGTTTCGGCAATTAAAGTGCTCTGCTACCCTAGCACAACAAACCCACTTCTGTGATTTTGAAGCCAACTGGAAATGCATCAAAAAGCATGGAATAAATGACTGACTGATAGGAATTAAATGCAAAGACCCCGCAAGCCAATCAGGGTGAATGCAGAACCAATACACGTTGTTGTATAACTGCCCTGTAAATGAATCAGAATGAATGCTCAATAAAGACTGGGTATAAGCTAACTTTGTAAGTTTTATGCAAGCAAATCAAGATGGATGCTGAATAAGCAGAATATATACAGGAGCCCTAACATCTTAATGTCTGGCTGCTTTATGAGACTGAGGACCAGGGCAGTTAGGGCTTGGGGTTTTTCAGTGGTGGCCTTCTTCCTCTGGAACTCAGTTCCCAGGAAGGCACACCTGGATAACTTACTCATTGTTTTAGACAAGTTGTGAAGTCCTGATCTTTGGGCTATTGAGGGCAGAGTAACTGTGTTGTGTTTTTATAATGACATTATGCATTGGAATAATGTTGTATTGGTTTTATTGACTACCGTCATTCATGTCTTGGTGACCTCTAGCACAAATTATTGTCAAACTCTCTGAGGAGGACTGCTCATGATGAAGACAGTTCAGGAATTCCAATTAGCACGGAATGTCAGTCCTTATGTGGTGCATTTATTACTAAGGATGGGCAAAAATGGCACACTCCCCTTTCAGTTTCACACTATATATATATATTGGGGTAGAGGGAAAGAAACTTCTTAGGTTGTAGTTGCCGCTTCCTTTGATGGGTCTTTCCAGGAAGTGATGAGGAGTGGTGGAGAGATCATTGTGCCACTTCCTGCTGACTACACTTCCCAGAATGCCTTGGAAAAGATTTGGCAGAGATGTGGCAACACTTCATGGCATTCTAGGAGGTGCACCTAGGAAGAAACTGTGGGGAAAGGCTTCTGCCATTGTGAACAGAGTGGGTCTTAAAAAAGAAAGTTAAGGAAGTTAACGGGAAAATGGAAAGCCCCTGGCCACCTCATGATGTGCAAACCACAACTACCTCTCAAAAAAAATACGATATTTCAGGAGGATTTTGTTTTGCCTCCAAACAACCAACCACTGGCCATTAAAAAAAGCCGGTTTTTGTACAGCTCAGTGCATTATGCTTTATACTGAATAGTATACAGTAATTACCAGTTTATTTCTGAGGTCAAATCAATGTAGTGGATTTGACCTTCAGAGCCCTAAACAGTCTAGCTCCTGGATTTCTCAGGCAAGTTATGAAGTGATGTGTTACATGACAAGCTCTTAGATTTGCAGACCACTGCATCTTCATCTTTTTGGCATACAGAAAAGATGTACAAGCCTGTTTTTGTCTCAAACTGGGTTATTATGTTATGCATAATTCATTCAGTCTTCCCGTGAACTCTCCACTTTTTTAATGAAGAATTTCTTCCATTTTCTTGTATGACATAAGTACAACATTGCTATCTACTGTTCTACAATCTAACCTAGAAAAGTGCATGCAGTTTATAAAATATTAGTACTGGTATCTAGTGCAGCCAGCACATTTGTATCCTACCCTTCTTACAAGTGCCTCAGTGTGATGTATATGGTGTAGTTCATTTTAGGCTAGGCTGAAAAGCAGTGATTATCCCAATATCACTCAGCCAATTTCATGGCTGAATTTTTATTCCTCCCCAATTTAAATCCAAGATGCTAACTAGTCCATCTGGCTCAGTAGTGTTGATATTGGCAGTGCTTCTCCAAGGTTTCAGGAAGAGGACATTCCCAGCCCTATGTGGAGATTTGTTCTCTGCTGTCCCAGAAGGCTGAATGGGTTTAAGTTACAGATGGGTAGATTCCAGATGACTGTTAGGAAAAGCACTTTCAAGGTAAGAGCAGTTCAACAATGGAATTGTTTAGAAGACTGGTGGGCTGTCCTCACTGGAGGTCTTCCAACAGAGGTGAGGAGCTATCTTCTGGGAATGCTCTAGCTCTGGATTTCCTTCACTGAACAAGAGGCTAGACTAGATGATGGTCTACAAGGCTCCCTCTAGGATTCTAAGCCTCCTTCGAGGTCAATTTTGCTCACACTTGACATAGTGGGCGATAATCAAAATAAGAAAGTGGGAAGAAAGCTGTGCTGAAGTAAGCCCGAGAAGCATTTTATATGTCAAGGTTCTATCCAGAATTAGGAACACAGACTCATGAAATTCTCCCAATGTGACATCCATAACTGGTTAGCTGGAACTATTTCTCTCTCACACTCACCCTTTGCCTTGAAAGACTCCCTGCTATTTTCTGAAGAGGGGATGTGACAGCTGGTTTGGTATGTGTAGAATTCTCTGAAGGCTAGGTCTCTAAAGTTTCAGTGATAATGAAGGATTTTTAGGAAGCAATTCAGAAATCCCCTGCAATGCCAGAAAGGGGACATACTTCTGCTTTAAACCACTGGCTAACTTGAAACCAGAAATATCTGTCTTGGGGCCTAGATCCATTTGTCAATAGAAATGTGGCTCACAATGCTGGAATTCTCTTGGGACTGAAGACCACTTCCACACTTTTTTGCTGAGTACTCACTAGTAGGATACTTTTGTCTCTGTAGCAAGTACATTTGCATTACCGTTCCTTGGGACTTTGGCTACCTGTTGCATATTTCGCTTTCTGTCTAGACCTGCCATTTCACCCCACTTATCTGGATCATGCTTATCTGGATCATGCTGCCCTCATGGCTACAGATTTTTCCTGGAAACTAATCTCTGAAAAATTGTCCCAATCTTTTATTTTCTAGCAAACCCAATCTCAAGACTGGATTTGGGAAGCACAGCTTCCTATTCAGCCAGAATTCATCGGCATGCACCTCTCTCTGCTAGATGCCTCCTACAAATAAAACACTTTAAAAAAACAAACCACTTTCCTGGATGTAACTCAGGGATTAGGAACCTCAGGTTGGGGGCTGAAATGTGACCCTCCAGATCTCTCTATCCTGTCCTTGGGATTCTCCCAAGGCCATGCTAACACCATCCTTGTTCAAGTCCTTTAATCTGACTGAAATGTCTCCTTGAACTGTGATCATGCCTCGTGCTTGGCTAAATGGAAAAATCTGCATGTAGATGAGTGTTTGCAACAATATCTGGCTTTTGCATGGATGAAATGTAGTCCTGCTTTTGGAGAATTACATCCATTATTCCACCCACTGCTCCTTCAGTCCCTATACACCGCTGTCATGTGACCTTCAGAAGGTTGACTATGACTGAAAAAGTTTTTAGTTACACCCATGATGTATTTAGTTACACCCATGATGTAACTAAAGGTGATGCAATTAAGCTAAGTGTGGCAGGTGATGTATATATAGATTCCTGCAGTTTTGTGGTGAGATGTTTAGCTTTGCTGTTTGGGTTTTTAATATATTTCATAAAGCTACTTGCCTGGGGAAAACAGGGGATGAGTAAAATTGTATTTAGGGGTGAGACAGTTCTGGGCAGCCTTGGTAACTGTTGCCAAGGGAACTGGAAAGTTGGGGAAATGACAATTATGGCAGTTAGGCCAGTTAGGTGAGGAACACACACACAAATGCTGTTGTGAGTTTGTGATCAAGTTCTTTGTGAGGTTTTGGTAGATAGAGTCAGAACAAAATAGTGATGGGGGACAGTACAGCAGCAAAATGCAGGGCAATCTGCCGGCCTGCAATGCCAAGGAGCTGTGCGACAGCGTTATCGCACGGGAACCACAGGAACAGTCAAAAAACACCATTGCAAAAATGGGATTTAATTGGGGGAAAGGCTTGCAGCGTTGGTTCATTTTACCTGAAAAGATGCACCTGTGTAATTGTATTATTTGCTGGGGAGAAGTTATTCCTTCCATCATTTATAACAAGAATTATTTAATGGTGACTGGAAGTGGCCACCTGGACCATATAACACCGATCCTAAAAGATCTTCACTAGCTCCCAGTACATTTCTGAGCACAATTCAAAGTGTTGGTGCTGACCTTTAAAACCCCAAATGGCCACAGCCTAGTAAACCTGAAGGAGCATCTCCATTCCCATCACTCAGCCCAGACACTGAGGTCCTCCTCCAAGGGTTTTCTGGTGGTTCCCTCACTGCGAGAAGTTAAGTTACAGGGAACAAGGCAGAGGGCCTTCTTGGTAGTGGCACCCTCCCTGTGGAATGCCCTCCCATCAGTTGTCAAAGAGATAAAGAACTGCACAACTTTTAGAAGATATCTGAAGGCAGCCCTGTATAGGGAAGTTTTTATGTTTGATGTTTTATTATGTTTTTATATGTGCTAGAAGTCACCCAGAATGGCTGTTGAATATATACATATATATCATCATCAACAACCTTTATTACAGTCCAGAGACCCAACAAATCATTACAAAGCAATACACAATTCATACAGCCTACCTCCAGGTTAAACAAGCATTTTGTTTAGAATATAGGGATCATTTGTTCTTGCAACCACCGATAAAAACTTTGCCACTGCTAATGTTCTAGCATTTGTCTGGTCTTCCAGTAGGAACCTGAAATAGTGAGTCTCTGATTTTCCCGGGAAAGGTACCAGCAAGGGTAGTATCGGTTCAGCCCTGGCTTGCTCATATTTTGCACAATGCAACAAAATATATTTTATGGAATCAATGTCTTGAGCACACGAGCAAAGTCTGTCCTGGTAGGGAACTCCTCTCAACCTGTCATCCAACACTGCAGACGGAAAGACATTTAGTCTGGCTTTGGTGAAAAGCCTTCAATAGTTTGGTACTGTCAGGTTTTTAATGTAAGATGTTAACTTAAAGACATACCCATATTGTACTCCTACTGTCAGCGGACTACAGACTGCGTGTGATCGAGATCGCAAGTCACTGTGTGCATTATCCCATAATCTTTGCTTTAACATCTTTTGGGCGCCTTCATAACCCATATATATTATATAAAAGACTAGGGGTGCATTGTTTGGTACGGAGACTCCAACTTTAGTGCTCTCCATGGTAATCTGCAGCAAGTCGCTGTGAACCACCTGCTGCTATAATTACTCACACTGGGTCAGTGTAGCATCACTCTGAGGTGTTGTGGCTAATTTAACATTGTGGCTTTCCCTGACCCATGTTAACCAGGGGCCAAGAATTTCCTGGACTGAGACTGGGTCCAAGTGCAGTGTAATTTTGACCTCTTTTCAGTGGATGCCCTGCGGAATTTTGAGCTCAGCATGGTCTCTATTCTGCTAGCAATATTGCAATGATTCCTATGAATTATAGGAAAACAACTAATCATATTACCCCACAGCTACCTTTCAGTACCAACACCAGTGAGTGTTGTGGCTGCAGTGATCCCACTTCTACCTTTTTGATGACCTAGCAGTTCTTCACAAACAACTTTGAGGAGGAAGAGAGGCAGATAACTGGTTAGGTAAAGATGGATCCAAGGACAGATCAGAAGTGGAGATACCACATTTCAACAGTCTAACAGAGTCCCCAACTCTATTGGCTTGTTTATGAGAGAAGAAAACAAGCCAAATTTGATGTGGGGAAACATGTGTTTTCAGTATCAAGGGATCTATCTCATATGATATCAAAATGAATGAGGGGAAAGTCTTCGGTGATGTGTTAGGTTGACTGCGACTATCCTGTTGTGTCACTAGCTACTGAAAGCATTTCAGAGCTTTTGATTTTGAAACCTTTGAGAAAAGAATTGTTTCTGGGCCTTAATGAAAAGTAAAAAAAAAACAACACCCAAAAGGCATCCTTTTATTCTCTCTTTCTCTTTCATTGTCAGCTGCTTGGATGGACTTGCTTGAAAGAGCTCCCTATCTGAAAGATGTCACATGTTGCATTGACAGGCAGCTATTCTGTGGATGGCAGACAGCCAATATATCACTCAGCAATGCTTTCCTTGCCCTCTCAGGCATGTCTTACAAAAATCTACAGTTCCTGTCTTCAGACTGCATGATTCAATGTCAAGGACTCTGCGTTCTGTTTAAACTTCTGCACTCCCACCATCTCTAACAAAAACTCTCCCTTCTATACACATGTTCAGATGCCAATTCTTCCTTCCCATTAAATAACCCAAGTGCACATTTGTAAGGACATACAAGTGGGTGCCATTGAACTGTTTGCCTCCTTTGATAGGGAGTCCCTGGACCACTGGAGTGTAGAAGATAAGGGCAACATCATTTCAGTCTCTGACAGGATAATTTGACTGAAGGAAGGTAAGAAGCAATTGATTACTTAGAGACTAAGGTTAAGGTGTTTGCTTCTGGAGGCAGCCTGGTCCCCACTTGAGCCAAGGTGCATCACACACAAGACCAATCCAGTTATTTTGGAGCTAAGAATGTTTTTTCTTCCCCTACAACTTTTGTTCCCCTTTCCACGTCAATAAAAATACAATGAATTAAATATCTAGCTTGTTGCTTTCATGTCACTAAAAGAAAAAGGGGGAAAGGTAGCCATCTTATTCTAAGGTTATTGCCAGCCCTGTGGATTGTGACTCATGTGAAAGTCACAATTGATGTGGGAATCCTTGGCAAATAACACCATGCATGGTCCCACTAATATTTTGGGCTCATGCACAGTTGTTGTTTTTTAAGATGATAGATAGATAAATGATAGACAGATAGATAGATGATAGATAGATAGATAGATAGATAGATAGATGATATATTAGATTTCAGCAACAAGGTTTCAACAAATTTACTTCAGATACAATATTTATATTTTTCTTTTTGACTTTCCATCCCCTCCCACCATGATGTTTTTATTCTTATCCTTAGTTGCTGCATTATACTTGTTGCTGAACCTCCTAACTCCCATCTTATCTTTTATTTTTTCTGCTGCTCATATCTCGAATCCTGCTCGCAATTCCGTATTGCTAAAATACTTTGATATTTGGGGCTTATGCACAGTTTTAAAAGATGAAAGGTGGCGAACAATGAGTGCTTTACATTGGAAGGAGGAAGAAGGAGGGGGCAAAGAACATAAAAGCTGAAAGCTAACAAGCAGATTATTCAGTATGATATAAACAAATGGGGAGAATATAGACAAACTGCAGTAATATTTCTAAATTCCCCCAGGCGTGCAACACCATATAATAGATGAGGCATCATTTGCATGTTTCTTGTTAATCATGATTGCTTTTCGAAAGATGATCAAAGACATCTTTGGAAGAAACCAACATGTGCTTTAAAACTCAGGCTCCTATCTTGTTTGTTACAATCCTTGGCAAACTTAAACTGTGATGATATCACACCATCGGATGTTTTGGAGCATTTGGACATGATGGATGGAGAGATGAAGATGAGTTGCTTGGCTATCATTAGATGCAGGTCATTTTAGAGTCAAAGTGGAGACTGTTCCAGGAATTTTCTGTTTCCTTTTCTTTACTGTTGACATTTTCCATAAAATCACATTCTCCTGTTCTTCTCTTTATCAGCAGAACTGACACCCAAGTCCTGAGTTGCTTCCTGGTGTCATCAGCTCAGTATATAAAGAGCCCCTCATCTTGCTTCCTAGAATCCTAAAGAAGTGAAGCAAGCTGGCAATAAAATGACAGCGGGATTGAAATTTAAATGGCCTGAAATGTAAAATGACTCTCCTGTTGTTCAGACATAGTTTGCCGCTAGTTAATTTCATCCTGAGCTGAATTTATCACCTTTCCGTTCTAATTGGAGAAACAAGCTATATTCCTAAGGGGGAAATACAGAGGATAAACGTCTCTAATTAGCATTGCCACCACATATCATTGTAGCTGCTCGAGACACCTGCTTGTGGCATGCAGAGAGGAGGGGGGAACGTTGAGCCATCAGGGATTGTAATGAATGTGATAATTTAAAGATATCATATGTCACCACTATGAGAATCTTGGGCAACTGAGCACCTACAGAGCAGGGCTGCTGCATTTCTGGGTGACAAAATTGTGATGTTGTTTTTCTACAAGGCTCTGTTTCGAAAATTCAATATGAACTTCCAGCTTTTGACATGCAGATAAATACATGCAGGCAATAGAATCTTTTAAAAAAATCCAAAACACATTTTCCATTTATTCTCATTTCTTTTGGAGTTTCGTAACATAATTTGAAGTGATAAATGCAGTATATACTGAAGTTCAACAAAGAACAGGAATATAAAAGAAGATGGAGTAAGAAAGATGAAGGGAATATGCCCAAACCCTGACCTTTTGGGAAAGAAATATAACTCAGTGGTAGAGCATCTGATCTGCATGCGAAATGTCCAAGATTTAATCCCCAGCATCTCCAGCTACATCTGGGAGTGTTACCTGCTTGAATTCTAGAGAGCTGCCCCTCAGGGAAAACATTTTCATTCTCTCCCTCCACTCCCATAACTGGCAAATGATCACTCCGTATAAGTAAACAGCAGCAAATTCTATGGTAAATATACATTACAGTGGTACCTCTGGTTACAAATGCTTCTGGTTACAAATGCTTCTGGTTACGAACTCCGTTAACCCAGAAGTAGCTGCTCCTGGTTGCAAACTTTGCCTCAGGATGTGAATGGAAATCGTGCGCCACAAGCATGGGAGGCCCCATTAGCGAAAGTGCGCCTCAGGATAAGAACGGTTTCAGCTTAAGAACAGACCTCCGGAACAAATTAAGTTCATAACCAGAGGTACCACTGTACAATGGATATAAACAATGGAGAAAGAAAGGGAGGGAGGGAGGGAGGGAGGGAGGGAGGGAGAAATGATGGACAGAAATGGACAGAAATCCATATCACAACATCTGGATCTCTAAAAAAATACCAAACAAAAAAGAAGAAGAAGAGTTTGGATTTGATATCCCGCTTTATCACTACCCGAAGGAGTTTCAAAGCAGCTAACCATCTCCTTTCCCTTCCTCCCCCACAACAAACACTCTGTGAGGTGAGTGAGGCTGAGAGACTTCAGAGAAGTGTGACTAGCCCAAGGTCACCCAGCAGCTGCATGTGGAGGAGCGGAGACGCGAACCCAATTCCCCAGATTACGAGTCTATCGCTTTTAACCACTACACCACACTGGCTCTGGTCCACTGAATAAACAAATACACACTAAATGTTTTTAAACAGTTTGCCCCACATGTGAAGACATGGTCTGGTGGATAGAGTGGATGAGACCAACAGCAGGTCCAACAGTAAAGAAGGCAGTTTTGGCATGTGGTATAGAGGGGCTGCTCAACCTGGGAAGGTAGCCCATCTAGGAGGAAAAAAACCTCTGATGCAAAACCTCCACTGCCTTGTGGGATATCTTTGGGAGAAGAAAGGGCTAAGGAGTAAACCCTACACAAAGCTGGAGTGGATTTCCAAACACTGTTGGGTGGTGCCTTGTACACCTCCTTCGGGCAACTCCTGCAGCCATGCTGGTGCCAAATGTATTATTCTATTTTCCACAACAGCGAGGCTGAGAAGGAGGTCTTGTCTTCTGAGCAGCCCAGAACCTCCATACATACTGCCCTGGCTTGCAAAACTAGGGAGATCCCTTGGGTGCTGCTTGACTTCACCTCTGGAGGTGCACTCCATTGTATCTTGAGACAGAAAGACAGGTGCCAGCAACAAAAGGGAGGAAATTACTCTACTGTACTGAACATATCTGAAGGAAGTACAGTGGTACCTTGGGTTACAGAGGCTTCAGGTTACATATCCTTCAGGTTACAGACACCGCTAACCCAGAAAAAGTACCTTGGGTTAAGAACTTTGCTTCTGGATGAGAACAGAAATCGCGCAGCAATGGCGCAGTGACAGCAGGAGGCCCCATTAGCTAAAGTGGGCTTCAGGTTAAGAACATTCAGGTTAAGAATGGACCTCCGGAATGAATTAAGTTCTTAACCCAAGGTACCACTGTATTTCCAACAAATCTTTCAGTAGGCAGTAACCATCAGCACCCATCAGTGGGCCATTTTTAGCTTTTAACCAGCAATCTTCACACCAAGACTTCACGCAAAAACCAGTCAGCAGTATCACAATGTACTTGAGTTGGAGAGTGCATTTAATCAATGCGGCATACCTCTTACTAGTTCTAGTGATACTTCAAGCAAATCTGAAGCATATCAACAGAAGACAAAGGAATGGAATGTCTGATAATCTCAAATTGGTTATGAATTGGAAAGAGATCTACTTGGCCTTATCCAAAGACAAGTATTTCTATTTCACTGTTGCTGGATCTCAAGAGGTGTCCTCATGGCTCAGAATGCAGCTGGTTGATCTCTACACCCTCCCAATTCTCATGTTAGCTTTCATGTCTCTACAAAGCCCTCAAGTCTTGTAAATCATTAAATGTAATGATTTGTAGAACAAGTTGATGTCCCTGTTTTAATGTGTTTTTTTCCTGATTGTCCCCAGCACAAAGACTCCTCCTGTGAGTTCAGAGGCTGTTTCGTATGCTAGGTATTATATTTTATCATCTATTCTAAAATGAAATCTTTAAGCAATTTATAAACAACAGCTTAGGTTCAAATATCAAGTTTTAGCACTGTTACTGCATAACATTTACTTAGTGCCACATTTTCAAATGAAAGGTTACATTCAATATGTGATCAGGACATGAAATATTCAAACACTATTCCTTATGACAAAAACTTTAATTAGAACAAACATCTTGAAATCATAACAACACACTGCTTTAAGTAAAAATAAAAAAATAAAATCAGCATCATTAATGATTTGCAATAGTAAGAAGAGGCATGGCTCACTGTAGTGTGTTCCAGTGTCTCACAACTACAGTTAAATGCATTTCAGTCTCACATGGAATAAGCCTTAGAGTCCACCAGTCAGGAAGCTAGCCATATATTTGTGTCTGAAAGAACCAGAAATCACAGTGTGGCATTAAAGTTAACCATGCTAGTTGCTACCGACAGGAAAAGATCAATTTTGCAATTCCTTGGAGGTGTTTATGCTTACATTGCCTTGAACTATAGTGCTTGAATCCTGTGATTTGCTACTGCATTGATCTTAACTAATTATTTCCCCTCCCCCTGTTATTCTGGGCTTAAAGAGGACCTCAAGGCAATAAATATTAAAAATCATGAAAATGAAGAATAAGAGACTCGTATAGGTCTCCCATGAGGTTACTCCTTTATTCCCTTCCAAATCCCCCTCAGCCCTCTCTTGGGTATGCATGAACTCCAGTGAATTACATAGAATCATAGAACTGTAGAGTTGGAACGGACAACGAGGATCATGTAGTCCAACCCCCTGCAATGCAGGAATCTTTTGCCCTGAGATTAAGTCTCCTGCTCTACCAATTGAGCCATCTTAGTCATGCCTTGGGTTACCTTCACATGACTCCCATACACAGGCTAGAGATGAGGAACCTCGTGCCTCTCCATATGTGGTTGGACTCCAGCTCCCATCAACCCCCCATCATGACCAATAGCTATGGATGATGAGAGTTGATCAAAACTGGAGAGAGATATGTTGCCCATCCTAGCAGTAGAACAAATTGGTCTTCTCTGCTTTAGGACTCCATGCATTGAAAGATGGATCACGCCCAGTATTTAAAGATTTATGGCTCAAGATTTATGGGGCAATGCTGGTGTAAGACGCCCCAAAGGGGGCCATGGTGGGGGGCAGGACTGGGAAGGGGGTTAGGCTGGATCCTAAGCCCATTCAACTCAGTCAGACCTGGCAACCTGGTGTAAAGCACTGTTTTAAGGCTTGTTTTCCCTCTGCTAGGCTTAGGCAGAGAAGCAGCCATAGCGTTGCTGCTGAACAGGGTTTGGATCTGGTGCAACTCTATACAAGTTTGACTTAACACCAGCTTGCCTTAGCTGAGTATAGTTTCTTCTGACTGGCAGCAGTGCTCCAGGGTCTCAAGAAAAAAGGTTAACTCCTAACTGATCCTGTTAACAGGGTGTACCAAGGATTGAAGATGACATCTTCTGCATGCAAATGACATGCTCTACCAGGTTTATTTGTTTGTTTGTTTGTTTGTTTGTTGGTTGGTTGGTTGGTCTGTGTAAGGCTCCAGCAGACCCAAACCAAGTATTGTTAATGGCAGAGTCCCAGCACGCCTCCTGCACTCCTTTGGTCAGTTTATAGATAATCCAAGGTAATTCAATGCTAGTGTGGGGTACTGGATGTCTCAAACTAGCAACTGGTGAACTCTCCTTTCCCCCTCTCTATTTATTTATTTATTTTTAATGTTGCAATACGTATATGAAATCTTTACATAATATTCGTAAATACATTATATTCGTAAATTCACATTTTCACATTTCATTATGGACCAACATTTATCCATTTCTTATTTCTTGCCCTATGTCTTCCCTCCACCCGTGCGTGACTTCCTTGTTATTATTTTGTAACTTTATTATTGAGATTGTAATTTTGTATCTTAATAATTAATTAAACATTCAATCTTATATATCTGCTTAGCTTAACTTGACTTAACTTTGTGAAATCAGTCTATACATATCAATAAATGGTGAACTCTCCTTGGCTCAATTCAGAATCAATTCAGAATTTGCAAAGTTTCTTGGCAAGCATTTGGGGAGAGAAGAAGAAACACTAGTCTTGTTTTCCAAGAGCACATAATGATGATACATGCATGCACGTGGTGCTGCTGTTCAGATGGAATAGGTGAAGACTCCCTGTACTCTGCCCCACCCCCCACCATACCACTCTGGTGTGACTTACCCCAACCTCAGTTTGGCCAACTTTGGCTCTTCTAGCTAAGTCCTATCTAAGCCAGGATAGATAACTCATTCCAGTATATCTCCAACTGATCCAGGTTGAGGGACTTTTTGAGCCCCAGTTGAATGCTGCCAGAAATCTACCTATTTTAACCTCAGCTCATCCCAGCAGTTCTTGGGCTTGGATTGCTCTCCAACTGTTTTCCTTCTTCTTGCCTATGATACACACCAGGCAAAAACAAACTGCCTATGTTTTTGCGCAGACAAAGAAGAAATCCCTACTTGGCCCCAAATTAACAAGTTAGACAGGCAGAGCAACATTGTATGAGATGTTTCTATAGTGACCATCCCCACAAAGGTGAGATATATTAGAACCTCAAGTGAGTAAATGCCCTCTTTACTAGAAACGCTCTATGATTCAGCCAAGCAAGTTTCATAGTTATGGTCAAATTTAATCAGACTCTACCAAGCTGCAGAGTTTATGTTTGCCAATAGTGATAAATCTTGCTGGGTGAAAACATCTCTGTGCATAATGCAGTATCAGAAGTGTTTAATACAATGTCCATCTCTCCTCTCTCCCAAGACGCACACAAATCATTTTCTCAATGTACATTATAGTAAGGATTTGCAAGAGGCAATCAACTGCATGAATAAGTGTCTTTGAAGCTTGGAGATTAGAGTTATAAAACTTTAGATGCCAGACTGTATTTAGCCTGACCAAACCTCACTAACATAAGTGGAAAGTGTCCAACTGATTTGGATGGCTTTTGGATCCCATCCTCTTTGAGGTTGCTGGCTTGCTGCTTTGGTCATGAAATTAAATTCTCTGCCACACACTGATAAAGTAGTTCCAATTTTTTGCATGCTCAGAGTAGCAGTAAGCATGAGACAGGACTATCCCTACTCTGTATGGCAAGTGCTGCAGCACCAACTGAGTTCTCATTAAGTAACATGCCAGTTGCTGAGGGTGGGGGAACCAAGAGAATAAGAAAGCACAACGTTCAGGTATTACTGGACGAGCAAATGTGTCAAGATCATTTTCTCTCTGTTGCCCATTTTTCCGAAGTAATGTTCACCTCTCCACATTTACACATCAGTTCATGATATTTTTAAAAAGTTGTCATGAAACTCCATCAGCATTTTTGTGAAAAGTAACCCTAATATTCACATTTTTGTATGCACTGATATAATGAATGTTTGTATGTTATTTTCACTAATATATATGCATTTTAGGGACACTTTACCTTTTTGTTGTTGTTTAGTCATGTCTGACTCTTCATAACCCCATGGACCAGAGCATGCCAGGCACTCCTATCTTCCACTGCCTCCCGCAGTTTGGTCAGACTCATGTTAGTAGCTTCGAGAACACTGTCCAACCATCTCGTCCTCTGTCGTCCCCTTTTCCTTGTGCCCTCAGTCTTTCCCAACATCAGGGTCTTTTCTAGGGAGTCTTCTCTTCTCATGAGGTGGCCAAAGTATTGGAGCCTCAGCTTCAGGATCTGTCCTTCCAGTGAGGACTCGGGGCTGATTTCCTTCAGAATGGATAGGCTTGATCTTCTTGCTTCCATGCATTTATTTATTTATTTACATGAGAATCATAAAATTGTAGAGGCACAAAGGTACAAAGTTTAGTGAGAAAGATACAGCTTGGTGTAGATGGGGTCAAATAAATCCATCTCCTTTACAGTTGATAGTTATCTCAGCTATATAATTTTTTCTAATTTTCCTGCCAGGTCACATACTTATCTGATGGGATGCTGGATGCTATGATCCTATACACGACTGTGGCCTGATGGGAAGTCTTGCTCTTACGCTTTGCTCCTGCACATAATGCTGCACAAACCGTCCCAATACTAAGACATTCACTCACCACCTTAGAATGTTCAGTTCACATTGAGTTCAGGAAAACATTGTACTTTGACCCGTTCTTAATGCATAGTTGATCACATCGACGGAACGTGATTATTATGCTCTTTTAAGTTTCCTATATCAATCATTAGTAATTGTTTTAAGTCTTACTATACTAATCATTGGTTATAATTTAATTAGGAGGTCTTCATGCCTGTCTAGTCCTGTGCTCCCTTTCCCAGTCTTTAATCTATTGGTGATTAATGCAACCTTTGCTTTGTATTTGTGTTAACCAATCAGCAATAAGCACATATGTGGCAATGCTGTAATATTCAATAAAAGAGGCTCCTTGAGACTTGCTCAGGAGATGCCTCCCAGATGACACTCGCTACCTGTCTGTCGTTATTTCAACCCAACACTTATCAATGTCTGCAAGGAGATATAGAATCATGTCAGAAGGATTCTGGCCAGGGGACCTTATCATTATAGTGTCAAAAACCATTCTCTTGCTTCAGTATATAAGGGGCAGTGCAAGATATAATGCGTAAGGTCCTCTAATTCAGAGCATCCCCTAATACAAACACGATCAATTACTGGTATGCCTCTCTGTCTCCCATTTCTATAAGCAGAGTTTATTGTATTTAATCATAGCTCTGTAAAAGCTTTCCGGAGTTGTACAAAAGTCAATTCATTGAAGTAAGACATATGTTCATGGTCCTCTATAAGTTTAAAATATAATGGGGCGCATGTGGATGGGTGCATGGAGTTTAAGTCGTTTTTAGTAGCTACTGCCCTTATAGTCTGTTTAAAATTTTATTTCTCAGAGTGTAGGGAAAGTTCTTTGAGCTCAGTCACTGAGAGGTCATATTTGCCCATCAGTTGGGCAGCAGGATATACCCGGTTTTTAAGGGGTAATCCATTCGCAAGCTCAATCAGGCCTATTATTATTATTATTATTATTATTATTATTATTATTATTATTATTATTTTGGTAACCTGGTGTTGTCCATCTGTTGAACTCTGAACCAGTAGCAGAGGATTCTTTTATCTGTTTGGCTCTCTATGCTCAACATACAGGTTTCCAGGCTAACCATGGCAGATTGCACATCTTTGAGTAGGCCTAAAAGGGCTCTTAAAAAATAATTTTGTGAGGGTTCCAAACCAGAAACCTTTGAGGTACCCCAAACCTCTGCACCATATAAAATCTGGGCCATTGATTTTGCTTTATAAACAGATAGAGCTGGGTTAACCAGATTTCCACCTTTACAAGCGGCAAATTTCAGAATAGCTTTTGCTGATTTAAAGAGTTGCAATTTAATGCTAGATAGCTGTATATTCCAAGAGGCTGTTTCTGAATAGACTAGTCCCAAATATTTAAACGTATTTACTTGATTTATAATGTGCTCATTCAGGCGCCAAATATGCTTTTTAGGGCGTTTCCCAAATACGATGACCTGCGTCTTGTTATAGCTTATAGATAAAGCATTACCCGTGCAATATGAACCTAATTTTGCAAGCAGCCTCTTCAGGCCCACCTGGGTTCTAGACACAAGTACTAGGTCATCAGCATACATTAAAACTGAAAGTTTTTGGTTGAGAATTGTAAGAGGGGCGAACTGTAGGCCATCCAGTTCTTTAACCATGTCATTAATATAAAAGTTAAATGGAAAAGGCACCAAAACGCATCCTTGTTTAACTCTGGTAATGGTCTTTATTCTAGTAGCGAGATGGCCAGCCAGGTCCACTTTTACTTGTATCAATGTATCAGTATATAGTGTTTTGATGAGAAATAATAAGCAACGATCTATATTTGTCTTTTCCAATTTCTGCCACAATGCATGTCTAGGGACCGTATCGAAAGCTGACTTTAGATTGATAAAAGTGACATATAGTTTTTGCTTCAAATTATGGATGTATTTGCATAACAAAAAGTTCATCACAAAGCACTGGTCCAATGTAGATTTCCCTCTTTGGAAAGCTGCCTAGACTTCAAATATCACTTTATTTGTATCTGCCCATTCTTCCAGTCTCCCAAGAATGAGCCTGGCATATAGTTTAGAGGCTACATCTAACAGACTAATAGGTCTATAATTGGCAGGATTTTTCTTATCACCCTTTTTATATATTGGAGCAATTATACTCAGCTTCCACCCTTCCGGTATGCAGCCTGAGCTGTTTATGTATGTGAACAGTTTTGCTAGGATGGGTGACCAGAAATCTGGTCTTATCTTATCAATCTCCATTGGGATCATGTCTTCTTCTGGAGTTTTATTGGCTAGTTGACTTGCAATTAGCCTCTCAATCTGATTGGGCATGACATCTGGCCATTCTGGCAGTTCTAATAACTGAGTATGGTAAACTTGTGAGGGTAAGTCAGAACAGGGGCCATATATTCCTGTAAAATATGTCACCCAATCCTTTCCTTGAACAGATGCTTCTAACGAGTAAGGTAAAGGGACCCCTGACCATTAGGTCCAGTCGTGGCAGACTCTGGGGTTGCGGCGCTCATCTTGCTTTATTGGCCGAGGGAGCCGGCGTACAGCTTCCGGGTCATGTGGCCAGCATGACTAAGCCGCTTTTGGCGAACCAGAGCAACGCACGGAAACACTGTTTACCTTCCCGCCAGAGGGGTACCTATTTATCTACTTGCACTTTGATGTGCTTTCGAACTGCTAGGTTGGCAGGAGCAGGGACCGAGCAATGGGAGCTCACCCTGTCGTGGGGATTAAAACCGCCGACCTTCTGATTGGCAAGTCCTAGGCTCAGTGGTTTAATCCACAGCGCCACCCGTGTCCCTGCTTCTAACGAGTAGCCCAGCCTATTTGTACCTTGGGTAACCAGATGCCAAAATTTCCATGAGTCCTTTTAAAGTGCCGCATCTCCCAATGCTTTCCACTGTTGCTCATAATATATTTGTTTCCTACTTTTCAGTAATTGCTTCTCAGCCTTTTGGCTAAGATCAAGTGTAGTATAGTAACACATCAAACATTTAAAACTAAATACAGATTAAACTATTTACAATCTGCTATTTAAAGGCCACATCATAAGGGTTAATATCCCACCACAGTTGTTTCTAATTCAGAGTTAGAGAGGTTGATCACCTGTCTCTTGAACAGGCATGGAACAAACACAGGTATATCCTTTACTTTGTTGCTTGCCAGATCAGATCCAAGAGGAACAACCTCTGAAGAGGAAATTCTGGACTTCTAAGCCACAGAGTGCCTTAGTGTCGGGTAGGCTTAGTGGAAAAGGGGCTGCATGCTGTGAAAATTTATCAGTTGATGGTCTCAAGACACCAACAACCTAATGTAGAGCCATGCTGGCAGTGCAGAGTTTGACATTGTGCATGAGATCGTGCAAAGTTGTTATCATTGCAGCACCATTTCTGAGTGAGGTCTATCCCTAGGGTACATAAGAACTCTGGACAGGCTTCAATTGATAAGCTGTGCTTTTAGGATTGTCACAGTGGCACATCCAACTCAACAGCCTATCAGCCAACCAAGTTCAAAGAGATGGTTCACCAAAAACACATGATGTCACTATCTATCCTCCTGCTAATCTTGAGCACCTCATCTGGTAATTTAAGGTAATTTCTGAAAATGAAGTTTGGGGTTTTAGACTGAAGCCATTGATAGCCCACATGCCTTACTTAACATCTCACTCTTGACTGCAGTCCTTCTGATCTCACACTTGTAGAAATCATGGGCACACTGTTCGTTGATGCTCTGGAACTTTAATAGGACCTGGCCAGTGTCCCCTAGCTTGTGCAGACCGTGATCATTTAACAATAGCCCTTGATATAGCAGTATAAAAAGGAGAGAAAATCAGTTGCATAATGAAGGACTTAAAAAAAAGAAAGGGGTATATGTTCCCCTACAAATAGGTGTGTTACTTTATACTCAGTAGTGCAATAGTGCATCCTGGTGGACAAGCACCAGATTACTTCATTCAAATGAGCAGTTCATTATGATAGGTGTAGCAATTGAAATGGCAACTGCTGCCATTGAAAAGACAATAGAGAAGACCAGTAGGGTTTTCTCGTGTATAATTCTGCTCTGCTATTTCCATATGGATTCTCTAGTGGAGAGCTGGGATATGTGATGTTAAGGAGATGATCTTGTTCCTTTGGGCTCCTCATCTATTGCTTAAATATGGAAATTTTTCTGCAAAGTTGAAAAGTGGAGGGTAAGCAAAGTTGTAAAGTGGAGGTTAAGTTGTAAAGTTGGAGGTTAAAGAAAAGATAAAAATAAAAATAAATCAGTCTCATGCGCATATCAGCACTTTCAAGGTAGGGATGGGCAAAATGGTCCTAAACCAACTAACCAACCAACCAGCCACATCATGAGCTCAACCACAGGTCTGTTCCATTCTATTTCTGCATTAATCCATATTTTCTTGTTTAAAATCTGCAGAAACATTTGCATTTAAATATGTGTTTTCTCTCAAACTATGGGTCATAATCATATATTCTTTCTTTCTTTCTTTCTTTCTTTCTTTCTTTCTTTCTTTCTTTCTTTCTTTTTCTTTGCCAAGGACATTGAGGAGCTCAAAAGCCAGTGAATAACTAAGTTAATATGTGCACAGTAGCTCAAGATATCTGGATTAGGTTGGTTCATACTCCAAGACATAAACATCGAATTTCTCAAGCATTCTAATTCATCCCATTTCCATCCAAAGAAGAGAGCCTCTGCTACACATTCCAGTTCTGTTTCAGACATTCTTTACTTGATTAGGTGTGTATTTACATAAACATATCACCAAGGACAGTTTTGACATTTGCACCGTGTATTTTGCTACCACACATTTCCTGAAGGGAATGTTTGCTGACCAGTTGCTATCTTTAGATGTTTCAAGAGGCACTTAGTTTAAATGGTGGTGATGAATTCAGTACAGTGGTACCTTGGTTTAATAACAGTTTAGTTTAAGAAAAACTTGGATTAAGAACGCTGCAAACCCGGAAGTAGGTGTTTTGGTTTGTGAACTTTGCCTTGGAATAAGAACATGTTTCACTTCCTGTTGAGTGTGTTCCATTTGTAAATTGAGTCCCCCACTGCTATGGGAAAGCACACCTTGGTTTAAGAATGCTTTGGTTTAACAACAGACTTCCGAAATGGATTAAGTTTGTAAACCAAGGTACCACTATAGTAAGCAAAGCATCATAATTGTCAAGTGCACTTTAAAACTATTCAAGAAGGGGCCTTTTGGTGTTTGCAAAAAAAATCCCCACCAATGCACCGTGTGTTTGCCTGTGGATCATATTTCATAGTACCTCACCAATCAGCTTTGTTCACCTGATGATGTCATTGAGGGTAAGTGAAATCAATGGAGAGTGAGAGCAAGATGGGGTGATGTGAATTCTTCTTCTTCTTCATACCCCAACCATCTGGCTGGGTTTCCCCAGCCACTCTGGGAGGCTCCCAACAGAATATTAAAAACACGATAAAGCATCAAACATTAAAAACTTCCCTAAACATGAACATGTTGCAAGGAGTGCTATGCTGAACAGCCATAAAAGGAGGATTTCTTTTTAATGCACCGCTGGAAGTGTTTGCAAAAACAAAACAGCCATTTAATCTCTGGGCTAGATAACCTCCTTATAGATCCATTTGTTTTTAATGAGAACCCACTAATTTTACACTCTGCTAGCAATAACTCTTAACTCCATATGAAAAAACTTTTTCAGGGACAGAGGAACACCTATAATTGAATCTAAGATTACATTTGCTTCATATTAACCCCAAACTCTTAAGCAATCAATGGCTACCCGATTTCAGTAGCAGTTCCTTAAAATGATTGAAAAACCTTATGAGTAGTGATGAAAAGTATAAAGCAGTATTGATCTCTTGCTCTGGGACATTGACTTACACTGTAAGCAAGTCTAATGCTGAAAGAAATGTACTCCTTTTCCTCCTTAGTTGCTTGTAAGCAAATACACAGATTTTTAAACTAATCACAAAGTCTGTTTTATAAGTAAAGAAAACCCCAGAAACCAAAATATGATCAGTTCAAACAGAGACAGGAGCAATACAGTTATTGTACAATGCATATTTTCCTCACTTATCTTTTACTGAGCAAATAGGCTTACACTGGAAGGAATAATCACTTTGTATGTAATAAAGTATATACTTGTAACTAACCCCCCCCCCCCAAAAAAAAATCCATTTCAAATAAGCAAAAACAGATTACCATGTCATTTTGCATTTGAATCTCCCCCTGCCCCAGTAGAATGTACACCACAGTTGTATTGAATGTTTGCGCTTGATCTTTGCCACCACATGATAAAAGGTTTGTCTAAACAGAGATAAGATGAAGCGGGAAGGGATTATGTTCAGAAGCAGTGCTCGAGAGGATTTTGACGTGATTTACAAATCAAAACTTTCAGATTTCTTTCTGGGAAGCCTAACTGTAAACAAAGAATGACATAGTTTGGGGTTTTCATGACCAGCTAATGACCCAAATGATTTTGCACAGAGACTGGTTTGTCAAGAATGGGGTGGCTAAGAGTCTTTCCATTTTCTTACCATCATATCCGAAGTCTTTTGTTCTGCAGACATGTCTTCCTCCATCCAGTTAAATACAGTAAACATTGATGAGAGTCTCAAAGTTACTCTCATCTTTTTGTTTATATGATGCAAAAAAATGCCTCCAAAATTCATAAGCATACTGGTGATTCCATCGCTTGTGTGTGTTAAGTGTGTGTTTTGTAGCCTAGAACTTCCAACATTTGATATGTTTCCATACATATTCCATTCAACCTACCTCACAAAAAAGAATTAAATTGGGCATCCCTTATCAATAAGCAGAGCCCTTTCACAGTTGTCTTCATTCTAGAATGATAAACACCCAATTCTGGATATGGGAATGGCTTCCATACGTCCGGGTTTCCCCCGATACATCCAGTAATTGGGCTGCTAAAACGGCATCCGGATTTTCACTTTTGGGAATAAACTGAGTTATCTGTTTCAGGGGTGGATTGGTATTTTCCACAATACATAATTTACTGAGAAATGCTTGTGTTTTGTGAATTACTGTAATGTGAGTTTTGGAAAGAACAGCCCTGAAGGAAATTTATTTATGTACATATTGATTTTTGAATAATTAAAAAATTGCGGAGGGGGCTGGAGTGGTGGATTGTACATGGCTCATTTACTTTATCAAATTTGAGGTTCAGAATTAACATTCCATACATCTACAGCTAGGACCTGTAACAAAATGTTGCAGTGTATCCTCAATGCATCATAGATACTGTCAGAGCCGCCCGAGGTCCCAGCTCACAAAGGACCAACGCTGCTTCGTTGTTAAGTACAAAAGTCTTTATTGAAGTTCAGTTTCACTTCCAGAGCCGCAGCGTGCAGCTCTACGTCTCAACTCTCAGACCGCTGATGCTCCGTCTGAGTCTCCTCCCCCCAGACACCAATTTAAGACTCTAGCCTTACTCCACCTCTTCCTCTGTTCTTTCCGCCTCTGGTTCCGCCTGTCCGTTGGGGTCTCGCCCTTTCTAGACTCTTCTGACACTGAATCCCCTGAGCCTTCCCCCTCCCTCCTGCGGGCTTTAGGAGCTGGTTCCCCATCCGGGTCTCCTGCTGTCCCCCGCGCCTGTACATTTGAACTTGGCGCGCGCGCCCAGCCAGCAACTTTCCTCCTGACCGTTTCACTGCTGCTGTCACTGCTTCCCCCTCTGGGGGGGCTAGCTGCAACTGACCTCCCCTCCGTTGGAGGCGTGGTCAGCCCTGACTCACTTTCTCTCCCCGCTGGAGGAGACGCTGGCCCTGACACATGTGACTCTTCCCCCCCACTACGCTCTGGTGGGGAAACTGGCCCTGATCCCCCGCTGCTGCTTTGGGGTTCCCCGCTGGCTCCTTGTTTCTGGTGCGTCCCCCCTGGGACCCCCCTTGCCCTGACAGTCGGCGCCCCCTTCTGGGAATCTTCTGATTCGCTGGAGAAGCTCATGGAATCTCTCGGGCCACTCTCATACTCCCCTACGCTGCCCTCGGATTCTTCCCCTTCGCTCTCCATTTCCTCTCTCCCCTGTGCTCCTGCTCCTGAGCCCCTGACAGATGTGTTAATATTCAGGGTTCCAGTCAGTTTTCATGCCCTTGTCCAGCTAGAAATATAAAAAATCTGTCAATTTTGGTTTCTCCAAGTTTCTCCTTTTTCCAGAAGTTCAGTTTGCCACATTGAATATCAATTGGTCAAGCTAACTGAGACTGATGGGAGGACACTTGGCTGAGAAAGGCTGTTCTAGTAGCTTTCATAAAATAGAAATAATTATCTAAGATGCTGAAAAGTATACCATTCTCCAATAACTCAGTGTTTTAGGGGTAATTTGAACAAAAGTCTGATACCAAATATAGTTACTTGGAACTATGTCCCACTGAAGTTTGGAGGAGCACACATTACAATTGTTACAAGTGTCCATTTATTGATCCCTACCTGGTCTATAAAATACGTATAGATGTATAGCACAACATGATTTGTCCTCTTCATAATGCAAAAGTCTCTTTAGGGAAGATTATTTCTATGGACTGCTCCACAGTTATCATAACACATACTCTCTGAGTATTTAATGAGAAGTACTTTCTGATAAGCATCCTTCGGACTGTTACTGCCGTATTCTTTTTTACACTGACAGCTATGAGACAAAGGATGAAGTAAAATGAGGAAGAAGTTATGTTCTAGTGGCAAATTCCTATCTCAGCCCCCAAATTAGTTCTCAGAATATTTTTATTGCTCAGTCCAACATCACTGCAAAGTTTCCTCCAAAGCCTTTTAAGTAGCTTAATAGATGGGTCTGGTTCAAAACCACGATAAATTCTGCTTTCTGCATCTAAAAATCCTTATTTTAAGGTTGACAGGGAGCTATATTCCAGCTTCCAATTAAAGATAACCTTATTCAAAACATACTTCTGTGTGCTTCAGCGATACTTAACGACAGAAGAGTCTCCTGGGAGCATTGTGTTTCGAAATGTAGTGGTGGTAAATCAAGGCACAGAATGCCAAAAGCAGGAGATACTATCTATTCAAGGACACATCTTTTATATTTCACCTCCAACTGAACCATTAAACAGAAAGGAAAAGAATGGATCCCTGCTTCTTCTTTTGGCCTCATCCAAAGTGTCTACAGGAGAACTTACTGCGCTACAGCCTTAATTGTCCTTGGGGACTTGAAATGTTTAAACTGGTTTTGGTTTTCATAGTTAGAGGGAAATGTATCTTTAAAAAAAAATACACACAAGAATATCATGTTGGCTAACCGTAGACCATTGGTTTAACAATCAACTCTGGGAATTGTAGCTAGTTCTGTGAGTGGAATAGGGGTCACCAAACAATTCTCAGCACCCTTAACAAAGCACAGGCCCCAGAATTCTTTGGGGGAAGCCATGACTGTGCTATAAATATATGATGTGATTGTGACCTCGGTGGATCGCGCCATTTTAAGAGGATGTATCAATATCAGAGCAAATGTCTTAGTGAATATTTCTCTTTCGCACTAGTAAAGCTATGTTCTTTTAGCAGGAGGAAAGACCACTTCAGTTTTTAAAGTAGTAATTAATAAAGCTGGCAAAAAGCATTAAAAATGGAATCTTCATATAGTGCGGCTCATACATTTATTAATTATATATTTCATTATATATGGGTAGGAAGCTTTCCAAAAGTGCAATTACTGTCTGGAGTGGGAAAACCTCACCTTAGTTCAGCAATGACCTTGGATTTGTATGCATAAAAGCATTGCAATAATCTATGGCCTAAGTAATATGGCCATGATATTCTTTACTGTACAAGGCCAGACAAAATGAGTTTTGCAAGACAATATCACGGAGAATGAAAACCTCCTCTCCAAAACTCTGGACAGAATTGAAGAGATCTGCTCACTCTGTTGGAGCATAACTTGTATACAACTATCCTGTTTCACTGAAGTGGAAAGCTTTTTAAATGAACGTGGAAAGTTCTGCTTCAAAGAAAGTACCTTCAAAGCTGAAAGCAGTAAGAAAGCCCTTGCAGTTTTTCAGAGACGTGTTCAGATGTATAATCTACACACCCCTAGATTAAAGAGCCATGGTTGTCTGTGGTGTACACACACACTTCTCTTTTCATCATAGTGCCTCTGGTCCTCAATGTGTCTACTCAGAAGTAAGTCCCACTGAGTTCAATGGGATTTACTCCCAGGCAATAGTGTTTCCAGCATGAATCACCACAGAAAGCCAAAAAACCCGTTCAACTGAATATTACAGTGGATCAAAAAAGGAAAAGAGCACACATAGTTGTACTATGAACAGTGAATGCTATAATATACTACTTTCAACTCTCTACAGTGACATATATATCCAGACTCCAGTCCATGTTGCTGCTTTTGTGGATTGATCTACCTGAACAGTTCAAAAAATATTCTGATCCAGATGTTGAAAGCCAATCCATTTTTATTGGCTATTACATGATTTGAAAGAAGACCTTCTTCACAGAAGCCACGTTCCAATAATCTTAATATGCATTTGGTGTAATCTTCAAGTATCTAGATATATATCTAGGAAGACCTGTAGCCCAGCTGCACTGCTTCTTGAAGTGACTTGCTTTGAAATGCTAGACAACATCAAAGCTTCTCACAGTATGCTGTAAGAAGTCCGGCCTCTGAAGTTTGTACACACTGAATCTGGAAAAAAGCCATTTTAAGCTATGGATAAGATAACTTGTGCACACATAAGAAGGGACATTGCTACTTTGATTTTGTGCTAACTCCTATGACTGGATACCTTCCTGCGTGCACTCATATATGTAGATCAAAAGTGGATAAGGTCTTTAAGGAGAAAGAAGTATCGTCACTTTTCATTTTCTTTTCTTCTTTTTTTCAAAGGGAGGTATATGGACATGGCTCCCAGTAGTAGATTTCTATGCAGCAAATCAACCATAAAGCTGTCACAGCCTAAAATTGGCCGCTGTTTCTTTAATACAAAAGGAACTGAGTCAGCATGAATCGGTGGCCTACAATGAATGGCAAAGCCTGAATGACTCATGCAACCTTTCACCTGCACATGCTTGTATATATAGGGTGGTCATTGATGGTCTGTTTGCTGTGGTGTGGGTTGGTTGGATGGTAGAAAGTTGGTTGAGTTTAGTATGTATAAAGCTGTTGGTCATTGTTGGAGAAGGCTTTTTTTAGAATACAGTGGTACCTCGGGTTACATACGCTTTAGGTTACAGATGCTTCAGGTTACAGACTCTGCTAACCCAGAAATAGTACCTCAGGTTAAGAACTTTGCTTCAGGATGAGAACAGAAATCGGGCTCCGGAGGCACGGCAGCAGCAGGAGGCCCCATTAGCTAAAGTGGTACCTCAGGTTAAGAACAGTTTCAGGTTAAGAACGGACCTCCCTAACGAATTAAGTACGTAATCAGAGGTACCACTGTAAAAGCAGCAATACTCTGCAAAGTACTATTTCTGCCAACTAGGGTCCAAGGACCAGGCAAAGGAGGCAAAGGAAGTCAGAACCTTTTCATTTTCAAACACTGACAAAAGTCATTTCTGATCATTACTTGTGGAATAACGCTGGTCTGTAGCTTCTCGTTTGCAGTTCTATGACCAGAGAAAAACTCAGCAAGGTTAAAAGCAAAGCAAACTTAAGTAGACATCTGGAATCCTGGTCACTTCTCCTGGGTATAAGATTCAGGGCAAGGACATCCACTCAAAATTACTAAGACCTCTTAGTATTTCACTCAATATTCTGCATAGTAAATACTCCAAATATTCCTAGAAAAAAAGTCCTAGAAAGCTACTAGTGGATTTAATTTATTTATATGATGTTGGATGTCTCTCTGTGTATTCAAATCAATTTTATTTGTATTTTTTAAAATGCCCTACTCCTCTTTGCTTGCCTCTGCTGCCTTCAGGAGTGGGTCAAAGTGGCAGGGAGATGAGGAAGGGGAATTCTCATTGCATGAGGAAATGCCAATTCACATTTATTTATTGAGAGCACTTCAGCCAAAAGGGTCCCCAGAGCGGCTTACACAAAATCAAAACAAGACACTCCCTGCCTGCAGGCTTACATTCTAATTAATAAATAAATACATATACAGCTCACAAGTGGAAAGGGACAAGGAGGGCAGAGGGAAATAAAACTCAAAACTCAGGATCACATTTGTAAATAGTTTTTTTCTATACTGGGGACTGGGAGACCATATAACACCGGACCTGAAAGACCTACATTGGCTCTCAGTATGTTTGCAAGCACAATTCAAAGTGTTGGTGTTGACCTTTAAAGCCCTAAACAGCCTCGGCCCAGTATACCTGAAGGAGCATCTCCACCCCCATCACTCAGCCTGGACAATGAGGTCCAGCTCCAAGGGCCTTCTGGCGGTTCCCTCGCTGTGAGAAGTGAGGTTACAGGGAACCAGGCAGAGGGCCTTCTCGGTAGTGACACCTGCCCTGTGGAATGCCCTCCCACCATATGTCAAAGAAATAAACAACTATATGACTTTTAGAAGACATCTGAAGGTAGCCCTGTTTAGGGAAACTTTTAATATTTGATGAGTTATTGTATTTTAATATTTTGCTGGAAGCTGCCCAGAGTGGCTGAGGAAACCCAGCCAGATGGGTGGGGTATAAATAAATTGTTGTTGTTGTTGTGGCCAGCAGACACAGTCCAGGGCCATAAGGTGCCTGGTGGAGCTGGGCCTCCAGGAAAGCAGAGGCAATGAACCCTGCTTCCTATCTCTCCCACTGAGGCAGCCTGATGAAAATGGCTGCCCCCAGATGACAGATGACAGATGAGGAATCCAGTAATTATTAAATTCATGATAACACAAGACTAGTTCTGAGTGAACTCCAGTGCCTTAAAAAAAAAAGTTTAGGGGTACTCTCATTTTCCTACTCTTATTGAAATACTGCCCCTCAATGAGGCCAAACTTAGATTCACAAAATGTTTAGGGGTGTGCGTACCCCCGCATCCCCCAGAAAAAAGCGCTGGTGAACTCTATTCACTATTCTATACAGGCAATGATTTTAAAACGAACACTGGAGATATGGAATATCTCTCTGTCTCCCTGTCTGTGTATCTATCAATATCTCTCTCTCTCTCAACACACACAAAAGATTTAAGGATTAGCTTTGAATGAAACTCTCACTGTTGAAAGACTGATGTAAGGAAACAGGAGATCGGGTGCCTTTTAAGATGACACCTTGGACAGGAGCATTGGGAAACGCAACAGAATTTGACCAAAATAGAATATTGCAGCTATACACAAACTGAAGTGATGACTATTGATTGAATCATTAAGCTGAAATATATTGTAATGGTGGCCCTGTTTATTGGCTTTTCCTTTTAAAGTACTTTTCATTGTCTGATGATAATGATTAGGTGTAATTATGTTAAGGTCAAACAATTCATATAAATCAGTCGCTGATGTGGGGAACAGCCTAAGGAAATGAATTAAGACCTTGGTTGGGTGGCTTTTATTGGTGATTATTCATTGTTATGTGCCCCCTCCCCCCCGTATTAAACTCTCTCAAGGGCAAGCCCATCAACCTAGTTTGTTCTGACAATCTCCTTTTGAGCTGTGTTTTGAATAGAGCCAAGTATAAAAGTGATTTGACTGGCTCCATCTTTCAAACAAAATTGATAACTCTTGTTTGCATGTTCCCACCTCCCCACCAACCTGCCTAATTTTCTTCTCTATGAGGTGCACATTCAAATCATGTTGGTATTGTCAGTAACACTTTTTTGAACGGCTTTTATAGTTGTTTTGTATTATCAGGGAATAATTGTCATTAAGCTCTGTGCTAGATCTTCCATGCGAAACACAGCCTAAACCAATTGTGAACTGAGTGATCTGCTGAGTTCCTCCCTTCTATGCAGTTGCAAGGCATTAGCAAAAACAGGAGATTGTCGAAACCCTTTGTGACAGTAGCAGAGCCTGACCTCCCATCACTGGCATCGATGTGGCCTACTGGGAAGGAGAGGCATTGTGATGGTGAAGTTGGCATGGTGCAAATCCAACAGCTGGAGCACTGGATTGGCTCATGGTGTGCATCTGCACTGCACCAACCTGACCACTGCCTTGAGCTGTGTTTATTATTATGATTTTCATTTGCGTGGCAAGACCCTCATTCGCATAAAGAAATTCACACAGACACAGAATTTTTGTTTAAGGTTATTGGGCAAATTTTTTGGCCACAACTTTATTGATTACAGGAAATGTGAGCAGTATTGGCTTAGGCATTGGCAAAAGACTATATCTGACTCCTGCCCCATTTGCAGGAAGTCTGTAAGGGTAAACCACCCAAAGGGAAACTGCTTCGGGGGAACCCGCCTGTACCTCCCCTGGTATTCCCAGAGGCCTGGCATGGCCCTAGCCCCTCAAGCAGATTTCGGACAAGATCCAGGCCCCGGATTCCTTTAATGGAATACCCTTGAAATGGAGGGGCAGGCAATGGCTGACCTCCCCTCCCCCATTCAACAATAAGCCAATGCCTAACCGCCAAACCTTACAAAGTTGTGACGATTGCTAAAAGGTAGGCAAAAAGCAAGTGGCTCAGGCCAATTTGCCAAATGGAAAAATTCCTGCCCTGTCCCCGACCCAAGATGGGCAACCAACTGAAGTCCAAAGCAAGGCCAGAGGACCCCTAAATTAAAGGGAGGGTGGGCGGGTGTTCGGCAGCAGAAAGCAGGTGCCTGGCACATGTCGTGCTGCTGCTTTTATACCTTCCCATGATCACCCATTCAAACTGATTGGGTAATCGTGGTGCCACCCTGGCGTGAGGGTGATGGCTCCACCCATTCCAGGGTGGGGGGACTGGGTTGAGGGCCTGCCCACAACCAGGACCATCTATTAAGATGACCCCACTTACTCATTGCTGCATACAAATATATATATATATATATATATATATATATATATATATATATATATGAGAATCTCAAAGCAACTTACAGCAGCACAAGACAAAAACAAGTAAAATCAGTTGAAAAGCAGATAGGAAGAAAACAAAAGACAAATCCTAAAGTATTCATTAAATAGTACTACAGAAAGGATAAACATTTCTTCACCTAAAAAATAAAATAAAATGCACCAAGTCCCTCTAAAGTAACTGTCATTTCTTTCTTTTTTTCATATTTATTTCATATTTCCATATTTATAAAACACATCCGTGGCATATCTACACATTAAATTGAAATTACAAACATATTGTTCTATTTTTCACAAGCAAAAACAAGAGGTGGAGGAATCTGCAAGCAGTCAAATGTACCAAGCACAACAGAATATCAATGTTTAATTAAATTTACAAGCTAAAAGTCCCAAGAATCAGCTGTTTGCTTTGAGATGTTGTTTCTCAGGATTTCTTTCTTTCTTTTTAACCAAATATTTATAGGAAGGGATCTTTTCCCTGCAGATTTTAGTGTAGCTGAGATTTCTCTTGTGAATTTGAGTTTAATAGATTCAAATCAAGAAATACAATAGTCCTGTCTCATCCATTCAGTAACGTTCAGCCATTGTTCTGACATTGTTTCTGGCAGAAGACAAATGGAAGATTGAACGCCAAAGGGACCTTTACGCTGTCACCTGTCAGGAGAACATAAATCCTCTAGGTCATTGTTACACAGAAAACAAACTGATCCGTTACTCTTAAAAGTCTCCTATCCAGGAAATAACACCTCTCTGCTGTGAGACACCTGTATTTTGACAAATACAAATTCTTGCAAACACCATCCTTGGAAACAGTGTTAGCAGTTATGAACAGCTGATTTCCTCCTATTATATTGGGTTTATCAATACCTGTCTTTAAAAACTATTTGCCAGAGATATATTCAGCCCCTACAGCTTCCTCGATTACAATGGCACTGTGATCGGAGAAGGGGAGTTTGCAAGAAACCTCTGAGCCATGCAGTTTCTAAAGCAGTGTCACAGTGGTGCTTGGGAAGCTGCCCTATGCTGTGTCAGACCCTTGGTCATTTAGCTTAGTATTATCTACAATGACTGGCAGAAGCTCTCCAATGTGAGCCAGTGTGGTGTAGTGGTTAAGAGCAGTGGACTCGTAATCTGGTGAACCGGGCTCGCTTCCCCGCTCCTCCACATGCAGCTGCTGGGTGACCTTGGGATAGTCACACTTCTCTGAAGTCTCTCAGCCCCACTCACCTCACAGAGTGTTTTTTGGTGGGGGAGGAAGGGAAAGGAGAATGTTAGCCGCTTTGAGACTCCTTCAGGTAGTGATTGTTAGGATTTTTATCTATTCGAGTTGCTCCAGCAAGTGGTACTGTGGTACTATGATTTGTGCACATCATGTGAGTGTCTGAGAGAGCGTGAGAAAGGAAGTCTGTATTTTCTATTCCTGCTGAGTACTGTTGGACGTTAGTTTCACTTCTGTGTGTGTCACGAGTTCTGTACTGGTGTTCAGAGGGCATAGATGTACTGATGGAGTCTCTGTATATAAGACTATAAATAAAGTAGTTTTAGAACTACGATTGAGTCCTTCTTCTGCTGTGATATGCCAGAAGACTGGAATGATCTTTTCAGGAGAGAAGGGTAGCTTATTACTGGTCTGTTTGGACTGAGGGAGATTTACGACCAGAGAGGACCACCAGAGAGATGCTCCAAAGACCTGGGAAGTTGGCAGCCATTCCCGGGGGGGGGGGGGGCGTTTTTCCAACAGTGATAAGGCAGGATATCAAATCCAAACTACTCTTCTTCTTCTTCTTCTTCTTCTGACCAGTAGCAGATGGTGCCACTCATCTTATCTTCAAGCAGGACTTATCCACACCTTGGCTTGTCCCACTTCTGTCCCCTGGGGAAAACCCACAATTTAGTGCTGAATAAGAACAAACAGCAATCAGGTTTGAGTTGCTGGGGAGCCCAAGTGGGGTTGTTCTGTTGCACTTATCCCTTGGTTGTGGGCTTCCTAAGAGACATCTGGTTGACCACTTTGAGAACATGATGATGGACTAGATGGGTCTTTGGTCTGTTCCAGCAGTTCTTATATTATGTTCTTATATTAGTCGCTGAATTCTGTTAGTGCAGCCAGCATAGCCAATGATCAGGGAAGATGAGAGACATAGTACAAGGCCGCTCCTCTTCCCAGAGGAGCAGGGTTGCAGGCCAGCCTCGTGCACTCCCCGTGAACAGAGATCTGGGTGTGTAGATCTTGTCTGAAGCCCAGGAAGTGGCTAGGGCCATGCCAAGACCCTATCGGGAACCCTGGGGGAGCTTGCAGTTGATGTACATCAATAGGGCTCCCCCTACTTGTGGTTGACCCTTACTAGACTACCTGCATGGTGGGCAGGAGTCATATATAGTCGGTTCAGTTCCAATGCCTAAGCCAATACCGCTCACATCTGTAACCAATAAAGTTGTGGCCTTAATTACCCTATTAACCCAAAATATTGGTGTCCATGTGTTTTATTATCCAAGAAATGGGGAGGGCTTGGGGCCTTGCTATGCAACAGCATCTGAAGGACATCATGTTGGTTACTCCTGCTCTATGGAAATGAAGTCTACTACAACAGTTTTAATTAATATTCATAAAAAAGGATATTAATTCTGAGTTTTAACCTGAGCATAAAATAACTTTTGTTGATTTCTCTTCTTTAGTAATTATTATTATTATTATTATTATTATTATTATTATTATTATTATTTTATTTATATGCCAATCTGATTGGGTTGCCCCAGCCACTCTGGGCGGTTCCCAACAAAATATTAAAAACACAATAAAACATCAACCATTAAAAACTTCCCTGAACAGAGCTGCCTTCAGATGTCTTCTAAAAGTCAAATAATTGTCTATCTGTTTTACATCTCATGGGAGGTCTCAAGAAGGCCCTCTGCCTGGTTCCCTGTAGCATCACGTCTTGCAGTAAGGGAACCACCAGAAGGTTACAGTTATTATTACTACTTCATCCTTAAGGGCAACAAGTATTTTGGAGAGTTCACCATGAATATCAGATGCCATGGTGGGACCTTTCAGATACTGAATATATGGGAATTTGTCACCACAATCGAAGGCATAATTTATAACAAGTGTTCTGGAATCCTGATGCAGACTTACAATAGTTTGCTAATTTCTGAAGGCTTTTGCTTCTGATCCTGCTTATTTGTTGGATTTCACTAGAGGAGGCTTATTTGTACATTTGTAAATATAAAATATTTCAATCTTTCTCTTCCTTCCCCATCTGAGTTCAACTTGCACATCCACTCTGCAGCACTTGCCTCATCTAAGCAAGAAAGTTGCCTTTCCTAAAACTAGATGTTCTTCCAGCAAATGGTAAATGCTAACAAATTTTCATGGAGATGTTAAATGGAAACTATGGAGCTATGAATTTAAGATGGGAAAAATTAGAAATTGAGAGGAAGTCTAAAATTGGCATATTTACTCAGACTACAAGTAGAGTGCTGTGAAATTCCAACATGGGTAAATACTACCAAACTTTTCAGAGGTATAGGAGAAGCATCTTCCATTTTAGGTGGCAAGTCCATATTGTTTAGCATCACATATAGTTTGGGCTTAAGTTGTAGGCAAAGGAGAAGACAACTCACTACTTCAGTATATTCTTCAAGGCCACAGAGCTTCTTTCTACTCTGTGCTTTTGTCAGACTGATACAATACCATAGCAAATGGCCTTTTAAAAAATGAGTCAAGAGAATTGACGTACCAACCTAATTGTCAATTAGTCCTTTAATTGCTTACAGCTAATAAGATCAGAACACAGGTCAGCAATGAAATTGTCCCCTCATATTAACAACCAAGGCACTTTGGGAGGAAAGCCTGTTTAATGAGGGAAATCACAAGGTGGTTTGTTCAGCTAAATTTATTCTTACAAACTCAAAGCTGGGATGTTTCCTTCCTCTTTTGATTTTAATAATTATTAGCCTGTCAGACAAGTGCTCTCTGTGTGCGTCTATATATTGCAGTGACTAACAAAACAAATTTTTATAGCAAAAAACGCTAAAATTTATGGCATACATAAATTGAGATGTCTTTTAGAATTTAACTGAAATTGTGTTTCTCAAATATCCCTCTCCAAATAAGCTTCCCTATTCAGAGATTTGCAAAAGGTTGTGAATCTGTTTGCATGGGGTTGGATGTCAAAGAAGAGGGAAAGAGATATGTTTAAACAAACAGCCAGGTTGATGCTTTTTCCATCCAATCTAGCCATGGATATTTAATCCACTTGCAAGTTCATCTCCATCCGCATTTTGTGGAAATGAGTCACACATTGCAAGCAGCTTCCAGAGTTCCATTAGAGAACATTTCTTCTTCTGCACAATGTAAGTGGGCAATCAAACCACAATAGCAAACCAGGAAACTCCAGGAAATAAAGCCTCATTGCCATGGGAGCAGAGGTGTATCCCCACTTTTCTTCCAATCAGAAGTTGAGAGCTCTGGTTGCTCACATGGTTGTTAACAATGAGACAGATGTGTCTGCCTATGAAGAAGTCCCAGGGTTAATTTTTGGGTTCTGTACGCACATTACCCCTTCATGGATCACTGCCTTGCCGTGGTGAAGGGGCTTGAATAACTCCAAGAAGCTCTGAGCTATGCCGTGCAGGGCCACCCAAGATGGACAGGTCATAGCCGAGAGTTTAGACTAAATGGGATCTGCCTGGAGAAGGAACTGGCAAACCACTCCAGTGTTTTCCCAAGAAAATTCCAAGTACATAAAAAAGGAGAAGCTTTGCGAAGAGAGTTTCCAAGGCATGCTCTGGTTCTTAGAGTCACAGAGAGTTGAACACAACAAAGACGACTAAACAACAACACACATTACTCTCAACACAAGTGCAAGCTGACACTGCATATGAATGAACATGTGTGTGAAAGAGCGTAAACTTGTTCATTTGTACAGTCCAGCTATTGGGATGTTCTCACATTGTGCTGTACCTGGATACAACTCATCTGCACCTATGTTCATGAGAAAGTTTACCTACAATGAATTTAAAACTTACCACGTGTAGCACAGGGGTTTCACTCAGAGGGTTTCACTGAAATTAACGTACCTGAGTTAGTCCTGTTCATTAATTTCAATGGTTCTACTCTGTGTAGCACTAGCATCAACTACAACCCAATTATTTTCAGGAATTGGCGCTTATGGTGAAATAAGCACAGGAGAAGCCCATATATCTCACAGAACGATGTGAATGTCCCCTTTGAGATGCACAGAAAAGCACAGAAACATGATGTTTAATGTATACATGCTTCTTCTTTTACCAAGCATTTTCCAACAAACAAATATGTCCCTAGAGTCTAAAGGTGCTTACCTGAAAGGTGAAGGGAGGTGTTTGCGTGTAGAAACATGATGCTATAAGATCCTGTGGTTGCTTAGTATCTGCAACCCAATTCCCCATTTTTTTGGTTCAGCAAAACAGCCAGTATGGGTTAGGGATGAAATGTGGTGGAAGATGGAAGCAGCAGCCCCCTCCATGTCCCATTCAAACCAACCAATAGGTAGCAATGTTCCCTTTTTGTCTTTGAAACAAGATTAGCAGAAAGACAATTTTAATGTTATTCCATTTGATCTGGTTTTCTGCTTTTATTAATACAGTTCCTTTGTGCATTCTAATGAAGATTGGGTTCAGTAAGGTTGACAGTTTCACAGTATTCCTACAGCAATAAAACTCCAGGCCAAAACCATAGATATAAATATAGCCATTGGAACATAAATGTGTTCTAGTTAAAGTTATTGCCTTATACTCAAAATAGAAAATACAGGAGCACTACAACTGTATAAATCCATATTTCTCAGAGCTAATAAAAATGTTCAAGAACATAAAGTACCAAAAGCAATGTGTACGTCTTTCTTTGTGGCTCTGAGATGGCGTAATGCCATTAAAATAATCAACTGGTGTGCATGACAAATAAAACCCCTTATCAAAATAGAAGGCAAAAGACTGTAATGTTTGGAGCGTTTTGTGCCTTTGTGATTGGTGTACTTTATATGGGTGTGCTTGTTTCACAATTCAGAAGTCAAGCAGTGTACAAAGGAGAACTAAATATTTCACCCTTCAATAGATATAGATATGTGTTTAAAAAAAAAACCAGTAACTTGCATGGCAATAATAATAAGTCATGTACAGCAGCTAGAAGAAAGGAAGAAAAAATGGTCCATAAAGTAATGTATTAATGAAAGACAACTCTGACACACACACTATATTAATTGATCTCCTTGCTTTGATCAGTGCTATTATCTGTATGATCTACAACAAGTGCTTTAGATTTTGCCATTTATTTCTTTATTTGAGCATTACATTTGTATCCACCCTTCACCCAAGAAGCTGATAGTTGTTCTTTAGCCTCTAAACAATCTATTGAGGAAGGTGAAACGGGATGATTTGGCCAAGGCTTTCCAGTGAGCAAGCTGCTGAAACGCCTGAGCTGGCAGGCATAAACAATACTTAGACTTTAATCATAGTTCATAAAGATCATAGAATTGGAGAGGACCACAGGGGTCATCTAGTCCAGCTCCCTGAAATACAGGAATCTGTTGCCCCACTGGGGTTCAACCCATGGCCTTGAGATTAAGAATCTCATCTTCTACCAATTTTGCTATTCCTACACCCACTTACTTGAACTCAGTGGGGCTTCTGAGTAGAACTCAGTGGGGCTTCTTGAACCCAGTGGGGCTTCTGAGTTTTGCTGCATTGCATTGCTAGAGTCTAACCCAGTAAACTGCTCTGGAGTGCTCTGGAGTAATGGTATAATGGCACCATCACTGCTATAAGCATCCCAGCACAAATGGACTACCCATTTCCTTGCATCAGTACCTAGGAGTTGGCTTCAACCAACCATACTAACAGCCTCGGCTTACAGTGTAGAGCAGTTTAATATGACTTGCCCAGATAAAGTAACAGAGAGCTTCAGTTGCATAATTTGTGAAGAGAAAGAATGGTCCAAGAAGTTTCTAGCTGAACTCTTACATAGGCTATGAAACCCCTCAAACAGCCTCTTATTTTTCTGCCTGCCATTTGTAATATGGGCAACAATAATGTTGACATTTCCAATACTGTACTATTGTAAGGATTGCAGAAATAATGTGTGTGGAGCATGTAGGAAGGGCAAATAATAACATAAATAACACTGATAATGTAGCAATTTCCAGAGGATTAAACTCAATGAAATGAATTTGCATATAAGTTTATGCCATAAAAAATTGTTAGTCTTTAAGGTGACAAAAAATGCTTAGTTATGATAACAGTATAACCCATATACATTAGTTATGTAATTGCCAATGATTTATATTTACAAAATAATATTTTTGCTTAACTTCTTCTTCTTCTTCTTCTTCTTCTTCTTCTTCTTCTGATAGCAGAATGTATTTGATGCTTACAAGAGTACTTCCATAACTTTACTAGACAGTAACATAAATAGTCCAGTTACACTTAAGGTAGCCCCCAAATGCCTTTGAAATGCAGCAGTCCACAGTCAGGCAGAGGTGCTGTCTTTTCAGTAAAGTTGCATGCAGGATTAAAGATATCACCTCCAATCTCCTGCTGGTTGCTGTTTCTGGGTGAGATTCCATCACAAAATGGCAAATAGAGGTTGCATGATTACAGTTGATTGGGAAGTCTTGCGCAACAAACCCACTTCCCCAAGACTGGACTTTTGTGATAAGGAAAGTGACAGGAAAACACAGTGGAAAGTGTGGGATAACTCTTGCAATGTCATCTAACCTCCTTGCAAACAAATCAGGATGAATGCCCATTAAATAGCCAACAACTTCTCATCTCCCTGGAAAGAAATCAGAATGAAAGGATGCTCAGCAAACAGGAAACATCCTTATATGCTGCCTGGAAACTTCCTTATATGTGCTCTGCAATGGTTTTTGGATGGGTCCTGGCTCCTTGTGTCAAATGTATTATAACCACCAGACAAGGTGTGGGGAGTAATCTGCCCGAGTCAAGTCCTACCATGGTGGTTCAGAAACTTCTTAGCAGTTCCACTCAATGCATCAATTGTAAATAGCATTCTCAGCTTGGTGAACACCTTGCTGACCTCTAAGCCGCGATGAGAACCTTTATTCACAAAGGCTTTCTGCAAGACAAAGAGCAGAGCTCTTCAGCTGGATCAAGGCAGCTGTACACAGACCCACGGGGGGCATTGTGCAGATATTATATTGCCGAACCCCCTATTTTTTCTTTCTATTGATCCACCTTGCTAACTGCCTGTTAGCATGAGACTTTTTTTTCTTTTTTCTTTTGCACAGCAAGAGATCAAGCAAGGTTAAGTATAAGGATTTTTGTGCTCCTAAAGTGTTTGCCCTTGTTGTTCCGTTTCAGAATCTTTAGAAGTCAAATGTGCTTATCTAGACATTTCAGGTTTGTGTCTGTGCATTTTAAAAATGATGCTCTCCAAAACAGCAAGATCATTAATTGAGTGGAAATTGTTTACCCAAAGCTCTCCTAAGGGGAGCCAGGCTGTAAGCTTTGCCACTAATGTATTATGAACTTCATCATCTCTTCTAAAGATCACCCTCAAGACCTAATCCATATATTTTGAAGTTCTAGTTTTAATATAATTTTACTGTGTCTGTCACCCACACATCAGTCCAACTGAACATGCTTCTTAAAAGTAAATCTGGATGTGAAAATTTCCACTTATTTCATGCTTCATTAGTATGGGTTGACTTTGCAGACAATATAGCAGGAGATAGGCATAAAGGCATCATCCTGCTCACTCACTAGCTGTACAGCGGCATGTAAATTTGAGATCTCTGTCTTTCTCATGAGTAAAACCACTGACCTCCAGTGCGATCCAACACATGTCCACTCAGATGTACATACCACGGAGTCGAATCCATATTTAAAGTAAACCTATTCAAATTAATGAAAATGTCTGACTTGGGTCCGTCTATTTCATTGGGTCTACTCAGCATATAACTTCATTGAATAGGAGCCATTAATTTCAATGCTTCTTACTATAAAATCGAAGCCATAATGAGTGAGTAGTTTCACAGGAGGGGGGTGTAGTAATAACCCAAAACAATTATAATAATTACTAAATAACTAATACTAAAATTGTAATAAAATAGTTTTTATTACTATTTTTATTTTTAAAAAAGAGAGTTTATGGGTCACTTTTAATGGAAAACAACTCAATTTTGGTGCCTTTCCCACATTTGCTTTTTTTTTTTTTTGCTCAAGATGCTTAAAAAATGTTAGATTCCATTTAACAGTCCTTAATTGCACCCTTTTAGAAGGACCTGCTTATTTTTCTTCTCTCCCCACTCCTCTAGGTAATCAGAATACGATGAAATTGCTTCTCCTTAGACCATTTAATTGTGCAGTACAAATACAATGTAATGGAAACACGGATTTATTTTTTATTTTATTTTTTAAAAAAGAAAATTCAATTCATGGGTAATCTTTCTTTTCTCTTCCAGTTTCAAAAAGAAAGGTATATGTTGTCACCTCCTGCTGACCTTCTTTTTTATTTATCCACTTTAAAACCATTACTCTGAAAATCGAAACTGTTTCCAATAATAATCTTTTGCAAGCTTCACTTGCTAATATAGTAGAGTGCTAAGATGTTTATAAGAAATGCTGTGGCCTTTTCTTTGCAGGAAGTTTTGGCACACTTATTTGGGATTCAGTATCACTGAACATGCTGAGGATTTCAGTGTTAAAGTTTAAACTAGATAGAAGATCAGTAAAAAATGCTTACATTTCTAGTGACACTTCATCACCCTATGCTTATTTTGAGATCCACATCTCAAGAGTGTGGTATGCTCTCATCATCCCAGTTCATTGTCCATGCTAGCTGACAGAAGATGGAGTCCACCAATATCTGGAGGACCACAGGTTCCAGACCCCAGAAGCTGAATGTCTCTACCAATGGCATAGTTCTTCATAGGAAGCTTCCACATACCAGGTCTGAACATTGATCCATGTAGCTTAGCATTATCTCATCAGACTGGCTAGCAGCACCCAACAGGGGTTAAAGAAGAAACATTTCACATCAGATCATACATAATCTTTTAAACTAGAGATACCAGGAATAGAACTGGGACCTTCTAAGACATGGGATTGGGGAAGGGCTGAAACCAACTTTTCTCAAATTCTAGCAGCTAGGGAGTACATTCAATCCTCAGGTCACTTGGACCGTCTGGAAGCCAAGGCTACATACAGTTCATACACCAGTCATAAAATGTATACACATCATGCCTTTAAGACACACCTCTTTTTTCAAAACCAAAACCCCAAACCAGAACTGTCGTTTGATAAGCGTGCTGAGAATTTTACCTCTGTGAGAGGTAAGCTATAGTTCCCATGATTCTTTGTGGGAGGAATTGTGCTTTAAATGTCTGGTGTGTGCACGACCATAGTCAGCTTGGAAAGGACTGGGGTGATGGATAGGTGGAGGAGCAGAAGAGATTGCTGTCTATTTGAGGGAAATTATTGGTTGTGCTTAGGCAACCCACCATCACGTCCATCATCCTAAATGGCAAGCAGAGAGTGCCTTTGGAGGGCAGCACAGAGCTTTATACAGTAGTACCTCAGGTTAAGAACTTAATTCGTTCTGGAGGTCCGTTCTTAACCTGAAACTGTTCTTAACCTGAGGTACCACTTTAGCTAATGGGGCCTCCTGCTGCCGCTGTGCCACCGCTGCACGATTTCTGTTCTCATCCTGAAGCAAAGTTTTTAACCTGAAGTACTATTTCTGGGCTGGGCTGGATGAATCGCTAGCCGGAATTAAGATTGCTGGAAGAAATATCAACAACCTCAGATATGCAGATGACACAACCTTGATGGCAGAAAGTGAGGAGGAATTAAAGAACCTTTTATTGAGGGTGAAAGAGGAGAGCCACTGGTCCCATCACCTCCTCGCAAATAGAAGGGGAAGAAATGGAGGCAGTGAGAGATTTTACTTTCTTGGGCTCCATGACCACTGCAGATGGTGACAGCAGTCACGAAATTAAGAGACGCCTGCTTCTTGGGAGGAAAGCAATGACCAACCTAGACAGCATCTTAAAAAGTAGAGACATCACCTTGCCAACAAAGGTCCGTATAGTTAAAGCTATGGTTTTCCCAGTAGTGATGTATGGAAGTGAGAGCTGGACCATAAAGAAGGCTGATCGCCGAAGAATTGATGCTTTTGAATTATGGTGCTGGTGGAGACTCTTGAGAGTCCCATGGACTGCAAGAAGATCAAACCTATCCATTCTTAAGGAAAATCAACCCTGAGTGCTCACTGGAAGGACAGATCGTGAAGCTGAGGCTCCAATACTTTGGCCACCTCATGAGAAGAGAAGACTCCCTGGAAAAGACCCTGATGTTGGGAAAGATGGAGGGCACAAGGAGAAGGGGACGACAGAGGACGAGATGGTTGGATAGTGTCTTCGAAGCTACAAACATGAGTCTGAACAAACTGCGGGAGGCAGTGGAAGACAGGAGTGCCTGGCGTGCTCTGGTCCATGGGGTCACGAAGAGTCGGACACAACTAAACGACTAAACAACAACAACAACTATTTCTGGGTTAGCAGAGTCTGTAACCTGAAGTGTCTGTAACCTGAAGCATCTGTAACACATTTACAGGTACCACTGTAAATGTGAGGAGGTACTTTTATCACTACAAATCTGCTCTTGGGATCTTTATTGCTAAGCAGCATATAGGGACCTGCAACAAAATGTTGTCCTGTGGATGCTCCTGTTCAGAGTTCCAACCAGCTCGCAGAGGATGCTCTGTTACATTTACCTCCTCCCAGTTTTCCATCCCTCCCAGCCAATCAGCATTCTGTGCCCACTGAGCATGCTCAGTGGTCATTGGTTCATACCCTCACCCCCATTATTGCTAAATATTTTGTTGTACTTCTTCAAAACTTGGGGTTCTCCCAGGCCTACTGATTTCTCCCTCTTGTGTATCCTTGCTTGGGTTGCAGGAAACCACACAGAGAGAATGTGCTCACTGTTGGTATATACAAGGATGTCCACCCTGACTGTGAAGGGAAGGGAACAAAAGAGGGCATGTTATAGCTTGTCAGCTTGCTTCAGCGATATAGAAAGGAAAGATACAGAAATACCCTTGAGAAAAGCTAACTGAGTAAACAGGAATTCAGCACTCTCACAAACATACACATCGCTGCCTGTGTTTGTATACACAGCCAGCTATCATCTGCAAGGCTAGCAGAACTGTAAATCCAGAAAGGTACAAGGCAGAGTCTTGTGGCATCTTAAATCCCAAGGCCACAGTGAAGGCTGAATAAATCCCAGGGGGCTCAAAGTGATTTCAGCAGCCCAGCAGTGCATGAGGATTGCAACCCAAACGGTTTATTGTTGCGAACTATCCTTTGGAGGACATGTAAAAATGGCAGCAATAATAATAATACTAATACTAATACTAATACTACTACTACTACTACTACTACTAATAATAATAATAATAATAATAATAATAATAATATAGCCCCAGCAACTCTGGGTGGCTCACAACAAAATATTAAAAACGCAATAAAGCATCAAACATTAAAAACTTCCCCATTGATATGCAGTTGAAAATAGAATCAAAAGGACCCATGGATGGGATGGGATGGGGGGACATCAGGAGATTCAGAGCAATCTCGATATTTGGATTTTGTACTTTTTTTATTAAAAAAATATATATGTTTTCTTTCTTTCTTTCTTTCTTTCTTACTCCTTTTTTTGAAAATCAAATAAAAAGATGATTATTTTTTTAAAAAACCCTTCCCTGAACAGGGCTACCTTCAGATGTCTTCCTAAAGTCAGATAGTTGTTTATTCCCATGACATCCGATGGGAGGGCATTCTACAGGGCGGGTGCCACTACCGAGAAGGCCCTCTGCCTGGTTCCCTGTAACCTCACTTCTCGCAGTGAGGGAACCGCCAGAAGGCCCTCGGCGCTGGACCTCATCGGCAGCCCCCATTGGCATTTTATTACCAATCAACATCTCCATGAAATGGTCCTACAGCCTCTTGCTATAAACCAGGAGGTATGCAACTCAACAACTTTGTTAGAAACATCTGTAGCTCTCTAGACAACCCATGATCTGCAAACCAAGAACAAACTGTACTTACAGTTTGTGGCTTCTTGGGGTTGGAGATGACATGTTAAGCCAAACTGTGGCTTAGCTCATGGCAGTGCAGTGAAGAGGCCACAAACTTCACTCACACATTCTCACTACGCCAAGTTTTGCCTTAGCATTGTGTGTGTGTGAAGCAGGTCTTTGAAGGACAAGTTTGGGATATTACAAAGGAGCACATGCAGTTGTGGCTGTGCCCAAAGATGCTACACTGGCTGCGCATTCAAATGAAAGAAGCCAATTCACATAGGTGATGTCAGCTGTTTGATACATTGTAGAGCCAGAAAACCATTGAGTTCAGTCCCAGCTACATTCCGTTTGAATGCAGACTGGTAGTTAAATCTTGAAGAAATAATGTTGACTGTGGCACAGCAGTATATTTAAAGTGATTTCTTTTACTCCAGTCATGTCGCTTGGCCATTAATTATTTTCATTGGCACTGGATGCTGTCCATAAGTGAAAGAGATACAATATGGCAAAATTACCTGCCGGGACTCTAAGGGTGTTCGCTGGAGGAAATGTCAAGGAATGTGTAAATAACAAAGCATGGATACAACTGTTCCCCTTTTATTTTCTCTCTGTTTAAGAATTATAGCATCATTTCCCCCCTGGGTATGCACACTGCTGGCAAGTGTTATATCAACTGCTATTCAACATTTATATGGGGCCGGCAGTGTTGTATACACACCAGACCCAGCTCAAACTGCCAGCCGCTATCATGCATGCAAGTTAGGGGACACATATCTTGTGTTTGTAACCCTGTAGGCCTGCTGCAAGTCAGTGTAGACAATATTGACAGAGTTGGACCAGTGGTCTGACTTGCTATGAGGTAGCTTCCCACGTTTCTACATTTTCATCAGATAATGTTCCCCTTAGTAGATGCCTTTTTTGCAAGTTTCCCTTTTCTTCTCCTTTAAACTGTTTCAGTACATGACAACACTTTGATACTGTTTTAATCCCACAATAATTCCATGGCTAGATGTAAAATTGCGGATTTTTATTGCTCTTGAATTAATCGTGCGCCACCAGACTGCTTTAATATCCTTCTACCTGCAAAGTAGATAGATGAAAAGTGATCAAATTCATGTAATAAGCAAAATAAACCAAGGAAAATCAATCCTGGCTTGTATATGAAAAACCTTGCCACCGTTAATCAGAATTGATCCATCAAACCATCCATTCCAAGTGCCAAGAAAATAAAATTTTGATGATCAACAGCTTGAGAGAGTTTATTTTAAATTAGAAAATAGATAACATCATATACAAAACTTTGAAGTATATGCTACACACAAGAATCTCATCTAGTTTTTGAGCTTTGGATCTTCCGGAAATGATTTCTCTATACCAAGCTTCTCCAGCGTGTTGCCCTCCAGGTTTTTTTGCACCATAACTCTCAGCAGCCCCAGCAGCTATACCTAACAGTTGTGGGGTTGTGGGGAATGTAGTCCAAAATATATTGAAGGCACAAGTTGGGGGATCATGAGTCCTGACTGGGTTGAGAGGAAACTTCTCATAGGAGTTTCACTTTTGGTGAAATTGAGCCCAGCTGCCATTTCTTCAAACGTGTGTGCATGCAAAATTTGAAGGCAAGGAGGGTGCTCTTCAGTGCATGTTAGGGTCGGGTGGAGAAGTTCACCACTAACAGCAGGAACAGCTGGGCCTAACTCTTGCTGGATTAACTTATGGTCTGTGTGTGTGGTTTGGGAGCTGCACGATCAGGGGAAAAAAACAATCCTGTCCAGGGTTGTAAAGACTGCAGAGAGAATAATTGGGTGCACTCTTCCCACCTTAGATCAAATCTATGCTGTCAGGTGCCGTAAGAAAGCTGCAGAGACGGCGCAGAATAGTACGCGCCCCAGAAATGATCTCTTTCAGCTTCTGCCTTCTGGAAGAAGGTACAGGGTTATAAAGACCAGGACTAGCAGCCTGAGAAACAGTTTCTACACAAATGCAATTCTGGTTCTAAATACAGCATAAGGAGTCTCTATAGTATATTGTATTTTAAAATGGGGTTTCAGAGTTTTTAGGGGTTTCTGAATATTTTATGTAGATTTTCAATTTCATTGTTCTGTATGGGACAATGACAATAAAGGTATCTTATCGTATCGTATCTTGCCCATAATCTTATTTAAAAAATGAGCTGCATGAGAGTTTTGTTTATGTGACTTCAAGCTATATTTCAAATGTTTCTTTTGATGAGCTGAAAAAAAGCAAAGCTGTATGTAAAGGAAGTCCATTGAGCTCTCCCCTCCACTTCTGTTCCAGTCTTTATCATGGGCCAGGAGTCAGCTTCACCTGAAGAGGGAGAAGGCAGAGCGACTCCAGCTGCAGCTGATCAGCCTGCAAGAACACAGAGGAAAAGGCACTGATTAGAACCAGCTGGGTTCAGCTTTCTCAACAGAGCTTCCAGTCTCAGTCTAATGCTGGAAACATCACTTGTCCTTCCCTGCCCAACCATGCTGCTTCTTGCTCCTGTTGACCTTTGATCATCCGATTCCCTGACCCCTGGACCTTCTGACCACGTGAATTGCTGTTCGCCCAATGCTAGGACTGGACCTGACTTTGAATACAGACTCTGCCTACAGGTAAGTGCAGCTTAGAGACTATGTTGACTATCTGGCCTTCCACTCCACTGAACTTGCTTGCTGTTACTCAGCATGAGACTACAAAAGCCGTCATCATTATGCTGGAGGCCTAGAGGGGATCAGAATGTTGAGATACATCCATGAGAGACCTAAAAGGGCAATGTCTAAGTTCATTGCAGTACACCCAGTTGAAATGTGCTAGAATAGAAAGGCCTGCGTTGTGAACCTCCCTGTAGTTTGTGGGGGTTTTTATGAAGGGCACTATACAAATTTAATAATTTATACTAATAATGATAGGCTGTAGTTCTGTTCCAACTGATGGCTCTAGTAGACTACAGGTTCTGGATAAGGCCAGACAAAGCATGGCATGGTGTTGTGTTGGGGATGAGAATCTCTCTGCAGAGCTCCATTCACAACAAGGGCAGGGTATTTTTTTGGGGTTGCCTTATTGAAACCTGGTCAATTCTTCTGGGGACTGCAGTCGGTGTGGTCAAAAGTGCATGCAGCCATCTTAGACTCATGTATGAACACACAGGACACCAACACAGAGGCTCACAGCCCCCTCCTCAGCTGATCCATGTAAATCGGCTGCTATGAGGGCTATTGACTCCTCCCCACTTATCAAAAGATCAGTCCGATGGCCACAAAAGGGGTGATTTGCATCCCCATATAGACCTTCCAAGTGTCCCAATTTTCCAAGGACAGTCCCAGATTTCCAGAAGCCATCTGATGCCAGAATGTCCCTCTTTTCCTTAGGATGTCCCTATTTTCATCAGAGTAATGTTGGAGGGTATGGAGTTATGCGACACTATGCAACATTTATAAGACATTTGAAGACATTTGAAGCTCTGTATAGGGGACGTTTTTTAAAAAAAGTTTAATAATTTATTATTTTTATATGTTGGAAGCTGCCCAGAGTGGCTGGGGCAATCCAGTCACATGTGTGGGGTATAAATGTTGTTGTTGTTGTTGAATCAGATTTCTCTATTTTCATTGGAAAATGTTGGAGGGTATGCCATCAGGGCACATGGCCTAGCACTTTAAAACAGTTTATTTTTCAGCCAAGTGGCCTGATGTACATTGTCTTGAGCTCCTTGGAGGCAAGATGGGATGCAAAAATTGTTTTTTTTTCTCCCTCTCTCCTAAGTTGCTGTGGGAACAGCATGTGTGATGTTCTCCAAACCTCACCTCATGTTCATTTAACTGCAAATTTCACTAGGGTAGAAGAGGGGATACTTCAGGGTCACCCAGAACTTCCTTAATGCTTCTTTTGTGAAGCAGAAAATCTGCCACAGTGGGAACATTTTTAGCTAGTGGGAAACCAGCACGAAATTGCCAGTGCAAACACACACTGTTGAGATGATCTTTGAGGAATTGCTGAGGCTGGCAAACCATTTGCTAAAGCTTTTGTCTCTCTCTTCTTTACTAAGTGACGGACACAGCTCAGTTTAGCAAACAATGCACTTTACTTCCGAGATTTTGTATTGTGATTAATCCAATTATCTATCCTTCTATAGGAGAAAAGTGACTATATTGGATGGTTTTGTTTCCTGCAGCAAAGTAATTTTCTGCATGACCAGCAATAACGTAATGGAGGAGATTTTAATACGTAGCAATTATTTTTTTAAATTAAACTTTAAGCAGGATACAGATTCTAATAATATGGCAGAGGTGCACACAAAACGATGACCCCCCCTCCCTTTAAACTTAACCCTGAAATGTGTTAATGGGTGAAATTAGAGCATAATGGCTATGCAGTACCAGCAGCAAAAATGTAATCCAACAACATTTTTAAGGAAAAGCCTAATAAAATATAGTTTAGTCTGCTGGGCAAAGTCTTTCATATGAAAGATTGCAAAAGCATAATACCTGGGACAGTGTGAAACCCCATATGGATGAAAACATATTTGCTTTATAATGTAGATTAGGGCTGCAATCATATTCAATGTTCTCCTATAGTAACCTTTCATGCATTGTACAAAAAAGAACGATGACTGAGGAATTTCATATTTCTGAATTCCAGTGTGAACTGACTTGCATCTCCCAGGCTAATGAGTGGAATAGAAATTGGCCCTCTATTGCATTTTGCAGATTTTGGAATGCTATGACACAGTTCTCCACTTAAAATAGCATCAAAATAGTTTGTTTGCTTTTTACAAGGTGTATTTTCAGAGTAACTACACTCAATATCCATATTTTAATGTGACTTTTTGTATGTTTTTTAAAAATAAATAAATCACAGATTAAGGTAGAAATGGAATGAAAGAGACTCACAATTGAACTCATGTACAAGAGACCTGGGATAGAAGTGAACTGGTCTATCCATCCAGATCCTTCCTAAACATTGGTCCAAAACTTAGCTAAAAAAAAATCCAAAGCAAGCACTTTGAATTCCTACTGGTTTCAGTGGGTGAGTGAGGCCATGTTCCAATATGGACTGAGAATTTTCCTTGAGGGGTTCAAGGTAGAACGTGTCTGTAATTGTGAGCTGTCACATCTTTTAATATTTCAAAAAGACACCCATATTGTGGTTTTGATAAGCAAATTTGTGGAAATGTAATCAACACATCACTTAAAAGGTAGATAATGAAGCAACTAAAATTTCTTCACTTTGTTGACAGCCTTAATTATTATGCATTGCTCTGAGGAGAGTTTGTCCCAGTTATTCTATACAAGAAGAAACAATTCTAATGAATACAATGCCCTCAAGTAAAGATGCTTACTCTAATATTAATTGACTGATTTGGGTCTAGGATTGCTTAGTAATTTATTAGGAGTGAATAATTAGACTAGAACTATTTGTTTCACTTTTATACATTATCTACCCAAGTGTTTCATTGATAAGCCCATTTCAAAATATAATGGAAGTGTTACTGCCTAAGTGATAACTTACAACGGCAGTACACAGACAGGAAACGAGGAAACCACTTAATAAGTGTCAAAAAAAAATAATTTGTTCCTTCCCTTGTGCATATATTATCTACTCCACTGATCTTATGTACTACACAGAACAATGTTCAGGTTGGTAGTAGATTAATGAGATATTTGCCACAATATAAATGAGGATGCCATCTGATTTGTGTTACCGTAAGGCACAAGATGGAGTAATATAATTTCCCACTTCTACCATAAATTCAATTCATCAGTGTTTACAGAAGAAAATATATTATTGGGATCATGCTTCAGTGGGACTTTGTATTATGCTCGCATTATGCCCAGATAACTGAAGACATTTATTACGGTGAGCTTTCATGCAATGCCAATGAAACTGAATACCATTTAAGACCAGATATTTGGACAGGGAAAACACATTGGATAGGTTTCGGCCAGATCTTGCAAATACCAGCTCACTGTTTTGCTAAAACAGGTTAGGCATCCCTTTTAATTGAAAAAAATATGATTACCAAGCAATGAATCATATTATAAGGTTGAGATACATCTAGTTATAACTTCTAATGATGTTTGTTTAGTATAAATGTGAAAGCTACGCAAGGCAGTTGTCCAAGACTGATACTGAGAATCAAGACTGAAAAACAAACACAAGGGGACAGGGAGAGAGTGATGGACAACATCAGTGTGCTGTTGATGCTGGGTTGTAACTAGGTAAAATAGGTAAATGACCCCTGGACAATTAAAGTCCAGTCAAAGGTGACTATGGGGTGGGGTGCTCTAACACTCTATATCTAGTTAGTTGTATGTAACTGTATACAGTATGTAACTGTATGTGTTATACATAGACGGTATGAAGACAGTTCAGAAAGTTTGGCTGGTGCAGAATTCAGCAGCCAGGTTGCTCACCGGAGCAAGACGGTTTGAGCATATTACACCAATCCTGGTCCGACTGGACTGGCTACCAGTTAGTTTTCGGGCCCAATTCAAAGTATTGGTTTTGACCTATAAAGCCTTAAATGGCTCAGGACCACAATACCTTAAGGACCGCCTCTTTCCATATGGACCTACCCAGACCCTGAGATCATCCTCTGAGGCCCTTTTTTTGTGTGCCTCCTCCATGAGAGGTCAGGAGGGTGGCAACATGAGAATGGGCCTTCTCTGCAGTGGCTCCCCATCTGTGGCATGCTCTCCCCGGGGAGTTTGCCTGGCGCCTTCACTATACACCTTCAGGCACCAGGCAAAAACGTTTCTTTTAAACGAGGCCTTTGTCTGACTTGATCTACATCCTATACCCTTTTTAAAAATGCTGGCTTTTTTTTTTTTTTTTTTGGAGAGGGTGGTTATTGAGTTTTTGGTTTTGTTTTGCTTTCATGTATTTGATACTTTATGTGAACTGCCCCGAGACCTTCGGGTATAGGGCGGTATAGAAATAAAATAAAATAAAATAAAATAAAATACTAGTGTGCTTAAGTGAGCACAAGGGCTTTTGATCCAACAAAGGCATACTTTTCCACCTGTAGCTTCCTGTGCCCCCTTAAAAGCTGTTCCGGGGGGGAGGTGTCTTTCTGGAATCCCAAGAGAAAAGGTCTTGTAGAGAATGAGAATCAAGGTAGCCAGATGCAAAAGAGGGCAGGGGATCTGCAACTTTAACTGGAGTGAAGATGAGATTTCAGCAAATGTAGCTGCCAGGACAAGCCACACTGATTGTTATCTCCCTTTTCTACCGAATTACTAAAGGTGCACGGGGTCTGTCCTCTTTTTGCGTCTGACCACCCTAATAATCAGCCATCAGTCACTACAGAATAGTCTAATCTAGATGAACAGCTATCAAATGGCTTGCAGCTAAATTGGACAAATAGTGTCTCTTGTGTATTTTAACCTCAGTGGGTCTTGTGACCTTAGTAAAGGTATTTGCTGACTGAGCTATCACATGGTAGAACTGTTCCAAAAATTTGCTGCTTTAAAATGGTGGGCAGGAGCAGATGTTGAATACTACTTCAATAATTAAAAAAACCTCATTTTTTTAAAAAAAAACTAGCTTGGGATAAGGCTAGGTAATAAGTCTTTTCTCAATATTTTAATTCTGCATATGCAAGGGCATTAATTTTAATATGACGCCTACCACCACAATCTACAAGCTGAAATGGCACCATGAATGAACAATATTTCCATGTGACCTAATACTTGTCTAGACCAAAGCTTTCTTGACAGAAAGAAACCAGCTCAGTGAAGTATAGCCCCCATTTTTACAATCCCAATGCCTAAACCTTGTGGTCAGTGAGTTAGAGGCTGCTGAAAGGACTGGTAAAACTGACCTTTGTTGAAGAAGCAAGAAAAGAAAATCACACACACAAAGAACTGGTGGGTGTGGAACATAAGTAACAAAAAAAGGATGAATGTTCAAAAGAACAATGTCAAAAAGAGCAGTTGCTACTACAGAATGTAAATGGTTTGCAAAGGTTATCCAGATGTAAGTCTGGAAATTCTTTCAAGTGGGAAATCTTTGAGGATATCAACACTCTTGCGAGAAATCTTCTTTGATTATAAGCTATTCAAACACATTGTTCCTTATTCCTTTAACGTTATCCTTTCCTTCACCTACAAATGAAGATAAATCTGGCAGCTGCTGTGTCTTTGATAGATGCAGATGTAACTCACTCTCTAAATCATGAGCATTAATCATAGTTCTGATAATCATCACTCAGCGAAAACAGGCTCAAGTGTAGCTAACTGTGGGGCTCCATCTGTGACTGAGATCAAGGATGAAAATTTAAAGTAATAAGGCTGGCCTCCTTGAGGTGCTTCACTCAGTTTAATGAGGACCACAGGCAAGGTATACAGTGGTACGTCAGGTTACAGATGCTTCGGGTTACAGATGCTTTGGGTTACAAACTCCGCTAACCAGGAAGTGGTTGCTCCAGGTTAAGAACTTTGCCCCAGGATAAGAATGGAAATCCTGCACCAGTGGCACAGCGGCAGCAGGAGACCCCATTAGCGAAAGCACACCTCAGGTTAAGAACCATTTCAGGTTAAGAAAGGACCTCTGGAACGAATTAAGTTCTTAACCCGAGGTACCACTGTACTTGGACTTCAGTAGGCAAAGAGGAACAACTGTTTTCATGTCCACATTCCCCACAAATTCAATTAGGGATGCTTCAGAATTTTACCTCCTCAGCATCTCTCAACTACCACCCCACCCCACCTCATAGGCACTGACTCCTAGAGTCTGAGACAGTTTTGGGCACCCAAATATATTTTCTGAGGGGGCTGGGCCACCTTGATTTTTCAGAGGGTGTTTGACTCCATGCAATGTCACGTTTGCAACTTCAAGACGTTGTGTGACATTGCATTGGGTCCCCTCATTCCTCTGGAGAAGCTGACGCCTCTGCCCACCCCACATTTTAGTGGTTCAGATTGTTCTTGTTCTGGTCCCGAAGAAGCATCGGTGCATTTGTTTTTCATCATTCTTCTGACTTGGATTTCTGAAATTTGTGCACATGCATGTCACAACATATATATGCCGCCTTGTTGTTGCTGTTGTTGTTTAGTCATTTAGTCGTGTCCAGCTCTTCGTGACCCCATGGACCAGAGCATGCCAGGCACTTCTGTCTTCCACTGCCTCCCGCAGTTTAGTCAAACTCATGCTGGTAGCTTTGAGAACACTATCCAACCATCTCGTCCTCTGTTGTTCCCTTCTCCTTGTGCCCTCCATCTTTCCCAACATCAGGGTCTTTTCCAGGGAGTCTTCTCTTCTCATGAGGTGGCCAAAGTGTTGGAGTCTCAGCTTCAGGATCTGTCCTTCCAGTGAGCACTCAGGGCTAATTACCTTAAGAATGGATAGGTTTGATCTTCTTGATCTTCTTTGATCTTCTATGCCGCCTTAGCTATGTATATGAACAATCGTGAGCAATCTCTAGGCCTGCTGTGTCAAGGCAAGAATGTGGAGACTCCAGTTATGGCTGGAGAGCCAGTACAGCTTAATAACAATGGCCTCATTATCAGTAGCAGAAGGAGCTGACTTGGGATATTATCACAACCCTGTCAAATAATAGGGAAGCATTTTCATGACCAATATAATATCTATAGTGATCTTTCTTGCTCCTCTACTGGTTGTTGACTATGAAATTGATGGAATGTTGAAAAGACACCAAAATCAAGGGCTGTCTCCAACTAAATTCTACTCAGAATAAGCCTATTGAAATGAATGAACCTAAGCTGCTCATGCTATTAATTTCAATAGGCCCACTCTGCGTTGGATACATCCCAGTGATTCCCTTTGGGTTGATGGCATTTAGATGGCACTCATGGAATGCTATGAAAGGTTAAAAGGTAAAGGGACCCCTGACCATTAGGTCCAGTCACGGCCGACTCTGGGGTTGCGACGCTCATCTCGCTTTATTGGCCGAGGGAGCTGGCGTACAGCTTCCGGGTCATGTGGCCAGCATGACTAAGCCGCTTCTGGCGAACCAGTGCATGGAAATGCCGTTTACCTTCCCGCTGCAGTGGTACCTATTTATCTACTTGCACTTTGATGTGCTTTCAAACTGCTAGATTGGCAGGAGCAGGGACCGAGGAATGGGAGCTCACCGCCGACCTTCTGATCGGCAAGCCCTAGGTTCTGTGGTTTAACCCACAGTGCCAAGGTTAGCACTCAAAAATCCATTGAAACAATTTGTTTCTGCAAGGGTTACACTGATACTGCAAATGATGTAATATAGAGTAAGATATATCACTATGCAGTAGTATATATTCTTTGTAGAACGTGGAGGTTCCAAAATCTTTTTGAATTGCATTTTAGACAAGCTGTGATCCTGTCTATGGGTTCTCCACACCTGCTCTATGTGACAGAAAACAAGTAAAGACGGCCACTACAATAATGCCACAACCCTGTTGCTTCACATTCTATACACCATTCTATTAATAGAAGTGGCTTAAGTTAATGTGCCATCATTACCCTGGGAATCAGATGCTAATGTTTTAGATATATGTGGCTAAAAATAATAGAAACAGCATGCTAATTTTTCCTTAAAATAGTCATCCCCATTGGAATGTTAATGAATAAACCTTTAGTGACCAGCTATAGCCTAAATAATGGTACTTGGAGAACATTCAATTTGCTCAATGATGCATAATTGTTTAAAGATAATTACTGCTAATTACATTAGTTAATGCTAATTGACTCACACTAACTTTGAGACTGACTGATGCAGTTGGATATCTGTGAGGGACATAGAATTCTATTTGGCTTCAGCTACTTTCTTCTATGTCTTAAATGTCTCAGAATTCCCTTGCTTCATATATTTCCAAATCAACTTGGCAAAATTGTCTGGGTCTACCTGAATTTCTGAGGAATTCTACTGCTAGCTAATAGTTAACACCCATTCCTTGCAAGCTTTCTCAGTGCATTTTTGCTCATCCCTATTCAGAAATGAATTCAAAATTATGCACAGTTCATGCTCAGATGACACTTAGGTGAGTGCAATAGGTGCCACTGGCCTTGAATTAATTTATTTCCCCTTTCCTTCCAAGAAACTTCTGTATATCCTCATCCCAATAACCACCTGCTTCTCCTTTCTCCCCCATAAGGATACTGAAAGACATCAACTCAGATTACACAGATTGCAGGTTAATATGAGAGCAAAGCACTGCAAGGAAGTAAACAAGGAAATCCCCTTGATCAATGCCGTTGCATTCATTTCAGTGTTCTATCATTGATTGCCCTTTTTAAACTGAAGGCTAAAGTTGAAAGCCTGCACGTCAGTTTAATCATCAGCATCTGGAGGGACTAAAATGACACACTTATCTATCCTTTTATCGCCAGCTGCACTATTGGGCCAGTGGCTGGCAAAAGCCAGAACGATTCTACTTGCTTGCAGTAAAAAAAGAGTGTTGTGTTGGGTCTTTAAACTGCTTACACAGGGACAACTCAGCTTGAGTTCGTAAGTTCCTGATACACATGATTTATCCTGCTGGCTTTTCATCTTCAATGCATAGCCTAAATTGCAACTAATTAATCACTTCCACACCTTCCTCTCTCCTCCAAGTAGATGACAGATAATTACTAGCTTGTATTTCTCCCACTGGTAAGTTAGTGCTTTGATTGGCCTCCTTAAACTTAGGTCTGCGTTTCCTTGTAAAATACAGGCCAGAGCCTTCCTAAGCTGTCCATTTTTACTCTTGGAAAAACAAGCTGAAATGACTTATTATGTCAGAGAACCACTGCTGCCATTACTTTTATGGATTGCTATTTAGCTGTTTAATTAATGTGAGCACAGAGGTCTGAAAAATCCTCTGCTTATGTAATATGCAACACGACTACCGATTTGAAAAGCTATTAAAAGGAATAAAAAAATATACAGCATAGCATTGGAAAAATAAATCCGAAATTACCGTTGCTCTACAACTCTGAAACATCATGTAGAAAAAGATCAGGAGAGAGAAGCTTCCTCAAAATAATAAATACATGCACTGGTCCACTAACACAACTGCATCCTTCATCAATAGATGAAGCAGAATGAGATGGTACAATGGAGTATTTGGGTTGTATCCAAAGTTGTGTCTGAGTAATGCATCCCATCAGTGCAAAGATTTGTGCTTATGCAACAAGACTTGCCCATGTGCTCTCTGCACTCCCTATAAATCTATTCTTGGGGTCCCCCCCCCAATCCTCTGAAGCAGATTTGGGGAGGCACAGGACACACAAATGGTGAAGAAAGGCAGGGAAGTCCATTGTGCAACTGGAAACCACTGACCTAACGGGACACATTAGTTGGTTACCACTCTACAATTTCAACTTGAAAGCAGGAGATCACCTTTTAACAGTAAAAAAACAAAACAAAAAAAAACAACTCATTGAAAGTAGACAGCAAACATTGGAGATGTTCCTGGAAGGATCCCAACATTTCTCAGATGTACAGTGGTACCTCGAGTTAAGAACTTAAGTCGTTCCAGAGGTCCATTCTTAACCTGAGGTACCACTTTAGCTAATGGGGCTTCCCGCTGCTGTGCGATTTCTGTTCTCATCCTGAAGCAAAGTTCTTAACTCGAGGTACTATTTTTGGGTTAGTGGAGTCTGTAACCTGAAGCGTCTGTAACCCAAGGTACCACTGTAGTCCTTTTCTGTTTACAGGATTTATTTGTGGGGAAGGGAACACTTACAGAGAGAGAGTGAAGTGGAATTTCCTACTCTCCTAACTTCATTCTGCTGTATACCTAGATCTGATTTCTACATGTAAACAAAGGGCAAATTCACATGGTGTTTCTGAGCTACTTGCTGGACTTTCTTCTAACTGGAATGTTGAACACTCAACTACAACTCCAATAGACTGAAGGCAGAAAAAAAGATTTCACTGGGTATCACCGGGCATCTGTCAAGACCCACAGCCCAGTTAGGAGACACACTGGCAATCCACAATGCCTTGATCCATTTAATTTGGCTGTGCTGCCTATGACATACATTTGCAATTAGCTATTGCCATCACACACACCCCAATGAAGACTCAAGGCACCACTGTGAAAGGTTATATTTATTAAATATAACATTGAGGGAAAACTTAAGGATCAACAGAGAACAGCTATTTATTTTGATCTTACCATTCTTTAGCACGTCTGTGGCAAGAAGAAAAAGGGGACAGGACTCTTACACCTTTAAGAGCTGTTTAGGAGAGGCACTTTATATCATATTGAGTATATGACATAAACTTCACTAGTTAATCAGCTAGTCTTCATCTGAACTTGCGTGTACCATATGTAATGCCCTCCCCATACCCCCATATCCAAGTATACCAGAGTATTATATAAGCAGAAGTTCTCACCTGGTTTTGTGACTCTGAAACTGTGACTTAACAGAGAGATAGCTTAGCTAAAAGCCAAGTCAAAAGGGCCAGCAGAAAAAGTGTATGGAAAAATATACGGGAATAAATCAAACTTAAGATGAGAATAAATCAAGTATTGTCTTTGCATACTTTCTTAAACAAATTCTGTGTGAGATAGGTGGCAATAAGAAAGCAAGTAGGTTGCATAGCAAGAGTCCTTCAAGATTCAGGAAAGGGCAGAGTGCCACAATAAGTATACTGCAGCAGGAGTACAAAAGCCTTTGGGGAAAGACTGCTTCTATTTTTCTCTAGGATATGTGACAGGCTTCTTCCAGAGGTGTTTCCCTCATGCCCAGCTGTGCATTGCAGTGTTTGAGCAGGAAGCTACCAAGCTGCTTGTTTCCTGACTAGCAATGCCACCTGCTGGGTGCACTTGCCCTGAACTTGGCTTTACCAAAGCCCAGGGCTAATTGCAGCCAATCACAGAAAGGACATGTGACAAGAATATGCTCTCCGGTTGCACTTTGTGAATGAACCTCAATAGAGAAGGGTGAGTTATCCCTATTGGTGAGGTTGTCAACTTTTAAACAACAGCAATCTGATTTGTAGCAATGAGCAGGTGATAATGGAACTCATGGCTAGTTCTACGCCATAAAGACACTCTTGACCTGCAAATTGTCAAAGGTACAGGAGGAAGCATAAACCCAACATAACCTACATACACCTCCCCAGTGTGCAGGAAAGTACTTTCTACGTGTTTTGAAAAATCATCTCCAGGAGGTTCACCCCTAAAGAACAGAGGATTTTAGCACAAACATTTCTTCATTGTTTTGTTTAGCTCTTTTTTTCTCTGTGTGCATATGGTTCTGTCTTGCATGTGACCAGAAAACAGCACTCCTTTTTTCCCACTGCTCGGCTACCCAAAAGTTGAAAAGTTCACATGGGAAGATACACTTGTCACTATGAATAAACCCCAACATACATCTGAAAGGAAACACTTTTAATTGTGCTTGGCATTTATGAGAGTTAGATACAGTCATTTCATGAGAGCTACATTGCTGGAACTCAGACAGTATGAGGTCAAAAACTAGACTTAGATCAATTTATTGATCCATCTACTATCTCTTATTTGTGTGCTTAAATGTGTTTATGAGCTTTCCCATGACAAGGAACCCTGTCAGGACTGGAGTGTGTGACCCCATGCACTCTACACACTTTTACAATCATTACCTCTGAAGAGGATGATAGCTTATTCATTAAGTGGTCACTGGACTTAAATGTATATGGGACCAGTTGAGAATAGGAGTTGGGGAAGGAATTTGATTCTGTTCACAATTTCATGAAAAACTACCTAATTCACACTTCTCTTCACAAACTGAAGCACATGTATCCATCAAAATGTATACTTCTCAAATGTTGTGATGCACTTCTCCAGCCAAAAAGAAATGTGTACATTTGGGGGAAATGTACATAAAAATACACGTTTTGGTTAAAATACAGTGGTACCTCGAATTAAGTACTTAAGGTACTACTGTAACATCAAATTGGGGGAATTTGCTTGCAGAAATACGTATAAGTCAGAACCGCATACAGTGGTACCTCAGGTTAAGAACTTAATTTGTTCTGGAGGTCCGTTCTTTTTTTTAAAAAAATAATTTTTATTCATTTTCCAAACCAATTTTTATACAATCAACAAATTATTTTGCACTCATTCTTCAATTTTTGACTTCCCTCAGTTTCTCTGTCAATCTTTCGTAAAATTTCTATTTGTTGACTCATTTCTAAACATGATATTGCCTTTCCCAACTCCTTTTCCTCTTACTCTCTTTTTTGCAATTTTTCTTACTATCTCACAGAGTCTCTTCAAAACCAACAAGCGTTGTCTGTACATCACATATATTTTTCAGATATTCTGTAAATTTCCCCCAGTCCTCGATAAACTTTTGGTCTTTCTGATATCAAATCTTCCCAGTCAATTTGTCCAATTCTGCATATTCAGTCAATTTCCTTCTCCATTCTTCCACTGTTGGAATTTCTTCCTGTTTCCATCTTTGGGCCAGAAGTATCCTTGCGGCAGTCACTGCATACTGAAACAGTTTACAGTCTCTCTTATTAATTTCGTTTCCTACCATTCCTAATAGAAAGGCCTCTGGTTTTTTAACGAACGTATATTTCAACATCTTTTTCAATTCATTGTATATCATTTCCCAGAAGTCTTTCACCCTTTTACACTCCCACCACATATGATAGCAAGTACCTTCTTTTTCTTTACATTTCCAACACTTATTGCATGTTTTATACATTTTGGCCAGTTTAACTGGCGTTATATACCATCTGTAGAACATTTTCATTACATTTTCTTTCAACGCAGTACATGCCGTAAATTTTAACCTTTCATTCCAAAATTTCATCCAATCATCATACTGTATATTATAACCAAAGTCTCTTGCCCAGTGTATCATTACTGCTTTTACCTCTTCATCTTTTGTATACCAATCCAGCAACATTTTATACATTTTAGACAGATTTTTATACTCATTATTCAGTACCTCCACTTGGAATTTTGATTCTTTACCTTCATACCCACACATTTTACAATCTTTTTAAAACATTTCATTAATCTGAAAGTAATGTAACCAGTCGTAAACAGATTCTTTCACTTCTTCATAAGTTTTCATTTTCCATTCCCCCCCCCCCTTGTTACCAATTCTCCATATGTTATCCACCTCCCCCTCATATTAATTTTTTTCACACTCATCACTTCTAATGGTGAAATCCAATGGGGGAGTCTAGGTTCCAACAAGTTTTTATACCTCTCCCACACCTATATCAGTGATCTTCGGAAGATGTGGTTTTCGAAACCTTTGTGAATTTTTTTCTTCTCATACCATAGATAAGCATGCCAACCAAATCTGTTATCAAATCCTTCTAAATCTAACAGCTCTCCATTCTCTAATTTAATCCATTCCTTTATCCAACAGAGGCATGATGCTTCATAATATAATTTCAAATCTGGCAGGGCGAAGCAACCTCTTTCTTTTGCATCTGTTAATAATAACTTGAACTGAATCCTTGGCTTCTTACCCTGCCAGATATATCTTGAAATTATTTTTTGCCATTCTTTAAAAATTGATGCCCCCTTGATTATCGGCAGTGATTGGAAAAGGAATAACATCTTTGGTAGCACACTCATTTTTATCGTAGATATCTGGAGGTCCGTTCTTAACCTGAAACTGTTCTTAACCTGAAGCACCACTTTAGCTATTGGGTCCTCCCACTGCCGCCACGCCGCCAGAGCACAATTTCTGTTCTCATCCTGAAGCAAAGTTCTTAACCTGAAGCACTATTTATGGGTTAGCGGAGTGTGTAACCTGAAGCGTATGTAACCTGAAGCGTATGTAACCCAAGGTACCACTGTACTGAAATGTGTTTATTAGGAGAAATGTGTTCTATAATTCAGATCTCCGATAGCTGCTGGAATTTAGAGAATTGAATTCAAGACTATAAAAATAAGAAAATGAGGGAACCCAATTTGATGTAATGCTGTTCTGTTCTTGTTTAAGAGAAGCAACAAAAAAAAGTTCTTGTCTGGTTGCCTAATGTATCCTAACGTCCTTCCATTTCAGGCCTAGTCTACATAAGCCTAGCCACAGGTGGCTGAGGATTGTACCACTTCAGACTGCAGTTGAAGGATGACATTTTTTAATGCTCCTCTGAACAATGAATTCCCTGCAAGCAAATTCATATCACATCAGGGAGAATCATGGCTTGTTCCCTGTGCTCTGGGTTTCTGCATGCATAGACTTTCTGTGTAGAAGACCATTCAAAAATGTAATTTCCGACACATCAATACCAGAACCAGGAACATAGCATCTAATTCTACAGCCGCCTCCTACCCTATGTGCATCTGTCTTGTCTCGAGAGACAATGGAGTGTGCCTCCAGGGGTGAAATCAAACCACTGTGTTTGCAGCACTGAAGTGACCTCCCCGGGGTGCAAGCCTGGGCAGGGTATATGGAGATCATGGGCTGCCCAGATGACAAGACCCCACTCTTGGCCTCTCTGATGTGGTCCAAAGGAAAGCAGAGCAATATGCTTGCCACCAGTTTGGGTGCAGATAGTGCAGACGAAGCCTAAACCTTGCACATAACTCAAAACATGTGCTAGTACTTTCCTGATCACTTTGAACAGAACTGCATCATGGTTTCAAACTTGTACTTGAGATGGGATCAGCTGTGAGTGGGATAGGAACTGATGGGTAGGAGTGATAGATGCTTAATTTCTCCTGGGCCCACCAATTCTTCCTTTCATGTGCCCCATTTCCCAGCTGGACATACTTTCAATTTTTCAGCGTAGCTTCAAGAAAAAAAATATTTCCGTTAGTGAATCAATGGAGAGGAGGGTAAGCATTAAGCACCTCTTCACACACAAATCCCAGTTCTCTCTTGCAAGTGGTCCCCAAGAAAGGAAATTCTGATTGAGTTTAATTTCAACAATGAAAGTTGATGTGGGCTAATGGAAAGGAGACATGATTTATGCCCGAGATTGCAATTTTCATTCTTTAAATCTACGGGGAAACTTACATTGACATCAACTGAGCTTAAAATTGTGTGCTGTCTGAAAATGCAATTATGCATATTTCTATCAGAAGTAGTCATTTGTGTCATATGAAATTGCTGCTGCCTTTTTGTTGTCTGTTACAATTAGGAGACTATGTACAGCAGAGGTTGTCTATCAGAGTGGTTTTCAGATGTTTTCTGCAGGAAACCCCTCCTGCCCTGCTTTGCCTTTCAAGATACACACGTGCCACAATCCCCCTGTGTGTTGCATGGCGTCTGGGGGATTATTATAATGTGTTTGCCTGCTTCAAGCAGAGTACAAGCCAGGCCTATTGAATTGCCTTGTTGCCTAATATGAACCAGCATTTGAGAATACCCACAACATCCCATGCATTTCAAAGGTGGGGAGGGAGGGAATTGCAGTGGTGAAAATGTTTCTTCTCAGGGACACATACTTTGCATTTAGGAAACCCCTGATAAGCTTCTAAAGAGCAACCGGGTTCACAAGAAGATAGCTGGAAGATGGTCAGTCTTGTTTTGCTTGTTTTGGTGGTGTTGAGGAAACTCTGTTTTGTTTTTCAGACTTCACAACCGTATGCAGAAATCATCAGAGAAGGCTTGCTACATTGTTTATTGGGGAAGTAGGAACTCTACTCAAATGCTAATTGAGTCAGAAAGGGTAAGTAGCAGAATGCTGCTCAAAATACTTTTTAAATAAGAGTTCTAAATTGGCTTAAACAGTGTTTTGCACAAGTGTTGCTTTTTTGCAAGTCCACTTAGGAATCCTTGTTCAGGGGTTGGGGAAGGAGGCATATGTTCTTGATGGAAGCAGTTCAGAAAACATTAATTATTATTTTATTAAATTGGCTAGATGCCTTACACCAGTGGTTCTTAACCTTTTTCTCTGGGAGGTTTGCTGTTGCTACCAATGATGGCTGAAAGAAGAGAAGCAAAAGGAGGACACTTCTTGCAGAGAACATTCATATGCCTATGACATTCACATTCTGCAAATGAAATGGTGAATTGGGGGGGGGGCGAGAGGCATTTTGCAGCTACCCTAGGAAAACACTCCCATTTTCAAAATCAGACAGGTTTAGCAATCAAGGACAGCTGTGCTGTTGTTGCTTTCTAAGTAAGGGATTAAAAGTAATCAGCCTCTAAGTATATGCTAGCAAAGGCTACCAACTTCTGATGCCTAGCCTGGTGAATGTCGGTCACAATCAGCATTTATGTTCATAAAATATTTCTACTTGAATTATGAAAGGGGGGGGGATTTCAGAGCATGGAAGCTTAACTCATAAAACAAGATGGCAAAACTCATATTCCAACCTACCCTTATATAACAAATTGTTGGTGTTGTATGAAAATGTTGATGCTGTGTTTGAAACATTTAATGATATAATGTGTTTATGTTTTGAGATATAAGTTACCCGGCGACCTTTTAAGAATGTGTGGCACTTTGAAACAGCCTTTATCTTAGCAATGCGGAAGTTATAAAGATATGGCCTTAATTTAGAACTTTTAAACTTACCCATACCAATGTGTAAGGCAGGTTTGCAATATCCTCTGCGGCTGTTAATAAAGGACTATTCCACTTGCCTCAAATTCTCTATGGGCAGCTTTAGAGAAGGGCTTTAGACATGGCCTTTTGCAATCATGAGGCTCTTAAGTTCTTCATACGTTAATGACAATGGAGATTAAGGCTCAGAAGGAAATAAAAATGACTGGATAGGTCTGTGTTCTCTCAGGACCTGCTTTGAAGTCACACATGCCTTTCTGTCTCTTCAATTCTAAACAGAAGGGAATAAATTGATGCACATCCTTTTTCCCATTAGGGTTAGGAATAAGGATGGGGACCCACATGGTTCAAAACAAATACATTATTTGAGAGGGGCTGGTTTGGAAATCAAAGACAAAGGGGTGATTCAAAGTGGAATCACACGCAAAATGTATTTTGGCAGTTGTGGCAACTAGAATTCTAGCAGGGGAGCTCATCATGAAGATCAGCTTAGAACTCAGTGATGAATAGTTTTGGTGCTTGACGCAAACAACAAAATGGTACTACTAACCTCCCTCCTTTTTCATATTCAGAAGCTACCTGGAATGGCAGCTGAATACTTACTGAAATTACATTTCAGGGGTTTGGACTAGACTGACTGGATCCCTTCAAACAGTGCAATTCTATTATCTTACTCTATCACATGAAAAGGTTTCAGGCAGATGTAGGGAGTACAGGGCAATTCACATGATGTGTATGGCATGAATGCAGCCTATTTCAAGCACCACCACCCCAGAATCCTGGAAAGTGTAGATTACCCCTCAGTTTACCTGTAACAAACTACAGTTTCCGGTATTCTTGGTGTTTGTGTGTTTTAAATGCACTGTTAAGTTGTGGGTGAACATATCAGACAACACAGCAATTCTTCAAACAGCTCTTGTTTATTCACAGGCCAGAACAGAACTGAACTGAAGGGTTCAGCTAGCCTGCTTATATAGAGCTCCACTACAACACAACAGTAACCACTTTCTGTAACTATCCAATCACTGAACGTCAGTATCAATCCCTTATTTGCATATGTGGACCTGAGTGAAAATTATCTACAGTATCCCCCTGCTGGCCCAGAGTGAGAACTTCAGTACATAACATGCACGGTGTGTATGCAGGCATGTACAGCTCCATTGTCCAACCACTTGCCACCACTCCTTGCCCCTGCCAGCATCTGCCACCTGAGGCAGCTGTCTTACTCTGTTTCACAGTACAGCCAGCCCTGACTAGGTCTGAATGAGACATTACACTGTAAACTAGAGAAACTGCTTGATGCTCAGAATATGGTCTTATTCTGCCACCTGCCTTCATGCACAAACAACATGTTCTTGCTTGAGCGCTAGAACCTAACTGACAAGAAACAAAATCAATTGGTAGGATGCCCGGTGGGGCATATTTATCAAGTTATTGTCTAATGCCTTTATGTGGAAAGTTCATTTCAAGGCTAACTTTTCACTGGCATTAATGTGCTTGGTGAACTGTATTTAGTAGTAGGAGAGGAGCTGGGCAACTCAGTTTCCAATTTGGGGGAGGCGAAGATGGGGGGGACTGTCTACAGACAGAAGCTTGCATTTCACAAGCTCTGCACAGTGGATTGCTTTACTGTATGTTAGCAATGCAAACAAAACTTAATTCAGAGTAATGCAAAAAATGCCAGCTCTGTCATTAACAGGCATATAGCAAAACTGAGGTCATCGCTTCCAAAAATTTCTCCAGCACACAGTTGGCATGTGTGGATTGGGCATGTGCAAAGAGGATTCATAACTCTGTGTATTGTTTTTTTGGGATGTGGCATAGGTTCATGGTAGAACAGCAAATGTTGCAGATCCATTGCCAGTAGGAGTAGAAAATACCAGAGGAAAATGTAGAGCATCTTGGATTTAACAAATCAAGTGAAAGCAACATCTTATCTAAAACAATTAAAGCAATTACGGTAGCTGCCTTGAATATATTGTAGAAAGGAGGGATACAAATCAATATATCATCATCAATCAAAAGGTCAATTTCAACAAACAACACAAAGGTTGCAATCTTAAACATGCTTACAAGTTTTGGGAACAAGCCTTATTGAACACAATGGGGCTTACTTTTCCGTAAATATATATAAGATTGCCACTTCTTTCTGTTAAGAAATTTAACCAATGCAGCATTTGTTCACATGAAGAAGGAATGATGTGAAAAGGCTTATACTGTAGCATTTCTGCCTGTTACATATCTGTTAATGGGGCAGAAGTCTCGATGGCGCGGGGGTTGGGGGGGAGGTGGCAGCCCCAGCCAAGATGAAAAATACCTGCTTTGAGAGATTTCCAATTACTGTAGCTTTCATTTCACCAGTCACTTGAACAGTGTAGGTTTCATTACTATTAATTAGATTTTTCAAAAAGATGAGGCTTCTGGATTTTGCCTGCTTCCTTTCCTGCATCTAAAATTCCAATTCCCACAATATTCTCACCGGGATAGGTTTGGCTTAATCTCATTTTTTGTGTGCGCAAGATCAATGCTCCTTCAGCATTTTTAAACCTGTGCCTTGCAATAGGTTCCCTTAAAAGCAAAATTGGACTAGCTCTCTGGAACACTGTGTAGTCGGTTAAAAACTGTGTGTGTGTAACGACTTGGTATTTTTGTGCTCCAGGGCAATAATTAGTCAACCAAAACAAAAGATTGTTAAAAATGAGGATGCACTGGGAAGCCACATAAAACCAGGAGAAAGCAGTCTAATATTTAACTATTAAAAATACACCGTGCAAGGCCAGGAATGCACATCCATTGCTTTTGAGAGCTGTTTGATCAGTAGGATATGATATTAAAATAACTCTCAAGCAACTCTCAAGCAGTCTTCTTCAGAGCCAATTAATACTTGCCCAGGAGTGTGCAAGGTAAACAGGACAAATAGCAGTAGGCTGTCAGCAATAATCATTTGGTTCACACAGAGATGCAAAGCAATCCAGCTGGGAAGTTGATGGAGGGAATAAGAAACTGCAACCTACAGCCTCATCTAGGTGCAAATGGACGTTCTGCTTACCCCCAACATCTCTGAATACACTCCACCCTATTCAGTCAGAATTCCTGGCATAATTCCCTGTACTCCATGATAGAAAGGCACTGAATAGCTGCATCTCTCTTACATGATGTTTCCCATGATACACATGGTCTTCACATGTTAACTTTATGCCTGTCATGGCTGTGCTAAGGCAGAGGAGACACTTGCAGCAAGGAAGCAGGCAATCTTCCCTGCAGTGAACTGTTGTTGATTTTCTATGAGGACAGAGGTCCATCATCATCTTTTCTCACAGTAGCCAACTGGTGCCACTGGAAAGCTGACTATCAAGACATGGAGGCAATGACTCTCTTCCAGTGCTGCCCCACATATAGGGACACAAGTGGCGCTGTGGTCTAAACCACTGAGCCTCTTGGGCTTTCCAATTGGAAGGTCAGAAGTTTGAATCCACATGATGGGGTGAGCTGCCATTGCTCTGCCAACCTAGTAGTTCGGCAGCATACCAGTGCAAGTAGATAAATAGGTACTGCTGCGGTGGGAAGAAAAACAGTGTTTCCATGAACTCTGGCACTCTCACAGTCCTCCGTGCACCAGTAGCAGTTTAGTCATGCTGGCCACATGACCCAGAAAGCTGTCTGTGGACAAACACTGGCTCCCTTGGCCCGGAAAGTGAAATGAGCACTGCACCTCAGAGGAGAGGGAAAGGGCAGGGCAGGGGGGCAGCCCAAGCAGCAATGGGCCTGTACCATGCTAGACTGATGGCTGAGGAGGGTCACCAGTAAGAAGTAAAGAAGGAGGGGCAGAGGTAGGAGAGGAGGTTGCTGCTTCCCCCTTCTCTCTATTGTTGCTTACACTGGGCTCCTTGTCAACCACACAAACAGCAATGCAGTTGCCATTTTGAGCTGCCCGAGCTCGGATACAGGGAAAAATGGGACAGGGGACACTTTTGTCCAAAACCAGGGTGATCTCATTTTTCTAAGGAAAGGTGACAACCGTATGCCTAGCAGCCATTCATTGATAAACTTACCCACCAGGAATTTATCGAATGTCTGGTCATCCCCATATCTCTTGTCAGCAAATTCCATAAATTAGTTACACACCGTGTAAATAAGTGCTTCATTTTGTCTCTCCTGAGTCTGTGGCCAATCATTTTCATTTGATGACCCCAAGTTGTATCTGTGCATGAACAAGAATGCAGAAGGAATAAGAGTATAAATTAGGTTCCTGTTTCTGAAAAGATAATTTTTAGGAAGACATGGAAGTACTTTTTTCATCACCCATACCTTGTACATCCTCCTCCCCCTGCCCTGGTTTTATGATCTACATCAGCTGTAAAATGCAAGGAAGGTGAACTTACACTTCCTCCAACCTCATATCTGAGTGATATGTGACATTGCTTCCAAAGCCTCCAATAGAGAGTCTTTCATAACAGCACAACCTAAAGGCAATCCATTAAAACAAGAAGAAGCAGGCAGCAGCAGATAATCACAATGTTTGAGGGCTGTTGCAAAAGAAGTGTTTCAGGGTAGTGTGGTGCTGAACATTTCTCCTGAATTTTTTCAACCCTTAATGAGCAAAGCTTATTTAACTGGAATTAATTGTGTTGTACATTACTGCTTAAAGAACATTAGTGGTTACCAGTCTGAACAAAATTCACAATTTATCCTGCAACATCCTAGCAGTTTCCTTACACTTTGTGTTATATCCTCCAACCGCCTAATCTTATTCAAGTTTAGATTGAAAGTTCCTTTGGGCAGGAAGCCGATTTCTCCTTACGTGGCTTGATAAGCTCCATCTCCTGTAGGTGTCTTCTTGCCTGACATGGAGGAGGAAAGATATTCCAGGACTGTGTGAAGGTCCCTCTTTGCTGAAGGATAGGATATACTGAAGAGCTTCCCTTGACATCAAGTGGTACAAATTAGTTGAGCAGCAGAAGCAAAGATACTGGAAAGCCCTGTCAGAAAAGTTGGCTGGGTGTCTGTCTGGGGGAAAGTCCTAAGCATAAATCTGAGTTTTCTGATGGAGTAGAATGTTCTCCTGAAATTCAGGAGGGACCTTATTGGTGCTTGCCTGATATTCCACCATGTATTTCAAATATAGCATAGGTGATGGATATACTCTTAATGTGGTGATTCTCACCCACCCCCCACCCCTTTTTTTTTAACTTTACCTCTCTCCCTTTTAAGTTATATTTTCTTCATACCCTTCTCAATGAATAACCTATTTATCACAATCTAATTAATAACCATTTTTTATTTGTGGTGGTATAATAAAGGGCATTTGGACATGTGCAAACTGTCTTTCTATCACTTCTGAGTGTAGCATGTTTGGATGCATATCATTAAGAGGAAATTAATGGGCTCTGTTGGCTCCCATGCAGGCCTGAATTTACATTTCTTTAAAAATGATAATAGTACAGTCATGACTTCTCTTGCCAATGTTCCTTACAACTGGTACACAGCATATTGTGACTTTTTCTGTGAACCGCCCCGAGCCCTCCAAGTATAGGGCAGTATATAAATTCAATAAACTAATAAAAATAAAATAATAAATATTCCCTGTCACATTCAAACATATTCTGGTTCATCTCTGTTTTTTTGGCAGTATTGTCATCTGGGATGGGAATAATTAGCTTTTCATGGTAAGTGCAAATTATCCCCTTTGTGTTTCATGCACAGAGAGGGATAGTGAGATAACATTGTGGGTCCCTAGGCGAGATCTAACTGAGTACAAATCCCTGCTGAGCCGAGAAGCTCAATAAGTGCTGTCACCCTCCTTTAGCCTAATATTCCTCACAAAAATGTCAATTGCATTGACATATTTGAAGTGTGTGTGTTTCAAAAAAGAATCAATGTGCTATAGACTGTTTCACTACAACGCAGCTACTCTTGACGCTCACTTCATAATGAAGTTTGTAGGCACTTAGTTCAGTAATTAAAATTCAAGCTTTCAATAAAAATGGAGATGACTGGACAAGCCCTGCTCTTCACATGTATGTTAGAAATTAATTCAAAAGTCAACAGGGCCTTTGCTGACCTGTGAATGGGGGGGGGGGGATATTCTGTCCATATTTGAAAAAGTACAGTATTTTGTACCCTGTGGGTTTATACAGGAGGAAGACTGCAAGTGTGACTTTCTCCCCCTTTCTTCTAACTCTGAAGTTGAGTCGTCCAGTGCCTATCTGTTAGACAAAGGGGTAGAGTGCCAATAGTATACCAGAACCCCTGAGCCAACAGCAGAATTGTTGCAACACAGCAACTACCTATGGGCGTGCCGCATTCAGGAGGAGACATCTCCCACTGACATGGAAACTTAGGAAGAGCTCTAGTAGATCAAAGTTAGGAGTTTAGTTCAGCATCTTGCTGTGGTTAGCCAGATGCCTCATGGATCTGTACATGCCATCCATTTAAATCACATTATTTCCCCTGAAAAATCCTGGGAATAAAAATTCATTAAGTGTGCTGAAGATTGTGTCTCTGTGAGGGGCAAACTACAGTTCCCAGAATTCTTTGTAGGGTATAATGTGATTTCAACGGATGATGTGTGTGCAGTCACAGTCATAGCAATTCTTCATAAGTCTTTCATCTTCATTTTCTATACCTATGAAGAATTGCCATCAATGAAAATAAAGTTATTGAGTCAAGGCTCCTACTTGGGAATGTGGAGAAGGGGAGGGGTTTTGGCAAAGATATAAACTTATTTGGAGGGTGGGGGAGTTTCCAAACACCTCTAACTTATGTAATTTGATACTCTTTTGTATACCCATCCATATCTTTGTGCCTTTCCCATCTTTGTGTAACTCAACAGCCTCTTTCTGTAGCCTCAAGTTATCTGACACAATTGCAAGTGATCAATGAACCTGGCCTATTATTTGTGAACAGTATGAAACTGACTAGCTGATTAATTCTCCGTGTTCTAGCATTGTACAGATTAAACAGCGTTCATACATCAGGACCTGAGTTTTTTATATTCAGTGATTACAAATTCAGGAAAGTATTAAAAACTGTCTGGCTTATTCTATAAAATATGAAGAATAAATATAGCTATGTATAATCTGCAGCTGTACTGCCGGCCAAGTGAGGCTTGTTTCTCAAGTTTAATGATCTGGAAATGACTTCAGTGTGGCACAGGCAACCCAGTCGATATGTTTATACAGCAGAATGCAAATCACAGTGCTGCATGCTATTGATGAGAATGAAGGACTCCCGTTGAACACCTGCATTGTTCTGTTCCTTCCAGTTAAATCGATGGTTTCCTTTCAATCTTTCTACAGGAGGAAATGAATACCCAATATTTCTTACTCCCCATTTCTTGAAAACGTTGCACTTGGTGGGTCTACTTAAGTGGAGTTAGACAATGACCATACAATGAATGATCACCTCACTTTCACCACACTGAAATCATGGTTCAGTGGTGGAGCACATGCATTGTATGTACAAGGTCTGAAATTCAATCCCCAACATGTCTGGGAGAGATGCTCTACCAGAAACTTTGCAGAGTCACTGTCTATCAGTGTTGACAATACTGTACTGCATTCAATACAAGGCTGTCTCCTATGTACCACAAGATATTCAGGAAACACCCCCCCCCATTTTCCTGCTTTCATTTGCAACTTTTTAAAATTCTTCTGTTTCAGTTCACCATCATCTATCAATTTGTTGCATTCATATCTCACCTTTTCCCCCAAGAGGCTCAAGGCAGGGGCAGAGGAAGGGGTGTGTGGTGGGTGCAGGCTGCCCCGGGTGTCACCACTGAGGGAGGTGACAAAATGCCAGGCAGCCCTCACCAGGCGTGTCTCCTGGGAGAGACTCAGTGGCCTGGGCACACTCAAGCTCCATGCTGCCCAAACAGTCCGCCCGCTGCCTTCCTCTCACCAGCTGTAGGGCGGCTGAGTGGGAGGAGGCAGGCAGACTCCAGAGGCCCCACGGTGCACCACACCCCAATGGGCAGCTCACCCCACCCCTGGGCGCGCCACCCCAGGCACCTGAGTGGCTTCCTCCACCACTGGCTCAAGGTGGTGTAGATGGTGCTCTCTATTCTCATTTAATCCCCACCACAACCCAGTGAGGCATAGGAGCCAACTCCTAGGGGCTGTGGGGGCTTCAGCCCCCGCAATGAAATATTTGAGGGGGCTGGATCCCTGCAAAGTTGATGGGCATTGTGACTCAAATGGTGTGCATGCACTGTGTCATGTGATCAGTTCTGTGGTGCAAGGCTTACCTGGGCCCCACAATATTCCATTCAAGTTGGTACTCCTGCTGTGAGGTAGGTTAGGTTGAGAGGCAGTGACTGGTCCAACGTCATCCAATAAGCTTTGTAGATGAGTAGGGATTTAAAACCTGGTCCTGCAGGTCCTAACCAGGCTCTCTAACCACTATTCCACACTGTCTCTCCAGTGGGGGGTGGGATGCAATTTCCTATATCGAGAGTTAAACCTGGGCCACCTGTGTGAAAACCAAGAATCCTAACCCCTAGAACATATGGGAAACTATATGGAGTCATGGACAATTTCAGTCGTGTTCAGTTTCAGATGGCAGCATGCAGTTTAGAATTAAATCAGTAAGCTTTTCAAGCAGGGCTGGTCATTGAAGCGATGGTTTGCAGTTAGCTAAACTGGGTTGTTTTATCAAACTGGGGAGAGGGGTGGTGTACCTGAAATTGGATAAGTGATTTTCTTTGAGAGGTGAAAATTTGAGAATAGGTGTTGGTGTCGAGAGAAAGAAAAGCTGCATAACTCAGTGAAAGCAAAAACTATGTGGCTGGCCAGCCACCAGACGTGGCTGGCTGTGGCTGCTGCAGATACTGGCTAGTAGCCATCATTTCCATGCCTCAAAGATTTTCAGTGCAGAAAGGACGTGCTCTGTGAAGGAGGAGGTGCTCTTTGGAACAAGAAAATTGTGGCTGCCAGCCAATCAGCTGGCAGCTACAGCTGCACCTGTCATGTTGCAAGCCACTTAAATAGTACATCACTTTCCAGAACAGTTGGAGGGAATAGGAAGGAAAGAAGAAGGTTCATAAATAAGCTGGAGAAAAGATACTCAGACCTCCCGCAAAACAAGTTGCCATTTTTATTCCCCACCTCTGAAAGTTGGTGAAATGCCTTCTTTCAGTGTGCCCTCTCTGGAAATTGAAGAGGGGAGTAATTGCAGGAACACATTTCACAACAGCTCTACAATGAGCCATTACCAATTAGGCACCACTGACAGAAGGGAAATGCCTTGTGGCTCAGTGGTAGAGCAGCAAATCCCTCCAGAGTAAAGAGTCGTGCTGTGCTTCACACTCTCAATATCACATGAGGAAGGCTGGAGAAAAGTCCGTTGCCCCTTGTTATCTGATGGGCTTCCATTCTACTGAGAAGAATGAGACTGCTGCAGAGGCCTCTGTGAAAAATCTTTCACCGAGAGACACTTTAAATTTCTTAAGCCTGCTGGTATTGCGTTGTACATTTCCAAGCCACTGGTGGAGTGAGAACAACCAGGTCCCAAACGCTTTAGCTGGGGGTGGGGTGGGGGGGAATTAAGGAGCTACTGGGTGAGATCCCATGGTCAGAAATACTCAAACAGAAGGGTGCCCAAGATGCCAAAAGAAGTATAGTGAGCAGGTCAAGGGAAGTAATAGTACCATTCTATTCTATCTAGAAGGACAGAACCTGAAGCTGAGGCTCCGATACTTTGGCCACCTCATGAGAGGTGAAGACTCCCTGGAAAAGACCCTGATGCTGGAAAAGACTGAGGGCATGAGGAGAAGGGGACAACAGAGGATGAGATGGTTGGACAGTGTTCTCAAAGCTACAAACATGAGTTTGACCAAGCTGTGGGAGGCAGTGGAAGACAGGAGTGCCTGGCATGCTCTGGACCATGGGGTCACGAAGAGTCGGACATGACTAAACAACTAAACAACAACAATTCTATCTCGTTCAAACCACAACTGGAATATTGGGTCAAGGTCTGGGTGCCACAATTTAAGATGTTGTGAACCACCCTGAGATCTACGTACATAGAGCATTATACAAATAAAATAATAAGGATGATATTGACAAGCTGGAACATGTGCAGAAGAGGGCAACCAATATGAGGGTAACCAAGGTTCTGGAAACCAAGTCTTATGAGGAATGATTAAGGGAGCTGGGTATGTTTAGCCTTGAAAAGATGAGAATGAGAGGAGATAAGATAGCCATCTTCAAATATCTAAAGGGCTATCACATGGAAGATGGAGCAATCTTGTTTTCTCCTGCTCCAGAGGATAGGATTTGAACCAAAGGATTGAAGTTACAAGAAACAAGATTCCAGCTAAACATCAAGAAGAACTTTCTGACTGTAAGAGCTGTTTGACCGTGAAATGGACTTCCTTGGGTGGTTGTACATTCTCCTTCCTTGGGGAATTTTAAGCAGATGTTGGATGGCCATCTGCCATGGATGCTTTAGCTGAGATTCCTGCATTGTTGTTTTTTTAAAATAATATTTATTAAAATTTCAAAGAATTACAAAAGTAAAAAAAAAATGCAAAATACAGAAAAATACAGTAAAGTAAGACAATTAAAAACAAGACAATTTTTCCACATCTTATCTTTCATTTGCTTGTTTCCTTGACCACCTCACACCTCCCTTTTTTGTATTCTAGTTCAATTAGTTAATTCAGCAAATCCTTTCCATCTTTGTTTTTATCTTAACAAATTATCTTAGTATATTGTGACTTTACATTCTCACCTGTTAACAATCCATTTTTACATACTCCTTTATCACATTACTGCTAAAACCACATAACTTCATTCCGGCATCCTTCTAACATTTCTTAATTTTACAATGTTTCAGTAGATAGTCTTTAAATTTCTTCCAACCTTCTTCTACCGATTCTTCTCCCTGGTCTCAGATTCTGCCAGTCATTTCCGCCAGTTCCATGTAGTCCATCACCTTCATCTGCCATTCTTCCCGGGTGGGTAGATCTTGTGTCTTCCAATACTTTGTGATAAGTATTCTTGCTGCTGCTGTAGCATACATAAAAATTTTTTTATCCTTCTTTAACACCGATTGGCCGACCATGCCCAGGAGAAAGGCCTCTGGTTTCTTCAGAAAGGTATATTTAAATACCTTTTTCATTTCATTGTAGATCATCTCCCAGAAAGTCTTAATCCTTGGGCATGTCCACCAAAGGTGAAAGAATGTACCTTCGGTCTCTTTACATTTCCAACATTTATTATCGGGCAGATGATAGATTTTTGCAAGCTTGACTGGTGTCATGTACCACCTGTATATCATTTTCATTATATTCTCTCTTAAGGCATTACATGCCGTAAACTTCATACCTGTGGTCCATAACTGTTCCCAGTCAGCCAATATAATGTTGTGTCCAACATCTTGTGCCCATTTAATCATAGCAGATTTCACCGTTTCATCCTGAGTATTCCATTTCAGCAGCAGATTATACATCCTTGACAGAGTCTTAGTTTTGGGATCTAACAGTTCTGTTTCAAATTTTGATTTTTCCACCTGGAAGCCAATTTTCTTGTCCAAATTGTATGCCTCCATTATTTGATAATAATGAAGCCAATCTCGCACTTTATTTTTTAGTTTTTCAAAGCTCTGCAGTTTTAATTTATCTCCCTCTTGTTCCAAAATTTCCCAATATTTCGGCCATTTGGCCTCCATATTGAGCTTTTTCTGAGCCTTCGCTTCCATCGGTGACAACCACCTTGGGCTTTTATTTTCAAGTAGGTCCTTATATCTTGTCCAGACATTAAACAATGCTTTCCTGACAATATGGTTTTTAAACGCTTTATGTGCTTTGACCTTATCATACCACAAATATGCATGCCACCCAAATACATTATTGAAACCTTCTAAATCCAAAATGTCAGTGTTTTCAAGAAGCAGCCATTCTTTCAGCCAGCAAAATGCAGCTGATTCATAGTAAAGTTTAAGGTCTGGAAGGGCAAATCCACCTCTTTCTTTTGCATCAGTTAATTTTTTAAATTTTATTCTGGGCTTCTTGCCCTGCCAGACAAATCTAGAAATATCTCTCTGCCACCTCTTGAAACAGTCCATTTTATCCACAATTTGCAGTGTTTGAAACAGAAACAACATTCTTGGCAATACATTCATTTTGATCACAGCAATACGGCCTAGCAATGAAAGCTTCAAATTTGACCATATTTCTAAATCTTTTTTCACTTCCATCCAACATTTTTCATAATTATCCTTAAACAGATTCACATTCTTAGCAGTCATATTAACCCCCAGGTATTTCACTTTCTGCATTGTAAGATTCCTGCATTGTAAGGTGTTCTATGATTCTAAGAGAATCCAGTCATCTCTCACTCAAGGAGTTGAACACTGATGATTATGATTGTTCCAAAAAAGCCTGGCTCTTGGTTTTTCATGCCTTGTAATAAGAAAGGTAGCGTGGTTGGCCATCTGATCCATTCTAGAAGAGAAACATTTCAGCTATTTAGCTACATCAGTTAATTCTTATTTTTAGATGGCCAGAGGCTCTGCCCTTTTCTTTGCAAATGCCATTACAAGGCACCCAAGTTATATGACTTACCTAGCACAATAAAAGAGACTGTTGTATTATTGCTTTTGTAATAAGAATGACAGACTATTATAGTCTACACCTAGCAATGATAAACAATTTACTTGGAAATATTAATAAGGCGGTACTGTATGCCATGTGGATTTATTTTCCAATTTCAATAATGTAAAACACAACTAAGCACAAGATAAACCACATGCCATCTTAACAAAATTAAACCAAACATTAAAAGCTTGGGAGGAAATTCTGTCCATAGTTATAGCTGTAATAGACAAAATCCATGTGATGCATTTCTGTGGATCTATTAACACAAATCTGCATCTGTATCTAGGATGCATGTGACAAGTATAATTTAGTATTTAAGTGGGGAAAAGAAGAAAATGTCAGCCATAATCTCTAAATTAAAATTAAAATTTTCCTTTTTTTAACAGCCCAGGAACATCTTCAATAGGTCATTTCTGAAGTGGGTTAGATGCTTGATGGAATTAGTTTAATGTTTGCTCAATGCTACCTCTTGTTTTCTTCCGATATTGTCAAAAATGCTTGCTATGGCAAAATCATTCATGGCAAAATCCTATGCATGTCTTTTTAAGAAGAATGCCTCACTGACTTTCAAGAGACTGCATATGACCAAAAAATAGGCTTGGATGCGAAGTTGACAAACTCAGAATAGAATTTTTCCACCCAACTCCCCTTTTGGGCAAGTGGAAGAGAAGTTTCCATATACTTGCTTAAATAGTCTAGTGATCAAAGTCCCATTTGGGAGTGATTTTCCCCTGCCTAAAACAATCTCCATGCCCTCACATTATTCACCTTCTAGAGAAGCTTCTGAGGCTCAAATGGCTTCAAGGGCAAAGGAAGGTGCTAGAAACCTTCCTTTAATGAACTTCCTTAACTTGCACTTTTATTCTGCGTGAATTGAAAGGAAAAATCTGATATGCCATTTTTAGCTGATCGCAGTGTTTTAAATGCTGCAGAGCCAATATTTTGACCAGCATTTAACTTAACCATTTGTGGAGAGGGGTGGGCAAGTAGAAATCAGAATGAAGTTTGGGTGGGTGAGCTGGAAATTTATTCAGAAATGTGGGGGGGGGGTAGGGATTTCAAACCTTAGCTGAAACACCCTCCTGACTTTCTGTAGTTCGCCAACACCTGCTGTGGCATCCGTGAAAACTTCTGGTTCCCATGGTAACTCCAGCAAGAAGAGTCAGGTTGATGAACTACTAGAAAAGCCAGTTCTAGTGCCAGGCTAGTTTGCGCTCTTAAAAAAAATAAAATAAAAAAAGCTAACTTCAATTTTCAAGTTGTCTTGTGGAAAAAATGAAAAGCACAACACTTAATTTATTTTAAATTTCAAGAATAAGTATTGCAGCAATTTTTGATTATCTTTCTTAAATACAAAAGGGAAAGTTTCAGACCACAAATCCTTTTGAATTATCATGTGAATTGTGTTAAGTCTCTTAGAAGGTTCAATTTCAGACACATAAAAATCTCACATTGCCTGCCTTTTTCTTTCCAAATTTTGTTGCCAGGTCAAGTGCTGAAGTTTGGCTTGTCTGATTGATATCGTTGCCAAGCTCAATGTAGCTTTTGCTACATTGTTGAACATATGTCAGTTGATGAAATTCTTCAGAATATAAAATAAAGGTAAAATATTATCAGAAATGTGTAAGATATAACAAAAACTAATCAGTTTTGTACTTTAGCCCTCCGAGATCTGCACCCAAGGTGGCTGACTAGTTTGCCTAATGATAGCATGAGCCCTTAGAAGGACCCAAGTTGGTCAATTGCTTTATAGTAGAGGTTTTCAACCTTCTGGGGTCCATGGCTCCGTTGACCAACTACATTCTTTCTGTAGCATCCCTGTGGGGCTCAGGAGCCCAGTTATATCACCCCTTGCCGGCAGAGCTGGCAGCCCTGCACCCCTTTTTGAGTACACCCCCCCCGGTGGAGTGTTTCCTCAGCCTCCTAGCTTCTCCCCTCTCCTTGGGGCTTGGGAGTCCTCTGGGCTGCCGCCCCTGGTCTCTAAGTTGACCCCTTGCCCCAAAGAGAGGTGCCTCCTCATACTGCCTCACAGGGGCATGGGAAGTGTTATGTACTGAAGTTCTCACCCTGGGCCAGCAGGGGGATACTGTAGATAGTTATGCAAATAAGGGATTGAAAGTGACGTTCAGTGATTGGATAGTTTTAGAAAATTGTTACAGTTAAGTTGTACTGGAGCTCTGTATAAGCAGGCTGACTGAACCCTTCAGTTCAGTTCTGTTCTGGCCTGTGAATAAACAAGAGCTGATTGAAGAATCGCTGTGTCGTCTGATATGTTCACCCACAACTTAACAGGAAGGACCCCCTGGCCAGCCCCAGAGGCACCCTTTGCCTGGAGAGCTTGTAGCCAGGGCTGCTGCAACCAACAGCTGTGCCAGCCTTTGGGAGGCAGAGACGCAAGAGGGCATCAGAGGAGGGAGGGAAGGAAAGAGGGAAAGAGGCCAGGGTTGGCTGCAGCACCCATGACCATCATTTAAGGTGCCCCAGGGTGCCACGGCACACTGGTTGGAAACCACTCCTTTATAGTGTTCCAGAAATTTCAGGGAGGCTACAAGCTAGAAAAGGGGTTGAAAGTAAGCACAAACAAACAAAATTGTGACATCAATTTAAGAAGGTGGGGACGGACAATAGGCAATAACTGCTCCATAGAAGATTTAACTGAAGTTCTCTAAACACACCCATCAGCAAAAGCTGCAGAAAAATACGCTTTGCTTTTGTGGGGTGGGTTTGAGGTGGAATAATGAATAAAACAAGGGGGCAAGTTCCGGCACAGCACTAGTTTTGAACTTATCCAATTAGTTGACCAGATATTACACAGAATTATGAACAATGTTTCAGAAAAGTAATTCTGCTTGAATTTAGTCAGTCTGCCTTGGGAAGAAGTTAAGCAACTCTAAGCAAAGGCAGGAAAACAGCCCTGTAGTTCTCTCAATCCCAGTCAGCATGGCCAACAGTTGCCATTTTGACTGAATCAATATTTGCAATGGGCCTGAATAAATAAACAAGGAAGTCATGGAGGGTTCTAACAAGCAACTTGAATTGTGCTTTTTTTAAAAAAAAATTAAAAATGAGGCACAGTTTGTGTGCATTTATGAGACAGTTTCCCCCTTCACTGGAATGAGAGAATCTTCATATTCTTTTTTTTTTTTTTTTTTTTTTTTGGTCTGGGTATTCATATATGCATTTGACGCCTTTGTAACATTCTTTAGAAATGATCCAAACACATGAGGCAAGTATCTTTTTGCTCACGGAGCAAGCATTCCCTCGCTGTATTTAACGCATTCCAAAAAGCATACAGGAAAGTAGCCGTGGAAGAATTGCATCTTTTGTTCTTTACAAAAGGGTCTTTTCTTATTTTGGTGACAGGAAAAGAAAAGAAAGAGGAAACTACACAGAGATAATTGCTTTGCTTTTATAAAGCAAACGTTGAATCCAAAAGAGGAAGAAATTCCATTATGTGTTTTTAATGGTGCAAAAAGTGTAATGTGGTGCTAAAAATGGGGTTGGGGAGAGAGAGGAGGTACTAAAATGAGCTGACATACTCAGATTAGGCAATTAAAGTCAGATAGGCAATTCATGGGTTTAGAAAGGTTGTATTTTACAGTTGACACCAAAGATTTGACACATGCCACTCTTGAGAGGGGCTAAAGCACAAATGTGTTGCATGCCAAAGGTCCCAGCTTTGGGTTTATCCACATTTTAACGCTATATATATATATATATATATATATATATATATATATGCTTTCCTTACGAAAACACAATTTTCAAAGCTGAATCAGAAAAAACTTCAATTTGGGTGTTCGCTGACAGTTGCTCTGACTTAGCTTTTAAACAGCGGGTTTTCAGGGGAAAGCTATGGAGCAAGAAACGAGGTGCTCAGACACGGAGCTTTAAATTGTGGACCGTGCCTGGAAAGAACGGAGGAAAGTTAAGTTTGGATAAACCCTCAATCCCAAGCACTTCCAGCGAAAGGACCTTAGATGGTAGCACTTACAGTGCTTACAGATTGAAATGGGGTGGTGGTGGTGTTATAGTACAAATGGGTTTAAAACTCATCCACACTTCCACTTGCCCTTCCACTTCCCCCCAGGCAAACTCAGTTTAGCGCTAAATCGGAACAAATGGAAATTGGGTTTCCCATGCATTAATGTTTGTTCCAGATTAGCACTAAAGAGCAGGTTTTCCAGTGTGGGGGAGGCAAACACAAAACCGCTCAGACCCATGCCTGGAAATCATGGAACAAGCAGAAAACTGTTTGGACCCATGTTTTATAGCCATCAGACAAGTGGACTAGCCTTGATGATCTTTGTAAAAGAGACTGAACTAATAAAATAGGTCAGATTCATACTATTAAGAAGCAAAGGTTTTGCTTGGTCCTTCAGTTGGGGATTCCTATTTAGCAGCATCTTCTATCCATTATTCCATCTCTGTGTGTGTCTGCTTCCAATTTTAATAGATAGACTTGCGCGTTACCTCTTGAAAAACAAAGTGATATTATGAAGGTTCTCTAAATACAAAATAGAATAGGTTTGAAGTACAAAACAATTTTGCTCAAAGTGCGTTTTCCCTAACATTTCAGGTTATTTAGTTCAGGACGTCAATTGCTCTGGTTTATCAATTATTGTAAGCAGAACCAAATTGGGGGATAAAATAGAGAGCGGAAAGTATACAATAGCTAGGAATGGAGGAGAAAGAAATGTCAACCTTTGCCTTGACCCTTTGTTGGACTGAATTTGCATGCTGTCTACCTGTATTTCTCATTAAAGCTGCTCTTGTTGCTAGAAAAGCAGTAAAGTGGTTAGCTTATAAAGCCCGTGTTGGGGGAAACCCAGGGTCAGAGCTTTAAAACTCTCATAACTAGGAGCTGGAGACTTACTTACCTTCACTACTAGAGATGCTCTGCTTTTATAGGTTCTGCATACTCCAAGATTCACATCTCTTGTGTAGTTAGAGAATTCGGAACAACATTGATGCGAAGCATAGGGTGTTTTTTTCCTAGGAGGGTAGCAGCCTGCTCTCTGATGCCGATGAGACTTTCCCCCCTAGTGTTTTTTTTACTAGAAAAATAGGTGCCAGTACTCACCATGAAGTTGTTACAGGAAGTGTCACTTTTTTAAACTACCACAGCAAAAGCCGTGCCAGTACTGCATACCCCTGAGTACCCCCTGAAAAAAGTACTGCATTTAAGTATTCCCAATTTCAGTAAATTAAAGCACTATACTTAACACACTATCTCAGTACGTGCAGCTCAGGGGTTGGGCTGGTTACAAGATTGTGGGATGGGCTCCATTTTTTATTTTTTATTTTTACATTAAACAAGAACAAACCACTGCACTGCACTCAATAGTTGCCTATTGTGTTGGAAAAATCTTTAAAAATGAGGCTAGGCACATTGTTTGGTGATGACGAAGCATGATTCCCAGTAGGAGGAAAATGGGTGTCCTCTTGTGTATCCTGTACATTTTCCCAATAGCAACAATTTTTGGTCTCAGTATTATCCCCTGAATGTATGTTGGGTTTCAGAATTATGCGCAAACTCTTTGTATGGAGATTTTTAAGTGACTGATCCACGACTTTTGATCTGAATTTCAGCTCCTCTCAGTTTTGATAGTGAGTGTAAACCTAACAACCATGCCCTCTTGTTTTGTTTCATTGTTATGCATCCCCTGTAACATGACTCTCTAAAATATTTATATCATAGTTGCCTTGGGCTCAGATTGGTCTTCTTACATTTCAGGAATCTATAATTACATCCTACAAAGTATATATTATAGAATGCAGTAACTTTTGATGATAAATATGCCTTCAACCTATGAGCGAGTGTGTGCCTGTGTGGGAATCAAAGAAAGTGTGACTCACAGGCTCAATACAAACAATGGGCAATCTCCAACTAAGTTAAAGTTGTCCTGCTGAAAGTGGACTAGCATAACAACATTACAGGACATTAATTTTAAGAGCTTTTAAATTGGTGATAGAGGAAGTGTTCCTCATGGCCCACAAACCAATTTCATGGGTCCAATTTGCTGTGAAATTTTGGGGTGGCATTTTCTCAATTCAGAGGATGGGTTGTGGGCAAAACTTACAGAAGTGCTATGGGCTCCATCTGGCTAGTGGTCGCCATCTTCAGTTTTGTGGAATAATATGGTGGCTGCTCTCTTAATGGGACTAGTAGATTTAGCCCACCCCTTAAAATCACACTCTACCCTGCAAAATGGGAAAAGAGAGACCTGATTTCCCCACCCCACCCCTTTTTATTCCAAGCCAAATTTGGTCCAAAGCTCCAGGTTTCTGAAAATTCAGCTGAACCCTAGTACATTCAAGGAATTCTCTGTGTTATAACGAGTCAAGCCATGGGCCCAGTTAGCTCAGTACAGTCTACACTGACTACGACTGGCACACCAGGATTTGAGGCAGAGAGTCTCACCCTACCCAACCCTACCCTAGCCTACCTCAAGATCCCAGGGATTGAACCGGAGGACACACTGCCACTGAGCTATCGCCCTTCCCTTAGTTTTTGTTTACTTCACTATTTTCTCTGGGCTATCAGGTTTAGCAAGTTTTTTTAAATGCTGGGGGTAGGGTGGGGGAGAGGAACATCTGTTTATACCAGAAACTATAGTGGTATGTGTGTGCATTCCAATATTTACCTACTATATTTCAGTAATCGCTACAACAAGCCTGAAAGGCTATTCAAAGAAGCAGGGGTGGAGTTGGATAATATTTGGTTGTATGGTGACCTGAGTGAGGCCATAATTTAGTGCCCCCAAATGGATCTTCTCAATTTTGTGCCCCCTTGGCTCAGTGCCTTGTGCGAGGGAACCGACTGCATCGCCCTAAATCTGGCACTGAGATAAAGGAGGAAGCTCAGTGGTAGAGCTTATCCTCTTATGCAGAAGGTTCCTGGTTCAATCCATTGCATCTCCAGGTTGGGTGAGTACCTACACTGAAATCCTAGAGAGGCTCTGCCCAACAGTTTAGATAGCATGAGAAAAATGGACCAATAATAGTATAAGGTTGCTTTCTATGTCAATACTGTTACCATCTCCATACTGTACCAGGTCACTGAGATTGAGACATTGCAGTTTCATCATCATCATCATCATCAAACTTTTTATTGGCATTACATACAACATCCAAAACAAATCAATACAGAGTTACCACTTCCCCAGTGGCACAAAACATTTGCTAACAGAAAGGAGGCAGAGCAGTCTATCGTCACATCTCTTGGCCTCCAGGGAGATCAGACATCTGCAGTGTATTTTGACAACAAAAAACCAAATAGAGATATCTAGCCACTAACTTGGTGAGCTCTTGATCATTCCCCAGTAATAGAAAATGTATGACCTCTGACTCTGGTTTCCATTTGGGGATATAGAGTTGATCTAGAAATTGCTGGCAGAGATCAGCATATAGTTTACAATTGAGAACCATATGTGTAAGAGTTTCCACCAGGTGGTCTTCACATGGGCAAGTTCTTTCTCCTTCCACCCTGCCTGAGAACCTTCCCCAAAGGAGGTTTCATTGCAGTTTCCCTAGTGCTATCTACGGAGTTCATGGGAGAAGCAAGATCTGAACAAGTCCTTTCTTGCACTACTGCTGAGTCTCCTACACCGCAATTGTAGACATCAAAGGTTTTACTTTACAGATGTTGTTGTTTGACTCTCAACTTCCATCACTTCCAGCAAGCACGGTGATGATGGGAGTTGTAGTTCAACAACATTTGTGGGGCAGCATGTTGGCTATCCCTCCTATACAGATGTCCCTGAGAGTCACTCCCAATTCACTGAATACATTCACAGTGCTTTGTACAAAACTCTATGATGAATAGAACTATGCATGAGTTCCAGTTTTGCAACAAAACAAAAAAAGTCCAAGTATTTTGGAACTCCAAAACCTGGGGGTGAATTTGGATGAGGAGAATTTCAGAAGCATCTCTAATATATATTTTTAAACCACTTCCATAGCATTTATTATTATTATTAAAAATTCAAAACGCTTAAATTTGTGTTGCACAATCATCTAAACTGCCATACCTATAATTAGTGATCTATTAAGAAGCAATTAAAGTAGCTCCCAGTGAAAAGGGAAAACAGCTGCAAATGCTGAAATTCCCCCCCCCCCCAAAAAAAAAAAAGAACTGATACCAAGGAGATAATCTCAGAACAGCAGGTTGCTTTGTATCAAACAGATTTGATTATGAGTTCAGATGCTCCAGAGCACAGTGTGGGCATTTCTGGAATGACTCGCTCGATTGAGTCATTGGCAACAAGGCAAATGTTAAAACTTGGCAGCTGCATTTCAATCTTTCTGTGTGATGAGGGTTGCTCTTGGGATAAACATTTCTTTTTAAGAATCCTCTCTTTCTTTTCTAAGAGCTTCATTATTATTATCTATTTTCAGCATGCAGGAGCATGATGATTGAAAGAAAGGCAAGGAGAAGCCGAAATGTATTATTATAATAAAAACCTCCCCTTGTAATTATCTCTCATGTAAGTGGAGATATATATATGTATATATGAGATAGGAAAGAAGGTTGTATCCAAGGCTAGCCCTACCATGCGGCAGAATGAAAATAGATGTTTCAGTCAGCACCATGGGAGAAGGAGTAGATGAAAGCAGGGATTGATGTTGGAACGGTGCAGCAAAACCTTTTAAAGCTGGGGAGCCTAACCTGCAGCCTTCCAGTTCTTGGTGAATTATGGTTTCCTTCACCCCTGAGCATTGCTCATGATGGATGGAGCTGATGGAATTTGAGGTCCAGTCACACAGGAATCTGCTTTATAGGAATTCACTGTCCATGCACAGTCCATTCAAGGGAATAATAGAATTGTAAGTTAGAAGGGACCACCAGGGCCATATAGCACAACCCACTGCAATGCAGGCATCTTTTGACCAATGTGAGTCTTGCGCCCACGATCCTGCGATAAGTGTCTCATGCTCCACCGACTGAGCTATCCTATAAACAATTGGTCTTTCTAAAGGATTGTTGTCTATGCCAGGCTTGGGAAATCATTAGCCCTCAAGGTGCTGCTCTGTTACAGCTCACATCCATGGTCACTGGCCTTGCTGGCTGGGCCAATGGGAATTGTACTACATCAACATCTGGAGGACCAATGGTTCTTCAAACCTATTCTATATTCAGGGATTCTAACAGGATTTATTGGGCCCAGCATACTCTATGTAGATTGGGGTCCCAGCGCTCACAATCTATTGGCAAATAACTGCTGCTTATGTAGCCCAGCCTACCTCACAGGGCTGCTGAAAAGATGAGAAGGGATAGTGGAGGGGCTGCCTGCCTGGCAAAATCCCTTTCACTCTCAATGGAGTGAGATTGGGTTTTAAAGGGAAGGGAAGAGAGAAGCTTTTGCGAGTTCCTTTTAACACCAATTCCACTGCGATCTTAAAAGGTTAAGGCTTTTGCAAGCATTTGTGAGTCTACCTTCAAAACAAGGTCAGGCTTAACAAGGAGGGTGCAGAAGCCTTTGGAAGTCTCCCCCTCTCTCTTTAAGACTGCAACAAAATTGAGCTTAAAAGGGGAGGGAATAGACTCCCTGCTGCTTCCTGAGTTTGAGTAAGTTGGCATGCCCGACTGCTTTCCTGAGCCCAGTGCTAAGAGTGATTGGAGAGGGAATGATCCTGCCTAGTGCTGAGTTTGGGCATGTCAGAGAGCTCCCTGCAGGATCGCTCTCCTGTTGTGCCAACTGATATGAAGGCAGAGTGATTGTACTTAGCACTGGGTCCCCACTTTGTGCAGTGCTTCAGTGGCTCCTGACAACCAGCTGATTTTCATCTACAGTGGTACCTCGGGTTACATACGCTTCAGGTTACAGACTCTGCTAACCCAGAAATAGTGCTTCACTCTCAGGTTAAGGACTTTGCTTCAGGATGAGAACAGAAATTGTGCTCCGGCAGCGTGGCAGCTGAAGGAGGCACCATTAGCTAAAGTGGTGCTTCAGGTTAAGAACAGTTTCAGGTTAAGTACGGACCTCTGGAACGAATTAAGTACTTAACCCGAGGTACCACTGTATTGTTGTAACCCCTCCCTGGACGTTATGGTGGGAGATGGCTAAAAAATCAAATAAAACAACATCCACAACATGTAAACTAGAGAGAAAAGCAGCCCCAGTGATTTATTAGAACTTGAATTCTAATAAATCGGGTAATAAGTAAATCTGGTAAACTGAAACCATCACCACACATTAACATCCTGCTGATTCCCTGAAGTTTACCTCCATCCTGCTTCAAGTGGATTCTTGTTTTCTTCCTGGTTTTCTTGGGCGCTAATGGACTCATCAGGGTCCAATCTCTGCCAATCAGTGCTGTCTAATCTCTCTCTCTCTCCTGTTTCAGTTTCCTGCCCACTGGACATTCTGGCTGGTGGATTTTATTTTAATTTTTTTCAAGCCAGAAAGGAGAACAGATTGAGAAACTGCCTCTTAACTCTTTCCTTTGGTAGAAGCAACAGGGAGTTAGAGTTCATGCCTTGGCAAGCCCCCTATGAGCCCATCAGCTTGGTTGAATGCCCAGGTTCTTTGGTGGTTAGCACAGGCCATGAACTTTGGGGTCAATCTGACTTTTGACTTGCAGCACAGAATCTGCTGAGTGCAACTTTTCAAGCCGAGCAAAAATGCAGTCCAGTTCTTTTCTTATCAGAAAACAGACAGCCCAGTTCCTATCATTGCTATTTTCTCAGCAGGCTTCTATCTTGGGGAGCGGAGGAGGCAGCTGGCAGTATCCTCAGCCCTGCTGGTCCATGAGCTTGTATGACCCTTTAAGATAGCATTTTTACTCCATCAGCAATTCAGCAGGTACATTTCTCCTGACAGGAGGGTGTTTTTTATTATTCTTTTTAAAAAAGCATTCTTGTTACTCTGCAGAAAGTGACACACTTATAGGATCAGCCTTCCCATAATTCCTATGCCAATGTTTACTGCCTGTCAATATGATTAAAAGTAACGAGCATACAGAGGCGCTGGATTTTAACTGCCTGTGGAAAAGTTGCTGCCATGTTTGGCCAGAAGTGAAATTTCGAGGCCAGTCTGGAGGCTCTGCCTAAGGCGGAACAAGTGAAGAATTTCAAGGGAAGCAAACGAACGGTTTCTCTTGAGCCTAGTGAAACTTCCTAATGAGTTCTGTGCATCTGTAACCTGTGTGGTCTGTCATATATGGCTGCTTTTCTCCCATGGCATATTGATACTTAATAATCCAAAGCTTGGAGGATTGAGATGGCCTAGGGGCCATTTACAGGGGAGGATTCCCACAAACCCGCAACAAACTACAATGCCCAGAATGCTTAAAAGGTGCAGTGTGTACACAGCCCAATACAGTTCCAGACCGGGCTAAAAAACACACCCTCCAAACCCTCAATTTAAAGTCTCATTGAAAAAATGAAGGCCTTCACTAAATGTTCCACTTGTGGATTATTCTGCACAGGGAATCCTACCTAGTGCCAATTTTTTTCAAGGCCAAATGGAGTCATCCAGCCTTTTAACTTCCAGTTTTATTGCTGCTGTCTTCTTCAGCTTTCAGCTGCCAGATCTTTTAAGTCATTGTTCTTGTAGATATTTTGTTCTGTGTTTTATTATTTTATTTTAAAGCCAGATTGAAAATACATTAAAAAAAAAATCTAAGGCAGCATGTCAAATTCCCAGAATAAAGAAAATAATAGTGCTCCCCCCCCGCCCTTCTTGATTTTAATTTGATCACAAAATTTGCTTAATAAAATTCTGTCAAAACTAGGGATGGAGGAGAATGCCATTGGGTCTGATTATTATTTTTAAGCAAACTGGCTCAATTTGCACTTTCCAAACTAACACATAATGCTCTTTTTTTTTTTTTAGATTTTGTACTTCTCTGAATTTTGCATTTTTTTTAGCTCAGTGTACCAAATTCTATATATTAAGATACGTTTAGATATCTGTACATTGCGATAAAATGCATATTTAAATATGTATTTTGTGATAAATACTATATTTTTCTGTGTATAAGACTAGGTTTTTCCCCTAAAAAATAATGTCAAAAATGATGGGGTATCTTATACACGGAGAGTGTCGAGGGTGGACTGGCAATTGGTTGTTGCCGCAAAAATTGGGCTTGTCTTATACATGGGGGCGTCTTATAGCCAGAAAAATATGGTAAGTATTCAAATATGAATTTTCATACGGACTTGCAAAATTGCATTTCAATGGGCAAATAGGACTTATGTGGCCTAGGACCCTTGTACCTATGGGACCGCCTCTCCTGGTATGCCCCGCAGAGGACCTTAAGGTCCATAAGTAACAACACTTTGGTGGTCCCGAGCGTCAAGGAGGTTAGATTAGTCTCAACTAGGACCAGGGCCTGTTTAGCACTGCCCCCGACTTGGTGGAACACACTGTCACAAGAGACCAGGGCCCTGCGGGGTTTGACATCTTTCTGCAGGGCCTGCAAGATGGAGCTGTTCCACCTGGCCTTCAGCTTAGATTCACTCTTACCCCTTATATGGGATTTGGCATATAAATTTCCCGTTGGCTTTTTTGCTGGCCCATGTAGGACCATCATGGATAGCTGGCTCGGGTGAATATCTGATGTTTCCTCCCTTTATGGTCTTGATTTATGGGCTACTACTAAAATGAAGCTGCATTTTATGTTGTATTTTAAGCCGTATTAACTGTTTTTGTGTGTGTGTTTTCTATTACGTTTTATTGTAATATTTATTTATTTGGTGTTAGCCGCCCTGAGTCCAGCCCTGGCCGAGGAGGGTGGGGTTTAAATAAAATTATTAGTATTAGTATTATGTGAACCTGCGATGCACTGATCTGTCCATCCCTAGACAGATGCAAGGTTTAGGTTATGCATGCTTACAGTATTTGAGACCTTCATGTTTACTTCTGGCAAGTGGTGACTGAAGAAAAAGGTATCTTCATTGGTGGCAACAGATTGGTGGCCTGCTCTCTCTGAGTATTCATGAAAGCTCTGAATGTTGAGGTCCAGTCTAGAAATGCAACAGAATTGTGGCTTTTAAAAGTCACTTCACTTCAGCTCACAGGTTGCAAACGTGACATATTTTTTCTCAAGGAAAGCTAATGAGATTCTTGGCTAGTGTTTTTTTTTTTTTGTTGTTTTGCTTTGTTTTTGAGACAAGAGTACTCCCACCCTGTGACCCAACTTTGATGGCAGTTTATATTTTTATCAGGGCAAGTAGAGGAGATTAGTTCCTGGCAAAGAGCGAACGGCAGGTGCAGTTCAGTCAGCGCAATTTAAGGGAAAGCTCGTTTTACAACTTTATAAAGAAAAAAATGGGGGAAAGTATGATTTCTGGCAAGCTTGTGATAGGCTGGCAGGATAAAGAGGGTATCTGAGAAACTGGCAGGAAGAAAAGACATGGGGGTGTTAATAAATCTTTGAGGGTTCATTTATAATGTTAACAGTGCAGAAGGGTCACACACATAAAAAAAATAAAAATCTAAGGCCAGAACATACCTAACTGATGCCAGGGGAGCAAGCTGTCTTCTTGGAAGCACAGGCCTTGCCTTGGCAAGGATATCATAAAATGTTGTTTGTCTGATTAGCAATTCTCAGGAAAATGACATATCAGATGTCATTGCAATTAAAAGACACAGCCTGTTCAGCTATTACCCAGGGGGCAGTCAGCTACTGCAGCACAGTGTCATCCTAGTAGAAGTCACATATAACCAAATGAAAGAGGCTTGCCCTCTTCCACATGGGTCAGGGTCTCTGCTCTTACCTGAGTGGCAGGGGAGGGGGAAAAACTGCTTCCAGTCCCCCCAGGCAAGACGTACAGTTCTGCTGTGTCTCAACAGTTTAGAGCCAAGTGAAATGAAGTTATAGATGGAACCATATATGTCAGCTGCTAGGAGTGAAGAAGGGGAAGTCTCAATAATTTTTTCAGCAATGTTTATGAAGAACTAGGAAACAAAGAAGGCTGAGGCTGTGGCAGCACATGGAGATGATCTCTGACTTCATCTCTTAGGTGGGATCCTTTCTTCTGCTTGCTTGAACTTCTGAAAGAATACATTACAGTGGTACCTTGGGTTACATACGCTTCAGGTTACAGACTCCGCTAACCCAGAAATAGTACCTCGGGTTAAGAACTTTGCTTCAGGAGGAGAACAGAAATCGTGCAGCGGCGGCAGCAGCTGGAGGCCCTATTAGCTAAAGTGGTGCTTCAGGTTAAGAACAGTTTCAGGTTAAGAACAGACCTCCAGAATGAATTAAGTTCTTAACCTGTGGTACCACTGTATTTTGATTGCAAACATCAAGAAGTTCCACAGTATTCCAGTCAAGAGCAGCGAAGCGATAACAAAAAGTTACTGTTCTGCAGTTTGTCAGTGAGCATTGAGGTTTTATTAAGAACGTAGGAACTTCCTTGATGGATCAGACAAAGGTCCAGCTCCCCCCCCCAACCTTCTGTTTGCAACAGAGGCCATCCAGAAGACACTGGCAGGGTTTGAAGGCAACAGCTCTTTTCGCCAGCCTGCCTCCATCTTGTGCATAAAATTATATTGCCATATGGAGGTTCTGGTTAACTGTCAAGGCCAATGGCAATTTAAGGATTTAACCTGTAAGAATCTGTCAAATAGCTGTTTTAATGCCTGATGAATTTGGGCATAGTTCCACATATTGTCAACGAAGTTCCATAAATTCAATTTTGTCCTGTAATAAAACTTACTCGTTTTGTCTGACTGGCAATAGGTGGTCCAGTCTGTTTTCTTATATGATTCTGGGTTTCCAGTATTATGAGAGGTAAAGGGAATCTCCCTCTTTTCTCTCTGCACTATTCAAAGTTTTGTAAACTCTGATGCATATGAAGTTACTCTGTAGTTCATATAAAGTCCATTGCCTCTTAGCCAGCACTGAAGCATCAACATCTGGGCATCCCATTGAAGCTAAATAGAAACTCTGTGCTATACCTTAAATATAACATATATAACATAAAACTGCAGTGGAGAAACTCAGTGTGTGAACAAAGATGAAATAATTTATCATTTTTCAATGTGAAGGAGTGGTTGTTGAAGTTCTTGGAGGCAAAGTTGCTATGTTGGACTGGAGGAAGATTATTGTTGACATTTATCAATGATAATAACTGGAGAGCCCCTTTTGGACTTTTTGTGTGGAAGGGAAATGAATAAATTTGAGAAGTTTGGATCTGAAGATTGGTAAAATATCGCTTAGCAGAAAGAGGAACAGTTGGATGTCATCCTGGAGTGAATACTTTCAGTAATCTTTTTATATGTAATTGATGGGTGGAGAATCCGAAGTCATTTTTAGTTCTCTCTCTCTCTCTCCTTTCTTCTTCCATTGTTTTATTGTTTTTATGGTTGGTGCAGGACCCTGTATGAGAGGCAGGGAAGGGAGGAACTTCCAGGGTGAGAGGCTAGGAGAAAGAAAGGGAAGCTCCTAGGTAAGAACTTGGAGGGTCCACCCCTTTCTGTTTGAGACCAGAGAGAGAGAGAGATTAGACAGCACTGATTGGCAGAGATTGGGCCCTGATGATTCCATTAGCGCCCAAGAAAACCAGGAAGAAACCAAGAATCCAGTTGAATTTCCTTTTCTTTCTTTCTTTCTTTCTTTCTTTCTTTCTTTCTTTCCTTCCTTCTTATTTTTTTTAAATAAAAAAAATATGAGAGGAAAGAAAAGATATAAATGAAGAAAATCATGCAGTGGTCTGAGTTGGGATAGTTTGACATTCACAGTGCAAACCAACCAGAACTCCTCTACTTCCAAGAAGATAAAGATAAAGAAAAGTACAAGTTGTGAGGTCTTTGATTTTAAAAAGGCAGAATGGCTTGCCTATAAATTTATCCCCCCCCCCCCAATATGGAGGTCCTTAGTTGCCTGTCTTACAATGTCCTCCATCTCCAATAATATAAAGAGAAGTAAAAATACAAGGTGCATGTTCTAGGATAAAGAAATGGCAGAATGTCTTGCTGCTTCTTTTTCTTTTTAAATACAATATGGATCTCTTTGCTGCATTTACATGCTTGTCTTGGAACAGCATCATAAATCTTAGAGGACTGACTAATCCTGTCATAATTAGTTACTTCAGACTAGTGATTTCATTTTAGGGGGTGTGGGTGGGATGAAAACAGCTTTGGTGGAGGAAGCCAGTGTTGTTTGTTTGTTTGTTTGTTTTAAAAAACATACCCAGTAATGTCCCCAATATTATTTTGCTGCCACTTTAAGTGTTGGTTTTTCTTTTCCTTAAAAGAAAAGATTACAGCTTCCTCCTGTGTGACCTCTGTCAGGGAAAACTACTCCCATTCTGCCCCAGATACTCCCCTTTCACTGGGGACTAATGGCCCATTTTGAGCTTGCCATAAGACAGAATTCAAATTTTGTCCCTTAGGAATTACAATGCATAATCAAGACCCAAGGAAGAAAGGCCTTTTTCCTATTATCACCTCTTCATATCATAATTTTGAGAAAATTTAATTTTTAAGAGCATGCATTGTCCTGGGGAATGGTGAGTTAAAATGAGGTGCTTCATGGGTCTTTCCCATTAAGTACCCCACTTCTCTCTGTTGTCGTCTTTTTCTTCTTCTTCTTCTTCTTCTTCTTCTTCTTCTTCTTCTTCTACTACTACTACTACTACTACTACTATCTTATTCTAACTATCTACCCTCATCATCCTTTGTGACTTTCAGGTAGTTGACTCAAGGGAGTTGACTCAGTGTGTAAGTTGCCTTAACTATACAAGCTAGCTGTGTGAGGGGGGAGCTTTAAATTGCATTTGTGGAAGGTGGGAATCATAGTGCCTACTATGCACATTTGATGTTGCAAGAAAATATTCTTTGCTTTGCTTTTTAAAAAATAAATAAAATAAATATAAGACATGACCCAATAAGTCACACTACTATTTTTGATGAGAACATTAATTCTGTATGAGGTTGTGCCAGAAGCCTAGGCCTGTCATCTCCATTTGGACACAATATAAAGGTGATTTTTCTCAGCGGTTGTTTTCAGAACATGCTGAATATTTCTTATCAAAAGATAGATAAAAAAATATCAGTTGGAGTCCAAAAGACAAAGGAAACAAGCGCTACCACTATGGTTTGGCTTCAGGCTCTTATCACTGTACTTGTTGAAACAAACAGATATAGAAAGATGTAAGAATATATCAGTATGAACTAGAGCTGTGCTAAACATTCATCCATTTTGATCTTCAGAGCAAAACTAGTGCTTTTGTGTTAGGGTTGTTTCAGCTGAAGAAGGGGATTAAGAAAAGTACTATGGATGTCCCACTAATTATTCGTGATGGGTGACCCCCGCCTTCTGGTTAAATGAAAACTAGACTCAACACCCACCCCATAAGAAATCAACTTGGTTATCTCTGAGACCTGTTTGTCATCTTCTTTCTGACATCATGGGAAGTATTAAGGTCTGAATTGTCTCCTAAACCCCAACAACTATCCAAGCTCTTAACTGTGTAATGATTTGGGGGAAGGTGGTGTTTTCCAACTTGTAGGACCCAAGTAGATAAATAGGTACCGCTCCAGCGGGAAGGTAAACTGCGTTTCCATGCGCTGCTCTGGTTCGCCAGAAGCGGCTTAGTCATGCTGGCCACATGACCCAGAAGCTGTACATTGGCTCCCTCGGCCAGTAAAGCGAGATGAGCGCCTCAAACCCAGAGTCGTCTGTGACTGGACCTCATGGTCAGGGGTACCTTTACCTTTACATTTAGGACCCATCTTAATAAGGGTTCTCCCCCGAAAGATGTATAATAGCCTGCTTTCACAACCTGCCCATATACTGAAGAAACGTCACAATTCTGGCTAAATCAACTGTGTACTTGTTACACAAAATTTTATTTAAAAGTTTTTAATATACCTCTGTCCATATAATATTTCCCAGTGTTGCATGAGTTGTTGTTTTATATATGTATATATATAAAATTGTATAGGATGATTATACATTTCTGGGTGCACACTTCAGTGTGATTTGTGAGCTTGATGTTATATAAATATATTTTTAAAACTGAGGACAAAAATCTTGTTGAGGACACACTTCTGGAAGCTGTTGCTTCTTTTTTTACTTTAACACAGAAAAGTACAGTAGCTTACTGTATGCTTAATTGTTAACTCTACATTAATGGCTGCAATTTGTCTTGGTCTAAAGTACGTGTCTGATTTGATATATCTGAAAGTGGGTAACTGCTTCAGGTCACAGATGTCTTATTGAATTGCTACCTGGAGAATGTAAAATCATATAATATAGATATTATGTATCAGTACACGTAGCATATTACTGCTCTTTAAATGAGGGCTGCTAGTGACCTGTAGAATGAGGGATGCTTGCATAAAATATAGGTGTGGTTAAAGGATAAGTTTGCCAACGAGTTGAAAACTACACAGTTATTACATGCCCCCCCCAAACCTCTTCTATGTTTGGGTCCATATGAAAGGACGTTGACATCTAAGATGACAATATCTTGTTATTACCATTTCTGTCCCACTTTACAAACTTTTCCTCCTTCCCCCTTCTAGCTATTTGTGTCCAATTCTACCCGTTCTCTACTTCTGCATTGCCTCTTAGTAAATAAATTTGGTTTGGTGTGTGGAGATAATAGGGTGTTTTCATCATAACTGATGAAAGTTCAACAAACATGATACATTTTCCAATCTGCAATGTGTGAGCCTGTATCGCTGGCAAAGCCATAGATCAGGGCTGGTTATGTATTACTCTTTAATATATAGCATTATATATATATAGCACTTACAAACATTACCCAGGCCAATTTGCTTAGAACTTTCTTTGTCAGCAACTTTCCTACTTGGCACCTTTAGAATGGAATTGCCTGGGTCACTTCTGGAATAAGTTTGATTAATCTCTGTAGCAGGAACATAACACATCTCCACAGTCAAATTAATAACCACAGTCTGAAGGTTAGCTTGTAAATGGGTTCAGGACTTCTGCTCTGCAGCTATAGATCTTGAAGCCCCTATGATGTTCATTTTCAACCTCTCATCTTTGGAAAGGCTATTTATTTCTACTGGAGATGAATGAATCTTGCTTTTATTATCAAGAATAATTGAGTACTCCATTCTTCATTTTTCTTCAGTTTAAACACTTGGTCCTGGGCTGTTAGTTAAACAAACATCCGATTATCTCCATCCGGGGTGTAAAGAGCCAAGGCAGTAAATTGAATAATGATTTGCTTGAACGTAAAGCAGAACAGAATACAAATATCCTCCGAAGATGCATGCATCCCTTTCTGCACATATTTTATCACTTGGTCCTTCATGTGTCTAAATTTCTTGTTAAATATAAATTATTTGGAGGTAATTAGATAGCAGATCTGAAACAGAACGGTGGCTAGTGGTGATTTATTATAAATTCTATATTTTGTTCACTCACAATGGTAAACAATGCCATACATCACTTTGGACAAGTGGGATCCGGCCTTGCTCTTGCAACCTGATCCTTTGTCCAAATAGTCACCGCATTCCCCTCCACTCAATGATTCTTTGCTTAGGAAGGCTGTTTTTCCCTACTAAAGATGGTGGACAGTTTAGCCGTAATCAAGCATGAATGTGAGCTCTGAAGCAGTTTATTTACCTACCAAGTGAGCTGTTTGGTTTCCATCTTTATTGATACCAGTGTTGTTTTGGAAAAGTCAGGTGTCATTAGCAACACTCGGGACATGATTTCCTATAATGACTTTACTTTGCTGTCATTGTTTTGGGGTTACCATCAGATCAGGTGTGCTGAAATGTTTTTCACTGAACATGCAAATCCTAAGCCTCTGTGGGACAAACCACTGGAGGCATCTTCTCAGGCAACACGAGAGCCAGTGTGGTGTAGTGGTTAAGAGCGGTAGTCTCGTAATCTGGGGAACCGGGTTCGATTCCCCGCTCCTCCACATGCAGCTGCTGGGTGACCTTGGGCTAGTCACACTTCTCTGAAGTCTCTCAGCCTCACTCACCTCACAGAGTGTTTGTTGTGGGGGAGGAAGGGAAAGGAGAATGTTAGCCGCTTTGAGACTCCTTTGGGTAGTGATAAAGCGGGATATCAAATCCAAACTCCTCTTCTTCTTCAATGAAGGGTATGGGAAATTCATGCCCACTCAAGTCTGGGAGCAGCAGACTCTGCTCTGTACAGAGACTCTGTTCAGAGGGTCATTATTGTAATATTTAGCTGCTTATGTATAGCTATTCCCATTCAGTATTCCTTCCTTTACCTCCCATGTCCCTAACACAATTATGTATCATGGATTTGAAACATAATAAATACAATTCCCCCGGGGAATGGAGATGGCTACTTGATGATGGACAATAGATGACAGCAGTATGGCAAATAAGAACAGGATAATTGAAAACAGTAACGTTATTTTCACACATGGCCTCTCTGGGCCAAGGTCATATAAATTTAACAAAATGCAAAACTCAAAAGGACTGAGCTCAAGTAACAATAGCATGATCCAAAGATGAACACTGAAAAACTTGCCACCAACAAGTTCAGGGGTGCCCAAACTTTTTTTCAAACAGGGCCAGATTTGATGAAGTGAACATGCATGAGGGCCGACCAAAGTTGGTGAGCTTTTTTTTTAGGATTTTACCCCAAGACATATACTGCCACGGGGCCAGAATAAATTGACCGGCAGGCTGGATTAGGCCCCTAAAACAGACTTTGGACATGCCTGAACTAGTTGGTTGGGTGGTACTGTTGGTGACAAATTGTTTTTATTTATTTTATCGCTTGTTTTCACTGAACGACTCGCCCCATCAAGCTAAGGAGATCCATTGAAAAAAAAACAGACTTCCATGTTTCTCACTTACTGGGCTGATATCTATGGTTAACATTCAGTGGTGAACCCAAGTGAATATCCCACACTGCAATGCTGTACGGCGTGTATCCCAATGTGAATTCTCACCCAAATTCTTACACCACCAACTACACAGCACAACTAGCACCTTAGATCAGGGCAAGAGACTGAACAAAATTTCTTTATATTGTGAAATGCAGTCTACCACATTACCACCCAACTGGTCAGCATAATTGCAGGTGTCCAGCACAGGACAAAGAAAAAGATAGATTTTCTGAAATGGCTGCTTTCATAATGGGCATAAGATGACTGGCCTACATAAAATGGAAGTGAATTTCATTAGCTCTACGTGGTTTAGTGAACAGATATAATTTGCCACTCCTGGACTAATACATGCCTCAAAACATGATTATCCTTTGGATTTTGCACTTTGCTGAATTTTACAATACAGTTCTTGGCTCAAAAAAGTATACCAAAAACGTATTAGGCAATATGAATTTTAAAGATTAAATACATGGTAAAATGTGTACACAGATATAAAATAAATGTTTAAGTGGGTATTGTTTGAGAAGCTACATACCTAAATGCATATGTAACTGGGATTTGTGTATGGATTCTTTTTTTTTTTTTAAGTTGCAGTTTGTTACAAAAACAGGACAGAATGAGTTTACAAACGAACACATGCAAAATTGATATGGAGCAAGGCAAGTGGTCTGTATTCCCCTGGACTAAGCCTTGAATTTGTCCTAGGAGGAAAGCTACACTGTGACACTTTGCTTCAGGTTTCATTTATACTGTTTATTTCTAAAATACAGCCTATGCCAAAACCTCGCCAAGTTAACCTCACCAAATTCCTGCAGAGCCTCTGCTTATTTAAATGAGTTTACTTTGGACCAAACCTGTATGCTTTTTGTCCCAAAGACTTACCTTGCTTAGGTATCAGTCAGAAAACAGTAGAGCCGGAGGACTTTAAATGTTGCTCTTGAGAATTATTTTAACAATAACAACTATAATAAAAGCCACAGTGTCCTGCATATTGAAACCAATGATTTCCTCCCACACAAAATTGCTGTTACTGCTTCAGGAGATGTTGAAGAGGGGAAGGCACACATAACCGACATATAACACAACAGGGTAGGGGAATTATTTTGGTACACTGCTGTTGTGAATTAGCTTACGAAAACACAAAGCCCCAAGGACTAAGCTAATGGGACATAAAATTCCTCATCTGTGGAAATTATTCTTTTTTATTGGTCCTGTTATTGCTATTAATAATAAGCTTTCACTTCTTTGAGGCCCTTTTTGCATTCCATCTCTCCCATCGTACGGTGATTTCGGCGCAAATCAATTTTCTCTCTTCCTTGAATAAGTGTGTTGTGAAACAGAGCTTGAGAAGCATGTTAGGGCCGTAGAGTCAGCACATTAATTTCAAAGCAGCGACCTTGCTCAGCGAAGGTCAGCTCTTTAGAATGTCAAAGCAACCATTTAAGGGCACTTTGGACATTTCCACAAAGATTCATGTTCCAAAGAATTTTTAATAAGTGCATGCATACTCTCCATCGACGCTGCCCTCTCAACCAGTTTGGAAGGGTTCATCATAATGGCAGCAGGCAGGCTTTGAAGTGTGGAAGACCCAAACTACTTTCAAGTAGCCATGCATGTTATGACAGGGAGGTGAAAAATTGCTAGGAATAACACACCACATGGTACCAGAAGAGATTTACTTCCTGAGGCACCAGATTAAGCAAGGGAATAACCACCGATGCACTGTCATCATCATAATGCAGGTACTACAACTCCACAGTTTCTACTGCATTCTGTAAGCTGCAGTCAGCTGACACAGCAACAGCCAATTACCTACTTCATCATCAAAGTGGAGTGACAGGGTCCCTCCCTAGGATATGTGTCACATTTTCTCTACCACAGTCTTTTTTGGACATCTATGCTCTCTCTCTTTTCTCCTCCTCCTCCTCCTCCTCCTCCTCCTCCTCCTCCTCCTCCTCCTCCTCCTCCTCTTCTTCTTCTTCTTCTTCTTCTTCTTCTTCTTCTTCTTCTTCTTCCTATCACTCTTTCTCCTGTATTCATCCCAAATAATAAAATCTGCCCTTGCAGAACCATCACCACAGCCATCTTTCGGAAATTTGGCAGGTTTCATTACATCAGGAGGGGTGACCATGCCTGCAAATTGTAAGTAATTCTGGCAGAAAATCAAAAAAGTTACAGACTTTTCTTTCGTTTTGTGTTTTTTAATCAGATGTTTAAAGTGCCTTCCATGAACACCACTGGATGCATCCACCTATGGTTTGGCAGGCTTAATCCACTTTGGAGGGGCTGCTATGCCTGCAGTTTTCATCTACTTTGGCCCAAAGGGCGGTGAGTTCTATCCATTTTTATATTACCCATTATAGTGAAAAGGGAGAAAACAGATCTAAATTGGTCCTGAATAATGAGTCAAATTAGGAAGACACAGAGCAGCTCCAAAACACATCAGTCTGCTTCTAAAATCTATATATTGAAGTCAAATATTGTGACTGGTGAACACTCCTAAATGATTCTCTCTCTCTCTCTCTCTCTCTCTCTCTCTCTCTCTCTCTCTCTCACACACACACACACACACTTCATTCTTGCATTGCATAGCTCTCTAAAGATTTTTGAAACAGGAAAATATAGGGCATATGTTTCATTTGATTCATCCATATAATTCAGTTAATTGGGAGAAATGAAAACCCAACTGTGCAGACTCTTGACTTCTGCACCTTTTTCTGTTCCTCTCACCATCCCCTCTAGGCCTGCATCTATCCCTGCTTTTACAATACTAGAACAAGTGACACGTGGGCACACCAGTCTAATGTAATCTTACTTTTAAATAGTATTTGTTCATGACTAGCTGCACCAGAATGTGGAGGAAGATGCACATCTGAATACACATCGTATTGAAAGCAATGCAATGCAAATAGACTATGGGCTCATCCACACCTACTTTTCCTCTACACTTTCCAGGCATGTTTCTGAGCACCTATTATTCTTATTTGCTGGAGATCTTTCCCTGTGAAAACCTGTTCTTTAAAGCTCAGTCAGAGACAACATCAATCCATGGAAAACCTGAATTGACCTTTGCTCCTATTTGGCTTTTAGAAGCGGGACAAGCTCTGGATGTAAAAGCAGGAAATGTGCTTGGACACAGAGTATTAAACTGCAGACCTCTGCCTGGAAAGTGAAGGGGAAAGGGTTAAGTGTGGAAAAGACCTATACCTACACTCTGGTGTGTATATGACAAGGTGTGCATGCAGATCTATTTAGATAGATGGGACATTGGTGTTTAAAAGCATGCCAAATGGTGAATTTCTGATGGTGAAATGCCGCCAGAAATAACCCACACCATCCCTGGTGGATTAATGCAGGAGACTACAGCACATGGCAGGCTCTATTGGGGACATAGAATGAATGTGTATACAAAAGAATTCTGGATAACTAGTGGATTATGTAAAGGCTTTACTGTACCTGCAGAACAGAGTTGCCAAGTTTTAATTTGGCAATTTATAGGCAATCCAGCCATTCATTGCACCAGTGGGGCAGAATGAGGGCAAGACTGGTTATGACCAGTGGGCAAGCATCTCATGAAAACTGTTTCCCAATTCACTGTCTAATAATTAAGATTATTATACAGCAAATTGGGAAATAAGTCTTCATGGTTTTTGAAGTCTCTTATTATCCATACACAATTTTACAAATGCATTTTTCTCAAATGGAAGGCAGTAAGATATACTCTGTCCATAACAGGTTTTGTTACTTCTTATAGACAGAGCTTTGGAAATACGGACAATCAATTAAAAAACAAAACACCCTATGAGCGGTTGGCATCTCTGCTGCAGACAAGCAGTGATATTATTTACATATACCACCTTAGCTATACACAGCAAAAGGGATACCCAAATAATCCCCTCCATCTGACTAAACCCTCCAAAAACACCAGTAGCCTTTCTCTGAATATGAAGAGCATTCTGCAAGGACTATATCATCCAAATAAGAAATGTATACTTCCATCACTTCTCTCTCTCTTTTTTTTAATTCTTGAAAAAGTGTAACATTTTGATGAACATTTTAAATATTCATTGACTTCAGTTAAAGACTGTGGGCTTTACAACTTGAATTGGAATAACAGCTTTTTAAAACTTTCCCTTGTGACGTGTAGGCATAAGAAATGTGATGTCCTGGCAGACAACTTGCTTCCTTGGTTAAAAAACAAAACCAAACAGAACACAATCTCCACCGAGTTGCAATCGCTGGACAGACAGAATCCAGCCACTGTTCTACACTTTTTGTTTTAAAAGAACCAGAAGTCAGCGTGCGGCTATTGCTTCTCGACATAAAAGTTAATGTCCTCTTTATGTCAGTTTCCCTTAGCGCCATTTGCTGCAGTCACTTCCACTTTAAATAGTAAGAGTTTCAATAGGCACTTCAGTGGAATTAAGAAAAATCTACCACTCTTCCACCACCATGCCGGAAAGCTATCCTTCTTTCTGTGTTGTATCGGTAAATTGTAGCTAATAGGCCTGAGGTTGTCTCAGTGTGATTCCAAAGTAATAATAAAAAACAAAATCCACCAAGAAAGGAAACAGATTGTCAAGGATGCTCCTTCCCTTGACAAACAGGTAAACCAAGATTGACGGTATGATAAATATAGGAGCTCACTGGGACAGCTGCTGTCTCTTATAATCAAAGGAATCCTTTCCTATAAAGCTTGTTTATTTTAAAATTTGTTGTAGGTTTACATTTCTTCCCCCCTCCCTGCCCCCAGCTAAGTGACTTTATCCGGATTATAACTTTCTTCTTCTCCAAACATGTCTGCTAAGACTTTAAAACGTGGTCCCCAGTCACTCAAATAGTCATAATCTTGATCTGCCTCGGTTGCAAGCGAATCTATAGAGCTAAGAGACTCAGCCACAGATCCATTTCCTTCATAAGCGTATGTCGCTAGTGAGTCATAAGGGGGTGCTGAGGGATCGCCGTCATTTTCTCTCAGCCTTTGATTTATGAAATCTCTGATATTTGTGTTGTCCTCTGCGGGTGGTCTTGAGCGAGGTAAGCAGAGAGCATCTGGCTTTATATCCCTGCGTATTTTGTTATCCTCAATTGCTTTTGGATTCCTCAGGGCCCCGATGTCGAAAGCCTGAGTGTCCTCCTCGCCACCTCCTTCATCATCGTAATGGATGACGTTGTCTCGGATGTCTTCTTTAGAGGTCATGAGAGTGTCTTTTTTCTTCTGCCGCCTCAGCGCCACGTACAGCACCACGATGACTAAGACAAGAAGAGAATGGTAAATTAAGAGCGGAAGGAGTCCGGCTTCCTTCCAATAAAATACTGCATCACCTTCTAATATCTAGGAACTGTCAGGGGTGACTCACAAATTACTTTTTGATCTCAGGTATAAACAGGACCTGAGTTGAAATGGCAAAATGCAAGCCTGGCATCGTCAACTGCAAATGGAGCACATGGATTTTCTGCTTTCCTGACAGCCATGAAATGGGGGAAAGATCGGATTTATTTTTCTGTTTTTAACAGAATGGAAGCCTGTGCATTTATTGTTTAAAGAAGCCACTTTATTTTTTTTAGAAAGCATTGTGATCCTTACATTCGATATTGATTGCACTGAGTGCAACCCTAGCTGCAGTTTACAGATTTTGATTATTTTGTATTATGTTTATTTAACAAAATGTATATGCTGTTGGATTGTAAAAAAAAAATAACAAAACCCTAAAACTACAACCCACACATCTGTAAGTGCTTTGCAACAATGATTATAACAGCTCCACTTAACACACAAACACAGATGTACCCATTCACAGTTGATGGTGCCATGCTAACATTTTGCCACATAAATCTAATACCTGTGGTTAAGGTTCTCATTGTCATTTCTCTGCCTTTAAACTCCTCAGTGCATTGCAGGGAATTGTCCAAGCTAATGTGGTGTGTGAGCTTGATAACTATTATGTCTTATTCCCCTTTACTAGCCTTTAATTATATCCTTTAATTGTAAAGGAAATAGGCAACCTTGGATACAAAGGCCCTAAAAGCCTGCAATAATCATGTACCATGGGGCAGGTAGGCATATTCTGACTCCCCATTCAGAGCTTATTGGGCTTTTGTTCAAGAAACCAATTTAAGCAGTTTCCTGTGTAAAATGAGGGTTAATAAGATAGCTTTTAGACAGAGGTCTTACTAGATGCAAATTATCTTTGTTACAGAGACTGGTAAAAAAAAGGTAGCATTGGAAGCAGCAAAGCAAAGGATTATTTAGATGGACACCTTTAAACATTGCATGAACTGGGTGTAATTACCAAATGAACCTACCGTATTTTTCGCTCCATAGGGCGCACCTAGTTTTCAGAGGGGGAAATCAAGGGAAAAAAATATGATCCCCCTCCCCAGCTCTGGGAGCAGCAGACAGGCTGCAGGCAGCCTGTGCGCTTCTCCCAGACCTTCTCCCTGCTTTTGCGGGAGGTGGGAGCCCCCACCTCCCGCAAAAGCCCGCAGAAGCCGCACACTCTTTAAAGGGGCTGTGCGGCTTCTGCTGGCTTTTCTAGGAGGTGGGAGAAGGGACTGATGCGTCCAGTCAGTCCCTTCTCCCTCCTGGGGAAAAGCCCGAGAGATGCATGGAGCTTGTGTGCGGCTCTTGACGGCTTTTCCCGCCTGACTCCCCCCTGCATTCGCTCCATAGGACGCACACACATTTTCCCTTGCTTTTTAGGAGGGAAAAAGTGCATCCTATAGAGCAAAAAATACGGTAACTGCCTCCCACCCAAGTCTTATTTTCAGGCCATTCAGAATTCAAAATAGTGCTGAATACATTACCTCTAGGCTCCATAAGACCTTGATCAGTCTAAGACACCCCAGCATAAGGCAAGCCAGAGATACCATCCTTTTTTTAAGAATTCAGAAAGTCTCAGATCAAGAGGTTCACGTCTCTGAGTCTGAGACAACTGGGCATGTACATCCTAAGATAATATACTGCAGAGTATATATCACGTACTCTATCATATATGCTATATTGCCTATACATCCTCATCCTGATGTCTTCCGAGTGCTGTTGGACTATCACTCCCATCATCTCCAAAGTTTGGTCATCTGAAGGGCGCCAGGTTAGGGAAGGCCATACAAATGATTTTCATGTAATTATTGCCAACTTCTATTGCTAATGCTCATGTTTAAGTATACAGTCGTACCTTGGTTGTCGAATGTCTTGGTACTCAGACGTTTTGCTCCTGAATGCCGCAAACCCGGAAGTAAGTGTTCCGGTTTGCGAACTTTTTTTGGAAGCCGAATGTCTGACACGCCTTCCGATTGAGTGCAGGAAGCTCCTGTAGCCAACAGGAAGCCGTGCCTTGGTTTTCAAACCATTTAGGGAGTCGAATGGACTCCCGGAACAGATTAAGTTCGACAACCAAGGGTATGACTGTATACAACATTTAGTACATTGCCCCCCCTTTTATTCCAGAGTGGTTCCCAAACAGAATAACCTTAACTACACATCTGGGAATTTCTGGGGGATACAGTGGAATCTGGAGAATCCATCAAATTCTCCTTTGAAAAAGTCTGCTTACCTTATTTGGTGGGTGACATTGTGGCCGGACTCTGCGTCCTGCGTGACCCAGCCAAGGGCTAGAGACTGTCACGCTCCATGCCGTCGGCGCTGGGCAGGGCCCTGCTCAAGGAGCAGGTCTCACCATCCAAGCAGCACCGATGGGAGCATGTCCATGGTGAATTTAAACTCCAACATGGTGGCCCTCTCGCGCCATTCACCGGATCCGAGTTTCACTAGATGGTATCTAATGCAATATGGCTGTGCTCACGAAAACTCCCACCCCTAAAAGCAATTTACAGGAGCTGCCTTTTGGGAATTTCATAACAACACTGAGGAATAGACTATGTAGTAGCAGTGGAACTTCTTTCTGTAAAGGAGTACTCACCTAGAAGTATAACAATGCACAACAGGATTGCAATCAAGGCCCCTGTGCTGAGTCCGACTGGCAGGAAGATTGCCTCGACATTGCACGAGAGGATGGTGCCATCAGAGTCACATCTGCAAACCCGGATTGTCATTGTGTTTGTACTGCTTTGTATGGGGTAGCTGCTGTCTTCTATCACAACTGGAAGGAAATATAACTCCTGCTGCCGGCGGCTGTACCCACTTCTCCTGGCCACAATTCCAGCTGTGTTGTCTGGAGGGGGAAACAAAAGAACACTACAGATAAGGTTCTTGTTCTCTCCTTGGTGTCATGATTTGAAAAAAAATGCAGAACAATGAGAAACTTATGCCTGACATTGCAGCTCATGTGCACTGAAAGCAAGAGTACCCCTTTTCTCCCTCCCTTCCCCTGTAATGTAAACTAATGGAAATGGTGTGAAATCATGTTGTAAGCTTCTTCACTGTCAATAAGGTGGAATGAGGGTGGGAAAAATTGCAATGGGGTGCCATCGTATCATGCACTCCCTATTTCTAGGCATTGTGGGAGAGAGAGGAGGGGAAATCAATCTACTGCTTTCAATGTCAATCTTGCATGCACCTTCACACTCAGACATGGCCTATTTGAGGTTCCACAATCAGTATAGTTTCTTTGCTTCATCATTATCCAAAGCATCACATTCAAATGAGATGCCAGGTAATGGAATCCTCTCCTCTCTTCCCTGGGCAAATGGTAATTACTGTGACTCTTCTCCTATAAATCTGGCTCAGTTTGACAGCAGGCTTGTCATAGCACACAAAAAAGGTATTTAAAAAAACCCAAAACCACCCTAGGGGTAACTATCTCTGCCACATCACTTGCTTTTCCTCAGGTCTGCCTGGATGCCCTTCAACGACTGTGATTGCCATTCAGTTCTCCAGCGGGAAGGGAAATGTGGCTTTCTTGCTTTGCCAATTTCCACTGGAGGCACCTTAGAAAGGTAGGAAACCTTCCCTGATGCAGCACCTGCTCAGAAGAGATGATTAAGAAAAGTCCCACCAGAAATCAAACTAGACACTCAATACCATTAGAACATTTGCCAGTAATCTCTGATTAAGGTGAATGCAGGCCTCTGTGAGTGGTGTTTCTCTCGCTTTCCCTGGTAGGGGCTGGGTTATCGCGCCTTTCCCCTGAATCAAAGAAACCCAGTGAGGGAGAAAACTGATGTAAAGATTAAAAGGATTAAGCAGGGAGTGAGATTAGAAACCAATTTGCTGGCAGGTCTGATTGGGATTGCCTGCGGTGCTCTCTCTCCTGCCTTATTATCTCTCCAACACTCGCTAGTTCACAGCATCTCCCACAACATTACATGTCTCTCTATACTGGATGTTTTTTTCTTCCCTCTTTGAATGCTGCTGCAAAAGAATTGAGAGATGAACTGACAGATCCTGTTTCCTTGTAGATAGGCTCAGATCCCAGTGGAGCCATCAGTTGCTGAGTATCTGAAGACAAGTGTTGCTTTTAGGGGAAAGTCTGCGGGTAGATGCTATGACATTATAAGTAGGCCTTGTGCAGTTTGCAGCCCAGTTACGTTACAGCAGCCTTTGCCCTCCAGATGTTTTTGGACTCCAACTCCCATCAGCCTCATTTAGCATTGCAAAAGGTTGGGTGTTGTGGGGAGTTGTAGTTCAGCACCACACGGAGGGCCACAGGCTGTCCCGCATGAAAAAGATTTCAGGTTGACTCACGCATGCCATGTTATGCATATTGTATAGTTCAGGAACTTTTTTTTAAGATGGAACTCAATTCTGGCACCTTTCAGTTGGGTTCCGCCACCTCACAGATGGATGCCATTGCAAGAGAATGAGGGAGGCATTTGTGATGAGTTCCCACAACTCTTTTTCTAGAAAAATAGTTCTGATATAGCTTATCATAGCTACCATCTAATTCTTTAGTAGGCACAAAGTTGGTAAGGACTCGGCTAGAATGTATGAGTCCAATTCAGACTGAACGCAGGGGAGACAAGCTCTGTACTTTTCACCACCCTACAGTCTAGCTTTATTCTTCACAGATGTGATATAATCGGAGGGTTGATTGGTGGCACGGTGCAAAGTAATTGCCAGATTTGCACCACCATTGAAACCACAAGTGAAATATATGTCTAGCATTTTATATTTATAGCATCACTAAAGTACATAATGGGTAACAGCTTTTCCTTATGTCGCTCAGCTCACTATTCTGTCTCTCTGGTGGATTTGAAGCAGAAACAAACTGGGCAGGGCAGGAAGCTAATGTCCGAGGCCGTTTTGAAGGGTTGGGTCCAGCAGACTCTGGTACTCTATAGCAGGAGTATCCAGCATGGTGTGTTCTAGGTGGTGCTGGACTCCAACTCTCATCATTCCTGGCAATTGGTCATGGTTGCTGGGGCTGATATGAGATGGAATCCAGTGGCATCTGCTCTCTTGTAACCCTGTACAACCTGTCACCCAGCAAGGCACGCACAGCCCACCAGTCATGTAAGTTTGTCTATTCAGATGTTTAAGACATCCAACATCACCAAGGATGTGGCAGGCCCAATAGGGCTTTGTGAGTTTTGATATGAAATAGCCTGAGCTGTACCTTAGAAATGCATAGTTTCAGGGAGAATACAATTAGAGATGTATATTTTTACATCAAAATGCAAATTTTCATGCAGTTGTTTTTGTTTTTTTTTAAAATGCAGATAGATACAGAACAAAACATAATGAAAATGTGTGAAAGGGGCAATGGCTGGTGGAAAAAGATGGATTCATCTGTCTGTAAAGACATAGTTGGTGAGAATTATTTGTCCAAGAATGTCACAAGATGCACAGGTAAGATATGGACCACATTCCCTTTTGTGTGAAGAAGTGTTGTCATTAAGTGTGCACCTTTCTGGTAGGTGCCAGTAATTTTGAGGAAATAAATTACTTTAGTTTTAAGGATTAAATATACCTTAGATTATGGAATCACATAAAGAATCAATATGAATCTGCAGGACTCAACTATCTTCCTCTGTGTCCACCGTGGCTCTTGATATATTTAATAAATGTTACACACCCAACTAGAGTCATCCTATGCTAAGACTATGCTACAAAGCATAGTACAGATGGTGCCTATTTCTGAGCAGTTATCCTTCAGTTACTCCAAACCTATTTTTCTCCTCCCCTTTCTCCCTTGCTTTGGAGTCTTTCACCATGATGGTCAAACTGATGGAACTCGAGCACCTTTTTTGTCTAGTAGACCCCCAACACTCCTTTGTCTGTAAAGCACTGTTTTCATCTCCCTTGTGTGATATCTGGAAAACAATTGCATATTGAAGCAGCTCACTGTCTCACATATAAATAGAAGGCTGTAGCCACCAGAATAACTGAACAAAACAATTGTTATCATCATCATCCAAAATAGAAACTTACTTCTGAAATCGTGGACTGTGAAATTTGGCTTTGTAGACACCTCAGGAGAGAGTCGAAAGGAGAATCTTTGTCCAGCAGGTGACAAATCCTTGTCTGCTGCACCAACAATCTGAATTACCTAAAACCACAATGGAATAGAAACTTCAGCACACATTTCTGTGTGAAAGGAAATGTCTTAAGTTGATTAGCATGTTGTAGTACGTTAATTTCGACATAATGCACCAAACTGAAACACAGGTTTTCAGAAAAAAGAAGGGTTTCACTAACATATCTCCCCAAAGAGAGAAACTCAAAATGTAAAGCTTAAAGTTAACATAGGCTGCAGTGTTCAAACCCTCTGTAGCTATTTTCTGAAACAATTCTGACTTCATTTGACTGTCAGTTGGTTCAGCTGCTGAGGTGTTCTGGAATATTCATGTCCTTATGGTTCAGTGCATCACCAGGCTGGGGTCGACTTGCTGGGCAGCTATGACCAGGGGAGGGACCAATCCAGCTCAGGATCTCACTGGGCCCCTCAGGGGCATGGCAGCTGACCTCTTAAAAATCAATGTTGCCCACCATTGCAGCATTCCTTCCCTTATAGTAGGATTTCCCAGCCCCCCCTCCCTCCCTCAGTTTTAAGAGTCTTCCACTGAGGCATCAGGTGGCCACTGGTTTACATGACTAGGAATGATTTTTTCTCTCAGTCACAGCTGCCCCTTGGTTGAGAGGTTTTCACCTTTTTCCTCAGTGGATGGCAAACTATTGGCATGTGAAAGATATTGTTCTTTCTTGATTGCTTGTACAGTCATACCCTGGTTCTCAAACACCTTGGTTTTGGCTCCCGAATGCCACAAACCCGGAAGTAAGTATTTCAGTTTGTGAACGTTTTTCAGAAGCTGAACATCCGATGCGGCTTCGCCCAACTGCAGGAAGCTCCTGTAGCCAATCGGAAATTGTGCCTTGGTTTTCGAACAGTTTCAGGAGTCAAGCAGACTCCAGGAATGGATTAAGTTTGAGAACCGAGGTACGACTGTATTTTAAATTGTTGTTACCCACCCTGAGGTCATTTATGATAAAGGGTGGGAAAGAAATTGTGCAAACAAAAATAGAAGAAAAAGTGCAATTGTTTGCCCTGACAGTAATCTGAGCCGGTCTTTTCCTGTGAGCAGAAGCAATCCCTGAAGGTAAAATAGACAGGGGGCATGATGTTAGCACTGTTAAGGATAATGGTTTAATGTCCTGAAATGAGAATGTTTGCTTATGTTAAATTGCATGGAGTTCTTTAGCAATAGCTCTCTCATGTGATTGGCTGACTGTGAGTCATATGAGAGAGGCATTCCATTCTGTTGTGACTGTTACTCAAGTAACTGTCATTTTTAACTGCTTTCTGCTCTCTCCGTGTGTGTGTGTGTGTGTGTGAGAGAGAGAGAGAGAGAGAGAAGAATAGCTGCTGAGAGAAACTTCACAGGATGCTGCTGAGGATGGTGTATGTTAGCGTGATCTGTCTGAAATGAAATGCAGAAGAAATCCCTAAATGTTAATAGGGAGAAACCTGTGCTCTCTATAAGGAACAAAGTGAATAAATATGAGATTTTCGATATGTTCTCAGTTTTGAGTCTGGACATTGCAAATCATCCTAGATATATTTTATCTATCCATCCATCCATGGCAAAGTTTGACTATCCTCCATTCACTTCAACCTCTGCCATCAGCCTTGAGTAAAGGCTAAGCTGCAAGGCCTACAGCCTACCAAGTTAGCTCACTCTGCCACATGACACCAATCTCCTCCTTATCCCTGCACTTGGACCAGCTCATATGCAGATGGTTGCAAGCATTCTCCTACAACTGCTGACACTTTGGTCATTTCAGACAATTTCAGCACCACTTTTATGAATTTATTACATGCCACACAGAAGCAAACACTGTGGAAGGGGCTCTTTAAGCAGTTGCCATGGGCAGTTATTATCTATACTGAGGAGATTGAGGAAATGTTTTTTTGCTCCATAGGTGTAGTAATTCAAGTAACAGAATTGTTGAGGCTGCAAATTCCATCTCCTCTGGGCAATAGTGTTGAATGATGGTGGGTTTTTTTTGTTTTTTTTAAAGTGCCCGGAGTCTTGGAACTCTCCATTTGATTCTGCAAGGCTTATAAACAGGACTATATATGGTAGAATACAACACTGCAGATATTCTTATGTTTATTGCCATTGAGCAGCACCTCAAGAAAAGTAGGGTTTGGGAAAACTTAATGACCGGTGGGGGTGGGAATGAGAAGCAGGGTTAGCAGAATTTACACCGGCCGTATATTTTATTTTTCAGTCTGCTAACGTTTTGCTCATCCTGGCAAGGAAATTGCTGTCTTTTATGAGTTTTGTTCCCAGGCAAGGGGAACTTGTGATTATACTGCCTAACTTCAGTGGATCCCTGGGGGCCATCTATATATGGTGGCTGAATACATCTTTTGGAGAGTCACAGTTAATTTGCAGAACAGTCAATACACTATCTTTTAAGGTGTCCACCGTACAAGAAATGCAGTTATCAAATACAAGCCTGAATGACTATTCACCCTGCTGTCTATTCAGCCTGCTGTCTATACATTGAAGTCTGCCAGGTGCTGAACATACACCCTGTTTCTGGCAGTCCCAGGCAGGGAGCTATAAGAGGTGGTTTTTCAAGCCTTTAATAGGCCACAACGTAGTTTGTGGTCTGTGCTTGGCTTGGTGGGTCGCAGGGTATGTCTGCCTGATCCAATAAATGCAGTTTTAAGACTGTGACTAATGGGATTCACTAAAAACTAGAAAGTTCCTGGTTAAAATAGCATCCCAGCCACAAACTTGCTATGTAGCTTTTGGCAGAGAATGTTTCCCCAGCTTTAGCTCCCAATATACAACACGGGGATAGGAGAATACTGGCTCACTTTTCAGGCTTGCTGCAAGCATTGCTCAGATAAGTATTATTTTTATTCTGAGTTGTTTTCAATGCAGCCCTCTCTCTTTAGAACTGCATTCAATATATAAGTAAATAAAATACATCAAATACTCAAAACGTACAAGACCAATAGTTATCGTTAAGTTGCTTTTGTTGTTGTATAATCACTGCACGTGATTATAATCATTCCTCATGATTACATCCACAGGTAACATTAAAAAGGAGAGAGATACCTGTCCTGGCCTTGCATTTTCACACACATAGGACTCATAGGGCACTGCAATTTCAGGAGGAAATTCATTGACATCTAGGACATTTATGATGACGTTGACCTTGCTGGTTAATAGTGGATTGCCTGTTAAGAAAAATAAATAAAAAGAAATTAGGTATGGAATACTTACGACATCTGAAGCAACATTATATATTCACATAAGGCAGTGAAAGGCGTAATTACCGATATATCTTAACATGGCCTTTCATATTGGTCTGGCAAATGGCTCACTCAAGAGGGGTTGCACCTAACAGTCATACGAAGTTGGGGCAGAGGACCAAACTATATAATATAAGCATGCTTATATAGAAACATTTAGCACTTCCCCTTTATGGGCTAAAACTGGCAGTGCCATAAGTAGGATGTGGGAAAAGAGTTACAATACTTAGTTACAACACAATACAGTGGTACATCTGGTTACGAACTTAATTCGTTCTGGAGGTCCGTTCTTAATCTGAAACCGTTCTTAATCTGAGGTACCACTTTAGTTAATGGGGCCTCCTGCTGCCGCCCCCGCCCGATTTCTGTTCTCATCCTGAGGTAAAGTTCTTAACCCGAGGTAATACTTCCGGGTTAGCGGAGTCTGTAACCCAAAGTGTTTGTAACTCGAGGTACCATGGTAGTTACAAATGTGCTCTCTTGCACGTATATCCCCATTTCCCTTTGCATTAACTCCACATCACCTGGAATCTATAGGTTAAATCCAAACATAGCAGGGCAATCCAAATGCCTCTTATACTGGAGGGTGTGTGAGATGAGCCAAGGCATCTTTCTGCCCAGATCTCACAGCTAAGCCAGCCTCATGCCAGAGTGATACAAGGATTACAGCACTTGAACCTCCCCCCTTCTGCCTTTCAAACGTGTGGGTGGGCAGGAGCCAGTGGAAAGGTCCTGAAATGGGGGACATTCTGAAGGCAAGAAGGAGTAGGGCTGCCATCATGGGATTCACTGGATCCCAAGCTGGCCTCACTGCTGTCATGTGATGGCACTGAGACCTCATCATCCTGCCTCATCTTCTGCCCTCCCTGCTATGGCTGCATTGGTGGTCCTGTCACTCCATAAAGTCCTGTTGGCCAGGGGAAGTTAGGATGCTGCTGCAAATTATCTGAGTTTATGCCCCATGGACTGTCATGGGATAAAGGTATTTGAGAGCAGAAGCCGTAAAGGAGTCTAGAAATGTTGTGAAATGCTGAAAAGCTGCAGAACCGTTTAGCATGCTGAGTCACTGTGACTCATTCTCTGTATAAGTATTGTATCTGCTTGCAGGCAAACTCAGGGTCTGACACAGTGTGTGTCAGTCAGCTACTGTGTGTGTGGTGGAGCCTGTGTCCTGTGAAGCCTGTGCTCAATGGAGACTCTGTGTAACCCTGTGTATGCTCTGAAGCTAGTTTAATCTTCTGTTCATTATGCTGTTATTTGCAAACAAGTTTACTTTAACTCAGTAAAGCTTTTTATTCTTTTACTGAAGAAGAATCTGCATTATTAATTTACGCTGCGCGTCATAGACATCAGTGTGAAAAGTTAGCCATGACTAAGACTGCAATCCTAAACTCAGTTTCCTGTGAGAAAGCCCCATTTTATTCCATGGGACTTACTTCTGTATGGACGCATTTAGGTTTGCAGCCCAAGTTAAATCCCACTGGTTTAACTGGGAGCTATTTATTACTAACAGTTGTAATCCAACCCTATGTGCAACTACATCTACATAGGCCCTAACTAGCCAGCACTTTTCTGGGTCACGGGATTGTGCAGATGACTGGGGTCATCTACACCTTCCCACAAAGGGAGATGGGCTTCTGCTCAAGACTCCTTCTCCCACCTCATTGTTGAGGATAACGCCTATGTGCTGAGCCTTTGCTCCTCTATACAAATAAATAATAATAATAATACAGTGGTACCTCGGGTTACATACGCTTCAGGTTACAGACTCCACTAACCCAGAAATATTACCTCAGGTTAAGAACTTTGCTTCAGGATGAGAACAGAAATCGTGCTCCAGCGGCGCAGCGGCAGCAGGAGGCCCCATTAGCTAAAGTGGTGCTTCAGGTTAAGAACAGTTTCAGGTAAAGTCCAGACCTCTGGAACGAATTAAGTACTTAACCTGAGGTACCACTGTAATAATAAATCCCTTAGCACAGAAATTTGGCATGCCAGGTGGAAAGCTCAGCTAGATTATGCCTCTTTGACATTCAGCATGCTACAGGGTGGAGATTTTGACACAGGTTCACCACCTCCAAGAGAACTAAACCCAGGTCATGACGGAAAAATAAATATAGCTTTGAATGGAAGAACTTGGTAAAAAGAACAAAACAGAATTTCCAACCCTGGAAACTATTTTATAGTTTGCCTTTTTTAGACAGAGTGTTCTGATCTGGTATTATATGGCCCAAAGTCAGCCAGCCAGCCTTGCTAAGAAAAACTAATCATTCATCTGTCACTTCATTTCTCTTACATATTCCCCATCATTGTCTTTATCAGCGTAAGCTGCACAGCATCTATTCTGGTAGCAAAAAGCCAACTTGATCTCTTGAGACTCGACAGAATTTCAAATCACTCCTAGTAAAGATTATTTGCTTTGAGAGAGCAGCGAGATAAGCATCAGCCTTGCATCACCATTGGTTCTAAATAATGCTCCATCTCAAAGAGCCACAGATGCTTTTCAGGAAACAACTGTCAAGAGTGCTCTGGGGATGAGACAGGCACAGCTGATCCTGTAGACACCTGCTCTTGACCTTCATCTGAGTCTCCACGGAAAGTGGCAAAGTCCAATTTCATTTGTAGTTTCTGAGAGTTGACGGGAGTCCAGATGGCGGGCTTTATTTATAACTACAAATGGGAGGGCAATCTTGACATTTTTCCATATTTGGAGATAAGTGTTCAAACTGACGTAACAGGCCATGATGGGAAATAACGGAGAAACTTCTTGCTCAGGACAGGATCTGCTGTGCAGGATACAACTACAGCCTTTGCCTAAAGACCTCCATTGAAGGAGGGAGGCCACTCCTCAACTATCAAATGGCTCATACTGTTAGGTAAAGGTCAAGGTCAAGGTAAAGGGACCCCTGACCATTAGGTCCAGTTACGGATGACTCTGGGGTTGTGGCGCTCATCTCGCTTTATTGGCCGAGGGAGCCGGAGTACAGCTTCCGGGTCATATGGCCAGCATGACTAAGCCGCTTCTGGTGAACCAGAGCAGTGCACGGAAAAGCCGTTTACCTTCCCGCCGGAGTGGTACCTATTTATCTACTTGCACTTTGATGTGCTTTCGAACTGCTAGGTTGGCAGGAGCTGGGACCAAGCAACAGGAGCTCACCCCGTCACGGGGATTCGAACCGCAGACTTTCTGATCGGCAAGTCCTAGGCTCTGTGGTTTAACCCACAGCACCACCCGCGTCCCTTCATACTGTTAGGAGGTTTCTCCAAATATTTAGCTGAAATCTCCTTCGCTGTCATTTCTACCCACTGGTTTCGGTTCTGGCCTTTGGAGCAAGAGCAAACAGGTATGCTCCATCTTCAATGTGATAACCCTTCAGATATTTGAAGATCACTATTTATTTTTTAAACACACACAACTTACTCATCAGGTACAACATCAAGATCACGATAAAAGGTCAGAGAGGGGAGGGGGAATCATGTCATTCTGCATTATTGACCATCTGATGAAGAAGAAAGCAGAGCAAGAAGAGAGAACATGAGATATAGTTTTAGGAAAAAAATGTTCTGGATCACTGGGATAATTAAAGCAGGACATCCACTGAAGTTCTTGAACTAGCAAGATTTTCATATAATTAAATATGTTTACAGTATTGAGAGGTCCAGTATAAGCTCATTGTAACCAAGTCCCCTTGACTGACTGACCAAGTCATGATGAGGTTCCATTCCACTGCTTTTAGCAACATCTAATTGTTGCTCGGTCCCTGCTCCTGCCAACCTAGCAGTTTGAAACACATCAGTGCAAGTAGATAAATAGGTACCGCTCCGGCGGGAAGGTAAACGGTGTTTCCATGGGCTGCTCTGGTTCACCAGAAGTGGCTTAGTCATGCTGGCCACATGACCTGGAAGCTGTACGCCGGCTCTCTCGGCCAATAAAGCGAGATGAGCGCCGCAACCCCAGAGTCGGTCACAACTGGACCTAATGGTCAGGGGTCCCTTTACCTTTAATTGTGATCAATTGGTTTTGCGAAAGCATGCCCAGAGTGCCCAATCAAGAACTATAAATCCTTTAACGACTCTTAGGAAGTCATTTCATAGAATCATAGAAGTATGGAGTTGGAAGGCTGAAACACTGACAGACAGCAGAGACACAAAAATATTACTGCATGAACGGCATGAAATAAATATATTTTTTACCTTCCCACCCCCAAATGTGCCAAATGTGACTTTGCATAAAATGAACAAACCATGTAGGAAAGAGAATATTGGATGAGTCTTTTCCTGACATACTTACTAACTTTACTGGCAATTATGGAAAAATTGTACTGTGCAGTGGTCTCTCTGTCCAGCAATTCATTTGTGGCAATAGTTCCTTCCATTTCATCTATAGTAAAGTAGCTGTCCACATCATTCTTCCAGTCTATGAAGTACCTGCAGATGTGTTTTGGGGAGAGAAAGAAAAACAAGAAGGAAATAGCAATGCTTAGCTGTCATAATAGCAGTTCAATTTAGCAACAATCAATAATAGCAACAATCAATTTTGCTACTCTGGTTTCCCTGATTTATAATGAAGAAGCAGTGACTGCTTCAATGCCAAGTCGGAAGGCTAAATAAAGGAATAAAGAAAGATGGACTTGAGAAAAAAGTTAACCGAAAATATACTGTATATATTTGATTGTATTTTGGTCGTTTAAATTTGTGTTTTGGAGTGCATGCCTTCTTCGCTTCCTCACCGCCCACCCCCAAGACCATCAAAGTTTAGAACAAAGCTTTTTAATGTATATTTGTTAATGCTCTTCATAAATCCAAACTGAACACTTGTTTTGCTGGCTGTATTCATAGTAACTTAGAAATGTTGTGGAAAAACAATGATCACAGTATAGCAAAGTTGCCATAAAGTGAAAAGAAAGAGTGCAATCTGTAAACGAGTGTCATATGGAAAACATTGTCATGTGTGAATAGTTACATTTGTATCTTGTTACCTATTTGTGAAATAGATGGGTATGTTTGGTGTCTTCTGCCTGAACTGTGAGGTTGGAAGGACACAATTCTTGGCCAAGAATAAAGCTTGAAGTTTTGCCTCAATGCCTTGTTTATTGACTCCGCGAGGCAATGAACCAATGGTGATTGCCCACCACAGTAAGCATGCTTCACCGTGTACTTTCATTGTTTATTGCTGTTTTATGATTATTTTATAGATTAAAGCTACACTGATTTATGCTGTTGATTGTAAACTGCCTTTTATAGAGAGGCGGGATAAAATGCTGCAAATAAATAAATAGAAAACCTCCTGAAAAGCCAGACATACAAATCTATCTCTCAAGTTCTATAACATTGAGAACCTTAGAGGTTGTCATAGGTTGTGCTCTTTTGAAAACAAACTACTGTGTTGAGATTTCAGGAGGTGGTTCAGTTTGAACTTATTAGGGAGGATATGAAAAAGCTTATCTCCCATCCGATGTCAGGGAGATAAAGGATTACACAATTTTTAGAAAACATCTGAAGGATGTTCAGGGAACTTTTCAATGTCTGACATTTTATCATTTTTAGTATTTTGCTAGAAGCTGCCCTAAGGGGCTGGGGAAACCCAGCCAGATGGGTGGGGTATAAATAATAAATTGTTGTTGTTGTTGTTGTTGTTGAATGGCTTGGGTAATGTCTCCTACTACTCTTATGGGATATGGGAGATCATCAAAGAGAGATTAAGTATCACAGAACTCATCTCACACAAAGGTTGCAGTCAAAATCTGGATTTTTTTGTTTTGTGGGCTTGGGCACAATTATCCATTGTGCTTCAACATTACTCTGGTTTAGATCATAAAAAAATATGAGCTCCACAAAAGTGCCACAATTTTCCAATATCCCAAGTAAGAAAAAGTTTCTGGAAATGTTTCAGAGTTAATCCTCTCAGATCCAAAAACAAATGATTTATCAGTTCCTGTATTGACTTCAGCGTCTCATTTCTCAAACGGTGGCTTACGCAACTGTCCAAAATCATGAAAAAAATATATTAAATACAAATTGGCTCTAGCAAGTGGGTAGGAACTGAGTTGGCACCTCCAAAGCAAATAGGATTGTGGATTATGTTTTGCCTTACAAATACAGAATGTGGAATGTTAACTGTAATTTAATACGAATTCTATTTCACCCTTCCACTATCTTCAGCTAGGCAAAAATAACAGCAGATGCCACAGAGAGAGCCATAACAAACTGTGAGTTCCTTAACATTATTCATGCTGTTAACACTCATGTTTGCTCTGACAGAGGATCTGCAAGTCCAGCTCTATGAATTGCTGTTATATGGATTATTGCAGGGTGGACTAGCAAATAATCTAACATGGTTATTGTGGCCCATTTAAAATCCTTTCATGCCTTCCTTTTTCATAAAACTTGGGTGCTAGGGGAAACATTTCTTGAATAGTTTTCCATACACAGTCTAACTGACAGGGGGCAGCAAACTTTTTCAGCAGGGGGCCAGTCCACTGTCCCTCAGACCTTGGGGGCGGGGAAGGGACTATATTTTGAAGGGGGAAAAATGAACCAATTCCTATGCCCCACAAATAACCCAGAGATGCATTTTAAATAAAAGAACACATTCTGCTCATGTAAAAACACCAGGCAGGCCCCACAAAAAGCCCAGAGATGCATTTTAATTAAAGAATACATTCTACTCATGTCAAAACATGCTGATTCTCGGACCGTCTGCAGGCTGGATTTAGAAGGCGATTGGGCCAGATCCGGCCCCCAGGCCTTAGTTTGCCTACCAATGGTCTAACATAAAGTGACAGTTTACCATCTGGAACCATGCGGTTCCGCTGCCCAATTGGTTTTCTTTCAATGCTCAATGGTATCTATAGTTGAAGAAAACCTGAGAAATACATGCATATATACAAAGAGCTGCCTTTTGCTTTATGTATGCTTATGTTAAAATTCTAACCACCTCCCAACCTGCTGGGAAAACAAAACTTGATCCGTGCTCTGTTTGACAACATGCGGCTACTGTGTTCTTTTGTGGCACTTTAATGAGACACATGCAGGAGAACTTCCCGAAGGATTGTGCTAATTTCACAACGGTTGTCACTGGGGAGCCTATGCTTGAAGAGTAATTTGTCACTGAGGTGAGAGAGGAACATTGCAATTATTTCACCCAATGTTAGTAGCGGCTGACCCCTTTGAGCAATTGGAGTATTTCCCCACCAACCACAACTGGCCTTCAGCTGCTCCCCACCTGCCTGCTTTCTTACTTACAACCAGTTTAAGGCGTGGTACTTCTGCTTAGGGATGCAGGTGGTGCTGTGGGTTAAACCACAGAGCCTAGGACTTGCCGATCAGAAGGTCGGCGGTTCGAATCCCCGCAACGGGGTGAGTTCCCGTTGCTTGGTCCCTGCTCCTGCCAACCTAGCAGTTCGAAAGCACGTCAAAGTGCAAGTAGATAAATAGGTACCACTCCGGCAGGAAGGTAAACGGCGTTTCCGTGTGCTGCTCTGGTTTGCCAGAAGCGGCTTAGTCTTGCTGGCCTCATGACCCGGAAGCTGTATGCTGACTCCCTTGGCCAATAAAGCGAGATGAGTGCCGCAACCCCAGAGTCAGTCACAACTGGACCTAATGGTCAGGGGTCCCTTTACCTTTACTTTTACTTCTGCTTAGTCTCAGTGCTGCCCCTTGCAGAATTCCGCAGGGCAGAGAATGGAGACAAAACTACATTTCTCCCCCCCCCCCAAAAAAAAATGTTTAAAATAACCTTTGTTAAAAAACCAGAAGCCTTTTGGTTAGGAATTGTAGGTGCAGAGATACCGAAGGAACTGAAAAGACTGTTTCTGTACGCTACAACAGCAGCAAGGATGCTTCTTGCCCACAGCTGGAAAGACGACAAGATACTTACTAGGGCGGACTGGGAGGTGAAACTATTGGACTATGCAGAATTGGCAAGATTAACCAGGAAAATCAGAAATCAGGAGGATCAAAACTTCAACAAAGAATGGGGCAAATATATATTGAAAGACCACTTGAACTCTTTAAAAGGTAAAGGGACCCCTGACCATTAGGTCCAGTTGTGACCGACTCTGGGGTTGCAGCGCTCATCTTGATTATTGGCCAAGGGAGCCGGCGTACAGCTTCCGGGTCATGTGGCCAGCATAACTAAGCCACTTCTGACGAACCAGAGCAGCACACAGAAATGCCATTTACCTTCCTCGCTGGAGTGGTACCTATTTATCTACTTGCACTTTGATGTGCTTTCAAACTGGTAGGTTGGCAGGAGCAGGGACCGAGCAACGGGAGGTCACCGCATCACGGGGATTCGAACCACTGACCTTCTGATCGGCAAGTCCTAGGCTCTGTGGTTTAACCCACAGTGCCACCCGCGTCCCACTTGAACTCTTTGGCAGACTTTAAATAATTATTGCAATGACACATACACTTTGGATATAATGGAGGATGGTAAAATAGATGGACTTACAACATGCAGTTAAAAAAGTGATTCAAAGAACCCACAAAGGGGAGGGGGGAAGTTTCGGGATTCAGAACAACCTTGTGCAATTCTAATATTTGTAATAACATCTGTGTGAAAGAATTTGTAAAATCAAATAAAAACTTTTTTTTAAAAAAAAGAGAATGGAGGCAAAACTAGAATGAGTTGCCTCTGCCTGTCATTTGCTCTGGCTCCCCCTACTGTTGGCCTCCTTTCCGCCATACCAGCCCCAATGGACAATAGCCATCACTGCCTGGCTTAGGCCCATATTGTTGGATGTTTTCCCATTTACATTGGCTAAGAAGTGCACGTGCCTGCACATGAAAATACTCTTTCATCACTCAGGCAGACACCAAGTTTTTGAATGCTCAAACCCAAACGAGATGATTTGTTTGCTTTCTTTCCCTGCTGCTTGCAAAGGCGAGAGTTATGTCACCAGTTCTGCTGACCTGAACAAACACCATTTTACTGCGAGGGCCCAATGAGCAAAGCAATTACTGATTTGACAGGATGCAAAACTAATTTACATGGATAGTCCTGCAGGGAGTGAGAAAACCTAAAGCAGCTAATGCTTCCAAAATAGCAGTACATTTCATATTCCTGCTTTACCAAACAGCTCTACACAAGTGGGGGTGGGGGGGGGAGAGAGAGAGAGATTCGCTGCATTCCGATTAAGAAGCACTTCCTAACTGTTGTCTACACATTTCATTGCTCCTCGCCTTGCCCTTCTAAGATGCGCTGTGCATTTGCTTAACAAATGCTCCTGTCATCTCCATTGTCGGCTTTTCATTTCTCATAATGAGCTAAACGGTTTATCAAGAAATGTTGATCTTTGAAAATGCTTATTCAATTCTAATGTTTCACAGGCGGCTGGGTTATGGGGACAATGATGCTTGACTCAGAAAGTGGGGTGGGGGTGGGAAGACAGACTCATGTCCTCTGTTTTAATAACATCACAGATGTTTTGACATGATTTCCAGTGAATGATACAGGCATCTGAATGATGCCTGAATAATGAATGAGCTGAGTATACATTGAGTTCCATGAAAACAGCTGCTTTGCCCATGCAATCTCATTTATTCATACAAAATAAAATGGGAAAATGTATCTTGTTCACTAGAAACATAAATCTATGGGGATTTCTGCAATTTCAGCATTTTTTTATTTTTATTTTTGCATTCCCAAGTACCAACTACTACAGAATATGTACACAAAGGCCCTTTTTAATTCTATCCTATTGGTGTAGAGGGCTGCATGTCAGAGGCTACACATGGATCCCGTGGGCAGGATCCAGTGTGCTCCATCAGTGAAAGGCTTTAAGCTTTAAGGGATGCAGGTGGTGCTGCGGTCTAAACCACTGAGCCTTTTGGGCTTGCCAATCAGAAGGTTGGCGGTTCAAATCCCCATGATGGGGTGAGCTCCCGTTGCTCTGTCCCAGCTCCTGCCAACCTAGCAGTCCGAAAACACACCAGTACAAGTAGATAAATAGGTACTGCTGCAGTGGGAAGGTAAACAGCACTTCTGTGCACTCTGGTTTCCGTCACAGTGTCCTGTTGCGCCAGATGCGGTTTAGTCATGCTGGCCACATGACCCAGAAAGCTGTCTGTGGACAAACGCAAGCTCCCTCGGCCTGAAAGCGAGATGAGCACTGCAACCCCATAGTTGCCTTTGACTGGACTTAGCCATCCAGGGATCCTTTACCTTTAAGCTTGCACAGTGAAATTCCTCTTTCCCCTCCCTCTGCACTTACCTAAATCTGTTCTAGGGTTTCACCTAATCAATAGACTTTGGGCTATTGAATTTCAGCAGCCCTCCTGCCTGCCTCCTGTGTTAAGTCATTGTTGCAGGGCCCTCTGTGACACTGATTCAGCTCAGTGCCCAGTGCTGGTAAACTGGTCACACACCCCTAAAGCCACCATGGGGTGGGGAGAGATAGGAGGGAAGTTCCATTGTATAAGTGTAAATCCTTGCACTGATGGGACATATTAACTGGATGCCACAGACAATACGGAACAAGTAAATTCTGAGTCTCCCAAATCCTTAAATTGTGAAGTGAAGCTGCCTCATGCATCTGGTACACATTCTCTCAGGATTTCTCAATTTCTTCTTCATTCAGTGCTTGCCTCTCTATTTCTATATTCCTGACAGCTTTGATCTTCACCCAATAAACTCGTTCCTTCGCTGAAACTTTGACTGCTTTGATTCTATCCAAACAAGAAAAATAAACCTCAGCATTCTCGATGACTTTCTGCAAAACAGTTTTCCTCCTTCTCTATTCTTTAAATAAGTGGATTTCCTTTCTGCTATCATTTAGCTATTATCTTCTGATCCCCATATGTCAAAGCTAACAGATTTGAAAGTCCCTTTTTTGCCTGATAAAGTGTAATAAATTGCCAGGACTAGTGTTACTTCTGCTAATGTGAGCTGCTTTGAACTGCTTTGTTCTCTGGAGTTGTGCAGTCTGCTGCACAAAGCACAGATCTATCTTTTGTTCCTGTCTCCATTGTTTTGCAGATTACAGATTTGTGTAATAGGCATTGTGATGGCTAAAACTGTGCCTGGAAAACATCTCAGAGAAAATGAATTAATTTGCAATGAAACTATACTGCACAGCACATTATATTGCCTATTGCATACGAGAACACTTATTGTCTTCCACTGTCTTCTTAAAGACCTATTTTCCAGTCCCCCTCAACTGCATTATGCTTTGCAAGTTCTTTCTTTAAAATATTATTAAAGTGACATAGGCCATTATTTACCCTGACAAGGCAAACTAGGTTTTAAAAAGCTAACACAGCATAATGGTTGTAAGACACACTTGGAAGTTGTAAGCACACACAACTGTTTGCAACTAATTTATGCTTTTGCTAACTTCTGTTTATTGACTTTTTAGTTTCAATTAGAGGAGATAAACCTTATGGAGCACTGAAGTCTAATACATCAGTAACTAACAACTGCATATATTTTCTTTCCTTCTGTTAGGCCAATAGATAAATAAGCAGGATCAGCTTAATAAATAGGAAATGGGGATCTTGACAATTATCCTTTTCAAATAAATACATTGCAGTATCTCCAAATCAGCACTCCTACATATTAAAGCACCGAAGGCATTTTCTGCAAAAAATGCAAGAGTGCAGCCAAAACCTACAGACCTTTTGAAACCTTCAGAGTTCATTTATGTGGACCAAGAAGTGCCCTCGTTATTTATCCTAAGGGAATAAACAGCCTTCTTTTTTTAAAAAAATCAAGATTCTAGTCCTTATGGTTGCAGTGAAGTTCACTTGAAACTGGGTGGTGGAAAGCAACTGTAAAGAAGGCCTTTTGTGGCCACCGTAACGACGCCAAAAGCTCTGTCTTCTCTCCACCTACACATTAAACACGGCTGGTAAAAAGCAATTTCCTAATCAAAAGCCCTTCAGCATTTTTCAGGCATCAGCTTTCAGACAAGCATTTCCAAACCAGAGTCAGTTAGGGTGATTCCATGCCTTTGATCATTTCCCATCACTGTGGTTTCTTTCCCCCTCTGTGGCTATCCAGTTTAAAATCTCTGTTGTTTTAAGGGACAGATTGGAAGGTGCTGCTTTCAAACGAATGTGCTACAGCCTAGTCCATTAGCTACTTTCTCCCCACGTTGGAGATTAAGACTAATACAAGGTTCCAGAAGGTCTGGTGTATTTGCACCACGCTGACTTCCCGTTCTACCTCGACCCTCCTGATCCATAGGAGAGAACATCTTATAGGCTCTATGTGAGTTTCCCCTATATCTTGTATCTAGATCTAGTACAGTGGTACCTTGGTAATCCGTTCTGGAAGACAGTTCGAATTCCGAAACACTTGAAAACCGAGACTCAACAACCGGCCATCTTGCACTCAGTGGAAGCCACTTGGCATGTTTGACTTCTGAGGCGTGTTCGAAAATCGAAGCATTTACTTCTGGGTTTATGGCGTTTGAAAACCAAAATGTTCAACCTCTAAGATGCTAAAAAACTGAGGTACCACTGCACTTTTTTTTCTAGAAAAAAGGTGCCAGAACTATGTACCCCCATAAAAAAGCACTGTCTATATCTATATATGCTTTCCTTTCAGAAACTCCAAGTGTCGATCCATGTTCATCCTTGGTTTCTCAGCAAAACTACCAGTTTTGTACCCCTGTAAAATTTTATTTTCAGTTTATGAAGCCTTCTATATCCATCCACCATGCTGATGAGGAATTTTGCAAAACAGTAGTCAATATCTGGAATTACTGTTTAGTATTGGACATCAGTGTTGAATACACAAAGCTTCACAGCTGGTCTTCCACCGTACAAAGTTTGGCACCTCGCTTCATTTAAAGATTTTCAGAGACTTTGAGACTAAAGATTTCATTTTGAACTTTTTATGATTTGAAGGAATTCTATAAAGATTGTCTATTACATATGTATATGGTCACCGTGTTGCCTAGACATTGTTGAGGTTCTCCTTCCAATCAGGTCCTAAGTCTCCTTGCTTGTGCTCAATCCTCCATTCACCAAACAGTACATACTCCCAGTCCTGTATGAAGTTCCTCTGCCTCCACCCCCCAAAAAAAGACCAACCAATTGTTCAATTTATATTTATCAGCTGTAGTTTGCAAAAGCTGTATATTGGATCTTCATTTTTATCAGAATGTTTGTGAGTACCCCATGACATCACAGCAGTCAGCCAATGCCTGGGGGTATGAGAGAGAGCAACAGTTTTTTGGGGGGGGACTGTGGTTATCAAGGCTAGCCCCGCCCCCCAAAAGCCTTTAGGTCAAATCTATCTGTTGCACTGTAGAAACCTAAGAATGATGATCAAACTCTTGGGTTTAGAATATGGGTCACTTTCCTCACCCTCTAAGAATAGACACAGGGCAGCAAATAGTTACCTTAAAGATCTTTCAGAGCACGTCTATCACCTTGACACTAAAATAATCTGATTTTTGGAATCAGATGTAGGATGCTTTACTGGAGTGAACCAAATTAAATGTGTCATAAGCCAATTTACTGAAGTGATATTTAAGAATCGCCTTGCTTTCATCAACCATAAGCACATGGTTCTCTGTTGGACAGCTTATTATTTAAATTTGAATGAGGCACTGTATCTTAAGCCATTGATTGTTCATTTTCACAATAAGAGGGTTAAACATTGCCAATGAGCCAGAGCATGTAAAGCCAATAACCTAGCCTCATCCCTTGAAATCCAGATTTATTATAAATATTTTCAGGTAGATATTTTGTACTCAGAAAAGTGGCATTTCTAAGCATCCTAATCCTAAATTGAATTACATTTGTGCCGAAGCACATTTACTCAAATACTTATTTGGGATTATTATTAGTGACATTATTAGCAGATGTCATTCACATGCTACGTGGCATTTTAAAGAATTAAAGAATCAGGTTCCTGACCTGTGGGGCTTGCAAACTAAAGGAAAAAAATGGGGAAAGAGAGAAAAGGGGAGGCAAATGTAGAAGAGGAAGATGATGCATAAATGTTCAGAAAATGAGGGTTTTGGGAGGAAGCTGGACTTACCGTATTTTTTGCTCTATAAGACTCACTTTTTCCCTCCTAAAAAGTAAGGGGAAATGTGTGTGCATCTTATGGAGCGAATGCAGGCTGCGCAGCTATCCCAGAAGCCAGGAGAGCAAGAGGAATTGCTGCTTTCACTGTGCAGCGATCCCTCTTGCTGTTCTGGTTTTGAGATTCAGAATATTTTTTTTCTTGTTTTCCTCCTCCAAAAACTAGGCGCGTCTTGTGGTCTGGTGCGTCTTATAGAGCGAAAAATACGGTATTTGAGGGATGGGCTGATCAGCTTATTCCATCCCCTTGTGGTCTCACTGACACTCACTCATAGCTTTGCTCCATCCTGTTTCATCCCTTTGCAAGTCATTCCAATCCTTGGTTTGAGGGTGAGCAGAATGGTCATGTATAAGAAATGAACAGAAGCCAGTTTGGGGACTCCCAGAATTCAGGGCCAGCCCACAAGGTTTTGTCACTGTGAGCAAAATGTGCTGAAGCCACCACTCCCTGTTACTCCCTGCCCACAGATCTGCATCCCTGCCTCTGCTGCTGTGCTGCTGCCAGCCCCATCATTGCAACTGTGCCCTCACCTATGGCTGCACCTGTGCTGTCAACATGACACAGCTGTGAGGGCCCAGCAGGTGCAGCAGTGAGGGCAGTGGTGCTGTCCTGGTGGCATGAAAGCCCCAGTGGGGCTGGCAGTAGCACGAAGGCAGGGATGGATCTTCCACCTGAGACAAATGGCCTCATCTTACCTCATGGGTCACCACTGCCTTATCTTACCACATGGGTCACCTCCTTCTATTTGTTAAACATTGTACAGACATACACTGTTTTAGACTGGAAGGCTTCCTTTTGGACTCCAGGACTTGGGGAACCTTTGTCATTATACTGCACTTGAAGTGCGGGATCCAGAAGGTTCCTCCAGATTGTAAGTGCTCTGGATTCACCGAATTTTTGTTTTCTTGGAGAAGGACCAAACTGCTGGTCCCTCGTTTTGAAAACAGAATTAACTGCTCCTGTGGTTCATGTTGCTTTATGTATTTATATATCACTGACAGTTTCAACTTGGGAAGACAAGGAGCATTTTCTCACCTGACGACACTGCTGCCAACATCAAGGTCCTGGGCAGTAACAGCTCCAATAATGGTCCCGACCGGAGTATCTTCATAAACCTCCATAGTGTACAAAGGTTTGCTGAAAATGGGCGGTTCGTCCATGTCCAACACATTGATCTTCACCGTAGCAGTATCCTTAAATGGGCCCACAGAATGGAAGCGATGGTCAAGATGCACATTTGATGCCTCTACTTTAAAAGTGTATGCCTTCTTTGTTTCAAAGTCCAATGGCTACAATAAAGAGGAATGCAAAATACGTCAGATCAAGGACTTAAAAGAAGTAGTCTAAAACCTATTGGTGAGAGAGAAAAGACACATGCATATTTAAAATATTGAACAGAGGACTGTTTTGCTTAGTATATTTATATTGGATATACATTTCAGTCTTGGGGGGGGGGGGTGGAAGGGACCAATGGCAGACAAGAGGGGCTGCAGCTCAGTAGAACAGCATGTATTTTTCATACATAATGTCCTTAATTCTATCATTGAAATCTCACAGAGTTAGCCCATGTGGCCATCCCTGCTTGCTATGCTATGAAATCCCAACTCCCACCACCATTGCTAATGGTCAGGGATGATGGGAGTTGTAGTACACAATTGTTTGTGGTTACCATGTTCGATAGGGACATGGGTGGTGCTGTGGTCTAAACCACTGAGCCTAGGGCTTGTTGATCGAAAGGTCGGCGGTTCGAATCCCTGTGACGGGGTGAGCTCCCGTTGCTCGGTCGCAGCTCCTGCCAACCTAGCAGTTTGAAAGCATGTCAAAGTGCAAGTAGATAAACAGGTACCACTCCAGTGGGAAGGTAAATGCTTCTCCAGAAGCATCTTATTCATGCTGGCCACATGACCCAGAAAAACTGTCTGCGGACAAACTTCGGCTCTCTCGGCCAATAAAGCGAGATGAGCACTGCAACCCCAGAGTCGTTTGTGACTGGACTTAACTGTCAGGGGTCCTTTACCTTTTACCATGTTCAGTACCCATGAAGCAATGGACTTCAACAAGAAAAGGGCTAGGAGACACCTTTGCCATTACATGGCTGAATTACGGGCCATTGGTTTGAATTCAGTTTGTGATAAATTTTTGGTAGCTCAGTAATGCAGCAGGAAAATGTGGCCCTCTTGGTTCTTTTGGACCTCAGTGGCTCCAGTATCACCAGCCACAATGCTCTCCATCACCTCTTCTCTCACGTTTTGCTTCCCCAGTCAGCTTGGTTTCATTTGTCAGAAAAGATTGGTGTGGGTGGCAGGAATGGTCACCTGTTTAAATTTACCGAAAAACTAAGGCAAAAAGAGCAAATTGGATGGTTGTCATTTTGGAAGAGGCCTGCTTCCTTTCTCCAGCCCCCTAGAGAGTAGGTGGAGAGGAGAAGCTTCTGGCAGAAGGGAAGGCATGCTAGGCTGTGCAGACACATATAACATTCACGTGTGCCACCAAAAATGCCAGCCTCTTCATCCTGCAGCATCCCTTTATGTAGCAAAAAATATATATATTGAAGCATTCAGCAGGCGATTCCGGCATTAGAGGGAACAGTGGATCAAAATACCAGCATGGTGGAAGGGGGAGGAATCAGCAGCCGCTTCAGTAATTATTTTTAGAAGTACTGGGATGGGAAGGAAGTTATGACCTGAGAATTCTATACATAAAGCCATGGATCACTGCCCATTTTACACCCTACCCTCCACCTCAATATGCCGTAATGAATGTCTTTATGTCTTATACTGCCTGAGGCTGACAACCATGACAGAATATCTACGTATACTGTGAATCAATCAGTTCCACCATTCAGCATGAGTCCAGGTCATTTACCAACACGAAGGTCTGAAATCTTTTTATTTGCCGAGCACAGTCTTGTCCTCGCTCAGTCATTCCTATCAGAACTATCGTTTCTGTCCCACATCTATCCCGTTATACGTCCAAATATAATAATATGTTGCCTTTTTTTTTTTGAGATCACGCGCACAAGAAGTCTACACGGTTACCCTGCTGATGATAAAAAAGAAACAGAGGCTCTGCTGTCTTTGCAGACATTTAACTGGATTGGGCCCACCCTGATTTCTTGTGATGGTTTACTGTGGATGCTTAGCAAGCAGTGACATCTCGTGGTCAGCTTTAGGAACATCACACAGCAGTGTCGTTTCAAAATGCATGGAACAGAGAGGGGATTAGAAGGAACTGAAATTTACAGTTTTGCAATGTACAAAAATTAATGCATGCTTTTGAAATTTCTGTTGCAATTAGTCACGTTCTGCCAATATCCTACCTGGCATGAATGCAATCTCTGTTTTTTAGCACTGGCAAAGCGTGTTCTCCCTAACAGAGAGCACGTGTTGCGGTTGGGGGAACAGGCCACCCTGCAGTGACTAGGCAAATTTGGTAAGGAACCCAAGCCTTTAAGTGGTTAAATTTGGGTTGCTGGGGAGTTTTGATTGTTGCCAATTTGGAGGAGGGGTCAGAGTCTTTAAATACAGGGGCCAGACGTTGGACGTCCTCTTGGCCATTTTGCACCGGATCACCCGCCCTCCCTCCCTTTTATAGGGTGGTTTTTCTTGATTGCTTGACCTTGCTATGCCTGTCATGGGGTCGTCCGCCTTGGAGCAGGGGCCTGGCAGGAATTTTGCCATTTGGCTGATTGGCTGGTGCCATTTGGTTTTTGCCTACTGCGTAGCAAATCGTCACAACTTGTAAGGTTTGCGGTTAGGCATTGGTTAAATTGGTTCTTGGAGGGGTAAGTGCCTATCCCTCCAAATGATGCGGAAAGGGAATTCCGTTAAAGGAATCCAGGGGCTTGCCATTCTTTTCGTCCTTGTCCCTGGAGTCGGACTTGGGCCGTGCAAGCCCCACAGGAACATGAGGGTGAGAAGTGAGGGACTGTTGCCCAGCTTCATTTTCTCACCCAATACTTGTTTCCCACACTGGCTTCCGTTGGTGTCCAGAAGGCCAGCTCTGTCCTTGAGGGCAAGGACAGATAGTCATAACCAATGCCTAAGCAACCACTCACATTTTTTGTATTTTGAATAAAGTTGTGGCCAAAATTATGCCAAAAACCTTAAACAAAAATTGATGTGTGAAGTGTGAATTTTTTGGGGGGTGGCATTGTGGGACTCAACACGCAACAAAAACGGGTTTATTATGAATTTGCAAGAGATTAATAGTCACTCTAAGAAAGAAACAAAAAAAGCAAGTTTTGGAAAGTGTTGGAATAATGCCTTTCCACAGGGATGCATTAAACCTTTTTGAGACATGTCTGACTGATACTCCTTTTCTCTCAAAATGCTTCAGATTCATTGCCTGAGGAGCTATATCTACTTTCGCCTCAAGTGTTGCTTCAGACCTGAGGAATTTTACAAATCTTAGCAAAATCCCACAAATGTCTCCAAAAGTTTGTTCAAATTTTGCTATAGGACACACACGGTGACGACCTTAGATTCTGGTTATTCTGGGCCCATTGTATGATGACCAGTCTATTTCCTGGTAAGCAGCAATAAATAAAAAGGTAAAAGGTAAAGGACCCCTGGGTGGTTAAGTCCAGTTGAATTTGATTATGGGGTATGGCACTAATCTCCGCTTTTAGGCAGAGGGAGCCAGCATTTGTCCACATGACTAAACCGCTTCTGGTACACAGGATGGGTGCCAGAGCTCATGGAAATGCTGTTTACCTTCCTGTCACAGTAGTATCTATTTAGCAGCAATATGACTGGCTTGAGGTCAGGTGAGCAACAGCACCACACCACATATTGCTGTTGTTTACCAGGAGATAGAGGGGGAGAGGTGAAGGGGTCAGTACTGTGCAAGTGCAACAGGAGTGACATATTGTGTCCAACCACACCTGAACTGTCGAAAGGTTTTTCTACTCCCGGGGAGCCTGCTGTATAGGTGGTGAAAATGGAGGCACCTGAGAGCATATAAGAAATGCTAATTGATCTCTCTGCCCCTTGGGAACCTACTGTGGAAAAAGAGGTGCAGGAGGAGAAAGATTGAGGAACTGCCTCAAACTGATTTCTCCACCCTGTGGGTGTCTGCTGTAGAAAAGGGGATGCAAGAGGAACAAGTGCCTGCAGAGATGGAAGAAAATGTAAAAAACACACATCATGCATGGTGGGTAGAGAAAAAGGTTCTCTCTCTGTCCTGCAGGATGCAGTAGTCATAGCAACAGCTTTGCCCAGGCAGGCTCACGATGTGACCCATGAGAGCAGCAAAATAACCAGAGTGTGATGAGATAAAATCAGGCCAAATCATTATTGATAGCAGAAGGCAGGGTAAGGGTTGGCATGGCATTGGGTCCCAGGACCAGTTCAACATTCCACAAGCCCCATGTGGATGGAATGGATCAAGCCAGGTATGGACTACCTCAAACCTGTTCCATGGGAGTCAGCCAGTGCTGAACCTTGCTGTGGTACAAGCGAGCAAGCAAGGTGTCACTGGGTGCAGATTCTAACAAAGCAGATACCCCAAGCTTGGGGGTGCCCTGGTCAATCCTTCCCTCAGGCCACTTATGGGGGCTCCCCCATACTGTGTTGATCCTGTCTAATGCCATTTCCACCCTCATACAAACACTGGTTTTCTGCTTAATGAAGGAAGGCCATAATTTTACTGAGGGAGAGGTGAAAAAACCCCAAACAAGTGCCTGTCAGGTTGAGAAAGAAGAATTCCTTTCTGGCCATGTCAACCAGTGATCCAAAATTGCTCAGTGAAGGCTCTAACCTGAGGGTGGGTGGGCACTGGGCAGCAGGACCCTTGCCTCTAGGGAAAACAGCCCTATATAGGCTTTGCAAGGGCTCATGAGACAGCTTTTCCCCCAGAAGCCCATCACACAGAGAGGATACTGGACAAAACCTTGCCCAGTATTTTGCTGCAATCTATGGGCCACAGTGTCACCAGGCAAAGGCGTCTCAGACTTACTGGACATGGAAAGAGGCTTAAAAGAGAATTAGATAGATTAGTGGAGGATAAGGGTACAAGTTTCTGGGGGTCACGAGTAGGATAATACTATTGAGCTTGCTTCTATCTGCTTTGACCCTGTGTAAGCAGAAAGCTGGATAAACGGGCCATGGGCCTGTCTCAGCAAAGCTCTTCTGATAATCTTATGCCACTGTATTTATTGCAATTTGGGATGAATTCACAGAGCTCTCCTCAATGAAGGTATTTGAGGAGCTTCAAGGGAAGCAACAGGTGTTTCAACAAGGCTAGGCAGTGGCGTAGCGTGGGGGGTGCAGGGGGGGCCGGCCGCACCGGGCGCAACATCTGGGGTTAGGACAAATCCACGGGTTAGGGGGCGCAAATCCACGGGTTAGGGGGCGCAAATCCACAGGTTAGGGGGCGCAAATTACTTGCCTTGCCCTGGGTGCTGACAACCCACGCTACGCCACTGAGGCTAGGGAAATTTCTTCAGTGTTTATGTGCGGCTCAGTCCCAAAGCTGTTGCCAAATTTTGACAGAAGTAAGATTTTTGAAGTGAATTTTAAGATTCCTGCTTGGGTGAAATGCCTGAGGAAATTTTAGAGAAACAAATCTAATTTTATAAGCTTGATGAACACTATAATCCTAACCATGACTAATCAGAAGTAAGGCCTATTACTCCCCAGGTAGGCAGGGTTAGGATTGCAGCCTAAATTGCTCAGAGGTTTCTGAGAGAGAGAGAAGGAGATTAATCTACATCATTCAGAGGAAGAAGCATGAATGAACAAACCTATATTGCACTAATTGAACTCAATGAACTCAATAATGATGACAATGAAAATCAATCAGATAGTCCTGATTTATTAGACTTCTGCTTCATATTTCAGCCTGAGATTATTACACAGGAGCTCTGCGAAGACATTTCCCATGACCTGTGCATTTTGATTTTTGTGGTACGTAGACTGCACTGAGATGGTCTGTGTTGCATTGGTATCTGTTGATACCCTCCGCAAACACTTGGGAGTTTGGTTGCCACCACATCTTGCCTGACATGAAGGTGACTATGGAGGTTCCTCCTTGGAGAAACATCTGAGGAACTTTGAAGGAAGCCTAGTCAATCACATGGATGGCAGCAGGAGCAAAGCGCGAGAAGCATGCCAAGGAGTTTGTTAAGCACTAACCAGAATTCTGATTCCTTCTTACATGCATCCATTGTGAATATAATCATGGTGCATCTAGTTCTGGATACCAGCTATTGTTATAAATCAGGGCTGGGATACCAGTGTCTCTCCAGATGCTGCTGAACTCCAACTCCCATAATTCTCAGGGCTGATGGGAATTGGAGTCCAACAACCTCTAGCCATCTATGGTTCCCCAGTTCTGCTATAAACAACTAAGTAAAATGGAAACCTGGGATTTTACTCCAGCTTGTCTGTACTAATCTACTTTAGCACAAAATATGCTGATTTTTTTGTGGGGGAGGGTTCTGCTTTCATGCAGACAAGGAGAATACAACATTTTCTTTCAAAATTAAAGCAAAATCAAATTTTGAAGCAGAGAATGCAATACTGGCTGAAATTGATTGAATATGCTGTTGCAATAAACACAGCACAAATACTGAGAAGGAAGTGTTTCTCTTCATTCACAGTCTCCGCACGGTGACAGGAGACACGCAGTGCTGTCTGCTATCTGTGAAGACTTGCACAGCTAAACAGTTTCTATATTTATCCACAGAGCAGGCACTGCATGAATAGGAACAGCCAGGCATTTTCCTATGCTGCATTATCAATGTGCTTTAGACCCCAGTGTAGAGAAACCTGTTCCTATTTGCTCTCTTTGTTTCAGGCCTGCATAATATGTGATGCACCAAAACAAAAACACCTGACCTGTCACATATTGCAAACCCACTATTTGTTGTTTGTTTTTCTTTTGTTGGGGAGGGTATGCAGTCTCCAGAAGGTTATGAAACAAGAGGTTTGTTCACCCCTGTGGGCCAACATGCTTTGTTGCACAACCCATCAAGCAGGCTTTCTGTTTCTTCTATCAGTTAAGGAAACAAAATTTTTAATACATGTATTAATCACATAATACCAGAACTTCGAATTAAACGATAGCAGATGGCACAGTGGGGCTGCACAGCTTACCTGATATCTCTCTGGCTGAATAGCTACTCCAAAGCAGGATGGAGATGGACAAAGGCAGCAGTGAGGTCAGCCTGGTGCAAATACACCGGAGGAACCAATCTGGTGCTCCTGCCAGCTCATTCGCACCTTGCTGACCTTGCCACTGCTCCATTCCAATGTGCAGCAGCAACTTGGCCTGAACCCCACTGCAACTAAAACATTACATTAAAAGGGCTTAATATTATCCCACCACCGCTTGTGAGGTGGCCCAAATAAGACGGTCTGACTCCACCTTCCATAGGTGATCAAACCTGTATGAATCACAGGCAGACTGCAGACTACACCTGCAAATGGGTGTGTGTGTTTGGTTTGAATCCTGCAAATGGACTTCAAAGTCCATTCAAGGGGCTGCCCATGAGACTAACCCAGAAACTCCAGCGGGTGCAGAATGCCGCAGTGAGACTCCTTACGGGGTCCTCACTGTGGGATCACATTCACCCAGTGCTATACCAGCTGCACTGGCTCCCGGTGGAGTACAGGATCAGGTTTAAGGTGCTGGTTTTAACCTTTAAAGCCCTATATGGCCTAGGACCCTCGTACCTACAGGACCGCCTCTCCTGGTATGTCCCACGTAGGACCTTACGGTCTTCAAACAAAAACACCTTGGAGGTCCCAGGCCACAGAGAGGTTAGGCTGGCCTCAACCAGAGCCAGGGCTTTTTCGGCTGTGGCTCCGATCTGGTGGAACGCTCTGTCACAAGAGACTAGGGCCCTGTGGGACTTGACATCTTTCCGCAGGGCCTGCAAGACAGAGCTGTTCCACCAGGCATTTGGCGAAGGCACAGACTGACCCCCTCCTTTGGTAATTCTTCACAGAACTCTAGCCCAATGGTTGCCACCAATTTGATTTGAACTGATTTTATAATGAATTGATTTTAGAATGCTGTATTATTTTACTATTGTTAGCCGCTCTGAGCCCATCTTTGGCTGGGGAGGGCGGGATATAAATAAAATTTTATTATTATTTATTAAAGGAGTCGTTTGAGGATGTGCTATCAGCAGCAGCTTTGCATCCGTTGCTGGCACCCAGGACACGCGCCGGGAGCGGGGTGGGGAGGGTGAACAAAACCTGCCACACCACTCAAGCCCTCAACTCTGACACTGCCAGACAGGCGCAGGGCACAGAGGGTTCAAGGGGCTGCTCTGCACCACCTGCCAAACTGTCCAGGATGGAGCCTGCCCTTGGCAGGCACATCCCCCCAATGCTGGTAGATGGCCATTCAGTGAGGGGGGTCAGGGATGCTTTGGTAGGGCTAGGCCGGGCTCTGGCACCCAGAGACCCCTAGTGGCAAGCAGGGTGGGATGGGGATTCCTGCATGGGGGTGCTTGGTTCATGCCTACTCAAAATCATATGCTTAGGGCTATGCGGGTGGCGCTGTGGGTAAAACCTCAGTGACTAGGACTTGCCAATCGTATGGTCGGCGGTTCGAATCCCCGCGGCGGGGTGAGCTCCCGTCGTTCGGTCCCAGCTCCTGCCCACCTAGCAGTTCGAAAGCACCCTTAAGTGCAAGTAGATAAATAGGTACCGCTTTATAGCGGGAAGGTAAACAGCGTTTCCGTGTGCTGCGCTGGTGCAGGCTCGCCAGAGCAGCTTCGTCACGCTGGCCACATGACCCGGAAGTGTCTTCGGACCGCGCTGGCCCCTGGCCTCTTAAGCGAGATGGGCACGCAATCCCAGAGTCGGTCACGACTGGCTCATACGGGCAGGGGTACCTTTACCTTTACATGCCCCCCTAGCCCTCCCTCCATGCTATGCCCCTGGCTGTCAGCACCAATCAGCTCATGGGCAAAGAGAATGCACATTCAAATGAGCTTGCTCTCAGCAGCACCAAAGATGCAGTGATCCACTTCCCCACCCCTGTTCTAGGAAAACCAAAAGCCAGTTCCCCACACTTGTTCCAGGGAATGATCTGCTCCTTCATTGTTTTTCAGCTGTGGGCTAGCTACCTAAAAGGCCTTGCTGTTGCTTAGGCATGGAAATATTACATATGAGCCCACATTCATACTGGCAAGTTAATGAATTGTGAGTTTCAACCCCCTAAAAGCCCACCTTTTCCACTGACTCAAAGAAATTTCTATCACACATGCATTCCCCTACCTTGAAGTGACTAAGGCATCACTTCCATGCCCACAACTCAGTGTGCAGCCTGGTTGGATTAAGGCAACTACCTATACATAGCTTTTATGCTTCCTTTTGTATATATATATATATATATATATATATATATATATATACACACACACACACACAAATATAGCGAGAGAGAGAGTTGTAGCCTCTCAGACATGCATTTTTTAAATATGAAATGCACTATTTAGGTGTACAACAAGCTAACTTGTGAGCAACTGTACCTAACACAGCCCACCAGTCATATATTGTGGCCTGGCAGGTAGAAGATGTTTCCTCTACTTTGCTGTCCTGGACAAGCAGAAAATGCAAGATCTTCGTCGAACTGATGGTAGGCCTCTTTTGATGGTTGCTGGTGGGCTGTGTTCAGCTCACATGCTTGGGAGGCCTGACGTTAACGTATAAGAGACAGAATTAACTTTCTGAACCGTAAGAATCTATTTATCCACTTAGAGATCATAAAAGCTTATTGATTGCAGTGCTAATAAGGCAGTAGAACTTGCTTGCTTCAGTTCTCTTTGGCTGCTGTTTCAGTGCCAACCGCCATGTGGCACTAGAAGACACAAGATACACAAATGGAAATGCATTTGATCCTTTCTAAGAGATAACAGAGGTTGTACCTGGAACTCAAAGCTCAAAGTCACAGAGTCAGCAGCCACATTATGAGATTTCAGATGTGCTACAAACATACCTCCCGCTTAGCAATATTGGATTAGGACAGCTATTGAAAATAATGAGGGAAAGGGTCTGGCTTGTAATTTCCTCCAGCCAACCCTGTTTTTCACCAGCATATATATTTTTATTCCTTCCTAAAAAAAAACCCCAGTGTATATTGTTGTTGTTGTTGTTGTTGTTTTGCAACAACAGAGTAACTGACAAGTGTTAAACTATTAACTTGAATTAGTAACAAGCCCAGACACTTTTTGGATTGAATGTTGGTTATCCCAGACCATCTCTATTCAGTGATTTGCTTGAGAACAGGGAATAAAACATTGGTCTTCTCAAATCCTAAGTCTCTGAGACTTTGTTTCTTTTACATTTCTAATGAAGCATCCTAATTCAAACCTCTTGCACAAACATGCAGATCTGCATTTAATAGATTTCGCACACTTTTGAATGCTGTGATACGGTTCTTGTCAGTCTACACACATTTTTTGAAAATGAACTTCGAAATACTTAGAAGTTAGCCAGTCCTCAGACTCTCCTCTCAGGGTTCTGTCCCTACCTGCCTGAAGACATCGATTATAGTGCCAGTCCCCAAGCAGTCAGTGGTGGTATCTCTCAATGACTATAGACCAATAGCTCTAACATCTGTTGTTATGAAATGTTTTGAGAGATTGGTGCTAGATCATATTAAGGCTGGTCTTCCATCCACTCTAGACCCGTACCAGTTTGCATACAGAAGAAACAGATCTACTGATGATGCTATTTCCATCGCTGTCCATACTGTACTGAGTCACCTAGAACGACAGGGAACCTACGCAAGGCTGTTGTTTGTGGACTACAGTTCTGCCTTCAATACAATTCTGCCAGACAGGTTATTTCTTAAAATGACCAAATTGGGTATACATCAGAAGATCTGTCTGTGGGTAAGGAATTTCTTGACTGATAGGCCGCAGACAGTGAGAATGGGACCTTACTATTCTTCTACTCTAGTATTAAGCACAGGAGCCCCTCAGGGATGTGTGCTAAGTCCCTTTCTCTATTCCCTGTACACATTTGATTGCACCCCACTGTATAAGTCCAACACAATCATCAAATTTGCGGATGATACAACAGTGGTGGGGCTCATTAGTGAGAACAATGAGACTGCTTATAGGAAAGAAGTACAGGGGTTAATTCAATGGTGTAAAGAAAACAATCTTATGCTTAACACCAAAAAAACCAAAGAACTCATAATTGACTTTAGGAGAAAGAAAAGTGTACTTTTACCATTGTACATAAATGGCGAGGAGGTGGAGAGGGTTGGTAGTTTTAAATACCTGGGCATTTATATCTCTGAGGACCTCTCATGGACTGCAAATATTAATATGGTTGTGAGGAAGGTGCAGGGGAGGTTGTATTTCCTGAGAATGCTCAGGGGACTGAATCTATCTCAGCACCTACTTCTGTCCTATTATCACAGTACCATCGAGAGTGTCTTAACCTATAGTGTATTATCGTGGTATGGGAGCAGCTCCGAAACGGATAAAAAAGCTTTACAGAGAATAATTAAAATTGCCCAGAATGTTATTGGGCTCCAACTACCAACCCTGGATGAGATCTTCACGTCTCGCACTTTGAAGAAGTCACACAATATCCTGAGAGATCCCACCCATCCTGCTCACAACTTCTTTGAACTGTTGCCTTCGGGCAGAAGATATAGGACAATGAAAACACGAACCACACGCCTTCTGAATAGTTTCTATCCAAGAGCTCTGATTGCACTAAATAATGATCTCAGGGCCAGTTGCAAGAAATAGCAAGCAGGGAGTAGGAAGGAATGAGATAGGTTTTAGGTTATGTTATGCCTTTAAATAGGTTATGTTATATTCTGGATTATGTTATGTTTTATAGATTATGTCTGATAGGATGAGAGTGTTGGAGATACGTGTAAATGTGTATGTGAACCCGGTCTTTGGGGGGTTGTTTGATTTTCGTTGTTGTGTATACTGTGTATATACGGACAATGACAATAAATTTATCTAAATCTAAATCTAAATCCTCTTTTTTCTTTCTTTTAAAAGACACTAGTCACCTGCAGCAGTGTCTGTGCATGGTTTCCGCCATATGAGTAGAAAATGTGCTAAGTGGTAGAGAGAGGAAAAAAGAAAACCACATGACAGCCGTGTTTTCTTTTATTCAATCTCCTTGGAAGCCTATTTGGAGCACTCCCTGAGAGTAGGAGCATGTCTTCATATCTTGCTCTGCCTGAGGAGAATTGCAGGTAGAGTTTCAACCCATGTGGCAGGAACTGTGCATGCCAGCAGCTCCAGGTATGTGTGGAAAAAGAAATAAATAGTGTGCTACTTCATAATGGATTCTGACAGGAGTTAGGGTTTTGAAGTGGGCTCATATCTCATCCTCATATTGGTCCAGGAGGTATGGATCAGGCAAATTCACTCTGGAATTCAAAGCTACCAAATTGCTCCCCCATTTCTAGAGCTATTTGTTCCAGCGGGGCACCGACCTTCTGCTGGCTAGGTAAAGCTTGCTTTCAGTTCACACCTCCTTAACTATTCTCTTAAGAAACTCCAGTCATTGCTGTCAGGCAGACAGACTTGGTGTGTGTCACCAAGAAAACAAGAGTTCCAAAGGCCAAGCAATATTCATATCTTAAGTAGCTGCACAGACCGGCAGGTAGTTTTATAGGCCCAGTTTGTTGCCTTTACTTTTCTGGCGTGTTAGCTGTTGAAAAATGGAAATGATTTGTATGGATTGCCTTCTGATGTGTATGGAGCATTTTTTAAAAAACGTTGCAAGAAGGAAGGCATTGCACTGATGAGACTGACATTTCTACAACTATATGAGAAACAGCTTCCAACAAACACCTATGCATTGAGTCCACATATTTGCTGTGGGCCCTGCTTCCTAATTATAAGCTCCCATGGCCAAACTAGGAAAGATGCTACACTTTAAATTCTTTGAATGCAATGCTTCAGCAGCCAGCAATTCTTAGGGAACACTTTAATGTTTACTCCTTTATTGTAAATGGAGCCTCACACTTGCACACTTAGATGTTAGTCCCACTGTATTCAATGGAGCTTATTCCCAGTTAACTGGGTAAAGACTGTGCAGCCTTACACTGCAATCCTAAGCAATTTTACTCAGAATTAAGTCCCACTGAGTTCAACAGGATTTATTCTCTGGTGGATTTATTCTCTGGTGGGTGGAGCTGTGGGATAAACCACAGAGCCTAAGACTTGCCAATCAGAAGGTTGGCAGTTCGAATCCCCATGACGGCGTTACCTCCCGTTGCTCGGTCCCAGCTCCTGTCCACCTAGCAGTTCGAAAGCACATCAAAGTGCAAGTAGATAAATAGGTACCGCTCTGGCGGGAAGGTAAACGGCGTTTCTGTGCACTGCTCTGATTCGCCAGAAGCGGCTTAGTCATGCTGGCCACATGACCCAGAAGCTGAACGCTGGCTCGCTTGGCCAATAAAACAAGATGAATGCTGCAACCCCAGAGTCGGCCATGACTGGACCTAATTGTCAGGGGTCCCTTTACCCTTTACCTTTACCTATGTTCCTGATCTTTCTCACAGTTTCCTATTACAGTGGTACCTCGGTTTAAGAACAGCCCTATTTACGAACGATTTGGTTTACGAACTCCGCAACACCGGAAGTAGTGTCTTGGTTTGCGAATTTTACCTTGGTCTAAGAACGGAATCTGAATGGTGGAAGGGCACCGGCGGTGGGAAGCCTCATTAGGGAAAGCGCGCCTCAGTTTAAGAACAGTTTTGGTTTACGAACGGACCTCCGGAACGGATTAAGTTCATAAACCGAGGTACAACAGTATTATTATTACTCGCTTTTTCCCTTGACAGGGACTTGAGGCAGCTTATAGCTAAAATTTTATTTCATTCTATTTACCAGTGGAAGGTTTGTACATGATCCTTTCCCTTGCACACTTTTTCTTTGTAAAAATCCTGCGAGGTAGGCTAGGCTGAGAGGTTTCAATTGGATCAAGGTGACAGATGTATACATGTGCAGCAAGATCAAACGCAGGAGAAGCTTCTTGATGTAGAAAATGATGTCCCTATTTTCACCTGAGAAACACTGGAGGGTATGTGTTTACATCTTGTCTTCTACAAGTTATTAATGCAATTTCTATTTGTGTGAATGGTGTAGGACTGGTCTCTTGTCCATTTTTGGTCCATACTCTCACTGAAAAGACTGGGCACACAATCATGTGAAGTACTAAAACTTTTATGGCTACTAATTTTGCTTTTGTTTTTAAAACACCATTTCTGTTCCTTCAGAGCTTTACGGCCCACTTGCAAAAGTCAAACGAAATGCCGCAAGCTCTTAGTTACTATAGAGAGTGATTGATTTGAGCTGAAAATGTACTTGCTTTTGAAAACCACAGGAGAGAGCAGCTTCCTGGCTAGAAGATACAATGGACTCTTTGCCCTTCAGCGGGATTACATAGCTACAAGTTTATCCATTGGAAGATTCCAATAGGGCTGGACTGACAGCTTGGTGCCAGGTAAATATAAAAACAGGGCTGAGGACAGGGATGTGGAGGGGGCAGGGGAAGGAATCCAGTTCCATACTTATTTTAATGTGTATGCACATAATTTACAATTCCAAAAAGAATGTGCAACTCAAAACACAGTTATCCCTCAAACCTTACACTTTGCTGAATTTTGTAATGCAGCTATTCAGCCAAATAAAATGCACGTATTAGCATAAAGCCTGCATTCAGATGCATATTTGAGTGAAAATAACATTAGAATACATTATGCTAGGGGAAATTGGTTTTTATAAAGAAAAATAATGTGTATATCAGGAGAACTACCGTATTTTTCGCCCTATAGGACGCACTTTTTCCCCTCCAAAAATGAAGGGGAAATGTGTGTGTGTCCTATGGGGCGAATGCAGGCTTCAGGAAGCTATCCGCAAGTCTTGCAAGCCCGGCGGGAGGTCCCACGGGCTCGCAAGGCTTGTGGGCAGCAGCCTGCAGCCCAAAAGCTCGGGGGATAGCAGGGAGGCGGAGCGCTGCCACCCTGTTATTCCCCGACCTGATCTGGAGGCTGGCGGGGGGGAGAAGCAAGCTTGCTTCTCCCCCCCTGCCAGCCCCACAAGCTCGGGGGACAGCGGGGCAAGCCGCTGCCCCACGGAGGCTAGAGAGGCTGTCCCTGAAGGCAGAAGAGGGAGACGGAGCGCTCCGTCTCCCTCTTCTAGCTTGGGGATGGCTGCGCAAACCTGGGGGGGAAATAAAAATTTTTTCCTCGATTTCCCCCCAAAAAAACTAGGTGCGTCCTATGGGCCGGTGCGTCCTATAGGGCGAAAAATACGGTACACACTAAAATGCTGACAAATTTTCACAAGGACTTAAAAAACAACAACAACCCACAAGCTAATGCAGAATTTTAGAGTCCTGTATATTGGGGAAATGGCAAAGGGAGAATAACAAAAAATGACCGGTTAACAAGAAATCTAAACTGATCTCTCTTGCCTAACACACTTGACAGAATGGTTGACCATGGACACCATGTTGCTGCCCTCTTCTATTGATGGTGTTTGTTTCTCTTTCGGGTTAGGTGCTATGAAGGGAGGCAGTTCGTGACCTAAACATTTGGAAGATTTCAACCTATTTAACTGTGGGAAGTAATTTTGAGGTTAACCATTATCTACCTCCAAGGGGAGAGGGGTTATTGGGTGGTTGTTTGTATTTTGATTATATATTTTGCGGTTTTATATTTTGATTTTGTTCTGTGAACCGCCCTGAGACCTCCGGGTATAGGGCAGAATGTAAATTCAATAAATAACAATAATAATAAAAGAAATACCTTTTTCAGCTTGATGACTCCTTCTTGTGTGTTCTCATCTGTGCCGATGTCAAACAAGTTCCCTCCATCTCCCGGAACAATAGTATATTCAATTTCTGCATTTTTCCCAGAGTCAGGATCAACCGCTCTGATTCTTCCAATGGCTGAACCAATGAGAGATGTTTCAGGTACTTTCAGGTGGAAGATACCTATGGAAAATCGATAATCCGTTATTCAGCTGAAATCTTGGCAAATTACAGATACAGTGGTACCTCGGGTTACATACGCTTCAGGTTACATACGCTTCAGGTTACAGACTCTGCTAACCCTGAAATAGTGCTTCAGGTTAAGAACTTTGCTTCAGGATGAGAACAGAAATCGTGCTCCGGAGGCACGACAGCAGCAGGAGGCACCATTAGCTAAAGTGGTGCTTCAGGTTAAGAACAGTTTCAGGTTAAGAACGGACCTCCGGAACGAATTAAGTACTTAACCCGAGGTACCACTGTAGTTGTAATGCATGCTGCTACCATTAATATATGTAAAAAGCTAAAGGTAAGGGACTCCTGGATGGTTAAGTCCAGTCAAAGGCGACTATGGGATTGCGGCGCTCTTCTTGCTTTCAGGTCGAGTGAGCTGGTGTTTGTCCACAGACAGCTTTCCGGGTCATGTGGCCAGCATGACTAAACCGCTTCTAGTGCAACAGAACACTGTGACGGAAACCAGAGTGCACAGAAATGCCCTTTACCTTCATGCCACAGTGGTACCTATTTATCTACTTACACTGGCATGCTTTCGAGCTCCTAGGTTGGCAGGAGCTGGGACAGAGCAACAGGAGCTCATACCATCGCAGGGATTCGAATGAACGGCCTTCTGATCAGCAAGCCCAAGAGGCTCAGTGGTTTAGACCACAGCGCCACCTGCATCCATACCATTAATATAGCACATTAGGGCACTATACAATCCCTATCCTAATAGCCATGCCAAAACTATTTTTTCCTTCCAGTTCTGATTTTAAAGGTGAAACACAAATTTAATAAATAAATACATTAAATATAAACTGGGGGGAAATGGGCATTTGAGCGTTTGAGATTTGCAGCCATGTCCTGGTTGTTTTGTTTTGGGCAAGCATCAACCATGAAACACCCCAAGCCATTAAATGCTATTCCCATTACATCAGCTGTTCAGGTAATATCTGTTGAATCATGTAGAGCAAATGTGGTTCAACACAGCTTTTGACAAAGTTGCATCACCTCAAGTTCATCTAACACCAAAAAGGATTATGCTGAAATATCACCAGTCGATAGCTCTGTATCTGTTTGCTATTCTGCAAGGTTCCAATGCCTAGTCTGGTCATAGGCCCTTCAGTATCTACAGATACCCCTGAAACCAGAAGCATTTTATTTTTACACTGGGGGCTGCACTTGCAATAGTGTAGCAGCAAACAGCTGTCTACAAAAAGTTGGTGTGTGGATGTTCATACACCACAGTGTCTTTCACACCAAAGCATTTCACATTGTTTTCTACACAGCACGTTCATTAGACATAGCTAAAACAACTGGACTGGAATAAAGCCATTTCGCTGCTAGAAGTTCTCACTGCCTGAGTCTGTTGCAAGAATTTTAACAGCTTCATAATTTTGACAGAATGGCTCCCACTGCTACAAGGCACTCGTATTCTACCGAGGAAGAAGAATGTCCTCAACATTTTCCTTAATCATTTCAGAGGAAGCTATAATTTTAACTTTTCATCAAAAACAGAAGTCAGGGATTTTGTGCTAATCAATTTTAGTGAAGTCATTTCCCACACCCCCTTTTGTACTTCAAGAGAGGTTCTTGACGCAGGCAGCGGAGAGGGATGCTTCCTGTGAGCTTGGTTTCTCTAGAAATTAATCATGCTGGAATGAGGGTTTCCCGGTTTGTTAGGCCCGTTGGCCTGATTCCATTCATACCAAGGCTAAGTAAATATATTCAGTTCAGAAAGTTCAGCTCTCTTGACTATTATTGCTGTTACCCATCCTTCACCCTAAGGACCCAGGATGGGTTACAACAATTAAAATACAGTATTAGCACTGGAACACAGTATCATACAATATTAAAAACAGTTTTAAACTACTTGAAATTACAGAAATAAAGTGGGTCTTAAAAAGATACATCTCTAGTGTCAAAAAATCAGGGAAAGAGGTGCGTCTGATTTTGCAGTGTCCACATATGGTATAAAAGCACATGGCCTAAAACCTTGCTACAGCTATAAACTACCTATAGAAGAGCATTTCAAACTGGAGCGTGCATGCAAACAAATAGGAAGGCCTATTTCTGGACAGTGCTTGGATGGGAGAAAAACTACATAGAAACCCATTTAATTCAATTGGTGAAAAGTGTTGGGATCTCAAGCCTTATCAGTCAGAGGAATTGGCCACTCTCCAGGTGCCCGGCTTGGATTCCTTGTTGATCTCCCCCGTCTCGGCTCCCGGCAAGACAAGGCCAGATCTCTATCGGCCGATCCTTCTCAAACGTGAGAAGAACACAACCACTCCTCCTCCCTCTTCCCTGCTATCCCCAGGGAGGGGAGAGAGACAGACAGAAATGTATTTACATGCATTTATTTCTGTCTTTCCAGCAGTGCAGAGAAAACATGTCTGCACTCTCTTTACAGCAATAGCAGAGAGAGAATAACTCCACCCATGTACTTCTGGTACAGGGTCATGTGACACTCTGAGCTAACATCCGGTGCTCAGTGCACATAATAGACTGTCCCTTGTTCCCACGGTACAGTCCCATAACATCAACATCCTGTTTGGCTTTCCAGCCACCTGGAGCACTCAGCAGCATTGCTCCTTTTTCGTAACAACCTCCCCCAAAAGAATCAATGCGTGTTGCGGCAAGCAAAGCGTGATCCAGAGAAGAAAACAAACAGTTGTTATACACATAACACTCCCCTGTTGTTTCAGTTCCACCCTTGGAACTACCCGCCACTGGTTTCCCCAGTGTACCTCTCTGGTTGTCTGGCTTCCAAGGAATGAGTGCATCTACATTACCTTGGCTAGCAACTCTCTGTTGTGTCTTTGTCTCTGACTTAGACACAGCTCCAACCTGTTTCCGGTTGTTTACAACAGCAACACATGCAACAGCTAAGTTAGCAAACTCTTCTGAGTACCTTTTGGGTGGTTCACCCTTTGTGACTCTCTCAGACCTGCGTATGAGGTGCTGATCCTCTCTGCTCACTGGTTCAGTCTCAGGACTCTTAGGAGAACCAGTTCCAATAGTAAACAGTGGTTCATCCTTCACCTGTGAAGGTCTATCCATTGTGTGAGATTTCCTCTCAATGACTGTGACAACTGAGCTCTCTGAGCTATCACTGTCACTCTCAGTACCACTGTAATCTGTGAAACCATCATCATCATCTGAATCGTCCTCTGTGGGAAATGTGTGTACTATCACTCTCTCCTGTTCAGGAGCATTCTCTAGAAATTTTGTGAGAATCACCTGACCAGATTCAGACAAAATTACTCTGTAAAGACCCTTTTCATATCCCACAAAAATGCCTCTGGCATTCTTTACTCCACCTGGAGCTTCTGTCCTCACATGAGACCCAAAAACCTTGAAATGGGCAACAGAAGGTTTTCTCTGGAACAGTTTCTCAAAAGGAGAACTTCCCAACTCTTTTGAAACCTTTCTCACCCACGCATAACTAAACGACATGAGTGACTCCGCCCAGAACTCATGTGGCAGATGTGAACTAAGCAATTGCGCATTCATCCCCTTTTGCAATTCTTTGTTCACCCGTACACAGACACCCCTGTTCCACGCTTCCGCTGAAACAGCAACCTTGTGTCTTATCCCTTTCTTCTGCAGGAACCTCTGGAAATCCTGTAAAAGAAAAATCTGCTTCTCATCTGTCAAAAGACAATCAATGTTAGCATCATGCATATCTTTAACCTTGTCACAAAACTCCTGAAACCTTTCCAAGGCTTCCTGTGGCCTCTTTAACACATAAACCCAGACAAAGTTAGAGAAATGATCCACACACACAAGATAAAATCTTGCATTGCCTCTAGATGGTTCTAGAGGACCAATCACATCAGCATACACCCGCTGAAACGCTCTGTCGACCCTGGCCACCTTCTTGGCGCTCGTTTTGGTCACACCTGCAAGAGAAATCAAGTTAGACTCAGAATTACATTCCATGTAATCACTTTGCTCAAAAGTCAACAAATACAGTCCATCTTTCTCTCTGGCAGAAAGATACAACTCTCCATCTATGAAGATCTTGCAGCTCTTATCATCATAGGACAGTTTCAGTCCTTTCTTTGCAATCTGCGAAACACTCAGCAGATTGAACTTCAATTCAGGAACCAAGTAAACATTGTGTATAGTCAGGTTCAGACTCTTAAGATACACAGTTCCAATCCCAGTCGCCTCCAGCTCCTGACCGTTGGCTTGTTTCACAGCGAAGCTTTGCTTCTTAAACGTTGAAAAGAGCGCCTTGTGTGGGGACATATGAAAATTACAGCCCGTATCGATTATAAAAGAGTTTCCAACTTCTGGCGTGGTTCCTTTCGCCATCAGGGCCTTTGCAGGTTTCACCGAAGACTTGGTATGACCTTTACCTGCTGCCTCAGGCTTTGCTGAGTGGCCCTTAGCTCCTTTTGGCTGGCGTGGCTTCTTGCAGCTCTGCTGAAGATGCCCAGCCTGTCCACAATTGTAACATCGGACAACGTTCAAAGCTGCAGCATTCTCTCCAGTAGCAACATCAGTGGGGGAATTAGAACTCCGTTCCTCCCTCCCCCTGTCCTTCACCTCCAGTGCAGCAAGCCTGTCGTGTTCATTCAAAACAACGGCAGACACCCTCTCCGCGGTCAAATCGTTCGCCGGAAGGGAACCAAGCTGACTGGCAACCGTTTTGTAAGTCCGATTTAAGCTGTTTATCATTATGAAGCAAAACACTTCCTCCTGCAGACGGAAATTGCGTTCCACCATCTGTTGGCGCAGATATTTCATTTCCGTCAGGTGCGCTTGAACATCTCTATCAGGCGCCACTGTAGTTGTAATGCATGCTGCTACCATTAATATATGTAAAAAGGTAAAGGTAAGCGACTCCTGGATGGTTAAGTCCAGTCAAAGGCGACTATGGGATTGCGGCGCTCTTCTTGCTTTCAGGTCGAGTGAGCTGGTGTTTGTCCACAGACAGCTTTCCGGGTCATGTGGCCAGCATGACTAAACCGCTTCTGGTGCAACAGAACACTGTGACGGAAACCAGAGTGCACAGAAATGCCCTTTACCTTCATGCCACAGTGGTACCTATTTATCTACTTACACTGGCATGCTTTCGAGCTCCTAGGTTGGCAGGAGCTGGGACAGAGCAACGGGAGCTCATACCATTGCAGGGATTCGAACGAACGGCCTTCTGATCAGCAAGCCCAAGAGGCTCAGTGGTTTAGACCACAGCGCCACCTGCATCCATACCATTAATATAGCACATTAGGGCACTATACAATCCCTATCCTAATAGCCACGCCAAAACTATTTTTTCCTTCCAGTTCTGATTTTAAAGGTGAAACACAAATTTAATAAATAAATACATTAAATATAAACTGGGGGGAAATGGGCATTTGAGCGTTTTAGATTTGCAGCCATGTCCTGGTTGTTTTGTTTTGGGCAAGCATCAACCATGAAACACCCCAAGCCATTAAATGCTATTCCCATTACATCAGCTGTTCAGGTAATATCTGTTGAATCATGTAGAGCAAATGTGGTTCAACACAGCTTTTGACAAAGTTGCATCACCTCAAGTTCATCTAACACCAAAAAGGATTATGCTGAAATATCACCAGTCGATAGCTCTGTATCTGTTTGCTATTCTGCAAGGTTCCAATGCCTAGTCTGGTCATAGGCCCTTCAGTATCTACAGATAACCCTGAAACCAGAAGCATTTTATTTTTACACTGGGGGCTGCACTTGCAATAGTGTAGCAGCAAACAGCTGTCTACAAAAAGTTGGTGTGTGGATGTTCATACACCACAGTGTCTTTCACACCCAAGCATTTCACATTGTTTTCTACACAGCACGTTCATTAGACATAGCTAAAACAACTGGACTGGAATAAAGCCATTTCGCTGCTAGAAGTTCTCACTGCCTGAGTCTGTTGCAAGAATTTTAACAGCTTCATAATTTTGACAGAATGGCTCCCACTGCTACAAGGCACTCGTATTCTACCGAGGAAGAAGAATGTCCTCAACATTTTCCTTAATCATTTCAGAGGAAGCTATAATTTTAACTTTTCATCAAAAACAGAAGTCAGGGATTTTGTGCTAATCAATTTTAGTGAAGTCATTTCCCACACCCCCTTTTGTACTTCAAGAGAGGTTCTTGACGCAGGCAGCGGAGAGGGATGCTTCCTGTGAGCTTGGTTTCTCTAGAAATTAATCATGCTGGAATGAGGGTTTCCCGGTTTGTTAGGCCCATTGGCCTGATTCCATTCATACCAAGGCTAAGTAAATATATTCAGTTCAGAAAGAGGTGCGTCTGATTTTGCAGTGTCCACATATGGTATAAAAGCACATGGCCTAAAACCTTGCTACAGCTATAAACTACCTATAGAAGAGCATTTCAAATTGGAGCGTGCATGCAAACAAATAGGAAGGCCTATTTCTGGACAGTGCTTGGATGGGAGAAAAACTACATAGAAACCCATTTAATTCAATTGGTGAAAAGTAGGATACTATAAAACAGGAGTGGCTACCTTTTCCCCCCAGCCCAAGGTTTGTACAGATGCGCGCACACACACACACACAGGGCAGGGAAACAGGCAGAAACACACATATTCAGACACACAATTTGACACATACATGAATAGAGTGACACAGAGCCACACACACAGATATACACACATTCTGCTTTTATGTAGACTGTGAGGGAATGGGAAAATAGTAGGAGGGAAGCCATCTCTTTCCTTCATTCCTGTTTCCTGACCTCAAATACAGTTGCTTCTTTCAACTGTGACAAACCAGAGGCAGAAAATGTCATTTTTCAGAGGCAAGAAATGGCAGTACCGACTTGGAGACTGAATTCATTTTTGACACCCAAAAGGACCTAAAACAGGGCTAGATAGAGTGGTGTAGATGGGAAGCCATCAGAAAACAGGTTTACGATTATATTATTATAATATAGACCCTTCAAGTATCCCTATTTTTCAGTCCCAGATTTACAGAAGCCATCCCAGTTTCTGATTTGATCCGGCTTTTCCTTAGGACATCCCTATTTTCATTGGAGAAATGTTGCAGGGTATGTTATTGTAGGTTTCAATAGCAAATCTAGCCCTCTAGATTTCTTTTACTTGTTCATAAATCAAATATGTATAGCTTCTGACTAGGTCCACCAACCATGCCATCTGGCCTGCCAACCACTTGACAGCACTCCCATTTTTGCAATCCCAGGTAGGGAACAGTAACAAGAAATTTGTCAAGGCCCGTGTACATGGCTGGTGGGTTGGGCTGGGCTTGATTGAACAGATATTGCACAAGACATTGTTAAATTTGTGTATTTGAGAAGGGCTTTGGTGCCTTATTTTCGTGGTCTAGGTCAGCATAAAACAATGGGTGAATTTCTAATACTGGTTGTCCCTTTTCTTCACTTACAAAGTTGCAAAACATCCCAGTCAATGAGGAGCTTGTTTTCTGTTTTAAGAAATATGGCTGGCTCTACAATGAAGGGAATATGTGAGTCAAGGCAGTTGTATATTACTTATTTCAAATTGTTTAGGCTGCAGTGTTTTATTTACAGCAACTTGGCATTCTGTTGCATTTCCAGAAATTCAGCAGCAATAAAAGCCAGGGTCATTTGGATTAATCTGAAACTCTGAAGGATTCTTCAGCTCCTGCCAAACTCAGATTTCCAATGATGTACTGTGTAATTAGGCTGCCACCATCCTTCAGTAATGGTACCTCAGTAACATATGGAACATCTTAATGGCTCTTACCTTGGCAGCATGCTGTTAAGGGAAGTAATGAAAACAAACAATGCATGTTTTCACTCAACTGAAGGGTAAAATGTTAAATCCACTTTGCTATTTCCCTTTGACTAAAAATGGGGCAGGGGGGATGTAAGAGGAGAACAAATTAAAAAGCATGCAGCTGCCTTTCAAAGCATGTGTTCATCTTCCTTTGTTCAAATTTATTGTCAATTCAGTCTCTCTGGTTGGAGCTACACTGACCTGTTTAATGTTATTTCCTCATAATAGAACAATATTAGATATGTTGTACTGAAACCTTGCAGGGCATTCTTGTTAATTAAAATGTTTTTTACCTTGGTCCCCCCCCCCCCATCAAATGTAAGCAATACCCAGCCACACCATTTTCCCAAATGCTGTTTCTTTCCCTGCTGGTCGCTGGTTGCTCTGGCGTCACATTTTAATCTTCCCTCCCTCCCTCTGTGTCCTTTGAACACTGTCCCTTGAATACCATTGTGGGCGTGGGGACTTTGAATGCAGTAAAAAAAGATAAAAACCCTATAAAGGTAAAGGGACCCCTGACCATAAGGTCCAGTTTTGACCGACTCTGGGGTTGCGGCGCTCATCTCGCTTTATTGGCCGAGGGAGTCAGCGTACAGCTTCCGGGTCATGAGGCCAGCAAGACTAAACCGCTTCTGGCGAACCAGAGCAGCACATGGAAACACCGTTTACCTTCCTGCTGGAGCGGTACCTATTTATCTACTTGCACTTTGACGTGCTTTCAAACTGCTAGGTTGGCAGTGGGACTGAGCAACAGGAGCTCACCCCGTCGTGGGGATTCGAACCACTGACCTTCTGATCAGCAAGTCCTAGGCTCTGTGGTTTAACCTACAGCGCCACTCACATCCCATTAAAAAAAAAAACCCCTATAGAGGAACATATAAGCAGTGTTTCACCGATATAGCAGCATAAAATGATTAAAAATTAAGTAATAAAAAAGACAAGGTAATAATGCATTATGAACATAAAAAGTAGGATGCCAGGAGTCCATCTATGTTATCAAAACCATTCCTTAACCCTTCCTTGACATTAAAAACCATGAGTGTAGATCCATCCTCTGTCTTGCATTATTAGCTTTGGTGACCAAGGGGATTGTTGTCTTCAGTACATGACACACTACAGAACTGTATACAGTTGCTGGGAATCATAACAGGGGAGAATGCTGTTGTACTCCAGTCCTGATAGATGGATCTTCGGCCTGATCCATCAGGGCTTTGTTTTTATGGAAGCAGTTTGTGTGATCAAAACTGGTGTACTGAGAATACAGACTAGTTGGCAAAAGATAAAGAGACCATGTGACTTTATCATATTCACTGTGTTTACAATTCAAACCACATTTATAAATCACATTTTGATCCACCCCAGAAATGTAGACACCTCCTGTGAAATGTTAATGAAGTGTTTTCCCAATTATTTTCTTATAATAATGGATGTTTCACCTGAGGAAGAATCTTTAATTTTCTTCAGCTGTTGCCCCAGGGAAAATTCAGTGGCAATTCTAATTTTCCACAAAGTATCTCAAGGGTTTATGATTCATCTTATGCTTTCCCCTCATAGCAACTCTGCAAGGTAATTTTAACTTAGAGATACTAAAATTCAAGACTGCTCAACATACTTCATGGCTGAGGCAGGATGCTGAGCTCTAGTAAAGGTAAATGGACCCCTGACCATTACATCCAGTCGTGACCGACTCTGGGGTTGTGGCGCTCATCTTGCTTTATTGGCCGAGGGAGCCAGCCTACAGCTTCCGGGTCATATGGCCAGCATGACTAAGCTGCTTCTGGAGAACCAAAGCAGTGCACGGAAACGCCATTTACCTTCCCGCCGGAGCGGTACCTATTTATTTACTTGCACTTTGATGTGCTTTTGAACTGCTAGGTTGGCAGGAGCTGGGACCGAGCAACGGCAGCTCACCCCGTCGTGGGGATTCGAACCACCGACCTTTCGATCGGCAAGTCCTAGGCTCTGTGGTTTAACCCACAGCGCCACCCACGTCCCTCTGAGCTCCAGTACACTATCCTAATTCTCAGCAAGCTTTGCAATGGCACCAATAAATTTAGGCCATGTAGTGAACTGGTTATGTGATGATGTTATCCTACAGTGGCTTCACTATGTGGTGAACTGTGTGTGGATTTATTGCAGAGATAAGGAACCTGAAGCCCTTCAGATGCTGATAGAGTGCAATTCTCATCATCCCTGACCACTCAGGTGGAGTTTACCTAACACTGATCTATTCACTCTACGTTCTCCTCTGCATTTCACCATCAAAAATGTCCCACGGTATGAAAGCACAATGTTACAATACCATGAGACCTTGGTTTTTTATGAACCATATGTTCTATGCAAATAACAACCTAGTAAGCTGAACAGCACACAACAATCACTTGTTGGTTGATTGCCAGGTGTTTGGCAACCTCCCAAGGTGGGTACCTTTCGTCCATTTCCTTTTTGCAGTGCTAAGCATGGAACAACATACACAGCTGTGCTCAGCTCTGTGTGCAGACCTGATCTGGATACAACAAATGTAACAGGACTATCTGCAACAGGAAAGGGAAAGCTGAAGCGACGAGAAAGACCAAAAGGACAAAGTATAAAATGAGAGCAGGTCAGTGGTGATGTTATAATCACAGAGGAATCGTAATGAAAGCCCTCTAACCTGAGTTTCACCTGCATATTCTTCCAATGAAACGAGCAATATGAACGGAACATGAGGCTACTGTGAAGCAAATCAATTTTGTTTGTCCTTGACATTTTAAAACTGCGTGGTTCTTGAGGAGGGCCACTGTTTTGAGAACAGAAAGCTTTAAAGGTAGGGCAGAGAAACAGGAGTCGCCCTCCTGCCATCAGTATGTCGTGTTACCAACAAGCCCTCCTCATAACCCTCAGAAGTATGTGACAGAAAGAAAGGAAGTAATTTTTCTTTCAGAAGTCTCTGTATGCGAACAAAGATGAATTGCTTTTTTTCTCGGATTCTATTTTTTTCAATCTTAAATTTAGTTTGTCATATTTCTGCATTAATATGCATTTCTTTCAATATTCACATTTTATGCAGTTTTGCCCAATATACACATTTTTGCAACATTTTTTCTCATATGATACATTTTGTATGTTATTTTCTTTAATATAGGTATTCTTATGCACATTTCCCCCGATGCTTTTTTTGTACTTTTTTTTTTTGCAAAAACTGGAGAAATGATAATTTCTAAGGATGCCTGCATTTCATTATGCATACTGTTACAAGCACATCATATTAGAACTGAACTTCATCCTTCACCCTAGTGTGAACTAAGAAGAAGTGAGGATGCCTGAAGACAAATGAGCTGGCAGTTGTTTCTTTCCTTCCTAATTCCCATGAACAATTAGCTGCTAAGACGATAGAAGATAAGCAGAGATTCACAGTGGAGGAGTAGGCCCCTACAATTCCCTCCAGCATTATCTGTCTGCATCCCTGGGAGCTTCCAAGATCTCAACAGTCAAAGTCTGATTTACACCTGTCTACTTTTGTTATGATAAATGCAACGTCTTGCACAGCTGTAAGACAGCCCCCTGTATCACAAAACATACATATACATATAGGAATGGGGAGATCACTCAATCTCTGGCCAGTGTCTCTCTTGCATGCTTTCATCCATAAGTCTATTTCTTCCCATTTCCAAACTGATCAGTGAGAGATTATGACATATTGGAGATTCTGCACATTGACCACAGAATGCATACAATTCAGTCAAAATATGCCCATTCCCCAAGACCTGTTGTAGATGATGGATGCTTACTGGGAAATGTTCAAAATTCCTTCTTCAAGGGCAGATTACAGATAACAGTGGTCTGTTGTTATGCACATTAACTGCCCAACTTGTATTCCCCTTAACATATATGCACACATACAGGTGCACACACACAACTGCTTTGGCTAATTTTCTCTCTAAGGCAAACCTACCACGCCCAAAGCACTGGGGTTTGCATGTTACTGACAAACCCCTGATCTTTGCAAGCTCAGAGAGGCATGAAAAACGGGATGCTTGCCAACTTACTTGTGGGCCCATCATAGTGGACTGTTTGGAATGGAAGGAAACAATTTGCCCAGGGCTGCTCTAAGCTTTGCTGAACTGCAGTCATGCACTTTTGTTAAGGTTTCACTTTTGATGCATCAGCTAACAATGAGAACTGTGGAGAAGTTTTAGAAGGGAGCTGGGTATGTATTCACGCATGAGATAAGTCAGAAGAATTTTGCTCCTTGGTTCTACCAAAGAAAAGCAATGGGAACAGCATAATCTGCAAAGTTCGGATTTACGGCTGCGGTCACATAGGTAAGGGTCAATTCGAGAACATTGGAAAGGGCAAGCTGAATCCAAATGTCACACACGCTTGATTTACTTAAAGGAAACACATTGCAATTTACACATGCACAAATTGCCTTTTGCTTAGCCAAAGTTACCCAAATGGCAACAGTGACTGGGGGAAAATGTCAAATTTCATTAAGTTCACTGCTTTACTTTTTGCCTCTCCTGTGGATCATCTAATGTTTGTGTGGCAACAGATTTCTAATAGAGTAGGGAATTTATAACAACATGTCCAACGCAATCTGTGCACAGTGTGGTACATCTGGGGTGATCAACGCACAAAGAATCATCATTTAGGGGCTAATGACCATGAGACAGACAAACAGCCTGATGCGTGCTCAGTGGTGGAGAAAGGCTGGGCGGTGGGGTGGCGCACTCCGGGTGCCATCCCTGAAAGGGTGACAAAATCCCCCCTGGGCAGATTGCCGCCACACTGATAGGGACGTAATGGGACACACGACACCCATAGGGATGCGACGGCGTGGGGCCTTAGCTGCCCTACAGCTGGGGGGAAGGCAGCGAGCGGACAGCGGGTGGGGTAGGCAGTCACGGGTGCCACGCGCATCGCATCCCTAGGGGAAGCTGCACGCGTCGCGTCCCTATGGGCGGGGTGCCCCGCCCCAGGTGCCCAAGAGGCTTCCTCAGCCACTGTACGTGCTACAATGTGACTCATTCAAAAGTTGTATAAAAAAAAGCAGTGGGGGGTGTTAAATCAGAGAAACGGCAAGTGTCTGGTGCTGATTTCTTCCTCAGGCCTTTTATTTTGCTGTGCTTATAGAATGTCAACACGACCAAGCTTATTCATTTGTAATAACAACGTATGAGTCAGCTTTTGCATTTTCGACCAGTGCTGACTTACATCTTATGTATATTATTTCATACAGAACTCCACTGCTGCAATTATGAATCACAAAATTGTAGAGTTGGAAGGGACCCCAAGGGTCATATAGTCTAAATGCTCCCCTCCCCCCCCCACAAGGCAGGAATCTCAGCTAATGCATCCATGACAGATGGTTATCCAACCTCTGCTTAAAAACCTTCAAGGAAGGATAATCCACAACCTCTCGAGGGAGACTGTTTTACTGTCGAACAGCTCTTACTGTCAAAAAGTCCCGTCCCCCTGATGTTTAGTTGGAATCTCCTTTCTTGCAACTTGAAGTCATTGGTTCGAGTCCCACCCTCCAGAGCAGGAGAAAACAAACTTTCTCCCTCTTCCATGTGACTGCTCTTGAGATATTTGAATATGGCTATCATATCTCCTCTCAGTCTCCTCTTTTCCAGGCTAAACATAATCAGCTCCTTCAACTGTTCCTCATAAGGTTTGGTTTCCAGACCCTTGATGATCTTGGTTGCCCTCTTCTGAACATGTTCCAGCCTGTCCATATCCTTCTCAAATTGTGGTGCCCAAAATTGGACACAGTATTCCAGTTGTGGTCTGACCGAGATAGAATAGAGCAAGACTATTACTTCCCCTGGGACCCAGGCGGCGCTGTGGATTAAACCACTGAGCCTAGGGCTTGCTGATCAGAAGGTTGGTGGTTTGAATCACTGTGATGGGGTGAGCTCCCGTTGCTCGGTCCCTGCTCCTGCCAACCTAGCAGTTTGAAAGCATGTCAAAGTGCAAGTAGATAAATAGGTACCACTCTGGCGGGAAGGTAAACGGCGTTTCTGTGTGCTGCTCTGGTTCCTCCAAGAGTTCCTCAGTAGCTTACCAAGAGCTGCTTAATAAATAGAACAGCAACAGTAGACAAGCCTCTGTGAAGGATAACTTGTCCACCACTACCAATGATTGACAGATCTGTCTATTTTAGGTCCATAGGTGAAGAGTAGGAGTGGCAGTATCTGTGTCATCATCCACAAATGCTGGCAAGCTGCCTGGCACAGGAGGGGACAGGCTGGGAACCAAGCAATGAAGGAAGAAGATGGGAGATGTGGACATGCTTGAACTGTGGGAGAGTAAAACATCTATCCCAAGGCACACCTTGGGTGGCACTGTGTGTATTATTGCTGACTTGCTCCTGTCTCTTGCCCTAACAGTGCCCTATCACAAGCCCCAAATCCAGTGTTTCTTTGGCTGAAAGTCAAGCAATATTATCTGGTGGAAGTTGATGCAAAAAGAGTTCCCTCAGGGAAGAAAGTTTGAAAACCATATCTGCAAAAAAGTTCAGGGCTTTCTATAGTGCATGTTCCACTTCACTGAGCTCCTTTAGTAGGAAGGGTTGCCTAGAAATTTAATAAATTAACAACAGCTGCAGCAGCAATGAAAGAAGAAACTGACTTTAATGTATGAGCAGATTCTTACATGAAGACCACCAAACTTTAAATGAGCTGTGCAAGAATAGGACTTTTTAAAAAAGCCTTTATGTTTTCGTGGACTTCTGAAAGGCAAAAGTCTGTGTATCTTTTTAATAATATCACAAACCATCCTGTTCTCCATTTATTTTCCTTTTATGCAAACAATTTCAAACCACTCACTTACATGACATGATATCAGGGCAAACCATAAAATCTTTATTGATTTGGAAATCATTTTTGGGAAAAACCATTCTTTACCTGAATTGCTAGCTATTTCCAGTATAAAAGAAAGGTGAATTATGGGGGTTCTATTATTTCAACCAAGAAAAGCTCTCCCTACTATGATTTGCTAGGTTAAGATGGACTATGATTTGCTAGAGCTAGAATGCAGAAAATGCAATTAATTAATGTTCATAGTGATTGTTTTCTTCTTTGTGATCTTTGTCTCTCAGTAGGATATTTACCTTTGTGTGTGTTAGTGGGTCTTTGAATCCAAATATTCCTATGACATATATTGCATTGCATAAAAGGCATTATACAGCTAAATGCTTTCATTTCCTCTCTTTCAACACGAAGAAATAAGGTGATGAAGAAGTTATGGAACAAAAATACTGCAAAACATGAATTAACTTCTTCACTTAATTTGCATGATTCCACAATGTATCATTTATCTCAGTTAATTATACATCTTCCGTTGTTTAAACGTGTAAGTAAATCTTTCTCTTCCTGAAGAAGATGAATTAAAACAGCTATAAATAAGCTGTAGCAGCTCTAGAATTGATCACAGTACATTTTACAACAGTGGGGTTTTTTTTAGATCTAAAGAAATTTCCAACCCTTCTAAGTGATCACAGAATGTCGCCTTCTCCCAACTATCAAATGGTGGATTTATTTCTGACCTTGTCAGATTCAGCTGTGCAGAGACGGGGAACTTGTGGTCATCCAGTTGCTCCTGAACTAGAGCTCTCATCATCCCTGAACATTACGCATGCTGGCTGAGGCTTAGGGGAGCTGAAGTCTAATGATATCTGCAGAGCCACAGGTCCCCACCCCTGTGCTAATGCCTTGTTAGATGCCATGTGTTAAAAAAAATAACAAGAAGTGAAATAGATGAGTGACTTGGCTAGTTCTCATTCCAAATCTAGAAGCATCTCTGGAAATTTCATTTTTATTTATTTTAATAGTTATTTGAATTTAATGAATTCATTTATTTATTAATCTGCAATTATATTTTAGGATCTAACTATGTAGATTTAATCCATATATTGCAACCATTCTGCAATGTAAGAAACTTCTAACACAGGGGTCAGCAAGGTTTATCTGGCCTGGGCCAAATCGGCCCAGTGGAGATCCCTCCATGGGTCAGATCGTGCATGCGCAGATGCGATTTTTAGCGCCGCGGAAGTGAGTCCCTGTGCTGCGCTACGCTGGTTTAGCGCAACCTGTGTGTGGGCAACTCAGTTCAGGGGCAGCTCCTGCGCCAGTCAAACGACGTCCGCGGGTTGGTTCCGGCCCATGGGCCTTAGGTTGCAGACCCCTGTTCTAACAGTTTCAAGCTCCTAATGATGGAGGAGAGGGAATCTCAATACTTAACTATTTCTCCGTTAGGCTCCAAGTTCCATCCTGGGCATGCCAAAATGAGAGAAGGCATAGAATTTCATCTGGTCTACATTTTTAACTAAACTCACCTAACTCACATATCCCAGACTAGAGGAGGAATTCTATGTGCAAGAAGATGGCATAAAGCAAGCTGGTATGCAAGATGCTTGCATAAAGTTACACCAGTTCCAATCAGCAGTGATGCTGTTTCCACCACTCTGCATTAGCTTGGCAGAGGGAAAACAAGCCTTTGAAATAATGTTATGCACCAGGTTGCAAGTCACACAATGAAAGTGAATGGGATTTGTTGTTGTTTAGTCGTTTAGTCGTGTCCGACTCTTCATGACCCCATGGACCAGAGCACACCAGGCACTCCTGTCTTCCAGTGCCTCCTGCAGTTTGGTCAAAATCATGCTGGTAGCTTCGAGAACACTATCCAACCATCTCGTCCTCTGTCGTCCCCTTCTCCTTGTGCCCTCCATCTTTCCCAGCATCAGGGTCTTTTCCAGGGAGTCTTCTCTTCTCATGAGGTGGCCGAAGTATTGGAGCCTCAGCTTAAGGATCTGTCCTTCCAGTGAGCACTCAGGGCTGACTTCCTTCAGAATGGATAGGTTTGATCTTCTTGCAGTCCATGGGACTCTCAAGAGTCTCCTCTTAAGAGTCCCTCTTAAGTTCTTGCTTTCTGGTGCTGCCATACCATGCCCACAGAAGGCTCCTTTTTTGGTACTTACATCCAGGACTGGCCCACTCATGAAGTGGGGTGATGCAGCTGCCACGGGTAAATGATGCCCAAGAGGGTGGCAGGGAGCCTCTGCCCTCCCATATGTTGTTGGACTCCATTCTCCCATTCTCTGGCCAGTGGTGGGGCATTGTAGGTGTTTGTAGTCCAGCAGCATTTGGAGAGTTGCAGGCTCTCCTTCACTGCTCTAAGCCCTAAGCCAAAGGGTACCTTCTCAGTATTTGGAGAGGGAGTAAGGAAGAGTCTGGAAGTAGTCTACAGTGTCACCATTGTGATTAAAGTGCAACAGGCTTTAGCATCCAAAAATGGCTTATGATGTAGCTTCTTAAAAGGCTGCATCAACCTGTCTGATTATTAAGATTACCTTTTGAGCCTTTCTCTGAGTTTCACTAACCATTAGAGGTAAGTTAGATGGAGATGGTGCAGCATCTATTGATTGGTGGATTGATTTGGTTGAATTTCTTACCCTTTATCATAAGTTCCCGGGCTGGATTACAACAACATGAAGTGCATCATTGAAATCAGTTAAAAAACCATTCTCAATCAGAAGGATAGGGTGAATCCTAATATATGTGTCTCTCAGATATCAAAGACCTGGGTGAATAGGTGCATCTTCAGCCTATGGCAATGCTGTTCACCCCCATTTACTAATGAACACCTGGCCAAACGTAATTTGATTTGGTTATATAGGTTGACTCTGATGAGTTAATTTGTTTTGCAGATCCTGTTTATCCACTCTTCTTCCTGGTATGCTAAGAAAACCTATATAATGTTAAAAAACCAGAAGACTTCTGATTAGGAATTACAGGTACCAAGATACCAAAGGACCAGAAAAGACTGTTAATGTACATGACAACACCCGCATGGATGCTACAAACCCAGAGATGAAAGGAAGAAACAACCCTGATTAGAGAAGAATGGCAAACCAAGTTGATGGACTATGCCGAAATGGCAAAATTAACTGGGAAGCTCAGAAATCAAGAAGACAAGAACTTTCAAAAATAATGGGAAAAGTTTGTGACTTACTTATGAGACCACTGCAAGCAAGTTAAAACATCGGCAGGATTTTAATCACACTTGTAAAGTAACAGAAAGTATGGACAATTTAGGATAAAAAATTGGATAAATATTGATATGCAATTGTAGATATTATCATGGAAGGGATGGGGGGAGTCAGGAGATTCAGAGTAATTTCAATATTCAGACTTTGAATTGTTGTTCATAATTTATATTATTTAAAATCAAATTTTAAAAATCATTTAAAAAGCAAAACCTATGTAATGAAGGTGGTAGATCAGGCATAGGCAAACTCGGCCCTCCAGATGTTTGGGGACTACAACTCCCATCTTCCCTAGCTAACAGGATCAGTGGTCAGGGATGATGGGAATTGTAGTCTCAAAACATCTGGAGGGCCAGGTTTGCCCATGCCTGTGGTAGAGGCACCTTTTGGGACAGGGAATTCCACAGACAATGTCCTCTCCTAGACTGCCCCTCCCAAGTATCCAAGGGTGGCCCCCAATCTTAACATCCAAGGGATGTAAGGAAAGCTTTAGCACCCTGTATTTCAAACTCCTTTCTCTAAGGTGGCTCACCACTTTGAAGATAATTGAAGATACGCCTTTTATATCTATTACTTTCTATGTTACACTGGATCTGGATCTGCTCCCCTGTTGGTTGTGATACTTTATTGCTGATGTTGTTGTTTTGACTTATCATTTTAACTTATGTAAGCCACAAGGGTGTATAATCATAATAAAATAAAAATAAAATGAGAAAAAACCGGAATGATTTCATATGCAGCTATTTAAACTGCGTAACAGCTGGATGCAAGGCAGAAATCACACAGGTGCTTTGAACGTAAGTGACTTCCTTGTGGGGGGGGGAATGAACTGAGTCACCACTTAATTGTAGCACATAGTGGTAATACTACAAGCTAATATAAATAGATTGATATTCCTTCCTTCCCTCACCCCTTATTATTATTCTAACCACCAACTCCTGGTATGACTCCTTCCCATGAGGCATGCCAAAACAACTTAAAATATAACATATATAAAACAGTTAGCATATATAAAAATAGTTAGAACAGCTGCATATATAAAAACTATTTTTAATGGTTATAAACAGAGATTATTTTCAATTAGTGCAACATGCCTGATAAGTTTAGTCTGTCTTATAAAACTCTTTACAGCTTGCCTTGAAATTCCATGGAAGTTTCACTGGCAGAGAAACCTTCATTTTCAATTCCACTGGAGGTGATATTCTGTGGCGACTCAACATTTCTCCTTTCCCCAGAGAGAAAGTTTTTAAACTAGAGCTCTCTCTGATGTGGTGAGATTTCATTTGTTTCATCTGGGCTCTGAGTTGTACAATTTGTTCCCCAGATGAATGAAATGGAAGCGGTACAACTTCCATGTGTGGGCTGTTGTTACATCAAAAATGAAACATGAGAACCAACTCCGCTTGACCAAAGACAGTGGGAGAAAAATGCTCAACTGCTGGAACTCTGAGGGTGAAATCTTAGGGAATGGGAACCTGGGAGTATGGGAACTCCATAGTATGAGGGAGGGGAAAGTGGAAGAAAAATTGAAATTGACTGGAGGGGGAAATAAATCTCATTCAGCTCCAAAACTGACTAGGTGGTGCAGCTGTTCAAACAAGCCCACCCCATAGGGGAGTGCACAGGAGGGCAGGGTTTTGAACCATCGTATTTTCTTCTGATACCAGGTCCCTCCCCACTTCAGGCAAGTTTGGATATAACCAAGTTCACCTTGAGTCTAAAGCAGAACCTTGCTTTAGAAATTCAGTGCAAATACACAAGGTTGTTGCCAATATCAGAAATACGCCTAGTAGACCCACTGAAATTAACAGAAATGATTAGCCTATGTCCATTCATTTAAATGCTTCTGCTCCGAGTGCAATTTACTTAGGTTACAACACACAACTTTTGCTTTAGGGAGTGAAAATAATAATGGATTTGCCTTGCACCTCTAATTTCACAACAGGCCAAAAGCCAGAAGCTACACAAAACACACCCCTTCATCTCTCTCTCTCACACACACACATACACACACACACACACACTCAGTCACGACAGTGCTGCTCTACCCCAGGAAAGTTTGGGGAAAGAAAAGAAGGATGAGGTATATAGGAAGTCACAGTGAGATTGTAGGAACCTACAGGAGATGGGATGCCCAGTATTCAGACCTGAAGATGCTCCTAAAGATGTCATCACTGATGATGTCATACACTGGCCTAGATCTAAGAATGGCTCAAGCTCATGTTCCAAACTGCTGAAGTGACAAGCATTGTTCCCTTTGAACACCAACTTGCTTTTCAGCAGATGGGACCACCACAAAGGAAAACAGTCAGAAAATCAGAATGATTTGGGCCAATCTCTTAACTGGCCCTACAAGAAAATACCTGAAGAAACCAGAGGTGAGATTAATTTGGAATCTACTGAGAAAAGCAAGCAATAAATTATATTCATGCCCCTTTCAGTATGAAAAATATATGACATATTAGAGAATATAACCCCCCCAGCCCAGTAAGTCCTGGTGTAGGCAAAATTTGCCTCTGTCTGCAGAGCTATTCTAGTTCAGCTGCAGCTGTAGCACTTTCTTATGTGGGATCAATTTTATGGGTGAAAACACCTAAAGTTACCCTACTTCCCACTAAAGTGTCTCTTCTGATTAAACCCTCCACAGTTCAGCAAAGCATTCCATGACATGATTGCCGTAGCTCATGCAAATTTTCTCGTTCAATATTACTTCCTTGCCCCAGTCTGCATCTCACAATTTCTCTCTCGCTTACTCTCCTCTATTCCCAAAAAGGCTGACAGCTATTATTTGGCTTTTGTGACATTCTATGTGATAGAGGTGAAAGGTTTTCAACTTGAGCTGCGTGCGGAAGGGGAGTCGGGGTAGAAGTGTTGGTTTTTCTGAGGGCAAATGCATTGCCAAGGAGGAAACTGCTCTATATTCACGGCCACAGAGCTACAAGATTAGTTCCCTGGAAGTGTAAAGAAAGAACCCCATGACATCTCTGCTGAACAAAATAAAAATAAAATAGAGAATGAGTGTTTGACATGTGTGTTGGCTAGCACTCTTTTCCCTTTGCACTTGGAAATGCCCGAGTCTATTAAGCCACAGCATCTATTACAAAGCAATATTCAGGACCTGCTTTAAGCAATAGCAGGAACAGTCAAAAGCACTGCTGGAGAGAAGACTATATGAAACCAGGCATCTGGGAAAATGCAGACCTCTGCCTGAATTCTTTGGAGAGGTCAGATGTTGCACATAACAGTTTGAAAATCAGGTGCTTTGCGGAGAAGCGGGGTAACGGTTGGAAATGTATTTGTGTGTGGACCGGGGGGGGGGGGGGATACACCCAGAAAATGTTGACTACTTTGGTGTTTCAGAAATACAAGGTGATTCATAAGGAAGTATACAGTTTCCAGATGCTGTGAAACAGTAACAGGCAACGACACAGACCACAACTGTGCACCTTGAGGTAGATGTATTCATAAAGTTTGTGTTCCGCTACTGAGGGAAGTGACGTAGGTGATATCGTGCGTGTCACGTAACTAGTCAGGCAAAATGGCTGCATCTGTAGTGGAGAAGGCATGTTGTGTTCTTGAACTGAGCAGAACAGAATCTGTAACTATTGTGCAACGGCATTTTTGATTGTGATTCGGAAAACAACCTCCAAGCAGAAAATGTATTTGTGACTGTTTCTGAAAAAAAAACTTTAAACATTACCCTACAATTCTGTTACAGGTAACGTAAGATATATTACATTCTTCTTCTTTTACAGTGCGTTGAAACTGTATACTTCATTATGAATCACCCTAATGGTAAAGGTAAAGGGATCCCTGACCGTTAGGTCCAGCTGGCATACAGCTTCTGTCTCATGTGGCCAGCATGACTAAGCTGCTTCTGGTGAACCAAAGCAGCGCACGGAAACGCTGTTTACCTTCCCACCGGAGCAGTACCTATTTATCAACTTGCACTTTGATGTGCTTTCAAACTGCTAGGTTGGTAGGAGCAGGGACCGAGCAATGGGAGCTCACTCCGTCGCGGGGATTTGAACCGCCGACCTTCTGATCGGCAAGCCCCAGGCTCTGTGGTTTAACCCACAGCGCCACCCACGTCCCTATGAATCACCCTGTATGTGCTTAATTATAAGCAGATTTAAGGAATCTCCAGTAAGCATTTCAGAGCCAATCTAGAAACAGTTTCACTCACCATAGATCTGAGATTAGCTTCCTTCCCCAGCTGTTTCATTTAACAAGACTTGCAGAACCTGGTACCTTCTGAATGATTTGGGCTCCCATCAGCTCTGGCCAGTGTGGTCAATGGTGTCAAGTGATGGCTTGACTCATACAGTGTTGTGACAGATAATGCATTGGGGCAGGGGCAAGGGGGGGATACAATGTCTAGACAATGTCTCCACTGGCAAAAGTTTGTCTTAATGTCATGCTATGAATTGACCCATGTGGAACCATGCTCCCATAGCGCAAGTCATTTCGAACATTCATCAGAGTGATATAGTAAACACAACCATTTTCATCTAGAACGTTACTCATAGTTGATAGAACTTACTCTTGGGAAATCTGGGCGGATTGTCATTGACATCAGTGAGAGTGATGTTCACCGTAGTCGTTCCAGCCAATCCTCCAAGCTGGCCTCCCATGTCCTTGGCCTGAATGAGAACCTGATATTGCTCTTTGACTTCTCTGTCCATGTTTGGCAAGGCTGTTCGTATGACACCTTTTAAAAGAAACAAAATGAAGTTTCTCTGTCAGGTAGCAGAACATTTACGAGACAGAATACTGTACCCACGGCATCAAATTCATAGCATTGTTTGGCACTGAACAGTGTCCACAGAAAATGAACATTAATTGGATGCACACCACTCTTATGCTAGTAGACTATAAAATAGGAGCTTTAAAAAAACTATTTAAATTGTTTGTTTGTTTGTTTGGCAATAATCAGAGGTACTTTTTGAGGGAGGGTAGATAGATAGATAATTTATTATGGTCGGACACCAGTTTATAAAACACACTTGGGGGTATAATCCCAGAAGGAAAACAAACATTTAAAACAATGTACAACAATAAATTTAAAATTTATAAATGCGATAAGCGTATAGACACTTAAAACTTTAAGATAATCTACCGCAGAGAGATGACCCAGAGTCACCTGTGGAACCGAATTTGGGGATTTTCTTAACGAACTAGTTTGGGTCGGGGGATGGTCTGCACCTACAGATCTGTCGTCTTATGATCTTTGCCTAACAGGAAAAGGTCAATTTTTTGCTTTTCTGGGAGGTCAGCAAGCCTCACTAGCAGGGGATCAATGGTCTCACTCAGTGGCGTAGTGTGGGGGGTGCAGGGGGTGCTGGCCACACCGGGCGCAACATCTGGGGGTTAGGGTTAGTGGGTGCAAATCCACGGGTTAGGGGGCACAAATCCACAGGTTAGGGGGCGCAAATTACTTCCCTTGCCCCGGGTGCTGACAACCCAAGCTACGCCACTGGCCTCACTACGTGCCTCTTCATAAAAGGGACATCTAAAGAACAAGTGCTCTGGGCTTCCTATCTCCCCCAATGAACAGGCACAAAGTTTTTGAGCATATGGGACTTTTTTTAAGGATCCTTTTTTTAAGGATCCTTCCAGGACCAGCGAGGGCAGAGCCGAGCTTCTGGCGAGTGTAAAAGCCCTTCTTGCATTTTTGGATACGGGAAAGAAGATATATGCTGCTGGTACGGCTATATATCTCTTAATTTCTCCAATTATGAGGGAGGGTATATAGAAAAGGTAGGGAACCTGTGCAAAACATGGCTCCTCAGCACTCCCCATACATGACATCAAGTATGGGGCAAGTAAGAGGGGTTCAAAGGAACGAGTGGAAGCTGAAAATGGGCTCCTGAGTGCTCCTTTTGCTGCAGCATAGCACACTCTCAACCACACATCAGCTGATGCATGGTAGCAGCATGTCTTGCTGAAAGAGGAGAAAGCAGTTTCCTCCCCTACCCCATTTGTCTGCCCAACAAAATCTCTTTGCCCCTTTCCACCAAAATTTGAGCTCAGCCTAGAAAGATAATGCCTGGTGAATTCATTCAATGCATACACCAAACCAGTGTTTCCCAAACTTGGGGGTCTCCAGCTGTTTCTGGACTACAACTCCCATCATCCCTAGCTAGCAGGACCAGTGGTCAGGGTGATGGGAATTGTAGTCCAAAAACAGCAGGAGGCCCAAGTTTGGGAAAGCAAAATAAATAAATAAAACACCCGATCTTCATTATTAGGTGCCAGACAAAAATTTTTCTTATTAACCAGGCCTTTGATTGAGCCTATGCCCTTTTAAAAATGTAGTTCCTTTTTTGGGCGGGGGTGTTATTGGGATGTTTTTTATTTTATTTTGATTATATTTATTGTGTTTTTTTATGTTGATCTTTTATGTGAACCGCCTTGAGACCTCCCGGAATAGGGTGGTATATAAATTCAATAAATAATAATAAAAAATAGCTTTTAGAACAGAGGATGTCTCTGTTAAGGAGCAACTACCTGTATAGATCCCATGTGCACCAGTAGTAGCCACTGTTTCAGCATAGGCAGCTAAGACTGACGAGCTCCCATCCAGACTTTATTATATGCCATACCCCCAATAATGGATGAGAGACTTCTGCCTTCATCATTCCAGCTTGACAAAACCCCTCGCAACAGCCCCAAGTGACAGGACACCCCAGAGGTTTCTGAATCCATTTCATTTGCACTGGAAGAGACACCTGCCAGGTGTGAAGTTGCATCTTTCGTGATGCTTTGGATCTGAGCAAAATTGCTTCCTGTGGAGAGTTGCGGAAGCTGCCAAGTCAATGTCTTTTTGGAGGCTGGTACTGGCAAGGGTGCATGCTTTGTTGGGTGGCACAGAGTGAGGGAGAAGCTCTTTGGGATCATAGTATGGGGGCTACAGCCCAAAATTTAATAAATAACCAGCCTTCTCAAACATATGAAGAAACAAAGGAAAATGCTCTGAACTTGCCTGATCTAGTGATCTGGTATAGCACCGTGATTATATTTATTCATGCACTGTATCAAAAATATCATCAGGTAGTTTTAAATCTAGCCAAAGTCTTCCTAATGAGCAATTGTCTGTCATCTCACTACAGATGTACTCAATCAAGCAATGATTCCCCCCCCCCCGGGTTGATGTCCAAAGGCTTGTTCCAATTTTTATTATGTAATAGAACTCGGTCTTCAGTTTTTTGTTTTGTTTTGTTTTTGTTTTAAATCAATGATAATAATAGTCATGTCTGAAAGAGCTCATGAGCAATATTCTCTTCCTTCTCTCATTTTTTTTTACAAATTAAAAGTGTTAGTTAAAATGAGAAACAGTCTCTTCAAAAGCAGGTGTTCATGAGCTGTGCCATAAGCACTTAACCAGAGCAAATAATTATGTGCAGTTTACTCCCAAGAAAAAGGGAAAATATTTAATTATTTGCCTGCACCTTGCCAAACGACATAAGGGATCTATACCATGGCTCTGTCTATAGAACTTGCATTTTCTTGTCTGCAGTAAAAATCTGATCTGTGACATAAAAAAACACAGACTCATAGGCAGGGAATGGAGAACTAGGGATGATGGTATTTTGTACAAAAACGGAGGCAAATATTTGGACAGGGGAAGCAAAATATTTAGTTCTAATCCATTTGCAATGAAAAAAATCTCATCATGTAGCCTAGGTATGGCCAAACTTGCCCCCCAGATGTTTTGGGACTACAACTCCCATCATTCCTAGCTAACAGGACCAGTGGTCAGGGATGATGGGACTTGTAGTCCCAAAACATCTGGAGGGCCAAGTTTGGCCATGCCTGATGTAGCCCTAGACATATCACTCAACATTTACTCAGAGTCGACCCATTGCAATTAACAACCATGACTAACGTAGGGCCATTAATTCCAATTAGTCTACTCTGAGTATGAGTTAGTGGAATACAAACCATACTGCTGATCATCTGTACACACAAAAATAATTAAATCTAATTGCTCTGATCCATGGGGTCATGAAGAGTCGGACACGACCAAACGACTAAACAACAACAAATCACTATGAAGGCATGAGTGGCATTGTTTTATGTGATGTGACAGCCTCTATCAAGCCTTTTAGAGGATCCCTGTTTCCATTATGTGCACATGGCCAGCTTCTTGGAACTAACTATCAATGTATAAAATCATGATTCTTCAAAATCAGGTGGTGGCATCTGAAGATGCACCCCAATACTACAGAACTGTGAATGTTTTAAAGGACCAACTCTCTAGAGAAAAGGTGAATATTTCTCCTTTCTGTGGCCTCCCACCTGTCCCCCTGAAGAACGGACAGAAGAACGGAGTCCCGTACAGAAGAACGGAGAAGTACCTGACTTGTATTGGGAATACAGGGGAAAGCCACCCATGAGATTCTGGATTCCAGCTAGGGTTCTGCAGGCTTATGGCCAGTAAAAACCTCTGCTTCCATAGCAGGAACCTGCTCAAGTTCCTTAGCAGCTCTGGGCTCAACCAGTTCATTTACCTCTGTCTGTGAGCTTAAGGCAGAGGAGAAGCTTATATAAAGAACAGGAAAGGAAAGCGATCAGTCCCAATGGGGAGCAGTGGAGAAAGACAAATCACTGCTAAAGCTGCCTAGACCCCCAGAAGGATAATGGCTTTCCGATAGGGCTATTGTGGTTTAAGGAGAAGTGGATTGAACAAGCTCCCATGCTTTGAGACCACCCATATCCAATGACCATGACATTTTTTTTCCCAGTGTGAAAATCCCCAGCTTCTGAGTGACTATAATTAATGAAGGTGGCACTGAGAACAAAAGCAGAAAGAAGCGGAGCAGGGGATCCTGGGGAAATCTTTGTTGTCATCATTCATCTCATCCAGAAACTTTATATAACACACGTATAGCCTGGATTTTAACACCTCTGTATTGTCAGCGAGATCTAATTAAAAGAAGAACATTAAAGGAAGCGATTTTTATCCCCTAGAGCCCGAGGAAGGGGGGAAAACACACACATCCTCATCCTAATTTAAAAAGTAAACTCTGATTCACACTTGTGATATCATCTTTTGTTAAAACAGGGTATGTTTGACAGAGGACATGACCTCTACAGTGCCTGCACTGACAGCGTTATGCTGTTTCCACCTCCAGTCATTGATTAGCCAGGAAGCCAGGGTCTTTAACACTCCATCTGACATTCAAGGAGAGGTTTGCAGGGAAACGAAATTCCATTTGCAGAAAGGGGGCAGGCAGGCAAGCTCTTTCTTACGTTGCATTCAAGGCACACAATTGGCAGAATTTAGTGCAGAGCATTTTGGTTAAGTCATTGAATTATTAAATACAGAAGCGGGAGTGACATTTCGGAACACAGGGCAAGATATGCAATTAACTGTCATCCTGTCCCAGGAGCATTTCTGGGTCCCTCTACCAGCACATCTAGTGGACTCTGAACAACAGCCTGACATTATTGCTTGTCTCCCATCCTCCAGGCCAGACAAATGCCAAAAGCAAGCAGCTGGGGAAAGGCAGGTTTCCCACTGAACACCAATGTTCATTAAAAGCCTGGTTTATTCCAGATTAATAAACATTTCCTCTATCATCCAAGCAGTACTGCATACATGCTCAGAAGATCCTAGCTAAAACTCATGTGCAGAATATAGCCTACTGGAAATTTGGCTCAGGGTAAGATTAAACTAGATTAACAGGGGGGGTGGATATCACCATGCATTGAGCTTTCATATTATATTAAACCTTTTGTCTATGTTTGGATAGCACAGTAAACTACGCTTTAGCATGATAGGAATGAGCCTGAAGTTCATGCATTCTCCTTTCCACCTCCCATTCCAGTTCTGCCACAAAGATGAACTCAGAAGCCTTTGCTTGTGCTTTTGATTGACCAAGTTTAGCATTGTATTCAAACCCACACTGTGCTTAATCTTAACTATGGTTTGTTGAAAGAAGTCAGCTACATAACCGCATACTCTCCAATATTTGTCCGAGGAAATAGGGACATCCTATTCTATAAGAATAATAATATTTATATTCCACCCATCTGACTGGGTTGTCACAGCTGCTCTGGCCAGCTTCCAACATATTTAAAAACATTATGACACATTAAAGAGTTTCTCTATACAGGGCTGCCTTCAGGTAGCTCAAGGGTTGGATAACTCCAGACCCTCCAAAATCCCCCCCCCCCCATGAAAATAGGGATGTCCTAAGGAAAAGCGGGAAATTCTGAGATCAAATCAGAAACTGGAATGGCTTCTGTAAATCTACGGCTGTCCCTGGAAAATAGGGACACTTGGAGGGTCTGTCTAAAGTGGCTTGTTTCAAACAACCCATGCTTAAAGTAACCACAGTGTGTTGAATTTGCATAACACAACCGTGGTTAATCAAAATCAGAAATTAAAGCTTCCAAATGCCTCCTCCTGGGCATGCTGAAGGTGTGGGGTGGAGTGGTGGCATAGAAGCCTGAGGCTTGCCATTGTTCATTTGCATCACAGTAAACCTTTGTTTAGTATGTTGACTCAGTGTAGCATTTGGAGTTGGTCTGCTATATAAGCCACAGTAGAATTCTAAGTCAGATTCAAATTGCTGATGGTTAAATGTACCATCAGAAGGGGTGGTGGTGGGGATTTGTACACAGAAACCTAGCATGTCTCAGTGTGCTTACCCCCTTCCCCAACATTCTAGTTTTCTATGTCAATGGCCCTTTTATTCAGGGAAACATTTAAACTTGTGATTCCAGCCCCCATCGGCTGGAAATGATACAATTCAGCAAGATGTGCACCAATTCTGAAAACAGCTGTTAAGTTTCAATCAGGGGGCATGGGAATTGTGTTTATTATGTAGCAGTCACTGTATCCGGGGTGTGGGGAAGGCATTCACAGGGAAGAAGCAGCACACATGAGTTCTCCCACCTAACTTGCAATGAAGTTGCTTAGGATTGCAACTGGAGTCACTGACATCTATAACAAATAGCTGTCAGCTGTTATCTGGTATAAAGCAACCTTCTGCAGTATGTTAAGTGTTGTAAACAATAGGCTGAATTGGTACAATAACTTAGGAGTGGATGGAAATCAGAATTGTATGGGCTCCAATTTCAGATGTGGCAATTTCAAACATGGTAACTGCACCCATTTTTTTAATCTTTGTGGGCAGTATTGGAAGAATTGTTTATTTGTAAATTCTAATGGAAAGGGACCCAGTCCGCAATGCTTGGACTAATGAATGGCTCAGAATGAAGTCATCCTCCAGATCTCACGTGCTGAATTTTGCAATGCAGTTCTTGGCACAGAAAAGTAACCAAAGACATATAAAATAAAAATCTTTAGACATGCATATTTCTGTAAGAAAATACATCCAGAAATGTATTTTTGAATATGCATTTATATGTGTGTTTTCCTTTTTGTGTTATTCGCTCAGGATAATGCCAAAAAACAGTGAACAGCCTTATGAATCAACACATGGGAAACTGGCATGGACTGTGAAGTGGCTGATCCATCCACCCCTTACCATAATCACCTGGAAGCTGTTTTACAAAATTCCCCATATGGAACACTGCCTGTTCATTTCTTTGATGGACCTTTATTTTCATTCAGCAGAGCAATCCTTATATTTGTTGAATTCTGAAAAGGCGATGCTACTTACCTTGTGCTAATGGGAAACAGCTGATGCTTTTCCACAAACAATAATACTGTCACCTTTTCTTCCACTGTCATCAGATAAAGACTGTCCAGGTGGGCATCTAATCAGTTTGATATTTGAAAGTGGGAAGCAATACGATTCTCCCTGGCAAATATGTTCATTACCTGTCTTGGGATCAATGGAGAAATATGGCTGTCCCTGAAGGATGCTGTAAACCACTCTGGCACTGTTTCCATAGGTCGGGTCATCAGCATCGGTTGCTTTGACCTGTAGCACATATGCCCCTAAGAAAAGGTGAAAAGAGGGAGAGAGAAAATTGTTTCATTTCGTACCGTATTGGCCCGAATATAAGCCACACCCGAATATAAGCCACACCTTTAAAATTCAAGGGGGGGGAGAGAAAAAAAAGACAATGCCCAAATATAAGCCACTCCCTTAAAATTCCACAGGCACTCACATCCATTCCATTTTACCATATGTCTGTTTCAGCAGCGATATCGTAAAAGCCAATTTTTGTAAGGTCGTGAATTTAAGCAGCACTTTAACTTTTCACCGTTGGAATTTAGAAAAAAAAGTGCAGCTTATATTCAGGCCAGTGCGGTAATAGGACACACCCGACCATAGGACGCACATTGTTTTAGAAGGGGAGAACAAGAAAAAAAAATTCTCCCCCTCTCTGCTCAGCGCCCCTTCAGCTAAGCGGCAGGAGAAACGGAGCCCCTTCCATTTCTCTTCCCGCTTGGCTGAAGGGGTGCTGCGCAGCTCTCCCTCTCTGCTGAAGCCGGGAGAGTCTTGCTCTCCCGGCTTCAGCAAAAGGAACCCAAAGCCTCCGGAGTGCAGCGGGACCTCCCGCAAGACTCTCCTGGCTTCAGCGAAAGGAACCTGAAGCCTCCGGAGCACAGCGGGAACTCGCACTGAGCTCTGAAGGCTTCAGGCGGCTATCCCTGAAGCCTGGAGAGCAAGAGGGGTCGGTGCGCACCAACCCCTCTCGCTCTCCAGGCTTCAGCGAAAGCAATGTGAAGCCTCCGGAGCGCGGAGGGAGCGCTCCCTCTGCACTTTGGAGGCTTCACGTTGCTTTCGCTGAAGACAAGGAGCCTGCATTCGCTCCATAGGACACACACACATTTCCCCTTAATTTTTGGAGGGGGGAAAGTGCGTCCTATAGAGCGAAAAATACTCCTGTGGATCTAGTTTTCTGGATGAAGTAATATTCAAGGTGTACTCTCAAGGTATGTTTAAAACAAGCTTCAATACAAATGGGTCAAAGCAGATCAATGAGCACAAGAAGAACCCTGTTGGATCAGACTGAAGACCCATTTAGTACAGCATCCCTTTCTCACATTGTCCAACCTGATGGTGTGGAAAGCCTGCAGGCAAGACCGACATGCAAACAGCCCTCTCCCAGCGAGGCACATCTCCTCTGATCATGGAGGCAGCAGGTAGCTCACATGAGCAGTAGACATCAATATCTTTGTGTTTCCCTCATTTCCTTTGTAAAAGCTGCAGAATGTCTGGCTAACTGATAGATGCTAGGACTGCAAACTATTTGAGCCAATGACTGTGCTCTCTTAGGGTTAAATGTCAAAACTTACATGCTGGCAGTGGGCGGGGCAGGAATGAAAGGTGAGTGGGGCACCTCTTTTGTCTCTCTGCGAACCCCTCCCCTTCATGATGTTTCCCATCTTGCCACTTGAATGAAAGAAGACCAAGGCAGCCCTAGGGCAGGCATAGGCAAACTTCCTGCCCTCCAGTTGTGACAGATGCATCACGTTCTGTTGAGCAAGGACATTCTTTATTGGGGGGCATTTTTTGGTTTCTGCAAAATCACTGTCTGTCCCTGTTTCATCCTATTGTTGCCATTTAGGGATGCTTGGTTAACATTTTGATAGCATGAGTTGATGGACCCATCGTTGTTCAAGTTCCAGCTCCTGCCCCAAGGTCTCTAAAAGTTAAATCATTGAGTGGCAGGAGGGTGGGCTCTGTTGTCTCTAGTGCCTATACATCTGAATGTGTGTAGATGGACACTGATACCATGTAGTAGTGCACACCATGTTATGTCATTTGCTGCAGCTGCTGGGTATGTTTTGAATTGTTTACCTATTGTAGGGCAATTGTGTTCTCCTAATCCAGGCATCCCCAAACTCGGCCCTCTGGCTGCTTTGGGACTACAATTCCCATCATCCCTGACCACTGGTCCTAAAATGGAATCACTTGAAAATGAGAATTCCCTTCAGGGCAGACAAGGATACAGTGAAATGGCAGGATATCCAGGCATTGCATTATTTTCCTGCAGGGTCTGGAGTTTGCCTATACCTGCCCTAGGGCCACAAATTGTTCCACTGGCTTAAGGGTTTGGTGTTGTGTAGGTAGAGGCAGTTAAAGGCTGCTCCTGAGATTGACCAAGCCCACCTTCCTCTAAGCCTCACTAATCTTGCCACGCTACAACTTCCTACAATATACACCTCCAACCTTTCAACTGGGTATGTGTAGATACTCTGGAGGAGACATCTATTGACAAGTGAATACATTTTCCCAATTGCATTTGGCCAAGCCAAGGTTGGGGTGACAGAAAGGAACTGACTCAGAGTAGTCTATTCAGAACATCATAGAGTTAACAGGTGGGGGAATATCCTGTCATTCTATACATCTTTAAAGAACTTCAGGTGGAATGCAACAAGTGGCATTCGTGTTCTGTAATGCACATGTACATTTCTGATATTCACTAGCTGTGCCAGAGTATAAAATCTGGCCATTCTGCATTAGCTTTCCTCTTAAAACTGCAGGGTGGTGTTCTTATTATTCATATGGCTGCTCTAAAAATGTAACCCTTGCAATAGTAATATTGCCAAATATAGCAGGCTGTCACCTAAAAAAAGAACAGCCTGTCCTTATTTCTGTATTCCAGCAAAATCAATCAACATCCATCCACCTTGCTGCCTTGCCCTCAACTTCCGTGCTTTTTTTTTCCCTTGAAAGAACTGCAAAGGAGATTTAAGGATTCAGTATATTGCAATTCAGATCAGGAAGGCCTTAGATGCAGACTGCATTTTCCTGACCTGTCATTGGCAAAGCCTTATGACCGTGAAAGTATATGGAGCATCTGTAAAGAGAGATGCTGACATTGCCTGTCTTTTAGGGGAGGGGGAAATTACCAATTATGTACTGTAAAGATAAACTCCTGAAGTTGATTCCTCCATAAGTAATAGGAGAAAGAAATATTTGACCTAGAGAAGAGCTTTTTTCTAACTTGCTACATTTGTGTCTGGGCTGCCCCTGATAACAGAATGAGCTTGCTGGCTCCATCAATATCTCAGCTGTTAGAAAGAGCATTCCCATCTCCTGCTATACATTCCTGAAAATGTATATATCTTCTCTTTTCCAACTGTCTGAAGTAACATTCTTCACATAAACAGCCCAGCCAATCTGTGTTATGAATAATAGCAAGTCAGGATTTTATTTATACATGTCCTCTACATGTTAGAGAGGGATATATACAAAATGGGAAGAAAATGTATTCGTATTTTGTGCAGGCCTATCTGGTACCAGAAATGATATTTGCAAGCATGAAAAATTAGATGTATTTTTGCAAATCTCAATACAAAGTTATTAATGAGGGTTTTTTAAAGTGAGAAGTAAACATGTTTCCTGATTGCAAATAAAAATGCTTTAAGTTATGTTACGTTTCTCAATTGTTTTGATTTTCAAACATGAAATCTCATAACTGTTAAATGTTAAATACCAATAACCATCTCATGTTCTTGCTAGAATTCTCTCCCCCCCCCAGCCACATTATCATTGTCAAATGCTAACTAATGTTAAAAATGAATGCATGCCAACCATCAATTATGATAAACCATCTATGCTATTCACCAATGACATACCATATACCAACTTTTCAAACTGTTTCAAGCTATTTTCTGGGAAACCTTGGTTTGGCAGAAGTTATCAAGGAATTATTCAAGAACAGCTAAACAACATTAGTTGCATCCAAAAACTGATCTTCCTCTGCAATGCACAGACAATATTCAGAAAAACCAAAATTACCAAAATTAGGTGAAGATCTGCAGCTCACCAGCAGAGCTCCATGCATGCAAAAGGTCCCAATCCCTGAGAACTTGATGTAGGGCTGGGGAAAAATCTGGTTAAATGCCTTAGAGAGCCTTTGCCAGTCAACAGAGATACTGAGTTGGATGGGCTAATGGCTTATGACAATTTCTTCCTACACTTTCTAATATTCAGCATCCAAATCGAAAAAGGGACAATTTCCCCTTTTTTAATCTCTATCTAGCATCAGTTTCTTTCCTAATATTATGAGAGCAACATTATTTGATATATATCACTCATCCAGCCTTGGTTTAAGAGACATTTCATCACGATGTGGCATAGGAACACTTTGAACAAATTTAAATGACAAAGAGAACCTGCTTCTAATCTGGCATAACACTGATTGGTACCATGAATCAGATATCAAAATCCTCTTATAGCGCAGTCCTAACTACACCTACTCAAAAGTAAATCTCATATGCATCTCACATACACACATACCATGCATCATACTGTTTGGAGGATAGGAGGCAAGGTTCCACAGGTAAAAAATAAAATAAAATTGCATGCTACATCCCTGTCCTAGATAGTGAGAAGGGTAAATCAAGACAGAATTGCTTTCTAGCAGTCATCTCATTACTTTCCTGCCAGAGATACTACTCTGTAATAGCTCCAATGCATCACAAATCATTAAGATTTCTTTCTTCTTTTTCATGGATAGTAGAGTTTGGGGGGGAGGGGACCCAAAAAAATTCCCTCCCAAGACTTTTTTCTTAAAAAGTAACCTTTTTATACAGTTCTGCCATACTCAAGAAACTCTTAACTTTTTGAAAAAGATGAAAAATCACAAGCGAACCTAAAAATGCCCCCATATAGGAACCTGATGCCACACTTTGCAGTCAATGTGCATGGTTTTTCTTAATTGCAAAGAAGGTTTTTACAATATTTATAAATTTAGTAAAAAATGCAGATTATGATTATGTATTTACAAGGCTATCTGAAAGTTTAGACAGTCCTCTGGCTTACCTAACATTTATCGTGTTTGCATGACTAAAGGAAATGCATTCGTTCAAAATAGCAGCTAATAGGCTGTACCCAAAATGCATGTTTAAAAGACTTGCAGGGACAGAACAACTGCCCCAAAAAATATTGTAGTGGGAAGAAGCACACAACCTTATTAGCAAGTATGTAAATGCACAAGGGTTTGGATAACAATGGAAGCTTTCCTACTGAGTTTGCTCATCTTGCATTTTCAAATCCATGCTGTCAGTTTGCGTGACTGAAGAGGGGGCAAGAATGCAAAGTCTTCAAGAAAAAACAACACACAAATACATCTTCTGGTTGGACTCTTACTGATGTAAAGGAATAGCTGATTGAACATTAGTGTGAGAAGTGCTGAAAGTCCCTGTCTATTATTAGGTGCCTCCATTGTACTATCCCACGGGTGTGGGAACTTCTGGCCCATGGGTCAAATTTTGTCCACTAGGCTTCCCATTTGGGTACTGGGCCATTTCCCCCTAAACCACACCTACCTGCCCCACACTTGACATCATACATGACATGAGGTGGGGCAGGTAGAGGATGCAGTTTGATCAGTGACATGTGTCAGTTGCCTGTTGGAGATTGGTTGGGCAGAAAATTTGGGCTTCCTAGTTTACTGCCGTGGGATGCGGGTGGCGCTGTGGTCTAAACCACTGAGCCTAGGGCTTGCCGATTGGAAGGTCAGTGGTTCGAATCCCCATGACAGGGTGAGCTCCCATTGCTCAGTCCCAGCTCCTGCCAACCTAGCAGTTCAAAAGCACGTCAAAGTGCAAGTAGATAAATAGGTATCCCTCCAGCGGGAAGGTAAATGGCATTTCCGTGTGCTGCTCTGGTTTCACCAGAAGTGGCTTAGTCATGCTGGCCACATGACCTGGAAAAACTGTCTGTGGACAAACGTCAGCTCCCTTGCCCAGTAAAACGAGATGAGCGCCACAACCCCAGAGTCATTCGCGACTGGACTTAACTGTCAGAGGTCCTTTACCTTTACCTTTACTTTACTGCCACTTGAGATGGAACAGTAAAAATAAGAGAAGCTCTGTCCAAGCCCCTCAAAAGTAGGCCTCTGATTTTAATACATGCCATGTAAACAGCACCATCATTTGGCCTTTGGTCAAAAAAAGCTTTGATGAGTCTCTTCTCGATTCTCCTCCCTCCATCTCCAAAATGCAGCATCAGCTTCAAAATATCCGAAAAAGCTCCTCAGCAGAATGCCACAGAGGGGTGGAAGGGCTGTCACACTTAGTTTGAAGGGTGGGAACAGAAATAGACGGATGCCCAGCATTTGAACATTAATGCAGCTCGACAACCGTAATGTCACTCAGAACATGCAGCACTCATGGCCATCAGCCCTTGCCTTTCAAAATTGGTAGCATCATCCAAAGACCAGGCAGAACAAGAGGACAGCCATGTGAAACATTTTCAAAGCCAATTTGCATACCGACTGATGCGTGCTCCTGGGTGGCTGTCTTGCCTTCAGAAAGCCAGGTGTGTGATAAAGAGACCTACGCATAGCATGACAAATGGCCTCCCAGAAATTGGACATGACACGAGAGCTCAAGGAGAAGCTTGCCATAAAACCACGATGGCCACTCTAATATGCAAAGCTTCCGACATGCTGCACTTCTCATAGATTAGCACTGTGCACGACAAAAAGAATTGCAAGTCTCAGCAGCAGCTCGGAGTAGGTCAGAAGGAAACAGAGGTGTAAAGTAAATGGGATTTGTTTCTGAACAAGCCGCACAAAGCAAGAAAAGTGACACCTCTAATTGCTTTAATTGACTAGCGGCCGGTGTGAGAGTGCTGTGCTATCTGATACACAAAACACTTTCTAATAAGAGTTGCTACAGAAATTGAGCCTAAAGAGGTAGTTTGAAGCAAATCTGGAGTGGCTGGGTGCTAAATACCTAAGAAATTGCAGGTGCTAAATACCTGAGGAATTCTGCGGACTCTAACTGAATTGAAAACAAGGAGAACTCTGACAGGAACAAGGAAGCTTCTCCGCATGAAAACAACAGAGGAATTTCAGAGCCCCAAAACTAAAAGCCCCAAATAAGTTCAAGAGCCAGTGACTTTTCTCACTGAAGTCTTGAACCTCTCTGTTATTTGATTATCTTTTTACATTGTATGCTTTTTTACTAGCTTCTTACTACAATTTGAAGAAGGGACTTTTAAGATCTAGCTCCATGGTTGTTAATCTAGTCTGGTAACAAAAAGGCCCCTGAGAATTAAGACTTTATATTATCTCTTACAATCAGCAGTGTATCTCATTGAAAAAATGATGATGATTTTTTTTTTAAAAAAACCACCCTTATATTTGAAATTTTGCACCAGATGCCCAATCAATGCCAAGTAGCCAGAAAATCCTTCTAATTGTTTTAAAGAAAGAAAGAAAGGCACTTAGGAAATATAGGTGCTTTATAAAGGATTTTGAATGAATGAATATACTGTTTTCCCCTTTGTATGAAACATTTTTTGTGCTATAGATATACAGTTATTGCAAGCCCTGAAAGGTTAATGTGCCTTCCAGCCTTCCCTAACCTGGTGTCCTCCATATGTTTTGGACCCCAACCCCCATTATCTCTGACCATTGGCCATGCTGGCTCATGCCGCTGATAAGAGCATTTTCTGATTAGTTGTCATTAGGGTTGCACTAGGCATCTGTTCTATTAAACATGGTTATGATTTTCAGATAAAATGCCAAATCCTTTATAATAAGGAATAGAACAGGAATACCAACATACCCTCAAATACTACCTCAACTACTGTTGGAGCAACAGCCCAAGCTCCTTCCTTCTCAGCAAGTCTGGGTTTACGCTTGATCTTCACTCCAGCCCCATGAGCTGTCCATGGTGCTGAACAATCACTGGCAGCCATACACCTATGCCATGCCTGGACAGCTCCCAAGAACATAAAAGAACCAACCAAAATATTGTCCTTCACACAGCTATTAAAAACCTCCTTTGGTCAAAGATATTTTATACCACATATTAGTACAAATGAACTTATAATTAAATTCGTATTACCTGCCTTTCAATTATTCATCTTCAACATATGTTTGTGCCAATCGGAGAAAGTAGCCTCGTCGTTTATTATAACTTGTTCGCGACTACCCCTTTCCCCTTCCCAACCCCATTAAGAATAAGACAAATTGTCAGGGAAATAGGGAGTGAAAATGTATTGAGCTATGAGAGACATACCCCACTAAAAACTTTATATTCTACCCTGATTCTCAGAGTGTAGCTGTAATATCACAACCTCCTTTCCTTCAAACTGTAAGAATTATAGCACTGGCTATTAGTATCCCTTTACTACATGGAAATTGACACTCCTCCTCATAAGAAACACAGGGTTTCCTACCTTCAGACGCTCCACACCAAATCAATACAATGTCTGGCAGTTTATTTCTTCAGTCATGGCCTTCTGTCACCAGGTGGCACTATTTTCCTTGCAGGCTTCTGAACTAGATTACAAAAGGTCCTTAATTCTTCCTCTCACTCTGCATCAACACATTTTGTACACTTTTGGGCCCTATGTTGACTTATTTTTATTACTGTTCATCACTACAGTTTGGCTCTTCAACAATATTTTTAAGTTCCACTAGGTCCCTCTCTCAGGCATACTTTGCCACCTCCTTGAGCTATTCAAGAAATGATTATGTCAAGCTTATTCATTGATAGTTTGCAGGCTGCGACTTGGAGAAGGCACTTTTAAGATTCCAGTGTCATCCTTGCTAACAGTGCAAAAAACTTTCTTGAAGAGGAAAAAGAGGCATGCCTCAAAATGGTACTGAAAAATGAATGGAACTTTAATAAAAAATTATATATTGCCCCAAACATCTTGTGGATTGCCCAGAAACTTTCCTTGTGGATGCAATAATTCAGTTTGTTGAGATATTTTAGATCCGGGGCTACAATGTTTTTTCTGCTCATGGGCAGAAAAAGGTTATGCTGTTGTGTGCATGACATACACATCCTGCAATCAAGCACACAGAACAAACTATTCTTCCCAGCCTGATGATGGCAAGGGGGGGGGGACCCCAGACATGCCAGGGAATGCCTCTATGGCAAAGCCTGTTCTAAATGTTGTCTTACTAGAATAAATGTATGAATTGACTTCCTGTGCAACTGAGAAATGCTTCTATTAAAATGCATGCAGGACCCCCACCTATCCACAATTTCTGGATCATGGTGTGGAGAATTTGGGGGGAGGGGGGACAAAGCATGGTTACTGTTGGGAGCCCGGTAAGTCTTCACTAATCCTGGAGGGTGCATTCCACCATTTTAGCCGTAAATGATTGACAGTAAATGATTGACATTTAAGATGCCTAGACAGCATCTTAAAAAGTAGAGACATCACCTTGCCAACAAAGGTCCGTATAGTAAAAGCTATGGTTTTCCCAGTAGTGATGAATGGAAGTGAGAGCTGGACCATAAAGAAGGCTGATCGCCAAAGAATTGATGCTTTTGAATTATGGTGCTGGAGGAGACTCTTGACAGTCCCATGAACTGCAAGAAGATCAAACCTATCCATTCTGAAGGAAATCAGCCCTGAGTGCTCACTGGAAGGACAGATCATCAAGCTGAGGCTCCAATACTTTGGCCACCTCATGAGAAGAGAAGACTCCCTGGAAAAGACCCTGATGTTGGGAAAGATGGAGGGCACAAGGAGAAGGGGATGACAGAGGACAAGATGGTTGAACAGTGTTCTCGAAGCTACCAGCATGAGTTTGACCAAACTGCGGGAGGCAGTGGAAGACAGGAGTGCCTGGCATGCTCTGGTCCATGGAGTCACGAAGAGTCGGACATGACTAAACAACTAAACAACAACAACAATTTAGCAGCTCACATGTATTGTAAATAAATCCCACAGAAAAGCGTAAGGACATAAGGAGAGCTTTGCTCGATCAGACTAAAGGCCCACCTAGTCTAGCATTGTGTGTTCACAATGGCCAAGCAGGTGCCTATGGGAGGTTTGTAAGCAGAATATGAGCACTATAGCACTCTCTTAGTCATGAGCCCAATAACTGGCATTCAAAGGCATATTCCCTTTGTTCTTGGTTGTAATATATTGCCATTCTAAGTAGCAGACTACTTTTAAAACTGTCCATGTTTGTGGCCCTCACTGCATCTTTTGGTAACAAATTCCATAGTTTAACTACTTGCTGTGTGAAGAAATACCTCATTTTGCCTGTTCTGAGCCACCTCGTTAACAGTCCAATTGTTTGTTAGCAAATCAAATACTAACCTGTATGAGTGTGTTTTTTAAAAAATACTTGACTCCTTCTAGAGGTGGCAACTTGGGTAAAATATTGGGGAGGGGACAAGTTAAGTCCCACCCTGCACAATCGATCACAAGGCGTGGCACACATACACCATTTTAATGGCAATGTCCATCACTTTTTTGGGGGGGGCAGCCCCCTCAAATATTTTATGGGGGGGGGGCAAAGTGACCTCAGCCCCAAGGAGTTGGCTCCTATGACTCCTTCTCCATCTTTATCCCTTTAGCTTTTTTAAAATAAAAATAAAAAGCAGGGGCATATCAGTTCATTTGAGGGTGCATTATACATGTGAATTAAGAGGACAAAATAACCAGTGGAATACTGATTCAGGTTTGGGAATCAAGTTAGTTAAATTCAGGGAGAAGCATCAACCAAGATCCATTGACTTGCATTTTGTATTAATCTTAGGGTACTGAAAATGAATTAATTTTCTTTCTTTTAACTTGAAGAGAAGACTTGTCAGCATAATTTCAGTCCTCTTCTTGCCTTTCAAGTGTGAGTCAAGGAAAAGAAGATATTGATGGTTCTACATTTTAGATTATTATCACATAAATCTTCTTGGTTTTCTTTTATGGTTTGCACCAAAGGTGTAAAACTTATCAAATGTATTAGCAAAAAACTCTACTTTGCTACGCCAGAGCAAATCCACTTAAACCTCAAATAAATATGGAATCAGATTTAAAACAAGCACAAGAAGATCTTTTCTTTATGAACTTATGAAAAGAATGTACAGCTTGAACAAAAAGGTTTAAGTAATATCAAAACAAAACTTTTTTTCAAACTTAGTGAACTTCTTTCATAACCTAACTTTATGATTCTTTAAAAACAAAACTATGCTTTATTAGATTTGCACTAATTTAGCCCACAATGAACCTGAAGCTCCCATGCTTCTTTGCATCTATTCCCACTGGACAAATGAGCAGTTCAGCATGGCAAGATTTATGGGTGACACATATCTGCACTTTTAATGCAGAATTAGAGTGTTCCTACTGTTCACTTGTGGGACGCGGGTGGCACTGTGGGTTAAACCACAGAGCCTAGGACTTGCTGATCAGAAGGTCGGCAGTTCGAATCCCCGCGACGGGGTGAGCTCCTGTTGCTCGGTCCCAGCTCCTGTCAACCTAGCAGTTTGAAAGCACGTCAAAGTGCAAGTAGATAAATAGGTACCGCTCTGGCGGGAAGGTAAACGGCATTTCCATGTGCTGCTCTGGTTCATCAGAAGCAGCTTAGTCATGCTGGCCACATGACCCGGAAGCTGTACGCCGGCTCCCTCGGCCAATAAAGCGAGATGAGCGCCGCAACCCCAGTTTTAGCCATGACTGTACCTAATGGTCAGGGGTCCCTTTACCTTTACTGTTCACTTGTATTAGCAACTAGAAGAAGATGGAAAGCTCCCAGTCCTGGTAAGCCAGACAAGCACCATTGCTTCGAGCAGAGACCCCAGATCCCCAAATGTTGCTGGGAATTGTAACCATTGTCCCTGACCATTGGGTCTAAGATTGCTGAAGAAGATGGGAACTGTAGTCAAGCAAAATCTGGAGACCCAAGGTCCCAACATCTGGAGACACTGTGGTGCAGAGCACTTCTGAACATACCCAATCATCTCTTCTTTTTCCTTGAAGTTTGGGCAAAAGGCTTTTTAGTTGCTTCACCTTGCTGTAGTGTATGGTCACAGGCAGATTAGGGTAAACCTTGCTCAAAAACTGAGATGAATGTTTGTGTGTATGAATATTTTACAATGTTCCTGCACTGAAGGAGTTCTAGCTGTTTGAGGGGTACAGGAGTCTCCTAACAAACCACCCAGAATGATTTTATGTAATCTGGTGGGACTATATTTGTTATGCTTCGGATTTAAATGTCCAGCGTTCCCATCTGCAGCCCCACCACTTACACTGAGAAGGGCAGATTGGGGGTGGCAGTGGCCAGAATAGTCAACCACTGGCCTTTCTTTTTGAAGGAGGATAGAGACAAAACACTCTGTGTAACGTAGCTGCATTGACGTATATATGGTGAAATATCAGAATGGCAGTAGGTGTGCACTAGGGTGGGAAATCGATCAGTTTCAGTTTCTCTCTGTGTCTCATTTTTCCCCCAGTACAAAGTTCAGTTCCCCACATTTTCACATAAGTTCTTTTTAAGTCACCATGAAAATTCATCAGTGATTTTTTTCATAATATTCATTTTTGTTAGCTATTTTTCCTGATTTGCAAAGCAAAGGAATTTCCCCTAATATAATGCATTTTTGTATGCTGTTTTCACTAATATACACATTTTCATGCACACTTTACCCTAGTATATGCATGTTTGTATGTATATCATGGCTGGAGAATTGCACTGCAAAATTTGGAGAAGTGTATATTTTGAAGGATGGCTTGCTTTGGTTTGTGCATTGTTTCAAAAAGTGCAAATTAGGTATTCTTGCCTTTAATTGTGACCTGAAATCCCCACCCTTGTCAGAACACAATTCTACACCTCAATCAAACTCAGCTCAACTTTAACACCATTTTCCAGCAGGCTTGGAAAAACATGCAACACAGTGAATGCATTCTCTTCCCTTTAGTATTGGTATCTCAGTGAAAGCTTGGTACATTTATGATGTAATTCTCAATTTGATGTGTAAACACCAAGACTACGCCAGTACTAATGTTATTGGGGAGGAGGGAGAGGCAAAATCCATTGTAAAGAGATATTTGAAGTGTGGCCTCTTGGGTTGTGTGCTTTACTATACATGTATATTGTAAATCACTGATTCATTGTGTTGAGTTTTAAATATGCATAGTTCACATTATTTGTATTAATGGATTCTTGCCTTTTTATGCCTGAATATTTTCTAAAGAAAATTGTGAAAGTGTAGCAGACTAAAATAAATAAAAAAAATCAATCTTTGCTAATGCACTGAGTAATGGAAATGTGTCATTTTCTATCACATTCCTCCCCAGTTTTCAGAACTTTAAATGTAACAGCTCTCTTTCCAAAATTATTGGCATATGCTGCTGCAACAAACTATGGGGCCAGCAAGTGAATGATGTATGACTTCACTCGAAACTTCTAAAAAATAAAAAAAAGGAATCTTGTTCATGTTAGGAATGAGTTTCATTATTTTCAGCAAGCATGCTTTGAAGGCTCAAAACATTATTTTGAAGAATGGCTGTGGAATTAAACTTTCATTTACTAAAAAAAAACTTTAATAAAAATGCAAATAATCTTTTTAGTTAATATGTCAACAGTGGTAGAGCATCTCTTTATAAACATTATTTTCAATTAGTGGAGTCATTATAGTCAACATTAAAATGACAGTATAACTGGAAGGTGATACATGAACCAAGTCCCTAATAAGTTAGGGGGCGAAAATGAACCAAAAAACAGCACAGCGTCACAAATCTTAAATAACATGGCCTAGTTCCAAATCTGAATTCAGGCAGCAGAGACCTGTGTGCTTACTGCAACATGTCAAGGTCTCTCTGTCCCTGAGGAATAGATGGCCAAGATTGCCCAGTTGCCCAGTACTGAACATCCATGGGGGGTGAGCAGGGATAGGGGTCACCCAGAATCTGACTCTTCACCCAACACAACAACAAGGAAAGCTTAATAAATGCCCTTATGTTTTGCTGCGGCAATTCATGTCTCTTCCTCACTTCCAGAAATTTAATTGCCCAAGCTATATGTTTGGAAAGACACAGACCTAAATCCTCAATCTTTGCTCCACATTGTAATTTGGACTGTGGGGGTTAGATCACCACAGGCAGGTAGCATGGACTACAGGAAATACTAACATGGCAAGCCGTCTTGTAGCAGCTCCATCTAGCATAGTATTGTCTCCTCTGACTGGCAGTGCTTCACGATTCTTTTAACTGCAGCTGCCAGGGATTGAAATTGGGACCTTCTCCATTCAAAGCATGGACAGAGCTCTGGTCCTGCTTCCTATCATTTAAAAGAGGTCATGTATGTCTTTCAAAACCCCAATGCCAAAGGCAATTTAAATCACAATACTTCCCACTTGCTTTCAAAATATGTATGTATGTATGTATGTATGTATGTATGTTGTTGTTGTTAAATTAAATTTGTATACCCCCTTCACCCGAAGATCTCAAGGCAGTTCACAGCATAAAAATTCAATATAAAAACACAACATAAAAGATAACAACAAGAACCAAACCAAACCAAAAACCTCATATTCTACAAACAAATTTTAAAAGACATAGAATGTTGATCAACCAAAGGTCTGTTTGAAGAGGAATGTTTTTACCTGGTGCCTAAAAATGTACAATGAAGGGGCCAGGTGAGTCTCCCTGGGGAGAGCATTCCACAAGCGGAGAGCCAATGCAAAAAAGGGGCCCATTTCCGTGTTGCTACCCTCTGGACCGCTCGTGAAGGAGGCACACAAAGAAGGGTCTCAAATGATAACACTGGGCAACAATTTTTTACTTTTTGAATGTTGTCTAGATTTCTACAACTGATTTAGGGTATTTTTGCACTGCTGAATCAGGAAATGGCATCCGTTTCTCTCCATCAGGTCAGGTTTACTGTAAACTGAATGGTGGGCATTGATAAAGGTAAGTACACGTAAATTGCATGTTGCTTCACCATTTTTCAAACTTCAGGGCTTGAACTTCCATTTCTTGGAACTCCTGGAATGCTCAGCGGCAGGGAGGTCTCTCTTCAGAGTCCAACAGTAGTCAGCCATCATGACTGCGTCCCAGCGACCCTGATACCTGGTCTCCATCTCTTTCATGTCCTGATGGAATCTCTCCCCCTGCTCGTCACTCATTGAACCCAGGTTCTCAGGAAACCGGTCCAGATGTGAAAATAGGTAGTGCATCTTGACGCTCATGTTGCAGCCCAGGTTTCTGAAAGCAGTCAGCATGTTGTTGACAAGTTCTGCGTAGTTTCTGGCCTTATTGTTGCCAAGAAAGTTCTTCACTACCAGAATAAATGCCTTCCACGATTCCAGTTCCACTTCGATCATTGAGTTTCCGAACTCTGGATCTCTGATGAGCTGACGGATCTGAGGACCGTCTAAGATGCCAGCTTTCAAATTCTCCATGGTCAATCCTGGAAAAGCCTGGCACAAGTAAGTGAAGCAGTCACAATCCTTGTCCAGAGCCTTGGTGAACTGCTTGATTAAGCCGAACTTGATGTGCAGCGGTGGCAAGAGTATTCTGTCTCGGTCCACCAGAGGGTCATTGATGATGTTCCTTTTTTTGCAAGGCACCAATTCCTCCCGCACAGGCCAGTCCTACTTCGTGTAATGCTGAGCACGGTCCCTACTATCCCACATGCACAGAAAGCATGGGCACTTGGTGAAGCCAGACTGTTGTCCCAACAAAAAGTTCACCATCTTCAGGTCAACACAAATAAACCACTTATGCTGATCATAACCAATTTTCTCCAGCACATACTTCACCGCTTCATAGTTCTCCTTTAGTGTAGTCGAGTGAGCCAGGGGTATAGAGGCAAACTGGTTGCCGTTGTGTAGCAGAACACATTTCAGTGATCGCTTGCTGCTGTCAATGAACAGTCTCCAATCTTTGGGTTCGTACTGTGGCACTCCAAGCTTGAGCAGAAGCTGCGCAATATCTGCACAGTACACCAAGTCCTTCACTTCTGAGAAAAAACGGAGGTACTCTTGATGCCTGTTGCGGAAAGAAGCTGATGCGAGCACTGTCAGAGAGGAGGTTTTTTTTCTTCAATCTGGATGCCAACAGTTCGGCAGAGTCCTTTGACAAGCTGAGGTCGCGAACTAGATCATTCAACTCCTTTTAGGAAAATGGATGTGGAGCATCATCTTCAAGAACCACTTCTTCATGTCCTTCAACACTGGAGGCATCTTCGTCACTAATGTTAGGAAGTTCTCCGAAGATAGGCACTGGAATTTCATCACAATGAGCTACAGGACGACGTGCTGATTGAAGATCAGGATTAACTTAGTTTTGATCCCCCAACTTTATGCTTTGACGCACCAATTTATGGAAGATTTCGAGGTTTTATGACTTCAAACTGATCCCTTTTTGACATAATCACCCAGAACTATCAGACCTGAATACTTCTTGTCATTAAAATAATCATTTCCAATCAAAATAATTATTCGACATGGCATTTCACCCCCACCAACTTCTTCTAAAATGCTCCACACAAGTGTACATGTGAACAAAAACATAAAAAAGACATGTGGCCATAGCTCAAAAACTTGACCTGATTGAGCAAAACCAATGTGATTTTTGGATTCAGCGCATCAGATTCATCCTAAATCAACTGAAAAAAAATGCAGACAACCAATTTGTTGTTGACCAGTGCGGGGTCTGGGTTAGTTCATATGGGAGATGTGCTCCTTGAAGTATTGCATTGGGTCAATAAGAAAAGGCGTGTGAGAGAAGAAAACATTGGAATCCTTCATAGTTTGAAGAGGAAATACAGTGTAATGATGTCCATGGAGTATTTTACAATTTTCAGATGTACTCCTCTGACATTTTCAATGTTCCCCTGAAATGTAACTTGTGGAGCAGCCTTTTGAGTGAAGGCAGATCCCCTGCCTCATGGGAGGAAATAGTTATACATTTCAAAATGACTGTTTTGAAAAACTGGATGCCCCATATTAAAGATGAATGTTGACAAGTTTCCTCTATTCTGTGTTTCTAAACAAAAGCAAAACAAGAGAGCCTTGTGGGGAAGGAGATCAGCCAACAGCCCGGAGGTACCTTTGCTTCCGTGTACACACCCAGCTGGGCACACAGCTGCCTGGTGGCGGCCATCTGGGTGTGTCTAATTAGAAACTGCTTGGAATAGGCACTCACAAATGCTATTAAGAAGAGGTTAGGCAGCAGATGCAACTCAAATCCCCCCTGGCTGAAAGATAAGGCAGCCAGAACCAGGGGATCACCGGGTAATCAGGATATTGTTATTACACCTCCTGGTGCTTTCCTCCAATGAAATATTCCTTTAAAAAGACCAAGAATCACTTGTGCTTGGAATTTACATGGCGTCCTACAGAGACAGATGATTACGGTGAACAGGAAGTATAACAACAGCAAAATGGCACACTGCAATATTATACATAATGTATTGCATGCTGGCATGCCATAGCTTAGGCTAATGTGGTGCTCCCCCCGCTTTGTCATTTTACACCCTGCTTTTTAAGGTTGCCTTGCCTCATCCTTTTCTGCTCACTTCATCTGATACCTAACATGTAATTTATTGTTTTGGATTGCCATTCCCTGTGGATTTTTTTAAAGGTGCCACTGTTTGTTCTCCACAAATGCTGAAATTCCAAGTATTGCTGACCAAACAACCAACAATACAATACGAAGAGAGAGAGAGGGGAAGATTTTCAACGCAAATTCTGAGTTCAGCTTCAAGGAACATGAATTATCATTTCTTTCCCCTCATCTCCTCAGTGTTTAAAATGGCCTGCACTGTGATGAGCGAAGGCAGCTGGGAGTAATGTAAGGTAGCAATGATACAATATGTTTAGGTGGTGGTGGTGGGGCAACCAGAATGCATTTCTCTTGTGCAGCACCAGCAACTTCTTTCAGGGCAACTGCTGCAGTCAATCCTGCCTCACTGCCTGTCCAGCATAATCCCATTATTTTAAAAAAATCCTGCCACAAATAGTACAGTGGACGCTCGGGTAGCGAACGTGATCTATGAGGGATGCACGTTCACAACCTGCAGCATTCGCAACCTGCAGTGGCACATCTGCGCACGTATGGGTTGTGATTCGGCGCTTCCGCGCATGTGCAAAGTGTGATTTAGCGCTTCTGCACATGCGTGACCGCCGAAACCTGGAAGTAACCCATTCTGGTATTTCTGGGTTCCAGTGGTTTGTAACCCAAAAAAAACACAATCTGAAGCATCTGTAACCCGAGGTATGACTGTATAGGGTTTCTGTATGGGCATCTATTGGAGAATTAAATTTATGGCGTAGAACTACCTTTATGGGGATGCTATAACCACTCCCGTGCCTATATCCTGTTCACTCCCTTACATGTAACCTCATTCATATTCATAGACAGGGCTTTTTTCAGCCAAAAATCACTGGGACTCAGTTCCGGCACCTCTCAGGTTGGCACCATTGCAATTATAAGAGAACAAGTGACGTATTAATGGTGAGTTTCAGCACCTCTTTTTCTAGGAAAAAAAAATAGCACTGTTCATAGCCTTATGAATAATGGGTGTTCATATAAAAATATTATTTTTGGACCATTCATTGGGTGGGGGATGGCAGGAAGAACCCTCCCAAAAAAGCAAAGAGTGGAAAAGAGAAATTTATCTGAAAATGTTGGAAGAAGGCTGCCACTTTCCTTATTTAATCTCATTGAAAAGTCCCCCTCCCAATTCTCTGGATTTTTTAAATTGAGAAAAGAAAAGAAGAAAAGAAAAGAAAAGAAAGAAAAGAAAAAAAAGCCCTGTAACACTCATTTACTCTGTTTCTAAGCAACATGCTGATTCTATTTCCTGGGATACCTTGGGAATAATGCCACATCACATCACTCCAAAGGCCTTCTGAGATGTATGACTGGTGGGAAGCCACACAAGGTTATCATTACAGCATCCTGCAGGCTGCATTTCTTGATGAAATCCAGAATCTCATCCAGAAACAGCCTCCCCCCAACAATTTTGGAGATATCTTCCCTCTGAAGATAGCAGCAGAAAAGCAGCCCCCATTTATCGGCGGGGGAGAGTACTCAAATATCACTGTCACAAATATACAGTCTAACAATCAGCAGTCTAATTAGCAGTCTAACAATTAATTACCATTACTTTAGTGCTGTCACCTCCCTCTGCTGCACCCTTTCCTAACAACAAACTCATCTAATCCCTGGTTCAGAAGTAGTCAATGCAGTACCCTTCAGATATTTTGGTCTACAGTTCCCATCAGACTCAGACAACCTGGCCAATAAGGAAGATGGAAGTTGGAGTCCCCAATATCTGGAAGTTGGAGTCCACAACATCTGGATGTCATGATGTTGGCAACCACTGCCCTAGGTTTATTGCTGGCTGGACTTTAAAAAATAATCATCAACAATTAGATTGTTTATCAACACTCTTTAGAATGTCCACTGTAGAATGTCTAAGGAAATCACTAGATTTTGCCAACAGTAGTGTTTTAGTGAATCTGAGGGTATCCTTGGGTGAAACACCTGAGAAATCTGAGGAGATGACTAAACAGATTGGATAAAGCAAGCAAACCTTTTCAGCGGGGTTCCATGTACCCCTAGACCAGAGGGAAACAAAGCTCAGTTTCGTCACACTTACGCTGTTCTTTAGTTGTCTACCAACACTCAAAGTTGGGGATCTCAGTATTGTTGGTCTTTTAATCTTAGTACACTGAGATTACAAAACGGCATTCACAAGCACTTGACACCTCAGGTAGTTTTACTTAGGGAGGCCTAAAAGGGTGCATTTTCACCACCATGATGACAGACCCTATAGACTGTGATCTTGTGCTATAGGTCTCAGTAAGGAAGCCTGCCAGTAGCTGTTTGCTTGCCAGTTTTTAAGAGCTCTTGTAATACACTTCATTTTTGTAAGTGATTCTGCTGAAGTGTGTATTGGCACCATCCACCTCAGCAATATCTTACCCATTGGTATTTATAGCCACCGGGCACAAACAAGGAAGGAAGGAGAAGTGAATAGAGTTCATGGCCATTTGTAACAACAAGCATCATCGTGCTCATATCATAGAAACTCCTGGCAATGAATGAGAGATGTCAGAACAAATGCATCACAGCAAGCGCAAGGACTCTGGGGGAAAGGAAGAGAAATGTAATGGCAGGAATGGACACATAAAGAATCGCCCACATAGGAGACAGCCTGACCAATTTCCAGTCACAGCTTAAAGCAATCGCTCAGAAGAATATGGGAAACATAAAAAGGAAATCTGCAGTGATGGATTAATATACACGCTTTGATATTTACACAGGAGCCTCAGAAACAAATCAAAGACAATTACCAGACCACATATGTGTAATTAGCCGACTTGCCAAAACATGCCTCTTTAGAAGCACATACGGAACGGAGCTTGAATGAAGAAAAGAACTGCCTCTCTCCCAATTCATAATGCATCCAACACTGTGTCACCACCTAAAGGTAACTGGCTCTCATCATAGGTAGCTAGGACAGTGGCTGTTTGCAAGTTGGAAGAAAATAGGCACAAGCCCAACTGGGAATTCAGCTCCTCATATAGCTGAATGTGTCTCTACCAGTAGGACAGCTTTGACCTCCTCTAGAATATGGAGGCTATTATTTCACCACATAACAAAAGAGGAGGGATCATGTTCTTATTGTGAGAATTTTGAGATACTGGTGATTTGCAGAATTAGGATAATCTTGATATTCAGTGACACAATTTGGGTAATTTTAAACTCTGAAGTTAATGCTCTGGTGGAGGAAAGGAAGTCATAAGATACTCATGTGGATAGCATCTCTTACTTCAAAATGTGATAAGCCAGCTCTGCTGTGTTTGAGGACTTTCCTGGTCATTCTTCTGAGCAGAGACCTGGATGTCTGCCTCCAGTGTCCTTCCATAATGACACCACAGTTGATATTATAGGCTTTCTAGTGAGGAACTGATGAAATACAGCAGGAATGGCATTTCTCTCTCTATTCTTTCTAGTAATTGCCAGACAGCAATCTATGGGAAAGGCCTGGGAATATCATTTGTACAAAATCTAACCTTTCCAAGCTCTGTGGTAAAGGAAGCATCCATTGCTTCAAAGTCCTTGCTATTAAGGAACACATATACTCAACTACACGGTGTTGCATGAAAAATTCAACAAGAAACGAAAACAGTGAGTTATGAAATCTTTTTCTCACATATGTAAGTATTGGAGGTAATGTTATCAGTTAAAATTTGGACCAACTTTTACCCCCACCTTGTTTGAAAATGTGTAAGGTCACACAGACACATATAATATTACTTTCTGGGGTAGACCAGCCTGCAAATTAATTCTCTGGGATTCAGAAAGGTTATTTGCAGTTTTCCTCATCCATTACATGCATGTGTCAGTTTATGTAAAGGAGAGAATGAGAGAGATTTGTCAGAAAAGATATGGGGCCAATCAAGAATGAGGTGACACCTCTAAATGAACTATGTCAGCTTAATATGTAGTGTGAGCTTTTCCTCTGGTTTGAAGAGTTTTAAAACTCCCTAGCTTGACTGAGATTTACACAGCACATTGACCAATCATTGGCCTAGTTGTATAACCTTCATTAGCTTTTCTGGGACTGCCCACATAAATCCTAAGGAGAATGAGAGAACAGCCCCATTGTCTACAAATCATCGCCAAGCGTTAGAATGGCTCCACACTTCAAACCAAAGCAATAAACTAAAATTTACTTCTTTGGTCCTCAGAAAGAAGTGTCCTGGTCAAGGCATTCAAATGGACAGACCTTTTGCAGCAGCACCATACCAAAAAGAGTAAAGTACAGAAAATCCAAATCATAGGGTTGGAAGGGACCTCAAAGGTCATCTAATTCAACCCACTGCTAATACAGGAGAGCCACTACTACACCATCTCTGCTAGATTGCTACCCAACATCTGCTTAAAAGTCCATCACTTCCCAATACAGTATGCTCCCCTGTCTAATAAGTCAAACTATGGCAAAGTTCTTTGTTAGATTTAGTCTAAATCCCTTTTAATATAATTTTAACTGATTGGTTTGCACCCAACCTAGTACAGTGGTACCTCAGTTTAAGTACAGTCTGGTTTAAGAACAATTCAGTTTATGAACTCCACAAAATCGGAAATAGTGTCCCGGTTTGAGAATGTTACCTCGGTCTAAGAATGGAATCCAAATGGTGGAAGGGCACCGGCAGCGGGAAGCCTCATTAGGGAAAGCGTACCTTGGTTTAAGAATGGTTTTGGTTTAAGAATGGACTTCCATTAAGTTCGTAAACCCAGGTACCACTGTATTGCAAAAGAAATGTAAGGTACTCTGTTGTGTATCTGAGACCCCTTCAGATCTCTATTATATCAGAACCTGGGTGCCAAATTGAATGAAATATTGTGGGAGGAGGTAAGCACCCCGCTGCATAATCGATCACAAGATATTGCGCATGCACAACATTTTAATGGCAATGCCCATTAACTTTTTTTGGGGGGGTGGTTTGGGCCCCTCTGATATCTTTTTTAGGGGAGGACAAATGGACCTCAACCCCTAGAAGTTAGTTCCTATGTTTCAGGGAAAGAAGGGTTGTTTTTAATGTTGCCACACCAGCTCCATGGCTGGCAACACAAATGTGCTTGGATCAGGGCCTCCACTGCAACTTGGGGGTCATTGTTAAGATCCAGTAGATCCTTGGTCACTCAGCTCTGCCCAGCTCCCTTCCAAAATACTTCCATTTCAAGTCTACTTACTGGTGGGGATATTGCCAGCAGTAGCTTCAATATGCTTATGCTTTTGATGGGCAGAGAGGGGATTTCTGCAGCAGCACAGCTTCCCTGTTAGTGGAGCCCAGCACCACCAGATGAAGCTGAGCATATAGGCACTGCTATGTCTCCCAAACCCTCTCCAATGGGGCAGATCAGATTGCTCTGCCTGGGATCATGTGAGCTGAGCAACACAAGTTCATTTTCACATCTAATTCCTCTTCCAGTTAAGGATATGTGAGCAGAAGCTTGCTTTCATGTGCATATAGATTCTAGGCAGATCAAGGGACCTTACTCAAAACAAGGGCTTTTTTTCCAGTCAGAACTCACTGAAACTCAGTTCTGGCACCTCTCAGGAGGGAGGTGTTCATGGTGAGTTCTGTCACCTCTTTTTCCAGAAAATTGCACAGCTCAAAATGCCTTACTTATTAGCAAATAAAAACAGAATCTATGGTCTTTTCAGATTCCTGGATTACCCCAACACAGCAAAAACAACGTGGGAAGAAGCAATTATAATTTACTGGTCTCTGTAGCTATAGCAGGTGCAGTACCCTTCAGAGGTTTGACTTCACCCCCAGAGGCACATTTGTTGTCTCTAAAGACAGACACACAACACAACTATCCTTACTGGACAAACCATTATTTGCATAACATATTCTTCATTGATGACGTGTGTCCCCTCCTGGTTTCCACTGCTATGCACTGAATTGTGTTTCTAATTTACACCCACCCACCCGCCCATACATGGAGTTTCTCACATAGCAAGAAAGAGGGAAACAAGGATCATATTGTCAAAATTGCAATGTGTGGGGAGGGATATCTTTTTTTACCCTCACAGCTTGGATGGCATCCAGGCTGCAGTGTGATTTCACACTCCCTTGAACTTTGTAATAATTTTATATTAGTGATTTATCTTCTTGAACCAAAAGACCTCATTCAATCTTGTGAATGTATATGCAAAAGACTTCATAAAAATAAATCTAAGGATGGATTCTGAAGACGTATGCATGTTGCAAGAGTGCTATCTAGTACCTAGCAAATGCTGGGCAAGTTTGTGGAGTAGCCATTCTGGTTGTTGCTCACTTTTGTATACCCACATTCATTTCTCTTCTTCCTCCCCTTCCTTAGTGTTTGCCCTTTCCTTTTTGTTTTGTTTTCTTATTTATGCAAAAAGAGGTAGAATGTTGGTGGGGATTGGAATACAAGGTATTGATGGATCCCTAAATCAGGAGAAAACAGTGTCATCCATCAATGCCACTTCCAGGAAGAAATGGAATTTTAAAAACTGTACCCTAACCAGTACAGGTTCCACAAATACATTATATTACTTTCAGAGCCTTCCACCTTGCTAATGGCACCCAGTGTTGACAAAGGTTGACTGCCAATACAATTCACATAACGTTGGTTAGGGAAGAGTGACCCACATATGTCAATCATATTCTGTATATTGTGGTATAATGGTAGTGTAGCATGGCAAGCCCATCATTTCAACTTTGGGATGTAGGCAAATGAAGAAGGGAAAATCAATAGCATTCTTCAGCTGGTGACACAGTTTCCACACAGCTCAAGGTATTGTGGTTATTAATATTGTGCATATGGAAGTAATAGGATGAATAAAAAAATATTCCTTTTAGAATAAAAAATCACCCATACCAAAAAATATGGTTCCAAAGCTTTACTAATAGAACTTGTTCAAAAACAGACTAATAAAAATTAGGATACATCCCAATAGTTGTACAAAATTGTCTGCTTGTCCAAGCACAGGTTCAGCATCTTAAGAATACAAAATTACTTCAAAGAGATCTGAAATCAAAGGTCTTTCTCTCCACACAGTCTCCATTACATCATTTGCACCCCTTTATCTTGTGGCTTGAGAACAGACAACTCCCTCAAAATGAAGATTTGCCACTGAATACCTTACTCGTGTGATCTAAAGTTAAACACCATGTAAGGGAGAGCAGAGGTACATTCTCAGTTAATTAGCAGCCTATTAGGCACTCAGAGAGCCTTACTTAGCTTCAATGGAAATTTATATGTTCCCTTTAACAATACATATACATGGTCATTTTCTATTTCAATGTACAATTAAACAACTATACCTAACATTGTGAACCCAGCCCAATCATTCAAGTGCTGCTGTCTCTACTGTTGCTGCAGTGTTTTTCCCACAGTGAAAGGAGGGAATTCACACTGAAAATATTGGTATAAAGACAAAGTCGGGGTAGAGCCCATATTCTGCCACAGACCCTTCAAAAGAGAAGTCCGTTTTCCAAATTAAGCTTTGTCACCCTCCAGTAATGGTCATATAGCTCATTTGTTAGAAAGAATAAAAAATGATAGTGAGGCCTATAAGTAGTTTTCCAGAACTCAGGAACGAATGACTTGTCAACTCCAAGGCAGAGTAATGGCTTTGAACATATCACAAAGTACCCTCTTAGGACTGAAATGGCAGGTTACACAATTAACAGACCACATAAAGCAGCTAACATGGATGACTATGATGCAGTCCACATGGATTTAGGATGGAGAATTTCTTTTGCCAGTGTGGGGATATTGCAACAGTGCAACTGGCAGAGACTCCAGCATAAATATTTAGGAATGCTGTCACTCCCTTTGACATCAACAGGACTAGGCTTGTTTAGAACTACATGCTCCATTGTAGCTAGTTTGTGAATTACACTAAGCCTGCACAACTTATGATCCACTAAGCCAAACACAGACTATCTGCCTGTATGGCAACATATCAGGGTTTTTATGCCTGCTTGGAGCAGCATTAAGAAGGCTGCCAAGCACCTGGCAGGCCACAATATACGGCTGGCAGGTTGTGTTCAGCTAGTTATGTGACATGTCATATAGATTAAGCCATAGGCCACTGATGATCTGGCTTTTGAATTGCTAGGAATCTCCTCCCTCCCATTTGTCCAGCTGTGAGCCAATTCTTCTCCACACTGAGAGAAAGAGATCTAAAATATATATTGCAAAAAGTCGCATGACCATATTCTAATAGGGATATGGTTCCTGTCCCTTTACTTGTTGTATAGAAGAGAAGATCTGGCAGAAGCAGCTTGCTGTCATGAACGGAGGCTGCAGCTGCCAAAATTCTGTCCTCTGTACAACTATCAGCAGTCCAAGTAGGAACAGAGGAGAAAATCATTCACATTTCTAAAGCGAATAAACTCAATATGCCATTCTCAGACTTATGTACATGTGGATCAACCAGGTAACACATGTGATATAGTTTCAGTTTGAAAAATGTGCACAAAAATGCGTATTTCAGGAAAAATACAAAATAGTATGTTTTAATGTAAGAATGCATACAAAAGTCATGCATCTGAAATGTATTTTGTGTGTGTTTTCTTTTTTTAAAAGAAATCAACAAAAACGGGAAAGAATGGATGTAGGACTGAGTGCAAGCAAAATGTAAATGGAAAACACTTAATCAATCTATCCCAAAACACCAGTGTTCTCCTTGGCCTCTAGTCATACTAGATGTTAGCCAGGACTTCGGCAGCTTATGAAACACTGACACAGTTTACCATTCTACCTGGGATAAATTTTTCACTCCTCTATTAGCAAGGACAGTTCATATCTAGTAATGACTTTGACCATGCTAATAGATGGTTTACTAAGTTTGAGGACTCCAGGAATGTAAATGGGTACCCCTACCTTGCCTTTGAGATGGGAAAGGGGGTATGCTAGAATCACACAGTGCCGATGAATGCTGGAGACTGAGTTAACCTTGTCTAGCAACAGCCAGGACACTGAGTCAGAGGCTACAGTGTCAATCCCTAAATGACTCTGATGCTAATAAGAATATGATCACTGAACTTGAGGTTAGCAGGAAGGAAGCCCTCTAAAGCAGAACCAATTACACCACTACATGTAAAAACAGAGCCAATACCTTCACAGGCATCTTTCCCCAGGTCTAAGCAAAGGATGCCTCCACACTACCTTCCCAGTCTAATAACCCACTGACAATCTCTGCTCCTGTTTATTGTTGGAATTCTCAGGCATCCGTAGTATAATCACAGGATAAACTGGGTAGAGCAATGGGTGTGACTCTAATATTTGTGTGCCAGGCCAAGGCACCAGCTTGAGATGATGATGGGGGGAGGGGAACGCCGTGCACATGACATTAGGACGTCCCAACCTCATGCATCAGGACACAGAGCTGAACACAGGGCCATCTTACCCAAAGGCGCTAGGGGTGTGGGGCACCCGGGCGCCGGGCTCTCAGGGGTGCCAGGCCAAGCGTCTGGGGCCTGAGAGTTGAGTCTAGGGAAGAGCCCACCTGTCAGAGTACCACGGTGGGCTCTTCTGCTGCAGGCGGTTCTGCCCCGTGAGTTTGGGGACGACCGAGACAGCGAGACGCTGAAGCGGCTGGCCGGCTCTGCCCTCCTGCGTGCCTGGGACTGGGCAACTGGGGGGGGGGGTGCCGGGCGGATCTTTGCACCCCGGCACTGCATATCCTTAAGACAGCCCTGGCTGAACATGGCAGCCATGTGGCTTGCATGGCCAGCAGCTCCTCTGCCACTTCTTGACACTGCCACTGGCACGAAGCTGTTTTGAGCATCCTTCTCCTCCACGACAGCAGGAGAAGGAGACTGTCACTGGAAACACGCCATGGTCAGCTCTGCACTTCTCCTCCATGTTTTATGAACATGAAGAGGGGGTCGGCCCCTACTCCCCAAAATAGGAGGGAGCAAGATGGCTCAGGTCTCTGGAGCTGGCTCCCCCAGTGTCAGGCTAGTGTCCAGTCACACAAAGGCCAAAGGTTACTAAAGACACACACATCTCTCTATCCAGGTGTTGTTACAGTTAAAGAGACCATTCCAGTTAGGTAAAAGGCAGCATGGAGCAGGGCCAGTGTGTGGGTGAGTAGGGTGCAGCCTGAGGAGAAAAAAGGGCCTGGGCAGAGTCCTAAAGATCTGATAGAGAAGCTGCATTCAGCTCCCAGGACTAAGGTCCTCCAGCCCTTCCTTAGACAATCCTCATTCCTCTGCAATTTCAAATTATTCATCAGCTTACTCTGCACCTGACAATGTTATTTGCAGCTTGTGTGTGCTTCAATACGGCTTAGCTCCCAATGTGCTGAAAACTTCCTACCTTATGACACCAGTAATTAGAATTTTATTGCATTTTTAAAACATCTACAAATCCCCCGCCCTGCAAATGCATAATCACAACATTTCCCCAGCACCAGATGGTCAAGATTTACCATGTTATCAACCTCAATGCATTTTCTCAACTTGATTTGGAAGAGTGGGTCCCCTCCTCTTCTTTACAACATGTAGAAGGCAATGTTCCTCCTGCTGCTTTAATAGCAGCAGATGGGTGAGCAGCTAGATCATCTATTATTTGAAAAGCAAGGTGTTTTGTCTCGCTGGATTATGTTCAGTGATTATTGTTGGTTCAGGACTAAAAAGCTGTGAATGGAGTATTATATATATATATATAGAGAGAGAGAGAGAGAGAGAGAGAGAGAACTACATGCAAGAGCTATGACAGAGCATCTGCTGAAAACTGTCTGGTTCGCTTTCAGGCATGAGGGGACAAAGAGTGGAAATCACAAGGGAAAGCAGATGACTCTGGAGTCACTGAACCAAAGAGGGAGTAAGCAAGTTGCCTAATTCTAGCTACAGTGTCCTTAATACCTCTCATAGGACTAAGCACTGGGAAAAAGTGTTTGCAGACAAGCTTTTTCCTGTTGCTTTCAAAAGCAACAGGCATTTTCAAAAGCACAGAACCTTTGCATGGAGAAAAAAGGGTTGATAAGAATGCAATGAAACTGCCATGAAGGCAATAAGGAGCAGGGCTGGATCTATCCTTGTTTACAGTGAGAAAAGATGAGCATAACTATGTCAGTGATGCCGACCTGTATGAGAGTTGTGGCATCAACAGAATTATGCACTGAATGATTTGCTTGCCCTCTGTGATTACTGAAATTTGGTGTTACCAAATTAGTAGAGAAAGCCACAGAGAAGTAGCTACCGAACTGTTCAAGTAGTTTCTAAACTGACTTGATGTCTAAGCTCAGGCCTTCAAGCTCTTCAGGATGGAAACAGAAGCCACTGACATCTGCTTTGACTTTCACTGTGTGCATGAATCTGAGACACAAGAATATTTGTTTGTCTCAAAGCAAGATGCAAACTGAACCGCAGTGATTTTTTGAAACGTGCACTTCCATCAGTTAAGTTCTCCCACCACAAATCCATTAACCAAGGGGAAATAAATGCATATATACCAGTGAAAATAAAATGCATTACTTTAGTGGTAATTGCCTGTAAATATATATATAGTGTCCAAAACTGCATAGAAAACTGTACAAAAATGTGTGTAATGGGGGAAATGCACGCTAAAATGCTAACAAATTTACTTGAGGACTGTCACCTGAAACTGACACAGAACTGTGGAGATCTGAACTTAAGAATGGAAAAATGAGAGACAGAGAGAAACTGAAATAGATTCACCTAACCGTACATATGATTGATAGATTTTTTAATGTTCCTGGATAGATGCTCTGATGAGAGAGAGAGAGAGAGAGAGAGAGAGAGTCTAAGAGCAATAGCAGATGTTCTTGTATATATGCATTTGATGGATGAAAATGATTATCAGTATGTATTTGTTTGATATTGTAAAGTAGGGCCAGATGGCCAGTGGCTCATATATCCAGATCTAACCTTGGAGCTGCAATTTTCAGACTGACAACTGAGCCTTCTTCCCAGAGAACTATGGGAATTGTAGGTCTTTGAAGGGAATGGGGTTGCCTAACAACTCTCAGCACCCTTAACAAAGTACATGTTCCCAAGATTATTTGGGTGAAGCCATAGCGGTTTAAAGTGGCATGATACTGCTTAAAATGTATTGTGTAGGTAGGGCCTAAAACTGACATAATGGCAAGACTAAGATGCATGGAATGTGATCAGGACATAAATATGATCTTCTGGTGGCTGGAATGTGGTTTGTGGGTTGTTGTTGTTGTTTTGCTTTTGTTGTTTTTAAGGGATGGCATCCAATTTCGTTGCACTTGTGCAATGTTGCACGTGTGTAATGACAATAAAGAATCTATCTATCTATCTATCTATCTATCTATATGTGAAGGAAAACTCCACAGGGATCTTAGACTATGTGTTCTGGACCACTGGGAATTAATCCGTACATAATATGAAGAAAAAAAAAATATGGGCCAAGTGAAAGTATGGGTTTCAGCCTCTCCTATATTCCTAGACCCCACCTTTATCCCATTCTTACCTGAAGGCACCAATACTGCAACATCTTTGGCCTGCCCTAGATCTTTTGAGTCCAGGTGGCTTTGTCCAAGAGGCAGAGGCAAAATCACGGCAACCAAAACAAGAAAAGAAACAAATCCATGTGGAACCAGAGGAGTGTTTTCCCTTTTTACAATATCTACCATCAGTAATTTCCCCCCTCTACTCTCTCATTAATCAAGCCCCTAATGTTCAGTTTGTTATCACTCTGACACTTCCTGGGGTTTGGTACTATCTGCTTTATTGTGGATATTTCTATACATAGAATTGCAGTCGTTAATCATGTTTGGTTTGCTGATTCCCACTTGCTTAGCATCCTTAAGTCTTTCCTGCTTTTCGCCCTCCAAGGCTGCTGATCCCTTGACTGACTCCTACAATCCATCAGTGTCTGGTCTTTACAACTGGCTTGCCCTGTTGCACAGGGCATCTCGAGCCCCTCCTCACACACAAAACAGAATATAATACACTCCAAAGCAGGAAAGGGAGGAGAGGGGAATGGAGTGCTTTAAGATAAAGCAGTCGGGGCATGTGCCAAATATCCATTATAATCCGTTTAAATCTCAGCTTGCTCTCATTATCTCCAATGTCTTTATGAGAGTTCGACGACTGGGACATTATTGCTTGTCATAAAGCGAGAGCTGCTTCAGTGATGGCAACCTTTGCTTACTTTCTGATGTGAGAAATATAAATAGATCCGAGCTAATAGGAGAAAAATAGCTCAGCAGCTGGAAAGGGAAAATAATGCTCATAGCCACTCAGTTGGTAGCCAGGAAAAAAAGTCATTTCCTATAAAATATAGTTAATGTTTACAGCCGTTTGGGCGACTAGGCGAAGTAATCCATTCAAAAATACACTTCAGGTTTAGATCCACTTAGTGGTACAGAAGCTTTGCACACATTATTATTGATTCCAGCTCCAGTGTGCTCTGGTGTTTGAAGCCCAGAGCACATGACATTTCAATCCGTAAGTATCCTGCAGTTTCATGAGAAATGCTGCTGTTTGATACACTTTCCCTCAAACCAGCTTCCATCCAATAAATAGAGCAGGAAATCCGTTCACAAGGTAGAAATTCTGCAAAATCCATTATCAATATAGTGGGGTGGAAGAACTGGGGGGGGGTCATATTTGGCAAGCAATGCACTCCTTTGGTTTCAGATAGTACATGGGTAGACGAGTCTAAAAAGTTCAGGACACAAATTTTCACAGCCGACTAGCAGCTATGTTGGCTCATATACCAGAAGTAATGTACCATATTTTTCACTCTACAAGACGCACCAGACCACAAGACACACCTAGTTTTTGGAGGAGGAAATCAAGAAAAAATATATTCTGAATCTCAGAAGCCAGAACAGCAAGAGGGATTGCTGTGCAGTGAAAGCAGCAATGCCTCTTGCTGTTCTGGCTTCTGGGATAGCTGCGCAGCCTGCATTCGCTCCATAAGACGCACACACATTTCCCCTTACTTTTTAGGAGGGAAAAAGTGAGTCTTATAGAGCAAAATATACGGCATTTAGCACTAACTCTCAGAGTGTATATTCCATTCTGACTAAACTAAGCCTCCTACACCTTCTATTCTTGATACTTCAGTTTGAGAACAGACACAATAATGTTGTAGAAAACATTAGAATAATATAGGGTTTTTTGCATGTTCCTGATTTAATAGCTACCCTAACATCACAATCAAACTAAATATTTAAGTGATCAATACTTGTTTGTTTATCATATTATTACGCCAAAATATGAGGTTAACTTCAGGGCAAATGTCAGGTTGTTTGCCCCAGTTACCAAGGCACCTAGTTCTGGTCCTGCTATCATTTACTCTTCATTCTGCTAGGCTTCTGTTTAGAAAGCTTCATATTAATCTGCTGAATTCTATGCCATCCTTTGTAATTAGCTCCAGTTTTGCTACTCTGTTAATAAACACTTTTTCTGTTTGGAAAGTGAGGAGGAATTAAATAACCTTTTAATGAGGATGAAAGAGGAGAGTGCTAAATATGGTCTGAAGCTCGACATAAAAAAAATGAAGATCATGGCCACTGGTCCCATCACCTCCTGGCAAATAGAAGGGGAAGAAATGGAGGCAGTGAGAGATTTCACTTTCTTGGGTTCCATGATCACTGCAGATGGTGACAGCAGTCACGAAATTAAAAGACGCCTGCTTCTTGGGAGAAAAGCAATGACAAACCTAGACAGCATCTTAAAAAGCAGAGACATCACCTTGCCAAGAAAGGTCCGTATAGTTAAAGCTATGGTTTTACCAGTAGTGATGTATGGAAGTGAGAGCTGGACCATAAAGAAGGCTGATCACCAAAGAATTGATGTTTTTCAATTATGGTGCTGGAGAAGACTCTTGAGAGACCCATGGACTGCAGGAAGATCAAACCTATCCATTCTGAAGGAAATCAGCCCTGAGTGCTCACTGGAAGGACAGATCGTGAAGCTGAGGCTCCAATACTCTGGCCACCTCATGAGAAGAGAAGACTCCCTGGAAAAGACCCTGATGTGGGGAAAGATGGAGGGCACAAGGAGAAGAGGATGACAGAGGACAAGATGGTTGGACAGTGTTCTTGAAGCTATGAACATGAGTTTGACCAAACTGCGGGAGGCAGTGGAAGACAGGAGTGCCTGGCATGCTCTGGTCCATGGAGTCACGAAGAGTCGGACATGACTAAACAACTAAACAACAACAACAACAACATACCGTATAACCCAAACCAAACTGCCAACCAACATTAAAAAAGCTGGTAGAATCACACAATATCTTAAACATTATTATTATTATTATTATTATTATTATTATTATTATTATTATTTTAAAAAACCAAAATCAAGTGTTGAGGTTGGGGAAGAATTTACAGTGACAAAACAGTTAGCAAGGTGCATTAAGCAGATGCTTTGTCAGTTGTATACAACTCTGACAGGACAAATTGCCAGTGCATTTCTTTATTCATTTTATTGTCATGCATTTTTAAACTTGCAGCCTGCTCTTGCTCTTTGAAACACTATAAACAGATGTTCTGATGTACTCATATAGAGGTCACACTTGTTAAGCATAAGTGTGGAAAGAATTGCAGGGGATTCTATTTTCTTTCTGGCTTAGCCAGCAAGCATGCATAGAAATGACCTAAATAAATAAGATTTGTAACTTGAAGCAAAATATAATTATGGGGTCAACAGGAAACAGCATGGACTATGACTCAACCCCTGTAAACATAGATAGCAAGGCAGAGAGTGCAGAAAACTAGACTGTGAAGGAAGAAAGGGGAGGGGCAGACCCCCTTCTCCCCCACCCAAATTCTTCTCTGCTGCAAGGCACTGATAGTATCTGTGCACGTTCAATATCATTCAATACCATAGTCTCATGCTGAAAGCTATTTCTAATCTTGATAAGAGTAGTCTATCAGTAGAGGCCTCAGCTGTCAGATGCACCCAGGGAAGGAGCAAGGTCTCAGTGTCCAGGCAACAGAGGAGAGAGGAGGCAAAGAGGAAAGCAAATGAACCTGGCACATTAGGACCATAGCTTAGTAATGCAGAGCACACAGCTAACAAGCAGAAGGTCCTGAGTTCATTCATTAAAGGGATAAGGTAGCCCTCTGGCTGAGAACCTGGAGAGACATTCCCAAGAAGAAAAGACAATACTGTACTGGACGAGATGAACAAATTGTTGGGGTGCTGCACCTTTTGCAAGTAGAGGGGGTCAGATTGTGGCCATTGTGAATAATTAAGAATGTTTCAGGGAAGGAACACATTCCAAAACAAGCATACAAACCCCTTAGTAACCAAATATTAAACACCTTTCATAACACCTTGCTAAACGGTCTTGGCCCAGTATACGTGAAGGAGCGTCTCCACCCCCATCGTTCAGCCCGGACACTGAGGTCCAGTGCCGAGTGCCTTCTGGTGGTTTCCTCACTGCAAGAAGTGAGGTTACAGGGAACCAGGCAGAGGGCCTTTTCGGTAGTAGTGCCCACCCTGTGGAAAGCCCTCCCATCAGATGTCAAGGAAATAAACAACTATCTGACTTTTAGAAGATATTTGATGGCAGCCTTGTTTAGGGAAATTTTTAATGTTTGACGTTTTATCATGTTTTTAATATTCTGCTGGGAGTTGCCCAGAGTGGCTGAGGAAACCCAGCCAGATGGGCAGGGTATAAATAAAAAATCTTATTCTTATTCTTAATATTGTTGCTAAGCGAGCGAAGGAGATGGCCACAGATACACAAGCAGAAGCAAATGCTTGCATACGCTCCTGGGCCCTCTCACTGCCATGTCTGCAGAAAGTAAATGCTGTTGATATCTTAAAATGGTGGTGATGTAGAAGATATGTCTCACTTGCTCAAGTGTACTCAAACCAGAGGTGTGCATCCATTATCCAGTATGGTACGATGTCTCAAGCAGCTCCTACACAGGTCTATGCTCTTTGAGTAGCTACTATACAGAACTAATTTAATACTCAACCTTGAACAGCAGAGGTCATGAATGCCAACACCGACAGAATATCTATATGTGGTCCAAAGAGGATGCTCAGTAATAGATTGGGTTTTAGAAAGGAAGCTGAGGTAGAAAGTGGGCCAGTCTACATCCGTAAAGAATGCTTTTAAAGCAATTTAGGAGACAAAATGAATGGCAGGAAGAGGAAATCTTAGATGAAAACAACGGTTTCATTTTGATAATTTATAAAAAAGATGCTATTTTTCTTAGCTTACCAAAAAATCATACAGTTATGACACATTATTTGTTTCAGCTGCAAGATCACCCGGAGGCAAAAGAATATCATTATCGAATAATTCATGTATCAGAATACTAAATACTGGACAACAAAGTCTTACATTAGCAGAAAAGCTAATGTTTGTTGCTTAGAAATTGTTGGTATTGCTAATGTAAGACTTTGCCGTCCAGTATTTAGTTTTCTGATACATTAATTCTTCAATAATGATATTTCTCTAGACATCCAGTACATGGGAAGTCCCTCTGATTTTTTTAAAAATTCGGAATGTAATTTGCTCTTATTTGTTTGTATTGTGATTTGCTTTGATTTGTTACTAATTGGGATGAATTAATAAAAAAAAATATATAAAAAAGAAATTGTTGGTGATTAATTTAGCAGCGGAGGCTTGGTCATTATGAGTACGGCTATTCTTATCACTGTGTGTATGTCAAACTCTCTGATTGCTTCCCCGTTGAACTTAAAAAGGGTAGCACTCTCAAATTCACTCTCAAATTTGCCCACATAGGCAGAGAAGTCCTGATTTAAATACTGATTGAAAGGTCTATCATAATAACTTGCCCTTAAAAGTGCATGCCCATCCAAACATCTCCCTTCTGTGTTTTGCCTCAAGGGGCAAACAACAGCTTTTTCTGCATGAAGCAGAAAAAAATAGCAAGGGGTAAAGTTAAATCTACATCTCGCTGAGACTCGATTCTCCACACTACCAGGGGAGCATAACAGTAACCCCATGTAGTTGTATTGGCCACATGTGGTACTTCTACATATGAGACGTGTTTATGTTCAGGCTCCATTTTTGTAGCTCTCATGAGTGCTGCATATGCAGTTGACACCTTACCAAAATAATGCTGCTTTAAGAAGAGCTACTGTCATCATGGAAATCTCAGTGATTAAACATACTTCACACACATGGGGGAGACAGGTCACCTAGAAATGAATTATCTGGCAGCAGTGACTCCCTTCCATCTTCCTGGGACAACTTGCTGAGAGAGCCACTTCCGAGCTGGAGAGGAGGTGGTGTTGCGGGCACACTGACTCCAGCCCCCGCGAGACTGAGGGAATCCTCGGGCGCGTCATCTCCCTGTCCAGCCAATCGGCTGGGCAGGGAGGCGTGGCCCGGACTATTTAGGGCTAGCGCGGCCAAGGATTTCCCTCTCTTCTTCGTTTCAGCTGCTCCGGTTTCCCACCCTGCCCGCCCTTAGGTTTGACTCTCTGACATTGCTATGGACTTCGGTTGGTTGGTAGGGGTATTGTTATGCAAATGAGAGGGGGGGAAGGAAGCGCCATCACCTTCCCCCAAAGCCAAGGGTAGTCCGGTAAAGGATTCCGGGGGGCGTTGCCCTGTCTGAAGCCTATGGAGGTGTGGGCCTAAGGCACGCCCCCGAGAGGTAACCCCGGGGGAGCTCCTGGTTGATGTACATCAGCAGGACTCCCCCTACTGGTGGTTAACCCTTGCCGGCCTTCATGCAATCAGGCTGAAGCCGGTTAGTCGATAGGACCAATGCCTAAGCCAATACCGCTCAATTCTGCAATCAATATAGTTGTGGCCTTTTACGCTCATTAACCTTAAATTCTGTGTCCTGTGTCTTATTTTCCAAGGGGGGAGGCGGGACTCGCCATGCAACACCAACATGTGTGAAGATACCCCTCAACCACAGGTGTGGGGAGCTTGTAGCCCTCTAGATGTTGCTGAACTACAACTCCCATCATCTGTGGCTATTGGCCATCCTTCCTGGGGCTGATGCTCAACATTATCACCTCTGTAGGCCAAGTGGATTATTTTGAGTACTTAATTGTGCATCTGTGGATTGCTATTACTTTAGGTCCAAAAATTGTTTACATTAATATATGAGTTTATATTAATGTTTACATGTATATCATCTGAACATGGATTAAGTTTGTTTTATTTTTGCTGTGCCATATGGGTCACTTTAAGAAAGATATTCTGTATCTGTGGATTGCCAACACCTGTAACCCAATCAATAAGAAGAATAAGAATTTGGATTTGATATCCCGCTTTATCACTACCTGAAGGAGTCTCAAAGCGGCTAACATTCTCCTTTCCCTTCCTCCCACACAACAAACACTCTGTGAGGTGAGTGGGGCTGAGAGACTTCAGAGAAGTGTGACTAGCCCAAGGTCACCCAGCAGCTGCATGTGGAGGAGCGGAGACACGAACCCGGTTCCCCAGATTACGAATCTACCACTCTTAACCACTACACCACACTGGCTCTCAATATTGTGCTTGTCCATATAACCCTACTTTGTAACAGTTGCTGTTTACTGTAGCTACTACCATGCCATAAGATCCATTGTCCTGTAATATCACATATGGTAAGTACAGTCGTTTATGGTTTTATATTATTTTTGCTGTAAAATGTGTGAGATCATGATATTGTATTTATTTGCGTTACTTAGAGCTTTAACTACTGATGAAGCCCAGGACAGCGAAACAAGGCCAATATTCCGGAAATCCTTGTCTTAGACTCTGTGAAAGGATTTTGTAACAACCTTTCATGTGGATGGTTTGGACTTTATGAACAGATAGGTGGAATAGACACCATTACATGAATGGACCTTATACATGAACCGACTAGAGAATGATCTGATCCACTGGGTCTACTGCTTTGTTCGTTTGTTGAACTTTATGAGTGACTTCTGTTGAAATTTACAATTTGATACTATGAATAGTATACCTTATTTATCTAAGAACACAGCCGGTTACGTCTCGTTTGTTTATTGAGGATGCTTTACGTGACCATAGGTTTGTTTGTTGTTGTTTTGCCAGGTTCATTTCCAGAACAAATGAGGCTAAAGTGTGCAGGTTAGGTAAGAAGAGTTCCTTTAAAGAAGGAGAAGGAAGAAGAAGAGGCAGACTTACCTACTGGAGACATTTCAGGGACACTGGCAACATAAGGCCCATCGAGAAATTTTGGTTCATTATCATTAATGTCCTGCACTTTGATGATGAACTCTGATTCGGGCTCCAGTGGCTTCCTCGTATCGATGTCCACTGCTTGAGCACGGAGGGTGTAGAAAGGCTTCTCTTCGCGGTCAAGGCTCTTTATGGCATGAATGTCCCCTGTGGTCTCGTCAATGGTAAACACTGTACCAGCGCCATCTCCTGATAACGTGTACTTAACACTTCCCACTCCCTTGTCCAAGTCAGAATGAAGCTTAACAGAAAAAGAGAGAAAAGGTAAAAGTAATTAATAAGAGAAATTCCTGGCTGGAAGAACGGTAGCTTTTTCATTTTAAGTATTAATCCAAAAATCATTTCAATCTCTAACAACATCAAATGGGAAAGCTGCTATTTCTGAGGAAGACAGGAACATTGCACAAACCCTTTGGGATCTTTAAGTGTACCTAACCCTGTTTATAGAAATTATTACAAATAACAACATGCTGATTATTTTATAATTCTTATCTCAGTTAGCCTCTGTGTTCTTCTGAGGTTGATTAGACTGAGAGACACCAGCCTGCCCATATCCATCCAATCAGTGTGGGTTTGGACTTCAGTGATATATGCTAGTTCAGGAAATGTCAGCTGCACTTCTTGTGTTGTTATCTTGGAGAAGGAAGCCCCAGGTTGGAGTTAATGCTATGTACAGATACAGGACATCTTGCTTAATGACACTTCCTGTACTTGACTTCAAATGGGTTTGCACATTTCCTGTACGGGGAAATGCATGAGGTACCAAGAGAACTTCTAATGTGCTTGATATAAACACAGGGATTGTGACACAGTTGTCATTTCTGCAAATGCATTGTTAATGTTCCAAACCACTCTTAATTTCATGGATGAATCTGGTCCTCCTGTGATCAGTGCCACTATTCTAACCACTACCACACACAGGTTTTAAATTTAAGTACAGAGGTTTCTTTCCACTCAGGGACAGCCTGCCTGTCCCATTTTGTTGCCTAAAAGGCAAAATGGAAAGGTCCTGCCTCCGCTATGTAAACACAGCTAAATCCACAGCTAAGGAATATCATGTCTAGTTGAAAAAATATGTGTCCAGAAGAACATGCCCTACAGTAGAAGACAAGGAAATACTTTTTCCAATGGTGTGAATACCACTTTTGCTAATGCAACAGAGTAACCTCTACTTAGAGGCCAGCACACATGTGTGTATAAAGGCTGACCTTAAGGTGGATTCACAAAATAAAAATAAAATAAAAAGGCTAGCTATGAAAAGTGCACCTCATTTCAGTGATTTTGGGGTGAAGGGGCTTGAAAGAGGGGCAAAAGGCCATGAAATATTGCCCTTACTTTGAATTTACTTCATGACTTTATCATAGTTTTGTGGCATCTTAACATTAACTGGCTTGGATCAAGTAGCCAGCCTGAAAAAGCTGTTGATTTCAGGAGATGAGATTCTGAATGAGCACATCAGACATACCAAGCAGGACTTCAGAATCAGAAAGTTTATTGTATCTATCAGTATGAAAATCACAGTAGGACAAAGATGAAGAAGAAAATAAGATGGCATTAAATGAAAAGGAAGAACACACAATTGTATGTTGTCATTGGCATCACATCACTGCAGCCTTTTACATGCAGAACTCAGGCTTTTAATATAATGGTTGTCAAAAATATATTCTCTGTGCTAAGTTAATGCCAGAGCATTGAACACCTTTAGCTGGGGGGGGGGGGAGATCATATCTCGATCATTTTTCAACACAGTTCAGCTGAATTGCACCAGAAGGAGCATAAACTAGTAAATAACAGTTTTTATTCATAATTTTACTACTATCCCGTGGTAGGAAAGTAGCAGGCCTGGCATATGGTTCCTCCTTTAGCCTAGTGCTATAAGTAGGATGGAGGGATATTAGCTTGTGGGGGGCACACTTCAGTCGTTCGCTAATGGCACCAGTATTCCTCCTCTAACCACTAATCTTTCCTTTTTATCAACATTCCCATCCATGGTTAGGCCACTTCTGTGTTTTAAAAATACATCTATGAAGTACAGTAGTGTTATATGATAAAGAAGTACCCCCAAGTACAAAAAGAGTGCCTTAGTGATACCACCAATCTACTGAAGCCTGTCCTTCTGCACTTACAATTAAGCAATGTGACTTCCTTTCAGAGGAGACAACAGACCTGAAAACCCAGGATCTTAACACTGTTCCCAATTCCTATTAGAGACAGGGGAGGAATTCGTTCACGTCACTTTTTACAGAGGACTGATCTGATCCAACACTCCCAAAACTCAAAACCGAAGACAAACCTAAGTCACGGAATGTATTTCTCCCGATTTTGCTACGCGGTTTAGGTGTACAAAAGTACAGACAAAAATACACATTTTATATAAAATGTGTATTTAACGGTAGAAAACAGGATGGAATGGATATCTGAATGAGTGTCAGTAAACCTGAAATGTGATGGAATTAGGCTACTCAGAACATCACCACCTCCTATGACAAAATTCTCAGAGCACAAAAGCTTTTAAAGCTTATGTCATGTGATATAACTCCTCTACCTTTCTGGAATATTTGCAGGTCCACCATAACCGAGCATACCTCCTCAATTTCAGCACTTTGAAACACAGCTATGACATAATACTTTGTGGAGTGGGCTTGCTCCCCCAGCACAGAAGGTCTTGCTTGCAAGCTTCCCGCATGTGTCTAAGGTAAAGGTAAAGTACCCCTGGATGGCTAAGTCCAGTCAAAGGCGACTATGGGGTTGTGGTGCTCATCTCACTTTCAGGCCAAGGGAGCCGGCGTTTGTCCACAGACAGCTTTCCAGATCATGTGGCCAGCAGGACTAAACCACTTCTGGCACAACGGAACACCGTGACGGAAACCAGAGCGCACAGAAATACCACTTACCTTCCCAGCACAGCGGTACCTAGTTATCTACTTGTACTGGCAGGCTTTCAAACTGCTAGGTTGGCAGGAGCTGGAACAGAGCAACAGGAATTCACCCTGTTGCTGGGATTCGAACCGCCGACCTTCTGATCGGCAAGCCCAAGAGGCTCAGTGGTTTAGACCACAGCGCCACCCACGTCCCTTGTCCACAGCATCTATGCTGGGCTAGATAGGCCTGATCTAGCAGGGCTCTTATTATGCTCTTATTATGATAAATACCCATTTAAATAGAACGGATTTCTACAGGAGTAAAAGATAAAGTATGTCAGCCGGCTGTAACCTGTCTCGTTCTGATATTACACTCTAAACAGAACTCCGGATTAATTTCAGCTTGTGGGTGTACGGGACACATTGAGAAACAGTTGTTTGTGTGTGTGGCGAGGTGGAACTATACACTGGCAGCCTCCAAGGCATCTGTTTCATGGCGGTGTTATTGTTGACATTCCCTGAACTGGATCAGATGGCATGCAAAGATTAAAAAAAAAATACAAATAGAAAAAATCTGCCACCAGGAGAAGCAGAGCATCTGCTGGGGCTTTCTGAAGAGCTGCTGCTTGACTTTTTGTTGCTTCCAACTTGTCAGGAAACAGAAAGCATTTGCACAGAATAAAGGCTTGCTCCTTTGATCCCAATGCATAAGTTATAAAAAAAACTCTCAAATCCTTCTTGGAGAACAGACATTTATTTTGGAACTGGAAAACGTCTGTTAATAGCCCTTTTGCATGCCGCAAAGGACACAACTTTACAATAGACTTAAAATACATCTGACTGCCATTCCTTCTCCTCAAAGAACCACAGAAAGTGTGATTTAACAATGAGGGAAAGCAGACCCCCCAATTGTCCCTATTTTTCAGGGACATCCCTGATTTAGAGAATGTCCCTGATCCTGGAATGTCCCGCTTTTCCTTAGGATCTCCCTATTTTCATTGGAGAAATGTTGGAGGGTATGGAGTTATCTAACCCCCGAGCCATCTAAAGGCAATCCTGTACAGGGAAGATTTTTTAAAATGTTTAATGTTTTATTATGTTTTTATATACAGTGGTACCTCGGGTTAAGTACTTAATTCGTTCCGGAGGTCTGTTCTTAACCTGAAACTGTTCTTAACCTGAAGCACCACTTTAGCTAATGGGGCTTCCTGCTGCTGCCACACCACCAGAGCACGATTTCTGTTCTCATCCTGAAGCAAAGTTCTTAACCTGAGGTAATATTTCTGGCTTAGCGGAGTCTGTAACGTGAAGCGTATGTAACCTGAAGCATATGTAACCCGAGGTCCACTGTGTGTTGGAAGCTGCCCCGAGTGGGGGGGAACCCAATAAGATGTGTGGGTTATAAATAGTATAATTATCATCATGGAATTGGGTGCTCCTATCTTCATCCGTGAAATTTTGGAGGGTATGGGATAAGGATTGTTGACTGAATACTCAGCACCCGTACTAAACTACAAAGCTGAGGCTTAAATGGGGGGTGGGCAGCGACCATGACAGTCACTGCTGTCATGACAAGCTGGTGTTGAGATGTGACGCACTGAACGTTCTCCAAAGCAGACTCAGGTGTAAATATGTGTTAATGAACAATATCTCTGAAAGACCATGACGGTCTCCACTTTGTCTTGATTGCCAACAGAAACACAACCCTGGCCATTTGAGCCAACTCTTAGGGGCTGAGGGGTCTTCATCCCCCACAATAAAACATTTCAGGAGGTGGACCTCCCCAGTCAATGAACATTGCCATTCAAAGGTGTGTGCATACTGCGTCATGTGATTTATTATGTCGGGGCAGGGCTTACCTGGGCCCCCACAATGTTTTATTGAAGTTGGCACCCCTGACCCTGGCTAGAGCCCCTTGGAATTTTGCTGCAACTCAGTAGAGATTAGGGGTGCTGTGCAACCATTGTAATAATAACTACATAAGTAATTAATTACATAAATTACGTAATTTTGCCACAGTGGAGCATACCCTCCAACATTTCTCCAATTTAAAAAGGGACATCCTATTCTGTAATTGATAATAATGTTACAATTTATACCCGACCCATCCAACTGGGTTGCCCCAGACACTCTGGATGACTTCCAACACATATAAAAACATAATAAACAATTAAACTTGTTTTTTTAAAAAAACTTTCCTAACCTTTAGAAGTCTTCTAAAGTTATAAAGTTACTTATCACCTTGGCTCAGGGGTTGCATAACTCCATACCCTCCAGCTTTTCTCTTATGAAAATAGGGACATCCTAATAAAAAGCAGGGCATTCTGGGATCAAAGCAGAAACCAGATGGCTTCTGTAAATCTTGGACTGCCTGTGGAAAATAGGGATGCTTGGAGGGTCTGGGACAATGCAATGAGTAGCATAGTTTTTGGAGGAAGGCAAGCTGCAGCAGAAAACCAGTACAGTATGCAATCAATACAGGGTAGAATGGAAAGCAGTGGCTTCTTACTTTTCTTCTCAACACTTAGGAAGTTACTTGCTCCTTTCAAATCAACCCAGAACTTCAGCAATCCTCACTACCACTTCAAACTATGTTAAGGAGAGGAAATGAGCTCTTTGCTCTCCCAAATGTTGCGAAAATGGAAGAATTCCATTACTGAGAATGGGTTCTACAAGCTTAAATAGACAGTATGGTATAATGGTTAGAGTGTCAGACCTGGGAGACCAGGGTTCAGATCACACTGGGTGACCCTTGGGCCAGTCACTGCCTCTCAGCTCACCCTACCTCACAGGGTTGTGGTGCCCTTTCAAATCTTGTGACCTTGTGATTTTGGACCATGTGATCCAAACTGCTCCACACTGCTGGAAAAGGAATGGAAGAATTGCATGGCACTTCCAAAGCTGGAGTCATCCCCCACCCGCAAGCAATTAAGATTTCCGTCCATCTTCCATCAAAAATGTATATTTTGCTGGGAAAGTGACCAGTTTTCAACTCAGTCCCATTACCCTCCTTTCCGATAGCAACCAGAAGCATTTGATTCATTACTGAAAGTTTACAGCCTCTTGTTTAAGAGGAGCATAACAAACCCCACGCAGCAGTACACTAATAGAGAATGTGCGTGATAAAAACGAGCTGCCTGTAGCTCCCTTTGAGAAACTGTTTATTAAGAGCTTTGTCTGGATTGACTTCAAAATGATTATCCTTTGTCATTTTGCCTGCCACAGCACTGCGCTAAAGTCAATAAGGAGAGCGGTAGTCTTCTTTATGGGATTTGCCAAAGCAGAGTGCTCTTAGTCCATTCAATCGAAGAATGCATAATAGCTGTGATCATCTGGATTATCACCGCACAAAGATGGATATCAAAGGTCTTGAAGTAGTAACAGAGCAAATACTTTGCCTAACCTACAAAGGTAAGCCGGAGTGTGCAAATCAGAGCTGTTGGCTTGTCTATGTTTTCTCTGCATTGTGTATTCTGCTACAGATATTTCGACTATAAGGATATAGTGGCTTGGAAAGGATTGAGTCCCTTTTTTCTGTATTCTAAAACTGATGTCTATGACCTATACAATTCCTGTAACAGTTTATGCTATAGTCCTATACTTATCCAGGAGTATGTCCCATTGAACTCAAAAAATCTACTGATAGGTTTGTGGTATAATATAGTCAGGGCTCTTTTTTAGAAGAAAGCGTGCCAGTACGTTTCCGAGCACAATTCAAAGTGTTGGTGCTGACCTTTAAAGCCCTAAAAAGCTTTGGCACTGTATATCTGAAGGAGCATCTCCACCCCCATCATTCATTTAAGATCCAGCTCCAAGAGCCTTCTGGTGGTTCCCTCACTGCAAGAAGTTACAGGGGACCAGGCAGAGGGCCTTCTCGGTAGTGGCACCCCCCCCTGTAGAACGCCCTCCCATCAGATGTCAAGGAGATTGATAACTATATAACATTTAGAAGACATCTGAAGGCAGCCCTGTTCAGGGACGTTTTAATGTTTGATGTCTTAACTGGTTTTAATTTGTTGGAAGCTGCCCAGAGTGGCTGAGGGAACCCAGTCAGATGGGTGGCAAACAAACAAATGAATGAATGAATAAATAAATGTCATTATCAACATCGTCATGAAGTTGTTACAATAACATTTGCTACATTTAACATTTGGAAAAAGAAGGTGCCGGTATTGCGTAACCTTGAGTACCCTCAGAAAAAAAGCACAGTGTAAATTAAGCCGACATAAGGCACACCAGATCCTAAGCCTGGCAGAGGAAAAGCAAGCTTTTGAAATAGTGTTTGAATTACACTACCCTGTTTGCTCCGTATAGCTAAAGCTATGGTTTTCCCAGTAGTGATGTATGGAAGTGAGAGCTGGATCATAAAGAAGGCTGATCGCCGAAGAATTGATGCTTTTGAATTATGGTGCTGGAGGAGACTCTTGAGAGTCCCATGGACTGCAAGAAGAACAAACCTATCCATTCTTAAGGAAATCAGCCTTGAGTGCTCACTGGAAGGACAGATCCTGAAGCTGAGACTCCAATACTTTGGCCACCTCATGAGAAGAGAAGACTCCCTGGAAAAGACCCTGATGCTGGGGAAAGATGGAGGGCAAAAGGAGAAGGGGACGACAGAAGACAAGATGGTTGGATAGTGTTCTCGAAGCTACCAGCATGAGTTTGACTAAACTGCGGGAGGCGGTGGAAGACAGAAGTGCCTGGCGTGCTCTGGTCCATGGGGTCACGAAGAGTCAGACATGACTAAACAACAACCCTGTTTGCTGGCTTAATTTAAACCAGGTTGGCAGTTCACTACACTGAGTTGAATGGACTTGGAATCCAACCTAAGTCTCTCACTTTTTGGTCCTGAGGGTGTTCAGCTGGTTGCAGCTCTGCCAGAAACCTTCTAAATCCTAACCCCACACATTGCCAGATCTTGCTATAAAAGATTGCCCTATTAAGTGAATTTTCACTATATTACTGATGTGTGGCCCTTGTACTTTTAGTCACTCCATCAACACATCCACAAAACACGGTATCTTATATCTCTAATACTTTGAGTACAGTCGCTGATCTTAAAATGAATGCTATTTTGTGTGTGTGTGTTATCTTAAACTGTTAGGATTTATAGCTTGATTTACATTGTACTAATGTGATGAAATTGCTAAATGTATTCAATAATCTATCCCTATCTAACAGACGTATCAAATAATAGCTAAACCATTTCTCTTTTGGTGTCTGTCTTTTTTTCCTTTTCTGCAATAACCTGATTCATAAATTGGAGTAGAAAACTCATCTCATTTAATTATATTGCTTGGGAGACATTCATGAACTTTGCGTAAGTATTATTTTAAGAAAGCTGACTATTTTTAATTTAAATAAAATATACATTTGTTTGGTTTGTCAGGCAATTGAGCAGAGTAACTAATTGAGCCTGAAATTGAAATGAATTTAATAGCCATTCACCTCCTCTATAAAAACAGGGTGGTTCACTGTACCAAGAGATATTGACTTAACAAGTAATTAATGGCTATTTAATGCAATAGGAATGATCTTGCTAATATGGGTGTTCTCCATGGGGCTCAACAGAGCCTGTTTCACCCTCCTCAATGACTATTTTAAGGTCGTTTCAAAGAATTGGAGGCCTGGGTGCATCTCCTGTATTCACACTCAACCTATCTTATTTGCATCAAAGTAGTTACTCAAATATTTGAATGGGAGCATAAAGATACAGACATGTTTGGAGCTCTACCCTTACAGAGATAACTGCTTCCACAAGGTTCATCCATTTAATGCAGTAACACACTAAACATACAATACAACACAAATCTTTATTACGGTCATAGGCCAGCATAGATTAAACATAGATTATGGTGGAAAAGTCAGAAACGTATACTTCATTTTAACCTTCCAACATTTGAGCCAGTTCGGTTCTCTCAGTTTCTCATTTTTTCATTCATAAACTCAGTTCAAACCCAGTGGACCCATTCCATCAATGTGGGGGTTTGTGGAATGATGAACTGATCCTGGCCCCAATACTATACCAATTCTTACCCTGCCTGTTTCTCTCGATAAAGATTTGACCTGATTTTATCCCATCACCATTCTGCAGCCTGGTTATTTGCTGCTCTTTTGGGTCATGTAATATGCTTGCCTGGGCAAAAAGTATAAGGATACTGCTGCCCAAAATGGTCCTTTGAGGCCAAGCAATCTCCTGGCTATTCTATTCTGCTGCTAAGGTGTTGCAATCGGTGATTTTTTTTTTTTTGGGGGGGGGAGGCTCTCTCTCTCTCTCTCTCTCTCTGTGTGTGTGTGTGATTTTTTGTTCTTTTGTTTAAGTACTTTGATCATTTTATGTTTTGTTCTTTAGCATTGCTTGTATTAGCTGCCTTAAGGAAACTACGCCCAAATGTCAGGATATAAATATTTTAAATTACTTAATAAATTAGGCAGCTCAGCCACTTTCTCTCATGCTTGAAAGGCCCTTTAACCCCTTCTTCCCCAGTGTGAATCACAAATGTAGTCTCTGAAAGTTATTGACCGTAGCAGCTCACTCTCATGGGAAGTTAAGAGACAGGGAAGAAAAAAAAATGAAGAGCTGAGGTGCTTAAATGGAGGAATCTGCCAAAGCCTCTATTGCTGTGCACATTAGGAGAAGGTTAACAAGTTCTTTGCTTTTCTCTCAGATGTTATTGGGCTGAGTCAGTCTTCCTTGCCCTCTAGTTATAGCTTAGATGAAAATTATATCCCTGCCGTGCTTTAGCTGTGGGATTCCTCATCAGGGGAGGAGGACCAGAAGGCCCCAGTCATACAACAAGCCTTGGATCAGACTCCATCTGGGGGTGAGGAGCCAGGAGCCAGCTGTGAGGCTTGGGAGGGGGGTCATCTACACCAGGGGAAAAGTCAACCCCTGACATTGGGGCTGAATGGGTCCCAAGCCAAATGAAGAGGCAGTACATTAACTGTCACATAGATAGCTACTCTAGCTGGAAAAGTGACAACAAGGATTCATCAGGAGCAAAGATCTCCTAGGAAGTAAGACCCTTCTCTCAGAGTTGATAGAAGTCTGCTGAAACTGGGGTGTGGCTTCAACAGCTCCAGATTATTATTATTATTATTATTTTTTATACACACACACACACACACACACACACAGAGAGAGAGAGAGTTTGGCTGGAAGAGCTGCTGGAATATTTGTGCACCAGTTCAACTTGCTACTGGATTGCCTGCCTATACCAGACCAAACTGTGGCCTGTTCTGACTTTCCCCTGAACCTTGCTGTCAACACTGCTTGCTTGGACTCTGGCTTTGAACCCGTCTTGAGTACTGTTTTAGTTTTTGCCAGCAGGTCTCCTGGTTACTCAGATACCCCTCTTGCAAAAGAACCGCCCCCTGGGGACTTAAACAATAGAACTTATCAAATTAATTCAGAATTTAACACACCACAGGTTTTTCACTCATAAAGCTGTGCCACTCGGAAGAAATCATGTCATGCTGCGAAGGCTGATCAGTGCACTTTGCAACGTAAAAGGGTCTCTCTGCAGCTTCACTTTGTGCTTCAGTGGAAAAATTAAGTCCAGCAACAAAGAGACAGGGGGTGGAAGGAAGAAAAAAAAAAAACCCTCTCATTAAGTGTTATTGAGGCAGTCACTAAGGAAGGAACTCTCTGAGGAAGTAGTAGATAAAACGATCTTGGAAAGGACAGTAAAGAAAAAGAAAATGAGCCTCTTTTACAAGGTTAACAACTCAAAGTCCGTCGCCGAAGGCCAAGCAGATACAATAGTGGGATTGCATGCAAAGTGGGGAAAAGAGGAAATGCAGATGTCAAGGCATGCCAGCAGGCTGAAGGATTGAGGTTGTTTGAGCTGAAACACTGATTTTTTTGAAATTCCAAATCCAGCAAACCTTTCAAAATCTGAATTTGACCTGTAGAACAGGGTGGAGAAGCCTCTCTAGTTCAAAGGGCTACGTTTCCACTTGGGCAACTCTTCTGGGGTTTGTAGGGCAGCGGTGGGTGGAGCCAGAAACTCCCCCCCCCCAAAAAAGTGGTGACTATTATATTCAAGCCACTGAAAACTCAGAGGTTTCTCTGACTTATGTAAGCTTCTCAAAGCCTCCCCCCCCCCTTTATTGGACTTTGACGGATTTCTTTTTAAAAAGCTTCAACATTAATTCTTGTTGAGTAATTTTAAAAGTAGCTGTGCGTTACATATGAGCAGAATGGTGTCAGAACCGTTTAGCCTGAGGGGTTAAGCAGCAAAAACGGTCAGCAGAGATCCACCTGGTCCTATAAAACTGTTTATTCTAGATAGGAGAGTAGCCTCAATAGGGTTTTTTCAGTCTGACCAAATCATTAGTTGGCTGTAGATGACAGAGCTTGCCTGCTAATTGATTGGCTGACTTGCTTTCTCCTGAACTTTACCTGCCTGGCTTGTTTTTGACCAACAGCCTAAACAATGGGGTGACAGTGTAGCATAAGTTTAACTTCTCCAGTTCTGCCTCTAGACCTTATACAAAGCTTTCACCGAGTTCCTCCTTTTTTGCCCACTTTCTTTTCTCTCTGCCCCTCCACTCTTCCTGCCTTCTTGCCCTCTGGCCTCTATCTCTGCCATCCAATGGACTCTCAGAATTATGAATTTCAGTCCATTTCTTACACTGCCCACTTCCTTCAGCCACTTTGGATTCTGTTTCTTATCTTGTGGGACTTGACTTCTGTTAAATAAATCATGGCACGGTGTCATAGGTCATGTGTTGTTCTTCACCTGAGGTTGTATTTTCCTAATTTTCAGGCCTGCTAATTTTATGCCCTGATACATAAAACCATGGGATGTGGGTGGCGCTGTAGTCTAAACCACAGAGCCTAGGGCTTGCCGATCAGAAGGTTGGTGGTTCGAATCCCCGTGACGGGGTGAGCTCCTGTTGTTTGGTCCCAGCTCCTACCCACCTAGCAGTTCGAAAGCACATCAAGTGCAAGTAGATAAATAGGTACCACTCCAGCGGGAAGGTAAACGGTGTTTCCGTGTGCTGCTCTGGTTCTCCAGAAGCAGCTTAGTCATGCTGGCCCCATGACCCAGAAGCTGTCTGCGGAGAAACGCCAGCTCCCTCAGCCTATAGAAAGAGATGAGCGCCGCAACCCCCGAGTCGTCCGCGACTGGACCTGATGGTCAGGGGTACCTTTACCTTTACATAAAACAACATGATTAAAAGCGGGTGCACTCCCCCCCCATGACTGTATTTTCACCAATATACACATTTTTATGCACTCTCACCCTAGTATATGCATTTTTACTTGGCTGGATAACAGCACTGCAAAATTCAGAGAAATGCAAATTTCAAAGAATGGCTGCATTTCAGTTTTCATATTAATTCAGAAACATCAAAATAGGTAGATTTACTGAAGCAGCCTTCTCCACCATCCCAGAGTGCTCATCTTATTGCATGGCCACTCAGTAAACAAACAAAGCCAAGGAGTGCTAGGAGGCGTTCCATTTAACTTGAAAGCAAAAGACAAACAGATACAACCTACTAACCACCTTGTCTCCCTTTCAGGAAATGTGCCGTTGGCTGCAGGCACTGAAAGAAAATTGATTCAAATCCACTGCATTTGTTGAGGTCAAAGATTTTAAAGGGTTCATATAAAGCTAGTGCTTAATTTGACAGTGATGGAGACCCTTAGGAGCAAATGCATCTTTTGCTGTGTTTTTCTATGTTCTTCTTTCCACAAAAGTCTGTTCGGATTTTGAGAGCATTATATCTGAATCCGACGTGGAAGCCTTTTACACTGATCTGCTGAATATTACTGTTTTAATTTTGATTTCTGAATTACATGGGCTATGCACTACCAACTTTGCCCATTTTTATATTACGGCATATATAATACAGTATCTGAAGAAGTGTGCATGCAAACAAAAGCTCATACCAATAACAAACTTAGTTGGTCTCTAAGGTGCTACTGGAAGGATTTTTTTTTTATTATTATTTTGTATATACAGTGGTACCTCTGGTTACATACACTTCAGGTTATATACGCTTCAGGTTATAGACTCCACTAACCCAGAAATAGTGCTTCAGGTTAAGAACTTTGCTTCAGGATAAGAACAGAAATCGTGCTCCGGCGGCACGGCAGCAGCAGGAGGCCCCATTAGCTAAAGTGGTGCTTCAGGTTAAGAACAGTTTCAGGTTAAGAACGGACCTCCAGAATGAATTAAGTACTTAACCTGAGGTTCCACTGTATAACATTTCACATGGGACTGATGACATTGTTTCACTCCAGCCAACATTTCCTGTATTTTGTAACCATTCACTGTAACATGCTATATATAATAAATATAACAGATGACAATGCTTCACTGACAAACTAATTGCTGGGGTATTCAGAGTGGGAGAGTACTCCCAGATGAGCTAGAGTTCATCAAAATTAATACAGATCACAAGTACCTCAGTGCACCTCTATTCAGCCCAGTAACTAGAAAAATAAGAAAATGTGAGCAAGCATGGGGTAAAGGTTAAAAGTGCTTGGATGGGGTTGGAAAGAAATGAGTTTAAACCCATTCCCAGCTATGAAGTTCATTGGGTAATCACAACCTAACCTTTGTCTTGGGGGAGCAGGAAGAATGGTGTTTGCCACCCAAAACTTCTTGGAGTAAGGACTGAATGTTAATTGTTATGAAATTGCAAGGTAAAAAAGGTAAAGGTAAAGGACCCCTGGATGGTTAAGTCCAGTCAAAGGTGACTATGGGGTTGCAGCGCTCATCTCGCTTTCAGGCCAAGGGAGCTGGCGTTTGTCCACAGACAGCTTTCCAGGTCATGTGGCCAGCATGACTAAACCGCTTCTGGCGCAGCAGGGCAACGGGACACCGTGACGGAAAGCAGAGTGCACAGAAACACCATTAACTTTCCGAGTGCATATCCTAGTTATCCTAGATAACCTAGTTATCTGGCATGCTTTCGAACTGCTAAGTTGGCAGGAGCTGGGACACAGCAACAGGAGCTCACCCCATCATGGGGATTCGTACCGCCAACCTTCTGATTGGCAAGCCCAAGAGGCTCGGTGGTTTAGACCACAGCACCGCTCGCATCCCTTATGAAACTGTATGCACGCCTTTCAACACCAACAGCAACAACCTCCAAAACATAATTCAAAGCATCTCCCCTAATAATTAAGCCACAGTGGTACCTCAGGTTACAGATGCTTCAGGTTACAAATGCTTCAGGTTACAGACTCCTCTAACCCAGAAATAGTACCTCGGGTTAAGAACTTTGCTTCAGGATGAGAACAGAAATCGTGTGGTGGTGGCATGGCAGCAGCGGGAGTTCCCATTAGCTAAAGTGGTACCTCAGGTTAAGAACCATTTCATGTTAAGAATGGACCTCCGGGATGAATTAAGTTATTAACCCGAGGTACCACTGTACTTCCAAATCACACAGAAAGTTGCCATCCAAACTATACAAAGTTAAAAAAAAAAAACTTTATTACTTCAGAAGTATGAAGGGAACACCTCAGCATGTCTCCATGTAACCACAAAAGAGAAAAAGCATCTATGAACAGTTAAGTTACTGCCTCACTTACAGGTAGGCCATAATTTGATTAAAATGTAGTCCAACCACTGTGATTATTAGAAATTTAATAAATAATAATAATTTTATTATTTATACCCTATCTATCTGACTGGGTTGCCCCAGCCACTCTGTGCAGCTTCCAATATAATAAAAACACAGCAAATGTCAAACATTAAAATCTTCCTAATACAGGGCTGCCTTCAGAAGTCAAATCTGTGAAAGGAGGACATTTCTACCCTGACATGGAAATGCAAGGGAGGAAATTTGGCAAAATAGTTTTCTTACAAATGGACATTTTAAAAGCTAAAACTCAGGTGGTGAAGATTGATTCTGGAGTCACGAACCTTTTTGATCCAGTAAGCACATTTGGAATTTTGATACGATACTGTGGGCACTAGCCACAAAATGGCTGCTTTGAGGATTGGACATAACACAAAATGGCTCTTATGGAATAACACAAATGGTTGCCTTATATAGAAAAGAAGAAAATGAGGAAGGGCCACAAAATGGTACAGGTACGCCCCCCTTCAATGGGGAACAGGCATACATCACTCAGCATCACACACTTTCTTTCTCATCAGAATGGAAGGCTGGGTGAGTATTCAAATGTGACACAAAATGAAATGTGGGTGTGTTGAGGGAAGGCTTCAGTGAAGGAGAAGCAAACAAGTCCAAGCAGAAATTGAGCAGGAAAAATATACAGTTTCTTGTGCATTGTGGATTTTTGAGGGGATATCTACGGAGACTTTTCACAGGCCCCACAGGAGGCCCTGGTGCACCTACTAACAACAGTGGGCAGCAGATTGGCCATCTTGCACTAATTAGTACTGATCAAACAAAATAACACCAGAGACACCAGAGACAGAATACTGGACTGAGCTATTCTGCTGTCGTTTCACACTTTTGAATCAGGTTTTTGGTGTGTTGCAGTATGCAATGTGTTTATGTGGTGCATTTTCATCAGCAGGCAGGAATGTATGCATTCTTGCAAAATGCAACAAAGTATAACTAGGTGCAGACTTTTATATATGCATGCATGCAAGCTTATTCTTCTTTCAGTACCTACAAACACCCACACATATATAGGTGAGAAAGGATGCAGAATCTGCACACACTTAAAACTTGATAATTAGCAAGCCCAAAGCAATTGAGTATTTTGTTGTGCCTCGCCCTGTCAACATAGCAATATATGTTCATCAGTCTTGCTTTTTCAAACATTGGCCTTTGCAGTGCCACATTTGGGGTTGAAAACTACGTATCATAAGAGAACAATGTGGTTAAAAGCTTCTGCCTCAATCTGCCTGTCTTTGCTTGATAGAAGCAAGCATCGTATACAGTTTGGACACCAGGTCTAGCTAGGAAACCAAAGCTGTTTTCACACTGATCACAATATTGAGGGGAAAACCATTACATTTCCTGTCTGTTCCATACTAAAAAGAGAAGAAGAAGGGGGGAGAAAGCAAGCACATTCAGCCAAATTCACTTAACGGTTTCATTCAGGAAGGTCGGGGATTGAACAGGCAGGGCCAGTACAGCCATCTTCACATACCTGCCATGGATAGGGTTTCAGAATAATTGGAGAGGACTTATGCTTATAGCATATCCGCTCGTGAATTGCCATTGGCTTCATATCCTACTCTGCTACATTATCATGCCATTTCCCTGGCTGCTCTGGCACCAGGTTGCCTCTGTTGCCAAATGCGACAGCTGCAACAGACAGTTTTCAAGTCCAGCTTACTCTAGGCCCCTTTGCATGTGAATCATGTGGATCACACATGGAAAGGAGCTGCAGGGCGGCACCCAAGGCCTCACCCCAAAAGTCACTATGAACCCCAGAATGGATAGGAATTTGTCATATGCAAGCTTTTCCCCTGCAGCTCTGGAGCTGAACTGAGGAACAGCAATGACTGGACCACAGAGGCAGCCCTTTCCTATGCATACCTTAGTTTTAAGGTTTTAACATCCCAAGTCACTAGGTGATTCACAGCTAGCTGTTTCTTGCTCCTACAGTTACTACTGCAGCTCTTAGAGCAGAGCAACAGCAAGATGTTGTAGTTTAGTCCTGCTGCAGACTTGATTCAATCTGCTTCTCAATTGTCCTTAAGTCTGACTGTAATAGAGGCATTAACTGTTCAATCCAGGCCTCTGCATCACACGTGCAAAATTTCAAGATGATGATGATGGCGATCATAGGAGTCAACTCCTAGGGGCTGAGGTCCCATTGGCCACCCCAATAAAATACAGTCATACCTTGTGTTGCGTTCCGCTCCTGTTACGGACTTTCAGCTTACGAATGCACCAAACCCGGAAGTGTTTACTTCTGGGTTCACTGCCCGCGCATGCACAGATGTGATCTGCACGCTTCACACACATGCAGAAGCACTCAATCGTGATGCGCACATGTGCAAAAGAGGCACTCTAGTTGCAGACTTTTTGAGGTGCAAACGGCATCCCAAAACGGATTAAGTCTGAAACTAGAGGTACCACTGTATTTGAAGGGTCTGGCCCCCTCCAAAGTTGACTGGTGTTGCCATTCAAATGGTGTGTACACACCACATCTTGTGATCAGTTATGCTTACCTGCCCCCACAACATTTATTCAAGTTGGTACCCCAATGGTGATTTTAAAGAATGGGCAACAATTTACATGTAACTTGCAACTTACACACATTTAGCTTTAGGCACTTGGCTAAATAAATAAATAGAAGTTGAAAAGGGGGCAGGAAATAAGACTTTGGAAATCCCATCCACCACTGAATCCACTGTATTTTGACTATACATGATTTTGGCTTTACATCCTATCCCTGGCACATAATTTGTAAGTTGAGAGTTGCTTGTGTAATTAACGAGATTCATTCCTGTTGGAACTGGAGCCTCATTGGCACTAATCAAGTTATTCATCTGGGATGATTCCTTCCAGACCTGAACTATTCCATAAGAAGTGGCCATAAAAATGTACCCGTATTTGACAAGAAACCGAATTTTTCATGCCACGTTTTGTCTCTGTCCAGAACCACCTCTAAACCTCCTTAGGCCAGCTGCCACACTATGCCAACCAGATGATGAAATTGCGTGGGGATCTGTACATAACCCATCCTGTAAATAGGCAATATTTAATAATGAGAACTATTTTCAAGTGAGGAATAGCATCATGACTAAGAGCTGAAGATAAAAAGATACACAAGATAAATCTATAACAAAATGAGGCTATATTAAGCAGGTAACCTTGCCAAGTTTGCATTTCTCTCTTCTGGAGCACACCAAAAGAGATTTTTGCAAGCACAAGGAAATACAGCTCTGCTGGGGAACATCAATTAATTTGCGTTCTGAATAGAGAATAGCCAATTCTCTCTGAACATGTAAGGTGCTGAGAGCATTTGATTTTATTCAGACTTTAGAAAAACAGCCCTCTCTTGCAGCAACACGCCAATTTTTATGGAGTAACCATTCTACATGTTTTCAATATGTGTTGGCATGATGTCTGCTCAGAAACATTCCATTGCAGGGAGTTGGGCTAGATTCTAAGATTCTAAGTAAACTCCACTGAGCTCAATATCACTTACTCCTGGGTAGATGTGTTTAGAAATATAGTTGTTCTTAGTGGGCATTCATTCTGATTTTTTTGAAGTGAGGTTATATGACATTAGATTGTACCATTCTCTCACATCCCCCCCCCCATCATTTTTCTTCCCACAAAAAACGAACACTATTTAAAAACTGAGCTTATCATTGATTGAACTGTGCAAAAATGCCATATCCACTTTAATGTTTAGAAATTACATTTTTTGGTATAAAATTTGATGGTTGGTATTATATTAAATATTGGTTTTATTTAATATTAAAGTATAACATTGCTTTATTGTAACCTGCCCTGGGATCTTATGATGAAGTACGGGTAAGAAATTCTATGTAAATAAATTTGCAGCTCACATTTGCTGGTATACAACTGAGTCGCACTCACAAAAACTGACAGTCTGAAAGTTGTGTATGATTAAAAACAACAACTCCTGAAAGATTTCTTACTGATTAAACCACAACTTTATTTCTTTCGTTATTTACTTCACTTCTTCCTCCAATATGACACTTTGGAGAAATTCATGTGCTGCTTCATGAAATGCCGTTAAGAATAAATAAAGTCCTCTGCTAGTGTATACATGAGTAACAAGATCATTATTATTTCTCAGTTTGAATTATGGCTACAGCCTTCAATTTTTATTCCAAGACTTACTTTTGGTTAGCGCTCCCATCAAATTCTGACGAATGCAAAACTTGAGGAGACAAATATACAGGTTCTTGCTCAAGGAAACTGTCGGAGGTTTTTGTTTGTTTGTTTGTTTGTTTGTTTGTTTGCTTGCTTGTCTAAAGTTTGGGAACATCCATTGTCAGAAGGTAAAAAATATTATTTTTTGTGGGTCTCCTGTGTAAAGATGAGTTACATACCCTCCAACATTTCTCTGACGAAAATAGGGACAAGTCAGTCTATTTCTTGTCTGCGTCAATTTCACATGTGTATATTCATAATTTAGGGTTGCCATATTTCAAACAGTGCAAATATGGACACAAAAGTTGTTGAGCAAATGTACACTTCCGACATGGGTTGCCATACATTCAGATTTTCCTGAATATTACAACATTTGCCAGCAGGACACAGTTTCTGACAGCCGATTTCCAGCTATGTCTGGGAAATTCCGGCTGTATGGCAACCCTACATAATTCCACATTATACAGCATGTTGTTGTTTTAATCTGCATTTAAATATGTCTTTCCGAATGCATTTCATTTCAAAGCAGGCATTTCTGACTCTATTTGTTACTTCAAATATCCATTTTGAAATGCATTTCTCCCAAAATAAACACTCTTAAACGCATTTTGGTGTTAGTCACAGCTTCAGAGGCTGTCACACTGGGTCTGGATGACCTCTGCTCAGCCTCATTGCAGGATCCTGGCTTTTCACTCACTGATGGAGCCCGGCACAGCGCTTGCAGTAAGGAGTTCTGTGGTTCAAGCATGACAATACACATATTTGCTGGGAATAACACAAAGGTTTTCATGTTACCCAATGCGATGCTCAACAAACATGTATGTTAATATTAGAAGCTTGGTTTTAAAATTATATTTTTCATCACATTTTGTAACTGATGCCAGGAACCTGGTTACTCCGTGATACATATATCAGTATACCTGAAGGAGCATCTCCACCCCCATCATTCAGCCTGGATACTGAGGTCCAGCTCCAAGGGCCTTCTAGTTGTTTCCTCACTGCAAGAAGTGAAGCTACAGGGAACTAGGCAGAGGGCATTCTCAGTAGCAGCGCCCACCCTGTGGAACACCCTCCCATCAGATGTCAAGGAAATAAACAATTATCTGACTTTTAGAAGACATACGAAGGCAGTCCTGTTTAGGGAAGTTTTTTTTTTTTATGTTTGATGCTTTATTGTGTTTTTTATATCCTGTTGGAAGCCACCCAGAGTGACTGGGGAGGCCTGGCCAGATGGGAGGGGAAGAAGAAGAAGAAGAAGAAGAAGAAGAAGAAGAAGAAGAAGAAGAAGAAGAAGAAGAAGAAACAACAAACATTCATTTCTTCACCTAGGTACAGATAAGCCTCCCTATCTATAATGGGTGGGGAAGCCTTGGGCATTTATTATTTTATTTTATTAAATTTATAAACCACCCTTCACCCAAAGATCACAGGACAGTTTACAGTATGGTTTTCCTTCAGCTCTGCATCCAACGTGAGACACTTCCCAGATTCACTTTGGGCTTTCTCAGCAGAAGAGGATGCCAGGGAGCCAACAGACAGAGCAGGTTATTCACAGGTGTGTGTGTGTGAGAGAGAGAGGGGGGGTGATTGGCTATTTTTCAGTTAGTTTTTTTATTAAGGAAAGCAAAACGAACAGCACATGGAGACTTCTAAAGGGCAAACCTTTCTTACTGAAGCAGTTGTTCAAACCGGCTAGCAGCCTCTCCTTCACTCCCTGCTCTGCAACATGCAATAAATGCATTGTTCTAGAAGTATGCGGGCCCGGCAAGCTGTCAGCAGAGATGTCAGAGCGGCTCTGAGGGAGAACTGCAAGGTCTACCTCTCCTCCGTCATCGCTTGTTGGCCTGCATCAAAACTGGAAACCTCCCTGTCCTGTCTGCTCACTATCCCTCAAGCGCCCTATTTCTAGCACTTTCCAGCTCATCCCCCTCCTCTGAGGTGTGGTCAGTGTCCCACCACCAGTTCCCAGGCTCGAAATCCTCTTCCTCTGCACCTTCCCCTGGGGGGCTCCTCTGTTGGGCATCCAGGGACTGGCTGGATGAGTGTGTGTCTTCAGCCAGCCAGTCCCCAACATCATGGTTCCAATTCACCACCTTCAGAGTTTCCAATAAGTCTAAATCTGATTGGATAATAAGTCCCTTGGGTGGGTTTGTTTGGCAGATGGAATTAATTTTACAAACAAAGGCCCTCGCTTTTATAGCGCACTTCAAAACTTTGTGTGACGTGTCATCACTCATTGGCCTCCAGCTGGCCTTGTTTAGAGTAATAAAAAAATACGGTTGGAGGGAAAACCATGCCGACAAATATGTAAGAAAAATGAGCCTTTGCCTGCCTTAAAAGTGCAGATTTTTCATTTTAATGTTACATCTACAGGAAGCCTGCATTGGTGTTGAGGGATACCAAATGCATGCCATGGAATGAAATTTGGTGCTATAAAATTATAACAAAGTTTTGCTCCTATACAGCATCAGTCTTAGGAGGAATGATGCTTTTGTTATATTAGGAAGGGGTCGGGTTACACGCTTTCCCCCCATTGCACATGATTAGAATGCAAAGCTGTGCTCGCTCGGCAGCTCAGCACTGAATCCATTAATTAATTCTTATTTAATTATCATGCAAGTTGACAGAAGTCAATTTGCCTGTCTGTCGTATTTGATGTCTTTGAGAAAGCAAAGTTTAAAATTACTGCAGCTAGAGATATCACTTTCGTTAGGATGAAAGAGTACTTTAGGGCAGAGTCGTATTTGCCACTGGGAAGCTGGCCCTCTCAGAAATATATATATATATGAAAATTAAAGAAATTAAAGAAAGCAGACTGTACCTTTCTCATGATACCATGCACAAATCACATTTGTTAGTGTAACACTGTAGCACCTCAAGCATTCATCATAATGATCTATGGAAAGGTAGGTGCATTATGGCACTACACTGTTGGCAAGTCACAGCGAGTTGTCTTCTTAAGAACAGTGAGACTTCAGACCCTATAAAAGAGCATCCATAATTCATTCAGATCTCTCGCTGTTCACCTTCCCGTGGTAACCCGGAGGGTCCAAAATAGATGAATAATGAATGATGAGATCAAAAAGATTGAGCCAATGGCGAGAGGCTGGGTTCTTCCTTCATCTCCAAACACTTTTTTTTTTTTTTTGTTAAGTATGCCATAGAACTCTGTGGAATTTTGTGGTTCAAGCACTACTGATCATTTTGCTGCCTGCAAAATACGCTGTGATTCCAGATCAGAAGGATGGACTGATATTCCTATTCTGTTCTCTGAGTCCTCTCACCAACATAGTCACAGCAAAAAGTTGTAAGTAGTCAACCGTCATACCCTCCAACATTTATCCAATACTTAGAAAATTGAAGTGATTTAAAACTGTTTTAGTATTTTAACCTTCGTTAAAGTTTTTTTTAAAAAAAACAACAACAACAACAGGGTTGTATCCTCCCCCCCCCCCCCTGATTTCACTCTTTTATGTTTTGTAAACTGCTTTGAGGTTTTTTGGGTGCTCTGGTCTAAACCACTGAGCCTCTTGGGCTTGCCAATCAGAAGGTTGGCGGTTTGAATCCCCATGACGGGGTGAGCTCCCGTTGCTCGGTCCCAGCTCCTGCCAACCTAGCAGTTCGAAAGCACATCAAAGTGCAAGTAGATAAATAGGTACCGCTCCAGCGGGAAGGTAAACAGCGTTTCCATGTGCTGCTCTGGTTCCTTCGTGCCAGACAAACGCCGGCTCCCTCGGCCTGTAAAGTGAGATGAGCGCCACAACCCCAGAGTCATCTGCGACTAGACTTAACAGTCAGGGGTCCTTTACCTTGACCTTGACCTTTACAATACGGCAGGTTATATTTTTTATGAAGTAAATAACAAATAAATATTAAAAAAAACCTGACCTTAACACCACACCAAGCCACTTGGAACAACAATTCCAATTCCTTTGCCTTTTGAGTCTTCCTTTATTCCTCCCACCTCATCTTGCTATCCAGACATGCCACACATAACTGCTATTTTGATAGAAAACCATGGGTGAAATATCCAGATGTGGGTGGGGGGGGTGACCTAATAAAGCAATTTTGCCAATCTTTGGCATAATACATTGTAGCATTATTCGAATCCCATTGTTTTCCTTTCACTGCAGTTAAGAGCAAAGTTAAACTACTGTCGAACATGTGTAAGACACCTTTTCTAGGTTATGCCTCAGTAGCCAATTTTGCTAGGCATGTACTAACAGCAAGACGAATAAAAAGCAAATGGATTTTACATGTGGACAATGCAATGCATTTCAGAAGTACAGGGAAAGGGAAGCAGACCGAATCTGAACTGGAGTCAGAGTACAAGAACTCGCTATTAAGATTTGTGAATAATGCATGCATACCTTATCTGTTGCTTTTATCTTTCTGTATAGAAATGTAAGAAGCAGACCTTTTCAGCACGCAATTGCAAGCTTTTGGTGGTTAACACAGTTTCAGATGAAAACTATTAACATTTAGGAATGACAGCACTTTAAAGATCTCACAGGGCACATTTGGTTTTAGTGCCACTTTAATTATTTGCATTTAACAGTATTTTAATTTTCCCAAGGCAGATCCCTACTTTCATTGGAGAAATGTTCAAGGCTGCTTCCACACTGTTGCTATTTTGGGATGGGATTCAATCGCATACTATCAAACTCAGGTTGCGCAATTAAAGTTGGTCTGGTACTCTTGTAGGACAAAAATGCTCGCCTCCCAACTGAACTTTTTGCAATAAAAGAAACAATGGAGAAATGCATTGGAAAGCATGAGAGAACACTTGCAGGATGCAATGTCATGTAACCTCTCCCATAAACAAATGAGAAAGAATGCTCATTGAACAAGCAGCTACCATCTAACCTCCCTGCAATCTTTGTGCAGGCAAATTAGGACGAATGATCAATAAACAGGCCATCTAGAAGTGATCGTTGTTACTGTGTGGACCAGTAAATATCGCTTCACGTTACATGTATGTTTACCTGCATAACTGAAACTCCAGTAACTTTGCATTAAGTGACGAGCAATAGATGCACTACTGGCTGTTAACAAAATCATTGCCAAGCTATCATGGAATGAAACAGAACGATGGAATATAGGCTTTTATCTATTTACTGAACACTGTTTCTGCAAAAGGCATTTGCTTTGCATGAATAAAACTGTCAAAATGTGTGCCATATCGGCAGCTGTTAGACAAATGTCGCTATTACCTCCTGTGCAGGCACTTTTTCAGGGCCTTGTTCACCCCCTCCTAGAGTTTATGCCATACTGAGATTATAAATGGCTTTGCTATTTCAATATGCAGGGAATAAATCATGTTTTACATGTGTACAGCCAGGGCTGGCCTAAGACCCTTTGGCGCCTGAGGCAAGATATGTCACCAGTGCTTCTCCTTACAGATCCAGACTCATACCCCGGTGGGGTGGCAAGGTGGGGAGGCAGGAGCATGCCATGCAAAGCAGGTCACCTCATTGGCATGCTGGCCATGTTGGGCGGCAAGCTAGGTTAGGGGCTGCAGGGCAGACCACATGGCATATCTTTCTAACCCCTCAGAATTTGCCACCTGAAGCCATTTTCTCACTATGCTTCATGTTAGGGCCGGCCCTGTCTATTGCTCTCCTCTGCAGAAGATGGTACTCCTCAAACTTTTTAAACTGGGAGAGTCCTCAATTTTCTCTGCATTCTGCCCCCTGCTATGCAACACAGATGGAACAAACAAAAATAACTGCAGGTGGATTCAGTAGCAGTCTACCGAATCCAGTTTTATTGCCTTCTCACCAGGGGTGCTAACTATAGGGGGCGGAAGGGGCTTTGGTCCCCTCAATATCAGTGGGAAGGGGCCACCATTTTCCGCCGCCACTTGCTGAGTGGGGGGAGGGACACGTAGAGGGTGAATATCGCCCTCCGCAGGCCACACCGAGTGAGCGCTCATGCGCCAGGCGGAGGTGGGATGTGTCACGTGATGCTAGGCCCTCACTTGTGGAGGGCAAGTTGGTGACCCTACTCCTCCCTTTAGCAAGGTATGCATTGTGCTACGTGTACTGCAATGGACCAGCTACTGATATGAATGTAAGGCTCTTCCACACCTCACAAAGGTTTTACCTCATTCTCCAGCAGATTAGATTTTGGTGCTTTCTCCCACCTCTCTCTCTCTGCCTCCTAAGTTCAGTATGTGATAGTGTCTTCCATATCCATATCATTTATGGAGGCAAGATCTGTGAAGGCATGGAGCAGGGACTTTTCAGTGGTGGTGTCAGCCTCGTGGTTGTCTTGGGGAAAACAACAGGCACTAATCTTTCTCGTGCTTTCAAGTAGAGGATTTTTCAAAATTATTGTTCAAGGAAACCTTTCAGCTGCCCCATCTTCTAATGTAGTTTTCCCACTGCAGTATCTATCATGGTATGGAACTGCGGCTTTCTGACTGAACGCTGAATTTCATTTACGCTTATGGGCATGATGCAACACAAAAACAAACAGTTTGGCTTCTCCTCCATCTTTTCTGTGCATGCTTCTCTTTCCCCACAACTCCATAACAGCAGCAAGAAAGAACTGTATGCTGGTATCTGACCCCAAATTTTGTTACTTTACTCCTACATTTTTCTGGGTTAAGGGGGCTGAAAATGAGTATTTTCCCTGGAATTATGTGTTATGTGGCAATGAGAACTAAGCATGCACTATAGTCCATTAGTTTTCTGGGAGTGGTCTTTACATTGTGTGAAAGCTCAAATACCATGTGGGCATTAACATTTAGGAAAATGACATTAACTGCTCTGTGAATGCAGTCTGAGATTAAGGGGAAAGACATGCAGGTGGGGGGCAGCTGAGGGCAAACCGAAGTTGGTGGGGCAGTACCCCACTTGCCAAATGGATCACTTTCCATTTTCAGAAGTTTGGTGCTGGCCCTAAACTGGATCATTCCAGTGATCAACATCTATTGTCAACCATACTGCAAAATCATTGCCTATTTTTGCCTGCTTCTTCCTTCATCTTCCATTTACACCTCCGGCCACTCGAGCTGGGCTTCCCGTCATTTATGCTGGAGACTATCTGACTACAGACACAAATAATGTGTGCGTATTCATCTGGCTTTGTGCTAACGTATTGACTGACTGTTTGTAACAGACACAAAAAAAGGGAGCCGACGTGCAGGAGTGGCAGGGATGGGTATTTATTTTCAGCAGAGTGGATTATGTGCCGCTAATTAGTAATTATTTCTTTTTTCCACATAAAAAGAGCCAATCTATCAGATTTGCATCACATACTTTAGTATGCATCTATTTTCCCCATTACCCAGGACAATATGAAGACAAAACAAAGGCAATTCATAATGGAACAATCTTGGAGTAGAAGAACACACTAAATGCAGGTGTGTGTAAGAAACTCCCAGGGGGGACCTTTTTCTAAGGAGGCACAGCTTCTTGCAGGAGGTAATTTGGAACGGATAAACTGTGAGGAACGGGTGCAAGGGGGGAGTAAAGTGGTGGTTAACCCTTTCCCTACGTGCCTGAAATATACATAACAGTGTCATTCTCCCTCCACAACCCCTGCCTCCCCATTTAGGAACATAGGAAATGTCCTTATATTGAAGTTATATAGAAATGACCGCTTCCTGCTTAAAAACGGGGGGTGCCCTTTGTGTGGATGCGCGCAGCCCCTGGATCTGGAGCGGCTCCATCAGCATAGACTTGGCTTTGCCTTCCCTCAGGTGGGATACCTGGAGGTCTCCGCCTACCCCAGTCAGCTGTCCAATCCCACCTGGGGGAAATGTTGCCAAGGAGACCAGGCCAGGTAGGGGAGGGATTACCTGCCCACACAATAGAGGGAGGATCTTACCTGGGAATCCTCACTTGGCTCCAGAGCTTCTCCCACTCTACCCACCCTCAGTTAATGTCTTATTTTGCAGGTTAACTTTTCTTCACAGGTATGCGGGCGCTGCTACGTTAAGGTCGCTGTTAAAGGGCCATAAAGGAATTTCCCTGCATTGGCAGGTTTCGCCTTTCCCGTAGCAAAACGTCACAACTTTGGCGGTATCAGGCCTTGGGCGGAATCCTTTAGTCCATCTTCCTCTTTGCGGCGGCGATACCAGGGTTCCCCGTTAAAGGGGTTTCTGAAGGGAGGCTTTGACCGTACGCCGAAAGGTTGTCATTGTTCTCCCCTGCGGTGGCGGCGTAACGGGGGCGGCTATCTCTGCTGTTCTCCAGAGCTGGCCCATCCCCCCCCCCACTGGATAACCCTGATGCTCCCTAGGTCCCCGGCTGGGGACTGGGGAGGGAGAACGCCCAATGCCTGAGCCAAGGTCTACCCACATTTGAAATTTAATAAAGTTGTGGCCAATTTAATCCCATAGCACGTTGTCTTGAGTCGTTATTCTACATGACGGGGGGGACCGCTCGGGATCTGGGGACTCCGCCTGTCCACGCAATGACCTCTCCCAGTTTCACACTATGGGGCTCAAGGTGAGTTTTTGCACCCACAAAGAAGGGTTTAGAACCCTGTAAGAAGAAAAGTGGCTGGGAGAGAAAAGATGCTACAGAAAAGCAAAGGGTGATGGAAAGGGTCCAAATACTGCTGCCTCAGTTCTGCATGGCCAAACAGCCCCCTATTCTTAAGAGAGGAGGTTGTGGAGGTTGTAGCTTGCTTTCTTAGAAAAAAAGCATTTGCAAAATAATGTCTGGATGGTGAATAATGAGTTTGCATTGTTTATGGAGCTTGCCCTTTTCCGATATCCATGGCTAGCTTTAACGAAAACCATCCACTGTTACTAGAATGATTTTATGCTCTCCAGGGAGATAAAGCACGTGCTGTAAAGTGTTGCAGAATCATTTGCTTGGGGTCAGCAATCTTTGTGATACAGGTAAGTAAAAGGTTATTTTCCATGGGGAAAGTAGCAGGGTCATATACAAAATATTGGCATTAAAGAGAGGGAGGGAGCAAGTGGACCTTATGAATTTTAATGGCATGCAATGCTTTCTGCTGACTGTTTTTCTCCCTTGCGGTTTAAATAGAGTGGCTCAGAGTGATGACCCATGCCTGTAAACTTGTAAGAGATGACAACTTTCCCTTCTGCCTCCCTCCCCCATTCTCTGCATCACCTGGAGCTTTGCTCACCTTGCAGCTGTGAATTTCAAACAGTTAATGTCAATTTGCCTGGCTTAGAAGTTGAACACACAGTCTAACAAGAGTGCCAATTACTAGGTGAACCAAAACCTCATCAGCGAGTCCTTTTGCTCTCCCCCACTTTTCTTTCTTCTTTTAAACTAGGCCCAGACCTATTGATATTCCACATCTGTATAGTGGGGAGCACACTTCTGCTTCCAAAGGCATTCATCAGAAGGAGAATATTCACAGCAGAGCACTCCACTTACATTGTACATACATAGTGCGGACGACTATTTATTCTGTTAAGTAGTGAAACAAAATATAAATCTGTGACTTAAGGGTCATTGGAGTATGTTCAGTCTAATTGCTATGGCCTTGTTCATCTGGAAGCTTATTCATCGTATCTATTATGTTCCCTCAGCCTGAAAGCGGAGATGAGCACCACACCCCATAGACAAGCTGACCAGGGGTCCTTTACCTGTTTTTACCTACCTCGCAGGGGCTGTACTCCCTGAGAGTCAACATACCTGCCATGGTAGCATGTCATGTATTGCAGTTAGGAACCCTGCTGGAGATGTTCATGAGGGTATATCAAAAAAGCTTGAAGCATTTCTGTTAAGGATTATAGCAGCAGAAATCGACCCCCAAATTGTTTATGTGTGTGGTACGGAAGCTGTACTACCCAGGACAGGAGGGGGTTGTGCAGAGTTGTTAAGGCAGTAGAGAGCATTGTTGGCTGCCCACTCTCCACCTTAGAGCAGATTTATGCCACAAGGTGCCATAGGAAGGCACTGGACATAGTAAAAGATCCATCGCATCCTGGTCACTGTCTCTTTGAGCTCCTGCCATCGGGACGGAGATACAGGATGATGAAGACAAGAACGAGCCGTCTTAAGAACAGCTTCTTCTCCAGAGCGATCTCGGCCCTGAATGGGAAGCCTGGACTTTGAAAGTCATCTAATCTTCCTTGCTGTACTATACTGTATTGTTTAATTAGTGTTTTTATGGAGCAGCCAAGTAATTTCGTTGTCCCCGAGAGGGGGCAATGACAATAAAGATATTATTATTATTATTATTATTATTATTATTATTATTATTATTATTTATTGAAAACGTTGCAACTTAATAAAATATCATTGTGGAAGAAGAGATGTTCATGGGGGAAGGATGAGGAACTGGGATAATGCCCACTGTTGGTGTCTTGATCTCCACAGGCCTGAACAGAGCCTGTGTAAGACCTCTTTGAATGACCAGAAACTCTGCATAAGGTAGGATCCTTTATTACAGAGGCAGAGTCTATGTACATAGAGTTGTAAGTCCCAGCCTCCAAAGCTTCAGACAGATGTGCAGAGATCAGGAGCAAGGATAGTGGATGTAACCCCAACCTCAGCCATTCACTAAATATTTGCACACATTGCTATAGAGATGGTGGTGAAGTTAAGTAATTTTAGACTCTGGTCTTAGCCTCACCTAACTCAGCTGCAGGCAATGTGATAGGCAGCAATGCTCACCTGATCTCCAGTCATTCACATCACAGCTGCTTATGTGAGGTACAGGGTGAGCACAAAGGTGGCAGAAAGGTCTACATGGTGCAAATAGACCGGTGGGTACCCTGAATTGGCACAACTGGTGTGGTTTCCATTGCCCCTCTCACTTTACATCCCAGTAAGCAGCAGCAACATGACCAATCAGAAAAGTGCATTAGTCCACCCCACCACACACTATTAGTATTACTTCGAACTTGGGTAAACCAGCCTTACTGCATTTCAAGGCCTAGACCAGTGTTTCCCAAACTTGTGTTGCCAGCTGTTTTTGGACTACAACTCCTATCATCCCTAGTTAGCAGGACCAGTGATCAGGGATGATGGGAGTTGTAGTTTCAAAAACAGCTGGAGACACAAGTTTGGGAAACACTGGCCTAGACTTTGCCTCAAAGTCCTGCCCTGATGGTACCTCTCTATACAGGCAATGTGTAGATGGGGGAAGAGGAAATACAGTGGAACCTCAGTTCTCGAACATATGTGTTGACAAACGTTTTGGAACCCAAACTCCAAAAACCCAGAAGTAACTGCTTTGGTTTTCGAATGATTTTTGGAAGCTGAACGTGCTTATGTTTTGAGTTTCCCTGAGGAGAAACTGAGGAGCCCCAGGCACAAGCTGCTGAAGTAAAAGTACCAAAGAAGATGTGAGAGACAAACAATGATGGCTCATGCAATAAGGTATTGAATGGAAAGCAAGAATTCTGGAGTACATTTGAAACGGGCAGATACCATAATGCACACAGCAAAGGCAGGCAAATGGCTCTCGCTTTCTACCAAAACACATCTGTAAACACAGCTTGCAGCTGTAGCACACATTATAGTCGGTGGTGCTGAGAATGGGCTCCTTATGAAAAATCATTTCCTGTTTGTCAGTTAACATATCACAACAGTTCCAGAAGCATGTGCAGCAGCAGCACCCCACATGAGTCCAGCACGTGTCTCACCAGTTGGTAGCTTCTGCTTTTTTCCTACAGCTTTACATGTGGAAGAGCAGAACACAGGTGTATGCTCTTAAAATGGGGCTTTTATGTTGTTGTTTTCCCTTGGCACATGTGCACCCAGGGAGGCTGTTTTCAGTCCTCATTTGGCAGCAAGCAGGAATGAGGGTTCTTTTCAGGAGTGGCCAGCACAGAGCTAACCTCCCAGCATGGGCATCACTGCAGTTTATCAGAAAGAGGAGAGGGAAAGGGAGATCAGTGTGGGGCAAACACACTAGATTGGCTCGATTAGGAGCCTGCAATCCACCAATCACCCCCACCCAATAAATTGTAGCAACACTCATGTTGGGAGGTCAGGCAAATTACAACGTCACTCCCTACTGACTAGCTACTTACAGTGCTTTTGCCCCCCCCCCCCATGTCACTAGTATGATTGGAGCTCTTTCTGCTTTCTTCAACATGCCATTGATACTTCTCTGAGAGAGAAGAATCTCTGCATTTTGCACTGAAATTCCCTATCAGACAAATTCCATTTGCAACTCTGGTCACACAGTATTTTGCACAAGAGAAATGTTATGCCATGGGTTGATCAGAAGCTGGCGCTGTTCCAAACCTTGCACTCTTGAAAATCAAAGTGATGACACTTGCAATCACTCGGATCAGCCATTTAATTCAATAACATTATTTATCTGTTGACTTCATAAACTGCTGTTTGGTACCCAGCAATCTTGGAAGACAGCCTACACAATACAACAGCCCCTTGACTGTGAACTGAAGTGAGATGTAGAAACAAAAACAAATGCTTTAAAAGAAGCCGGTCACTGTTTCTGTTTTATGACAGCTGTTAAGCCATACGAATGCAGGCTGCCACTTTTCATTAGAATTTAGTGTGAATTTTCTTTCTGTATCCACAGACTCTCACATTCATAGATTGATTTTACATTTCTTCCAGGAGCATCAATTAGGCTTAAACTAGAAGCAGTTACCTGCTGTTGGATTGAAACAGCTGGTGTTGTCAAGAGAGGACCATTAATTGGTTTTTAGTTTAAAACTAAAAGGTGGGGAAGACTCACAACTTTGTAAATATTTATATTATTCTAATACAGATTTCTTTCTGTATGTATGTGAGAGAGAGAGAGAGAGAGAGAGAGAGAGAGCACTATGAAAGTTTCTTTCTCTATATAGAGTTCAAGGGAATTAAGAGTGGCTTCAAAAGTTCCTGAAGAAAAAATGAAATCCAAAGTTCCTTTTCTGGCAGGTGAAGATTCTTGAAATGTTCAGAATGGAAATTGTGTAAATCCCCTCTCTTGAACAGAAATTCCTCTGGTAAGGAAGCAATGATTTTACTAAACTGAAGAAACAGTGAATAGTACACTTCGTTTATTAAAAGGGACCTTGGTGGGGAAGATTCATAAGGTCATGTCACACATCTATCCTGCTTCTACTTTCCCCAAGATATTAGGTTGTTTGTTTGTTTAGGGCAGAAATCTGAAAGGCACGATTTCTGTAGTAGGTATTTTAATTTCTACTGGTGGTACAATTAAACCAAAGCTAATTTCTGTCTTTATTTTCCATCCAGGGGAGGGAATTGTCAGCACCTGAAGGCACAAACGCTTGCATAACCTGGCCAAGAATGGAATTCATCCAACTGAAATCTAAGAACAGCATTCATGGCTGGATATGAATTCTAATCTGACACTAATTTACAGCTGCAGTTTATGCTTGCAGAATTTCCATTGATATTTTGGGATGGAAAATGAAGCAAGTTGTATTTAGGAGCCTGGGCACATATTGGTTGAAAGACATTTGTTGGTATAAACTACATATAATTTACATGGGCTAGCATAATAAGATTGGGCCTGCTGAGCAAAACGTTGCAGCCCAAGGATGGCAGTGTTCATGCTCCCTAACCCCCCTCACCCATAATGATATTTTATTATACATCATCTCTTCATTTAACACATCCATGGGTTCTCAACAAATCTCTTTTGACCAATAGGTGCCCATGCTCTTAAAAAGAATGTGCTTCATGGAATATTATTCTATAACATTTGAAATGGGCTACAGAAGCATCTCATCCAGCTTTCTTACTCAGTTGGGGGAAACTGAAGTGCATGATGCAATCACTGCATCCCTCATAGATGGCCATCTGCTGAAATAACCACCTCCTGAGGAAAGCTACTGTAAAAGTGCTCTTGCCACTATGAAGTTTTTCCTAACATTTAGCTAAAACTCAACGCATTGCAGTTTCCACCCAATGGCTTTAGGTCCATCTGGATCAAAAGAGACCAAGTCTGCTCCCTTTTCTGCATGGCAGCCTTTCAGATATTTGAAGACAGCTAGCATGTCTTCCATTAACCTTCTCTTCTCCAGTATTCTCTGACTATGCCCAACAAATGTGACAACATCTCACAAATGAAAACAGGGTTACACCACTCTTCAGCTCCCTTCCTCTCCACATGCTTGATGATGGACCCTCTCTGCCATCTCCTATATTCATTTCCCCCCACAATAGCCTTCCATCAACTGATTTAAAAACCAAGACAGCATTTGTGCTTTCAGTACTGATAAACTAGGACAGGCATCCCCAAACTCGTCCCTCCAGCTGTTTTGGGACTACAACTCCCATCATCCCTAGCTAACAGGACCAGTGGTCAGGGATGATGGGAATTGTAGACCCAAAACAGCTGGAGGGACGAGTTTGGGGATGCCTGGACTAGAAAAACACAATTACCCTACAATAGGTAAACAATTCAAAACATACCCAGCAGTTGCAGCAAATGAAATGACATGGTGTGCACTACTACATTGTGTCAGTGTCCATCTACACACATTTAGATGTATAGGCACTAGAAACAAAAAAGCCCACCCTCCTGCCACTCAGAGATTTAACTTCTAGAGACCTTGGGATAGGAGCTGGAACTTTAACAACGATGGGTCCATCAACTCATGCTAACAAAATGTTAACCAAGCACCCCTAAATGGCGACAATAGGATGAAACAGTGGCAGACAGTGATTTTGCAGAAACTGAAAAATGCCCCCAAATAAAGAATGTCTTTGCTCAACAGAACTTGATGCATCTGTTACATTGTCCAAAACATTCCAAGATGTTTCCAACCAGGCTTTATCTTTTCAATGGACCTCTTAACCTCCCACAGATGTTGACTCTGGGAGAAAGAAGCAAGAAAAATAGGAGGACTGCCAATGATGCTGCCTTATACAGAGCATCTATCGGTCCAGGTTCAGAAGCCTTTTCCAGCCTAGAAACTTAGATTTAGCCTCAGCTTCTATGAATTGAATCTGGAACGTCTGCATGCAATGCATGTGCTTTTTCACTGAGCTTTGTTCCCCTCCCCTGTTCCCTCTATACTTGGTATCAATAGATTGCACTATAAACAATGTAGACGGAACCTGACGGTTTTCACATTTATTGTTCTGGCCAATATGCCAGAACAATAGAATACAAAAGCAGGGTGAGAATATTAATCACAGACCCAAGTTAATAGAAGTTTTCAAAGAATAGAGAGGAACCATAAATAAGTCATTAGCATAATTAAACACACAAGATTAAAACAGGATACATGGCAAGAATCCAAATGCTTTTTTAACCTTAAAATAGGCCATCTCCCTTGTAGCAAATCATGTGCTTCTGAATGAACTCCCCCACTTTCTGAATTATTGCAGCAATCAGCACAAAACATGCTACTTCATATACCTGATTCTAATCCATTTTGAAGAAATCCTATTTTAAGAGCTTTTGAACCAAAAATAACCCTTGTTTAAGGTAGAATCCAACTGCTCCCTTTCTGTCAGGCCATAGAAGAGGGCTTACTCAGACCTCCCTAGTCTTAGAGTCCCTTTCTACATTAGCTGGCAGGAGCTGGTGCAGGACATCTTATGTCAGAAGCTCTGGGTCACATGAGAAAAAACCCTTCTTGCAGATTTTCAGAAACTTCTCTGATCTGGTGTCCTCCAGTAGCAGCCGAATTGCAGCTCACACCATCCCCGATCATTGACTTTGTTGACTGGGGCTGATGGAAGCAGGTGTCCAACAAGACCTGTAGGACACTAGCATGAGGTGTCCTCTACTAGGTGGGCCTTTGGTGCAATCCAACAGGCCTCTTCTTACACTCTCTTGCTTGCATGCACAAGTAAGGGGTTGAATTCTTTGGAGCAGGGAAGTTGATAGACATTCAGTGCTAGTATAACAACAACCCAGCATCAGTCTCCCAAGTGTAACATGAGTTGCTGCAATCCCCCTAAGCAGCTTCTTGCCAGCTGGCTTGAAAACTGAAGATTGCTCCTCTCCCCATCCCCACTCTCAAAACTGCTTCTTTCAGCCCTTCTTTTCATACTGGTCTTAGCCAACGGCTGGTGGATACGACTGCCACTCTAGTTTCTAAGAATATCAACCATCAAGTAAGCCACTGAGCTAGCCTAGATAAGTTGTTGTTTCATTTTGCACATCAGGATAGCAGGTCAGACTCCAATTTCTCATATATTCCTTCCTTCCTTCTTAATCACCTACCATTCCTTTGATCAGCTTCTCAGGGTACTCTCCAAGGGCTCATTCACCTGTTCTGCTGCTCAACGCCCACCCCTTGACCCTCAGGAAAACTACTCTTTAGCGTTAAATAGGAGCAAACAGCAAATTGTGTTATAGCTGGATTGCCGTTTGCTCCTATTTAAAGCTAAAGAGTGGGTCTTTTCTTGGAAAAGGTGTAAGGGAAGATTGAAAACCCATGCCTAGAAAGCACATGCCAAGCATGGGACAAGCGGGGATCTGGACAAGCACTACATGTGATGTAACAATAATAAGAAAATGGTGAACCTGCTCAGAGCAACTTTGTGTCTGTATTTTTCTCTACTTCCTCACCTCTCATATATTACTGATTTTATTTTGCAATTGAAAAAGGTACCATTGTAGCACACAACAGGCTCTCAAAAACAATAAGCTTTGTGGGCCCTTTATTCTGTCTGATGTTTAGTGCCCTAAAAGTTTACAACCTCGTTCTGAGAAAACCCATTCTCGAAAGTTCACCTTTGAGGTCAACAGTTTCATTATAACTGAACAATGCAGGAGAGGAAATTCAAAAGTGCAGTGCTGGGAGGTATACAACCAGACCCACAAACCAGTTAGGTGAGCATAATTACCTGGAATTTTGTGACATGCAATATAGCCAAACCAGCTTAAAACAACAACTTAAATGAATGACAGCGTTGTGTGTGTAACCTGTGGTTTGTCCTACTATATTTATGTTTCTGATCCGTTATAATCTCATTTACAGAATATTATGTGCACATGTCAGTCCTATTCTACATCTTAGGAACTATGCAAGTCACTGAGCACCAAGCTTTCATAATCCTCACTTTTCCGCTAACGGAAATGTGCGAAGCCAGCTGGTTCAAACATCATGTTCTTAACTAACGTTGAGTAATACTAGGCTGAACATGCTTTCAGTTCCTGAAGCACAAGGATTGCCTGTGCTATGATTCTCTTCACTGACTGGCTTAGATGTAATTTATGAAGCAGGACTCCAGAGATGAACAAATTCCTCAAACTTGCTTGTTCAGGCCATTTCAAAAAGTCAAAAGTTGACATTGCTGGCATAGTTAGGGCTGGGTGAATCTGTTGATTTTGATTTTCTGTCCGTTTCTCATTTTTACAGTCTCAGTGTTCAGATCTCCATATTTCTGTCAGTTTACATTAAGATACTGTCATGATGGAAATTCACCAGCATTTTAATGTCAATTTTACCTAATACAGTGGTACCTCAAGTTACAAACACATCAGATTACAAACACTTCGGGTTACGGACTAACCCAGAAGTAGTACCTTGGGTTAAGAATTTTACCTCAGGATAAGAACAGAAATCACATGCTAGTGGGCTGGCAGCAGTGGGAGGCTCCATTAACTAAAGTGGTACCTCAGGTTAAGAACGGTTTCAGGTTAAGAATGGACCTCCGGAACGAATTAAGTTCGTAACCAGAGGTATACTGTATACATTTTTTTTTTTTGCAAAACAATTCCCCCTTGTGTTTCCACAATACAATATATTGTGTTTTTGTATGTTATTTTCACTAATATATACAATTTTATGCACACTTTCCCCATCTACACAAAATGGCTGGAGAACTTCGGTGAAAAATTCATCAAAGTACGAATTCTGAAAGATGGGGGTGTTTCTTCCCAATTCATAGACATGTCAACCCTAGATATAACTGCACAGCAAGATACCCAATGAAAATGTGGAGGCAGGCTGATGGTGGCTCTAGCTCCAGCAGATGGGATCTGCTCCACTATCCAAGCACTGATGGTTACATTCTTATCTGAGCAATGTTATGTGATAATTACATTGCTGGAATGGCTACACCAGACAGTTAACCATCCCCAATAGATATAGATATAAAGGAGAATAGATATAAAGGAGCATCAGCTGCAATTTCTTTTGTCTCCAAATATATAATAATTAATGATACTACACACAAAATCCAAATTTGGGTCAATCCAAATGACAGTGACAAATTTTTGTTTCTGCCTATACAAATTCAATCGGCAGGACTAATGTATTGCAAAACATGCCCTGAGCCTTGCCTCTGGTGTGAGTTGGTTATCTGTTTATTCATTTCATAGATTTTCATATAATCAGAGTTGGAAGGGACCACAACAGACATCTAGTCCCAACACCCTGCAATGAAGGAATCTTTCAGCCAACATGGGGCTTGAACTTGTATGTCTTCTTTCTGCTCACTCAGAGCAACTCACAATGCAAGACAGATGCAAATTAAAATTCAAAGGAGATAGAAGCAATGGGGGGAGGGAGAGCAAATCAAGAATAACAGAAATTAATAAACTAACCAAGTGGTAAACAAATACTTGCCTAAACTAAAAGTTCTTCATTAAGGCCATAAAATCATCACACAGTGCAGAACAGACACATATTATTAGGTAGGAACTTCCACCTCTAGGGAGAAGCCCCCCTCTTGTGTTCCCACCAGAAATACATCAAAGAGAGATGCTCTCTAGATGTTATCAGTGATTGGGCACTGGGAAGTCTCAAAAGGGTAGAGACAGTATTTTAAGTATTCTGGACACGAACTGTTTAAGGCTTTAAAGGTGGGCCGTTTTGTGTATTTCTGCTGCTATTCATCTCCATTGCCATTTGACATGTCAGAAGTTTGATGTGCCATTTTATGTGTCGGTGATTTCATAATAGCCATTCTAGGGATTCTCATGACTCCAGCTTAGGTCCAGACACGTCAGTCATCTCCTGATGCAGAGTTCTGGGTACATGGAAACCTTTCCAGAGAGGAACCAAGTGATTTTGCCCATCTCTAACTAAGTATTAAAACAACTGCTCATTAGATCTAATTTGCAGTGTTCACTTCAGAGCCAACAACTGAACAACTGTAATGTCCTTCTCAAAGGACTGATTGAACATATGTTTAAAGCAATAGCCCATGCAACATCATCTGTTATCTATCTTTGAAACTTGACATCATGCATATGAATAGTAGGAACACCAGACTTCTATTTTCTGTTTCTTTTGGAAGCAGCTGTTTTCAAGTTGCATCTAGAGTCGAGTGGGATAAACCCCTTATAAGAACATTAACAGTGGAGAAAATTAGCAGAGCTCTGTGCTATGTGTCAATAGCACATAGGCTGTAATCAGAATAAATGTAAGAATCTGAGTCCATTCCCAAAATAGTATTTACACACAGTTTTCCCCAGGCATGATACTGGCATGCGGAAAATTCACCCACTGAATTTATGGTCAGCAGACTAGGGGGTGGGATATGGACCAAATTCCTGCTATTCTCTCTTCCCCCTGCAGCCCCATGAAATCTGCTTGGGATGAGGTGTCTCCCAACATGCCAGAATAGATTCAGATATGTGAAGGCTACAGAACGGATGGATAATCACACACACACACACACACACACACACACACACAATGCTTCCCTCCCGATTCTGCTGATAGAAGCCTTACCAACAGCAGATACAACACATCTCCAAACCTACGTGAAACCTACTTTGCAAAACATTCCCTCACCATGAGCAAAATAAAGCACCAGGCTAAAAGCAGCAGCAACAGCAGCAGCACATGTGACAGGTTAAAAGGCAGGAAGGGAAAGGACAGTATATTATGTCCTATTCATGGAAATGGAGGGGGCACTGAGCTTCGCTTTCAGTCATGAGACTCTTCAGTCCAGTTTTCACTAGGACTTCATATGCCCCATGCTCCTTCGCCTGTTTGATCATCTCTTCTGGCATGAACCCAGTCCTTAACTCTGAAATGTACAAAACAACATGCCTGAAGGAATTTTAACAGTCTTATCAGGCTCAACTTGTTTTACCTATGGTGAAAATTCACTACAAAGGTTTGGTTTCATTGACATTTTGATCATAACCCTATCTGTTGTCTAGGGTTGCCATTTTTCAAAAAGTGGTGGAAAAGCTTCTTTTTTGAGAAATATCAGGGGAAAATGAAATTTATGAGCTATTTTTAAGGGAAATCACCAATTACAACACTGCTGACATGGGTTGCGTGTCGAGGTCCCCAAGCCACCCCCCAAATAACTCACAACACACACATAACTTTTGTTTAAGGTTTTTGGCATAATTTTGGCCACAACATTATTGAAATACATAAATGTGAGTGGTTGCTTAGGCATTGGTTAAGACTATCTGTCCCCCCACCTGGGGACAGAACTGACTTCCAGGCACCACCGAAAGCCAGTATGGGAAAAACAATATTGGGGAGAAAGGGAGCTGAGACACAGACCCTCACCTTTCCCCGCATGCTCCCCAGGGCTTGCTGGACCTAACCCCATTCCAGGGATTTGGACGAAAAGATGGCAAGCCCCTGGATTCCTTTAATGGAATTTCCCATTCCGCAGCAACCATGGAGGGGCAGGCCCAGCCAATCCTAACCCCTCCTCCAACCAATTGATAATCAATGCCTAACCGCAACCTTACAAGTTGTGGCGATTTGCTACGCAGTAGGCAAAAACCAAATGGCCCAGCCAATCGGCCAGATGGACAAAATTCCTACCAAGCCCCTGCCCCAACGGCAGACGACCCCATGACAGGCATAGCAAGGTCAACACAAACCCATAAAATTAGGGCGGGTGGGCGGGTTGATCCATTGCTCGCAGCGAAAGAGAATGCTCCGGCTGTGAGCACAGGATTTAAAACATCCAATCCCCCCCACCAAATTGCAACATGGAATTTACCCCAGCAACCCAGCCATCCAATCGTTGCCACAAGCTTCCATAGGAATTCTGCCTGGCAACAGAGGGGTGGCCTGGTAAACCCCACCGCAAGATGTGCTCTCCATGAGGCAGAACACGCTTTGCCATACGTCCAGATTTTTCCAGATGTTTCAGCGATTTCCACACAGACACCGTTTCCAATGGCCAACTACCAGCTATGTCCGGGAAATTCCAGACACATGGCAACCCTATGGTTGACCCACTCTGGCCTGTCGTAGCTTCCCACAATGCTGAGAGAGGTGTGTGTTTATTGACTCCTATCAATTCAGGAAGTATAGGTTACTGATATCCATTACAGCAGCCACATTTGCACAGTCAAATCCTGGCTTAATAAGCAGAGATATTCATGATGCACAGCCACTTTCTTCCATCCCGATGGAGGTGAAACAGACAAGGGATCCACAGTTAACCATGGCTTCCTGTTACATCAGAACCAGGAAACTATGGTTAACAGCATCTAAGCAAGCCAGAATATGAAGCCATGAAAACTGGCTTCCAGATCCTGGTTACTTTGGAGCCATTAGTTCAGATGTAATGGGAAGCTATGTGTTACTGCTGCTTCTTCCTGCCTTGCTCGCAAACTTGTATGCATGGAGGAGTGAAATGGGGAGCCAAAGGGCAGCTTATATCTCATTCATTAAACTGAGATTTGTTTGTGCAAATGTGACTACTAGTTATACACTCATCTGACCAGCACAAAAAGTAATGATTCTGACAGACTTAAGCCCAATTGCTGAGGGGGGGAGGGAAACAGTTTAGATCTCCTCTTGCCCAAGTAGGTTTAAAGGGTGTCTGACTCTCGCCTGTAAAGCTGAAATATTTCCTTCAAAATCCTGTATTCTGATATAATATGAAGGCATAAGGCACTTTGATTTACAGCTTGGGTTACAATGGCCCAAGCGGACTGTCATAAGGATTTTTTAGTGATGGGTTTGAAAGTGTCAACCTCAAGCACTATTTCAGACTCTCTCACTATGAACTTGCCTAATCCCCATCAGTTTCTGCAACCTGACACTTTTTAAGATACTCTCCCAGGGGTGGGAAGCCAGCATAAAATGGATTGAGAGTTTGGGCTGATAGCATTTGACATGTCTGCTGTAAAACTCTCCAGTGCTCGTACAGGTGGCTTCCAAAATTAACTAGTCATCCCAAAATGTTTAGTGAAATTGGCGGCTGATTTAATAGGTCCCATTAAAGCCCTATTTATAAATTACGCTGATATTGTTAGTGCTGCAGTTCTATAATAAGTCATGGCACGATCACTGCACCTGTCAGAATAGCACACCACGATAGCCTGATCAGAGTATGGGGTAAGGAATTGCTATTTTTAAAACGAACAAACAAATGCAACATTGAAAAGTGTACATTTTTGACAAAGCCTCTCCTCCTCCAAGAGGGGAGGTGTTGTGGGCGGGAGGCAATTTCTGCATCACGCAGGGGGCATTATGTCCCCTGCCCCATTCACCTGGCTGGCGCACCACGCCCACAGGTAGGCACCCAACCGGGCGGCTTGGTGGGGGCGTGGTTTGCAGTTTGAGATACTGCTGCGCCAGCCATTCTGCCTCATTTTCCGCCTTCTCATCGCGAGTCACCCACCCTCCACTCCCTTAGAGCTTAGGGCTTCGTTTTTCTCTTGACCTTGCTATGGAGCTTAGGTTGGTCGCCCAGGTTGCCCAGGGGGCCTGGTAGGAATTTTTCCATCTGGCATTAGGCCTTTGGGTTTTTTCACCTACCTCGCAGCAATTGTCACAACTTTCTTGGTATTGGCAGTTAGGTTAGGCATTGGAATGTGTTGTTGGTGTGTGGAAGCGCTAGGTGTGGCCATCGCCTACCCTTTCAAATTTGGGTATTCAGTTAAAGGAATCTGGCGGTCATGGATCCTGTCCGATGCCTGTGTGGCGGGGGGCCATGGCACGACCCTCAGTGACATCAGGGGAGAGATTATAGTTGTATTAGCATCAACAGGCTCCACCTTCTGGTGAATAAACCCCCTTTGGGCTCACCCCTCTCCGAGTGGGTGGAGTCAATCTGTCGTGGTCCAGTGCCTAAGCCAGTACCTTCTCACTTGCTGTAATCAATAAAGTTGTGGCCTTTTCTTGCCCATTAACCTTATACTCTGTGTCTGGGTGTCTTCATTCCACAAAGCGGGGATCGGGTCCTCGAACCACAACACAACACATATGAAATATAATGGCAAGACAAGTAAGGGTGAAATTTAACTTTCATAGCAATCAGTGACAATGTTTTCATGGGTTTTACTGGAGTTTGCTTGCACCCAAAATTGTAATCAGCTGCATACATTTTTGTTTGTCTTAAAGAACCTTTTGCACACACAGTACCTTTAGGCCTCTGCAGGAAAGTAGCGGTTCATTTATAAAAATAAAAATTCATAGCTTTTCATTCGGAAGAACTTTTACCAATAATAATAATTATTATAATCCTTTGCAAGAGCTGCATTGGATGGAATTTGGAATTGGATATTTGGGAAATTTAATATGGGATGGATAAATACACATATTTGTTGTTTAATTCTAATTTTATTAGTTGGCAAGTATGCACCAATTAGTAAAATGTGACATTGTCTGACAAGCAAGTATGTAGGGGCTACTGGCTACTGAACCATGTTTTGCATAAGAATTAAAATCTGTACAAAGCCTAGTCCCCTTTACTGGCTGCAACAATAAACACACCTCTGTTTATGTCTTAGGTCAGAAGTACATTCATCATAGTAAATGTCTGAACTTCAAAATTTTGCATCTTAGGTGTGGGAAGCAACTGGTTGGGGAAGGTTTAAGCACCCTCCATCCAATACTCCATTGTCCCCTATTCTGATTCAGGGAGGAAAGACATGGGTTTCCCGTGAATCTGTCGATTTTGCTTTCTATCAGTATCTTGTTTTCCAAGTTCAGATCTCCAAATTTCCCCATCAATTTGCAAAAAGTCCTCATGAAAACATTCACCAGGATTTTAAAGCAAATTTATCCCAATATACGCACGTCTATATGTGCAAACTTTACCATAGCAAAATGCATCTTTGTATACATTACTTGGCTGGGAAATTGTATTGCAAGTGTCACTTTTGAAGGATGGATGTTTAAGGTCAATATTGTTTTGGAAAGTACAAAATAAGCAGGTTCACCTTTGAATGTGAACCGAATCAAATTTCTCCCCTATTTCCATTAGTCCAGTGTCTTCCCCCATCCATGCAGTTCATCCTTATTCATCAACAAATCCTTAGAAAACCCTTTAAATCTATCGCTGACCCTCTCTCTCATGTCAGAAAATATCACTTGTGACATGCCATGAAGGAAGAAGTGGTAGAAATTCATTGTGGTGTGCACTATTTGTTGATGTTTAACAACAGCCATAGTGTGAATTTAACAACAAATGCACTCTATATGATTGGACTAGTCATTTGCATATATATTGCTGTAGTTTGGAACAACAACCTGTTACTTATTTAAGGAAATCATGCAGATAAATAATTACCAAAAGAGGTGTGTGGGGGGAGGGGAGAAAATCATTCCTTTGACCTTAGGAGCTGGATGCGGCAGCAAACTTCTGCTGGTATAAATCTTGCTTTGATGAAGTCAGCTATAAATGTCAGTTCAGTAGCTGTTCAACAGGCACAGTTTTCATGCTCACAGTCCGTGCTTCCTGGCTCCTTGTTAATGAAGTATCCGTTATGCATTCGTTATTCGGCATTCTATCATCCAGCTCCTTCCATATTTTATTTTTATTGTCTAGATAGAAGCGGCACACTAGGGACACATTTGCTTAAAAGTGTGCGCTTAGTACTCAAGGATGCAACAATATCACTTATCTTAAAGTGAAATTACACCCATGCAGCCTGAGCGGCAGAAGATTCTTTCATCATTACGACTTCCCCCTCCCATTAAAAAATATCTAAGTAACAATTGAGCCATGTTAATCTGATATATAGCCTAATATAGCTGGTCCTCATGCCTGTCTTAATTGTTTAGAGGCACACAGAACATTAGTGGGTACAACTCTTACATGAGCCAGCCATTTTGATGGAGTCTGTAAACTGGTACAAAAAAACACACACCTTTAAATGTGATCATATCACATTTGAAATAGAGGAATAAGAATTTAGGAATCACCCCATGGACCAAACTAAAGATTCATGTAATATCTACAGCATGCTGAGACTTCAGCTAAGAACAAAGCTCTATTATAATAAATGTACAGCTTCAGTCAAGACTTACCTCTCCTCATATCACAGTGACATTAAAATGCTTACACCCACCAGGAACCTATGAGCTCACACCACTTTAAATAATTCCAGGTTAGAAGATTCCTTAGCGCCAAACTAGACATTATGGTGGGCAGTCGTACCTTGGTTCTCAAACGTAATCCATTCCAGAAGTCTGTTCAACTTCCGAAACATTCAAAAACCAAGGAGCGGCTTCCGATTAGCTGCAGGAGCTTCCTGCACTCAAACAAAAGCCGCGTTGGATGTTCAGCTTCCAAAAAACGTTCAAAAACTGGAACACTTACTTCCAGGTTTTCAGTGTTCAGGAGCCAAAACATACGAGTAACAAGGTGTTCGAGAATCAAGGTACGAATGTACTGTCACACCCATGCAGAACTTCTCAGAGGCCCAGGGTGGGAGCCCCTGGTCGACAGGGAGGCACAGGGACTTCTTGGTAGGCCCCTGGTGGGGAGCACCAACCAGCTTAGCCCTTTGAGGCCCTGGGTAAATGTACTTGGCTGACCCCACTGAGCCGCTGCACAGGCCTGGGTACTGCTGAAAACAACACCCCAGGTCATGTTCTCTCCTTTGTCCTTGCATAATGTATTTTCACTTTGCCTGCAACGCAGCATCCTTAAATTGTATGCTTCAATTGCCATGTCACACCGGGGCAACCAATACGGTAAGGCAGAGGCCAATGGAATGGAGCAGGGGCATGGAAATGCATGGCGTGACAATGACTTGTCATGAGCTAAATGAAGCTACATGTAACAAGAAGTGAGGGGAGATGCGACGTGGGTCTGTCAGTTTGGATGGCAGCCTCACTTTGACTGCAATGTATGGTTTGGCCTTTATTCTCTTTCCTTGGTTGACTTGAGCATGAACTCTCAGCCATGTGGGGCAAGGGCAATATTCCTCAAGGAGTATATTATTATATTCCTTAGATTTCTTATACATTGTACATGGTGTTGTACTGTATGGGCATCTGCAGGATACCCACTAATGAAGATTTAAGGGGTATAATTAGGGATAGAAAGATCTGTCAATTTCTGTTTCCTTCTGTTTCTGTTTTCTAGCCTTAAAATTGGTTTGTCCCTTTTCTGCGTATGTTTGGAGTTTTTTGTTTTTTTAAAAAAAAAGGCTGCATGAATATTGATTTGATTTTTTTTATGCACATGTCTTCTAATATGCAAACATTTGCCAATAAAACACATTTTTGCAAGTAATTTTACCCTAACAGAATGCCTATTTTTGTACATGTACAAAAAACTTGTGCTGTACACACATTTGCATGCACTTTTCTCTGATATAAACATTTTTGTATGCATTCTTTGGTTGGGGAACTGCATCACAAATTTTAGAGAAGTGTGAATGTGGAAGGGTTTGTATATTGGTTTGGTTCAAGTATTGCGCTGTGAAATGCAGATTTGGTAGTTTTGAACTAAAATGCAGACTGAATGGATTAGGTCTTACTATAATTAGTGAAAGTCACACTAAAATATGCAGTTTACCTAACTGAGGAAGAATCTATCATCAAATGATGAAGTATATATAAAAAAATGGGTATGACACAATCTGCTATAGGGTGATCAAAGGATAGAATAGAAACACATTGCCTCATCCACCACTACCTGCTCAGACTCATGTCAATTCTTGAATTGTGAGGGATGAAATGTCCCTCTCAAGATCTAGTTGTGGGGATCTTTGCATCTCTGACATATTGCTTTCTTTCTCCCTCACCGAAAGCCAAGTCAGTTCTCTCTGTGTGAGTGTGCATGCAAATGATAAGAATGACAGGCAGGGAATATGACACTGGAAACTGTCTCTGAATTCTAGCATACCATTCAGTTACACAGATACTTTTGATGAAATATACAAAATGGTAGTTACAGTAAAGCTTATTCTGCTCATATGAAACTACCATTTTGCTTCCTAAGATTCACACAGACACACACAATAGCTCTCACAAATATGTGTAGGAAATTATTTCCAAAGCAGGAATGCAATCACAGCTAGCTCTCCTTCCTCATTCACACATGCTACTTAAATAAGCAGAAAGCATACAAAAGGATCCACCATGTCAGATTAACCTTTCAAGGTCACTCAGCACAACAGAAAAGTTGCAAGGAAGGTAAGGGGTCAGAAGGCACAGTGAATGTAATAATATCTCCTATAACAAAGCCTTTACAGTTATAGAAACAGAGGCTTTTATTTTTCTTCCGGTAAATAATTTTGAATTGCTTTACAAAGCTATAGAAGCTAGACTGAAGACAAAGAATAGTTTGAATACATTTTGAGACTGAAGCGAAGCAGGTCTGGATTGGGTCAGTGTCTGAATGGGAGAGCCTAGGAACCAAGTGATTGCCGCCTTGGGTTCAATGCCGAAAGAAAGATGGCATGTAAGTTTAAGGGGGAAACACATTACAATACTTTAAAAGATAGCTGAAATTGGAGGCACCCTCTCCTTTCAACAACTGCCCTATCATGTGGATCATTATGAGACCCTTAAATTGAGATTGAAGCAGCTCAACATGGATGTAGACCAATGTCAATGAATCACTGCTTTCTGGGGACGCGGGTGGCACTGTGGTCTAAACCACTGAGCCTCTTGGGGTTGCCAATCGGAAGATGGGCAGTTCAAATCCCCATGACAGGGCGAGCTCCTGTTGCTCTATCCCAGCTTCTGCCAACCTAGCAGTTCGAAAGCATGCATAGTTGTGTGCATAGTTGCCTTTGACTGGAACTGTCGGGGGGGGGTTCCTTTTTTTTACTGCTTTCTATTGGATCTTTGATTCTACAATCATTACTGCTTTTCACTATCACCTAATCTAGACCCAAGAATTGCTGTACCACTTCCAAACTGTGCCAAGTTGGTTCTCCTGACACAAAGTCCCATACATTATTTATCCAGAAAGAAGCATCAGTGCACTGAGGAAGGCATCCTGAGTCTTTAAAATGGGCATGTGAAAAGTACTCTTGACAAGCAAACGTAATAATCAAAGTGTAATAGACTTGCTATTTGTGCAAACAGGAGTCATTGGGGCATGGGGATGGGAACCACAGCAATTTAAACTCAGCATATAGAAGAATAAATATGAACATGAATTTACCACACAAGAAAGTTCCAAGACATTTCTGAAAATTAAACATTCACTCAGAGGCTTTGTTGTATGAATTGGCAAAGCAAATTCTGAAGCTTATCTAAACATGTTAAGGCTGAAATCCAAATCGCTTTTGCTAGGGCGGTGGTAGATTGGGCAGAGGATGTCCTCTGCTCAGTCCTGCCTGCCTCCACCAGTGTGGAACACCCGATTCTGCCTGGTTGGAAGTGCTGTGGTCACTCATGAATGGCAGCCTGCAGAAAACCATGAAATGGGGGATTCTTGAGGGATGGAGGGACAGAGCTGGCCAGAAATTCAATAGACCCTGTGCCAGGTCCACGGTCATCACATGGTGGTTTCAGACACAATCCAGAGACGATATTCGCATCAGCAAAATGACTTGCCTGCCCCGTGTGGGTGTGCAGTGGCCCTGCTATTTAGGACTAGTTTTTACTTAGTCTAAAACAAAACCAAAAACACCTCATTCTGGTGACCTATCCTTCAAAGATTGCTTACTATATCCTCTGCAACTGTTGATAGCTTCCTTTTTAAGGCACAGAAAACCAATGTCAACAATTCTGTATAAAAAACACGACATCCAAAAACATGATTTCATAAAAGTTAGACTATAACATGCAGTGGTACCTTGGTTCTCAAGCTTAATCTGTTCAAGGAGTCTGTTTGACTCCTGAAACCGTTCAAAAACCAAGGCACGGCTTCCAATTGGCTGCAGGAGCTTCCTGCACTCAATCGGAAGCCGCAAAAGCCATGTTGGATGTTCGACTTCTGTAGAATTTGGAAGATTTAAGCTGCAATCCTATAGTTACCTGGGAGCAGGTCCCATTGAACTCACTGGGGCTCACTTCTGAGTATAGGATTGTAATGTTAAAACACATGTATTTCTTTCATACAACATTTAGTCCACTGAGCTTTTTAGAAGACTAAACATTTACCTTTCCCACGTACTGGGGTTCGGAGCCCATGTATTCTTCCAACACAAAGAACTGATTCCACACCCAGCCTCGCTTGACCCGCACGGCGGGTGTCCTCCTCTCTGGTGCTGTGACAACATTTCCCCTCAGCTCACCTTCTAAAGTCTGTTGTGGTTGTGGATGAAGTGGCTTTAAGAGACCTCCATCGAATAGGACCCAGAGAACCAGGGATAAGCAGTTCCTTGTAAGCATTGGCGATGGTTTCCCTACAGCAAGCAATTAAAAACTCCAACGGTGAATGTCGAGCTGAAGAATCCAGGTTTAAGGCTGTCCGTGGGCCTCCACCACTTGGCTTCCGAGGTTTTTTTTTATTGCCGAAATGCTAATGCAGACATTAATCCTTCTGGTGACAAGGTTTCTGCCGCATTAAATTCCATCTAAAGAGACCTATAAAAGAGATTTACATGGCAACATGAAATTATATAAAATTACACTGAAGTATTCATCCAAACTCTCAAGCACACCTAGTTAGTTTCTAAAGACAGGGAGCGAGAGACAAACACGTTGTGGAGGTTGATATCCTTTTGGTGTTTCAGACTGTATCATCCAGTTGCAACAGAACACTGCGTGGGGACTAGAGGAATGTTTCATTCTGCTTCTGCTTTGTATTATTTTGGTGTCTGTCTGAAGAGAAGCACGCAGCCCGCCCTTTATGGCCCAGTTATAAAATAAAGCCGTTACACACCAGTGAATTCAGATATTATTTACTCAGGATTCATTCGGGGGAAAGCAGAAGGGGGAGCACTGAAAGAAAGAGTAAACCTATCAGTAGGTATGGTAGTGTTGCTACCTACATCACAGTGTCTCTCTCTCTGTGTGTGTGTGTACACACACACACACACATTTATTAAAGTGGTTGTGTTTGCTTAGCTTTCTACAGATTTTTTAAAAAAGTAGTCAGGAGACAGAGAACTTTGGAGGAAGAGGAGGAAATGAAGGTATCACTCTTGTGAAAGGAAAGGGCTGTGGAGGAGTTGAAGGAAATGAGCAAAGTAGGTAGAGATATGGAGAGAGTCAGAGAGGAAAGCTGTTATGAGAAGAAGTAGGTGTACAAAGACCCGGGAGGAAGGATGTCTGAGGAGGTGAGGAAAAGGCAGGAAAATGGGAGAAGAAATTGCAGGAGATGGATAAAAGGTAAAGGTAAGGCAAAGGACCCCTAGACGGTTAAGTCTAGTCAAAGGCAAAAATGGGGTTTGTGACACTCATCTCACTTCAGGCTGAGAGAGTAGGCATTTGTCCACAGACAGCTTTCTGGGTCATGTGGCCAGCATGACTAAACCACTACTGGCATGCGGAGGACCTTAATGAGTGCCAGAGCGCATGGAAACGCCATTTACCTTCCCACCGCAGTAATACCTATTTATCTATGTGCACTGGTGTGCTTTCAAACTGCTAAGTTGGCAGAAGCTGGAACAGAGCAAAATGATGGATAGAAAAGGGGGGAAGCGTGTATATGTGTGTTCTAAATCTCTTAGAGCCTCTCGATTAGCAAATACTGCCTAAAATGGGGAGGCTGTATCACAGTACTGAACTACGAAACTCCTTGTCGCAAGGAAAATGCTGTGGCAAAGAATTTAGCAATTTTCAAAGATGAATTACCATATTTTTCGCCCTATAGGACACACTTTTTCCCCTCCAAAAATGAAGGGAAAATGTGTGTGCGTCCTATGGGGTGAATGCAGGCTTTCACTGAAGCCTGGAGAGCGAGAGGGGTCGGTGCGCACCAACCCCTCTCGCTCTCCAGGCTTCGCGCACCTCTCCGCAAGCAGCGGGAGCCCAGCGCTGGGCTCCCGCTGCTTGCGGAGAGTTGCCTGCATGCTGAAGCCTGCGCGCGCTGAGCTCAGCGCGTCCAGGCTTTGCGGACCTCTCCGCAAGCAGCGGGAGCGCTCCCGCTGCTTGCGGAGAGTTGCCTGCATGCTGAAGCCTGCGCGCGCTGAGCTCAGCGCGTCCAGGCTTTGCGGACCTCTCCGCAAGCAGCAGGAGCCTGGCGCTGGGCTCCCGCTGCTTGCGGAGAGTTGCCTGCATGCTGAAGCCTGCCCGCGCTGAGCTCAGTGCGTCCAGGCTTCGCGGACCTCTCAGCAAGCAGCAGGAGCCAGCACTGGGCTCCCACGGCTTGCAGAGAGCTGCCTGTTTGGGGGCTGGGGTCGGCGGAAGCTCGGGCTTCCCCTGCCCCAGCCCCGCGCCTGGGGGGAAAATAATTTTTTCCCCTTTATTTTCCCCCCAAAAAACTAGGTGCGCCTTATGGGACGGTGCGTCCTATAGGGCGAAAAATACGGTAGGTATCAGTGGAAAGTGAATTCCACAATTGCCAGCTGATTATGCCAAACTCTGCCTTCAACTGACACCATTTGTGACTGAATCTCTCTCTCTGCAGCATCATTCAGTGTAGTAGTCAACCACCTCAAGCATGTCTCAGGGGCAGAAGGTTTGAGAATCCCTGTTGTAGAACACAAATCATTAGCTCTACTAGTTATAAGTAGCTATAAATAATTCTGTAATTCAAGCATACCTGCTGGGTTCAGAAAGATAATCACACAATTTCTGCACTTTCTGAAGTTTAGTGAGTTATCACACATTATAATTTTATAGCACAACCCAATGAGAGGTTCTTATACAAGTTAAATTGCAAAGAATGGAAGCTGTCCCATTCAATATCTTGATGGATTGAACCTGAACCATTCACTGACTAATGTAATGAGTAACACATGACATGCAAAATAGCTATATAAAAAGAGTTTCCCAACTGCATTCTATAATTAGAGATGTTTTTTGTTCACATTTATGAATCCCTCTGAATAATTGTAGCTATTTATTAACTTGATAACATTAAAAGGATGTAATTAAGTATTTCCACTATTAAAGACAAATAGAAGAGATTTCACTTAATTTAGGGCTTGAATTAATGAGCACAGCGACACAGAAGCTTTTAGTTCATTTTGGGTGGAACAAATGACAGATAAGCAACAGGCGGTTTGTTGTTGGTACTATTACTAGTAGTAATAATAACAGCACAAGGCATACATAGCTAAGTAGAGGTATTTCCCAAAGATTCCTACATTAGAAAGACAAGTTACAAAGGGGAAAGGGATTAGAATTTGCAAGGAGGAGAGCGCATCCATCTGAGTGAAGATCAAAGAGATTAAACTAGTTGTATAACTTCACAAGTATTAGCAAACAGCGCGATGGGGCAGCATCACTCACCTGTCCTCCAATCAGTCATATTGTTGCTACTTACTGGGACGTAAAGGGGCAGGGCAGGCTGTTAAAATGACAAGTTGAATGTGCATGAAATGTTGTGTTTGAATGCACTGTATTTAAAATGTTGTAATGGGAAGTTTATCTTAGGCAAAGAGGTTGCACTCTGGCAAATGCGTCAGAGAAGGCTGGTTATTTTTGCCTTGCAATTACTACTTGCCAGCAGTAGGTTACTTTATTTTGTAACATTTATCTTATTGCAACTGGTATTCAAGACTGTTCCGCAGTAAAGTATTAAAGTGCATTCTTATGGTGGAGAACAGGGGTGCCATCTGGGGGGAGGGAAAGGGGCCAGAACCGCCCCCATATTTTCAAAAAATTCTGCAGTGATCCTCAAAAGGACGTGCCAGGATGAAGATGCTTGGCCCTGGCACGTCCCTTTCAGGGTCACCAGAGCGCCTCCATGGAAGGCGTCTTGGCGATCTCCGACAGGGACACACAGGAAATAGAAATACATCATTTCCTGCTGCAAAGTCATCTTCAAAACAAAGCATTTCACTGTCTCCCCTTCACCATAACAGTAACTGGAACCAGTTTAGGAAAAAGTAAAGTAAAAGAAGTGAAGTTTTGGGAAAAGGAAAGGATTATAATGCTGGATACATAGGGAAGTGGGAGGATAAACCTGTTTCTTATCCCATTTTCCTCCCCAAATGACCTGTAGGCAAAGTTTATTTCACCTTGGTATATAACGAATTGTGCCTCAAACTAGATTTGTTAAGAGCTCTTTCCACATGCAGCTGCTGTGGTATGGATGCCACTGCCTTGTGCCTGACCCCACACTGTTGGGAAGTGTATATGTGACTGCCTTTACTCTGCATACCTTTAAACTTAGGATAGTCCTGTGTCCTACATTACAGAAGACAGGCCTCTATTTGAGTGTGTCCTCTGTCTGTGGGCTGTTGAAGTCTGATTTTAAGATAAGAAACTAGAAGGAATAAAGAGTGGGAACATTGAAGTTTCCCATCAACAGTTAGTAGCACCTGGTCAGCAGACTGAGCAGGCAGACACACCACTCTCCATCTAACCCCGTGGTGCCCAACATGGGGCACGCTCCCCACAGGGGGGCAATTTGATTTTTAAGGGGGGCAATTCAAGAATGAGTTATTAACAGTGAATGGCATTTTAGGCCTCCTCCACATGAATAGGAGTTCACTTTTTGAATAATAAGAATTATATGTCATGGGGGTGGGGGTGGCAATCAGGGTTTTAGAGATGCTTAGGTGGGGCATGGCCAAAAAAGTTGGGAAGCACTAATCTAACACAATATGATGAGATGTAAAGATTTCTAAATATGCACCAATACACATAAATTATCAAATGGATTTTTATGCAAATTTGTTACCTCTTTCGTTGACTTCTTCTGATGCAATTTCTCTGCTCTGACATTGTGTATCTGCCCCACCCCATTCATTTTTTCTGTTTTGCAGATGAGTAAAATGGTAAATCATACTGGGCCCATTATTTCGGATGCTGTTAAAATTCAAGTCTCTCCCATTTTTCTTATGTGTGTGTGCGTGCGGGCAATGTTCACAAGTGAAGAAGCATACAACAAAGTCTTTGAAATTATTATTTTTTTCCTAAGATCAAATATTTGCAGAGCTACTCTTTTTATTATATTGTTCTTATAAGTAACTATTATGCTAATATTAGTTACTTGTAGGCTGATTTCTTTTATCATTAAGGATATATAATTAAAGAGTCTGGAAAAATCTAAGTTCTGAGAAGAGAAGAAACATAATCTATGGTTATTTACACCCTGAGACAGGAGAAAGGTTTGTACTGACACCCACACTAAAAATAAAAGTTCAGATCAGTTCCCCTTCCACTAAAAATGGTTTGTTTCAAGATCTTAAAGGGCAACCAGATATATATGCAAAATGTGTGTGTGTGTGTGTGTGTGTGTGTGTGTGTGTGAGAGAGAGAGAGAGAGAGAGAGAGAGATTAATAAAACGAGAGATTAAAGGGCAGTGAAAATATGTTTAAGTTAAAATGCCTGACTGATCCTTGTGTTCAGAAAGGATTAATGTGTGGTATCTGAAGCGGAGAAGAAAGTACAGACATCTACTCCATAAAGCTTGCATTTCACATGAAGACTTTCTTAGCAATTTTCACAAGGTCTTTCTTCCACCACTGGACTCTTTCCTGGGTCGTGCTTAGGGCAAACCATGAATAATACACAAACACATCCCTTCTTGTTATTGGGTTGTCTGCCATTAATGGCAGGCATGTAAGCGAGGCACCCATTATATTTTGGCCTGGTAAAAGTGCTTGGGTTTAGTACATGTGAAATGCATTTCTTTTAACCACTTTATTTATTTAAAAGATCAGAGGGCTTCCATGCTCCTTCCTTTTTAATGCACACATACACTATACGGTATTACAATCAGACCAGGCTCATCAATAATGTAATTTCCAGGTCCGGCAGATTAACAAGCACCAGCCTTCAGTTCTGCGGCTGCTGCTACCTGCCTAATTTGGATGGCAAAATGTCAACAACAAATACAGCCTGCTGTTCCACAACCCTACCTTCCTGTATCTAGATTACAGTGGAAAATAATTGTTTAGGGTGTGGGGTCTTCAGAACAATACTTTATGATTCCGTGGTCACCCCTAAACCATTTGCTGCTCAATTCAGCAGCAGCTCCCAGGGAGGTTCTATTCAATACAGAACGCCTTTCTGTAAATCTCAGCCTCAGGCCATTTCTGTCAGTCAGGGGAGCTTTTAAGGTATCATACAGGGAACCAAAAGTAATGTAAAGAGATTGACAGGCTCAGAAGGACACCTCCACCCCTCTGAGGCTTGAAGATGGCATTCAAGCACAAATATGAACCATTTGTAATCCATTCTCCATTGTGTGTGTTCTCTGTGCAGGGAGAAAAGAATGGCTTTTCTTAAGCAAGAAGCTTAAGGTATTGTGACATAGCTCACACAACCTTTCTTCACATAAGCTTCAGGCCTTGTTTATCTGTACAAATGGCAGATACCAGTACAAAATTGCTACTGGACTTCAGATTGCAAGAGTTGCATCAAATGGACGGATGTTTCCCAACAAGGGGATGGTGGTGGTATGAATTCCTGCACATGCAGAGCTATGATCTCATAAGGTTACAGAAAGAGCCCTGCAGGACCAGACCAGAGATTTATTTGACTGGATGAATCCCAAGCTGGTATTAAGATTGCCGGAAGCAATATCAACAACCTCAGATATGCAGATGACACAACCTTGATGGCAGAAAGTGAGGAGGAATTAAAGAACCTCTTAATGAGGGTGAAAGAGGAGAGCACAAAATATGGCCTGAAGCTCAACATCAAAAAAATTAAAATCATGGCCACTGCTCCCATCACCTCCTGGCAAACAGAAGGGGAAGAATTGGAAGCAGTGACAGATTTTACCTCATTGGGCTCCATGATCACCACATATGGTGACAGCAGTCACAAAATTAAAAGACACCTGCTTCTTGGGAGAAAAGCGATGACAAACCTAGATAGCATCTCAAAAAGCAGAGACATTAGCTTGTTGACAAAGATCTGTATAGTTAAAGCTATGGTTTTCCCAGTAGTGATGTATGGAAGTGAGAGCTGGACCACAAAGAAGGCTGATTGCCGGAGAACTGATGCTTTTGAATTATTGTGCTGGAGGAGACTCTTGAGAAAAGATCAAACCTATCCATTCTGAAGGAAATCAACCCTGAGTGCTCACAGGAAGGACAGATCCTGAAGCTGAGGCTCCAATACTTTGGCCACCTCATAAGAAGAGAAGACTTCCTGGGGGAAAAAACCTCTGATGCTGGGAAAGATTGAGGGCACAAGTAAAAGGGGATCAACATGAATTTGACAAAACTCCGGGAGGCAGTGGAAGACAGGAGTACCTGGCGTGCTCTGGTCCATGGGGTCATGAAGAGTCGGACATGACTAATCAACTACACAACAACAAACATCCCATGTCCCAGAGTGGACAACCAGATGCTATGAGAATCTCACAAGCAGGACATGAGGCAGTAGCGTCTACCGCTGTTGTTCCTCAACAACTGATATTCAGAAGCATGACTTGTCTGATTCTGGAGTCGGGATATAGCCATTGTGATTAGCAACCTCCATGGTTCTGCCCAACTGGTGACCATCAACACATCATTGTGGAAGCAAATCCCATAGGTTAAGTATGGTCCGGGTGAAGAAGAACTTCCTTTTCTCTGTTCTGAATCATCTATCGTTCAGTTTCATTGGACAACCCCTGATGATAGTACCATGAAAAGGGGAGAAAAGCTTCTCTCTATTCATTTTCTTTACACTATGCATAATTCCTAAAATTCAATCTATGAAAAGTATCTACATGAAATATACCTATGCGGACATCTACAAATGTACATTTTTCCTTATTTGTTTATTAAATAGAGAACACATACTCCAACATGTTGCAAAACAGAAACATTTGTACATTATCTACTCTGTGTAGACCAGGTCTCAGGACCCTTTAATAAAATGTTGATATCAGCATCGTGTGCAGGGGCACCAGCTTGAATAAAATATTTGGGGGCCCGTATAAGCCTCACCCAATCTGAGCAATGGAGGTACCTAGTGCTGGTGAAACACTATTCCCCACTTTTTATCCCATGAATTGTGGTGCAGTGAATCCCACATATATTTGCAATGTATTCATAGGGTGGCCTTTACATGGGGCAATCCTCTTTTTGAAGATGTCCTGCATCTGAAGGTCTATCCTGTTCATGTTCAAGGAAGGAGAAGAGAGGCACTAAAGTTGCTCATCAACAGTCCACATCAGGGCAGCAGATTGAACAGGTGCAAATGCCACATCAACCCTAATGGTGAGATATATTGAGTTTCTATGTAAATCTTCTAAATTTCTATCTTTGGTTGATGCATTTCTGAGGGATGGGGGAGGCAATACCTAAGGTTGTGTAGAAGAGCCTCTTAGGCTGCTCAACTCAATAGACAATTCAAACTCCCATGAGTCATGGCTGGTGTTTTAGAATGAGTTCCAAGGCTCCAACACCATTTTTCTGGAAAACACTGAGCTGATATAAAGCCTCAAGACTATACTATCTGCTCTAAAAATATTACCTTGGCAAAGTAAAATGTGCAGACAACAGAGCTACTCCTGCAGCTGCACAAAACCTGAAGAATTCTGCTGAGACAAAAATGTAACATGAACAATACAACCTCACTGACAACAGTCAGAGGAGTTATAAAACACAGCATAAATTGCAGAGGAGATATGGGGGGGGGGAGGGCATTTCAGCATCTCCTAAAATATTGCAACTATAGAGCTCCTGCAACATGCACAATATTTCAAACTCTGGTATTAGGTGGGAAATCTAATATGTTATGGTCCCACATTCCAAAGCACACACCACCCCAGAAAAACACACATTTCTTCTTCTTGTACAGGTGGAGGTTGTAGCAAATTCATTTACCACCACCAAAGCGAGGTGGGGCGGGAAAGAGCACTGTAAGCAAACCGAGGACAGTGCCCACTTTTTGCATACTTTTCACGATCTCTCAGCACATGGGCTTTCGGTGCTCATCCAGCTCCCCATGCAAAACTTTGAAAATGCCCAACACCCAAGCTCTCATGCCAGTTTGTGTGAACTGTGATATTCTGATTCACTCAAAATATCTGAAGGAAGCCACAGCTGTCAATTAAGCTTGTCTTTTAAACTTCTTGTAGCAGGTGCTTCTTTTTGTGCTAGTGAAAGTGGTCAAGTTGTTATAGGACAGCTCCACTCAACTTTTTTTCCCCAGTGTTACATCAATGTCAAAGGAACAGTAGGGTCTTATTTCAAGAACACAAACTTTTTGAAGGTTATCGTTACCATTTTGCCAATGATCTAGAGGATTCCTTTAAAAACAAACAAACTGCAAACATTCTCTGTATATATGTGAAATTTATCAATGTCAAAGTTTGATGATAGACTTCCATGAAACCACCTTTCATCCAGCTTACTCAGGAGTGATGTCATATGATGGAATATAACCCAAAGAAAAACCTGTCCAGAATTCTAATTGACAATGACTGTAAGATTTCAGATTGTGACTGAAGTGTGCCTTTCAATATACAATTGCTGAAAGATGCTGTAATGAAAGTAAGTCTGTTTTAAGCTTGCTATCAATCTTGCTAATTTGAGCTATACCGTGACTCATTAATTGCTTATTAGACAGCTATGTACTGGAATGAAATAGCATGCAAATCAACTCAAAAGCTTACACTTAAAGGTTTAACATCTAACTGGCAAAATGCCTGCCATGCTTACAGGAAAGGCCAAGTCAGGGTCTAGGTATTGCATGCTTGTGAAACATGGACCACTTATAAATGCTATCTCCAGCTCCTCGAAAGATTCCATCAACAGTGTTTCCAAAAATTTAACACATTGCTAGGGAAGACAGGCAAACTAATGCCAGTGTACTGGAAGAAGCAAAGATCACCAGTGTCGAAGCAATGATTCTTCAACATCAACTTTGCTGGACTGGTCATGTTGTGCGGATGCCTGATTATTGTCTTCCAAAGCAATTACAGTGGTACCTCAAGTTACAAACACCTCAGGTTACAAATGATTCAGGTTATGAACTCCACTAACCTGAAGAGTTACCTCGAGTTGAGAACTTTGCCCCAGGATGAGAACAGCAATCGTGTGCCGGCGGCACAGCAGCAGCAAGAGGCCCCATTAGCAAAAGCACGCCTCTAGTTAAGAACAGTTTCAGGTTAAGAAAGGACCTCTGGAACGAATTAAGTTCGTAACTAGAGGTACCACTGTACTCTATTCTGAATTTAAAAATGGAAAGCGTAATGCCGGTGGTCAGCAAAAGAGGTTTAAAGACTTTCTCAAGGCAAATCTAAAAAAAAAAAAGTAGTATAAACACTGACAAGGGACGCGGGTGGTGCTGTGGGTAAAACCTCAGCGCCAGGACTTGCCGATCGCATGGTCGGCGGTTCGAATCCCCACGGCGGGGTGCGCTCCCATCGTTTGGTCCCAGCGCCTGCCAACCTAGCAGTTCGAAAGCACCCTTAAGTGCTAGTAGATAAATAGGTACCGCTTTCTAGTGGGAAGGTAAACAGCGTTCCGTGTGCTGCTCTGGTGCAGGTTCGCCGGAGCAGCTTCGTCACGCTGGCCACATGACCCGGAAGTGTCTGTGGACAGTGCTGGCTCCCGGCCTATAGAGTGAGATGAGCGCACAACCCTAGAGTCTGGCAAGACTGGCCCGTACGGGCAGGGGTACCTTTACCTTTACTTAAACACTGACAACTGGGAAACACTGGCCTGTGAGTGCTCCAAGTGGAGTACAGCTTTTTATCAAAAGTGTCATGGGCTTTGAAGATGCTTGAACTCAGGACAAAAGGGAGAAATGTGCTAAGAGGAAGGCACCCTTGGCAAACCCTCACCATGATCAGCTCCTGCCCAGAAACCTATGTCCCCACTGTGGAAGGACGTATGGATCCAGAATTGGCCTGCATAGTCACTTATGGACCCACTGTTAAAACCGTGTTTATGGAAGACAATCTTGCTTGGCTATGCGTGATTGCCAAAGATTGCAAGGATTCTGGGTGGCTGCAATGCATATCTATGTCACCAGATGCAGTCAATTGCTTCTGACACATGGCTATTTCCAGGGACCTTTCACCAAGGATGGGCAAACATGTCAATTTCAGTTTCTCTCTGTTTATCCATGTTCCAATCTTAAATTCAGTTCTCCACATTTCCAGAACAGTTTGCAGGGGTTTTTTAAAGTCCTCATGAAACTTCATCAGTGTGTTAGTGCAAAATTCTCCAACAGAGTGATTGAAATGGGATAAGGACAGACATGAAGGAAAAGATAGAGAAGCTGCAGCTCTTGTCCCATTCAGAGTAGCCAGAGTTTCAGGAGATAGTAGATACAGTTTCCTCCCTATCGTGTCTCAAAATATACCCTTTATTCACAATTTAAATGCAGGCTGATAATGGGAATATCTGAGTTTCTGCACTTTTGAAAAGATGGATGGATGGATCCCGCTCGCTGTTTTGTCTTCCCCTTTAGCCCCGTGCAGCCTCTCCTTGCCGGGAGACGCTGCGCAGGGCTAAAGAATCCATAGCCCCGTGCAGCCTCTCCTTGCGGAGGGGTTGCGCGCAGCTATGGAAGAAGGCAAGGCAGCGAGCGGGATGTCTTCCCCTTTAGCCCCGTGCAGCCTCTCCTTGCCGGGAGACGCTGCACAGGGCTAAAGAAGCCATAGCCCCGTGCAGCCTCTCCACAAGCCTGCATTCGCTCCATAGGACGCACACACATTTCCCCTCAATTTTTGGAGGGGAAAAACTGCGTCCAATAGAGCGAAAAATACGGTATGCCACAGCAATGAAGGCCAGTTTTTTTCATTGTGTGAAATGGACCTCCTGGTAGAATGGAATCTGTGGGAGACCCTGACCTGCCCAGCACAGAGTATCAACTGGGTATGCTGGAACCAAGCTATATAAGGCTTTATAGGGTAATGCCAGCAACTTTAAGTTAACTCGGTAGCTCATTTGCATCCAGTGTATTGTAATGTCTAGAAAGTTCAAGATCCATCACAGCTGCTATTATTATCATTATTTGTCACATAGAAATCACAGTCATGAAGAACTAGGGCCACTCACCTATCAGAGAATCCTTGCTTTTTTGTCCATAGGGTTAATGGCTGTCACCCTGACCACTTCAGTTGGATGGGCTACCACTTACTCCCCCATTCCTCACACCCATCTCATTATTGTCCTGTAGTCCTTTCGCTGGTGCCACCAGCCAATTCCTCACCCACCCAGAAAGAGTTGCACCTGAGAAGTCCACAAGTAAGGTGCACTGGCAACTGTCTCTGCCTGCTCCTAGCTCCCCATCAAATGATGCTCATAGGTGTACTGCCTCTGTGCTAACATGCCTAAGTGCCTTCTTCTCTCTCACAAATTTGTCTAGTTTAAAGCCATTTAAACCAATGTCCCCTTTTGGATCTAGTGCCAGAGACTATCATACATTAATTATGACTTCTGCAAACACAGAATTACTTTTTTATTATTATCCAAAACTGACAGCCAATCAACATCAGTCAACAAACCAAACTTACACAAGAGGGACTTGCTTATAAAACTCTTATGCTGTCCCTTTCTAGTTACACCTCCCCCCCACAAAAAAAATGCTGATGAAACTGGAAATAATTATTAAAATCAAATTATCCAGCTACGTGTCTGTCAGTCCCTAGGTATTTTTAATAATAATAATAATTTCTAAAACAGAGATAAGACAGCTTTGGTTGGGAAGATGTCACAACAGTGTTGAAACAACTAAATTTTCCCTTCAGAACTTTCCTAGGGGAGTTCTCCAGGCTTACCCACTATATAACTCTTCAATGTGTTCTTTCTTTAAAGGAAAAAAAAAAAGAGAAAGAAAGAAATTACACTAACTCCCTAAGTAAGAGAAGACAGGATTTTTGCTTGACCTACATGATTAGGAACCCTCAAGCGTCTCTCGTGTGCACTCTGCACATTTCCCAGACTCATGACTAATGAGTTGAGTAATTTTACAACAGATGCTGAGTTGGCTTCCAGCACTCAGGGGGCTTGGCAGCCCTGAAATGTAGCTGTAACATCTCCTAAAAATTCACACTGTATCTTGGATAGGAGATGGAAAGCTATTTTAACAAAAGGGTACTTTTGGGATGGGGCAAGCTTTTAACGCAGGGGTGCTGGAGTAAGCAAGTACTCCTGCTTGATCACAGTGAACAAATTCAAGGTATTCAAATCTGATCAAAGGAGACAACAACCACTACCCTGCCCTGTCAATGACCACTAACCATGATGGCTGTTTTGCATGCCTATTGCTGGGAATCATAGGTGCAGAAAGCTCTGTTGTGTTTGGGTCTTGCTTGTAGCCTACCCACATCTGGTTGGCCACTATGAGAATAGGATACTAGATTATATGGCCCACTGGCTTGATCCAACAGGCTGTTATCTTAATTACTCTTGCCTCCGAGCATCTTTCCCTGCCAGGGATTATGGAGCTTGTATTATAGTGCAGGAGTCTCTAGATGGTGAGCTTCTGAGATAACAGAACTCTGAGGTCCACCAACTGGAACAATGAGCAAAACAGAGGAGGGAGGATGTATTTTGAGAATGAAAAAATAGGTCACTTCCAGGCTGGCTCTTACCACAAGGCAAGAGTGAAGTGGCCACCTCAGGCAGGAGACGGTAACAGTCAGGATGTGGTGGCCAGATATTGAGAGGCAACCTACTGGTGCCTCCTATGCCAGTTTTCAGCTCCCAGGATGATGCAACCCTATTGTCACTGTCAAAATATGATTTAAATGTCATTTCAATAAGCTTCAGGGAACAAAATTGCTCAGCCCAGGACAGAAACCCACTCCTGGTTTTCTCCAGATCATTCTTTGTTTCAGCAACCTAATTTTGATAGGGAGGAAACCTGTTGCTGTTAAGTTAGCAGTTTGAAGGCCCCTCCAGATGTTCTTCTTGTTGAGCATTCATTATTGGGGTGGTTAGAAGCAATCACACTTTCAACACCATATGTGTCTAAAAGTGATTTCAGGCTATCATTCAGCTTCCTTTGTAACTGGCACGTTTCTTCCAGAAAAGAAAAGAAAAACCCAGTTGCAAACATTATGAAAATGAGTGCTAAACTTCTACTGTAGCTCTGTATAATTCTGGAAGTGGTTTTTACATTGTGCAAAAGCTCAAATCAATGTAGTGCTGAAATTAACAGTCAGGGGAAGGTAGAGGAAATGGAATAAAACCGCTTTGTGAATGCAGCCTTCATGTTTCTTGGTTAATGTAATCACATAAACCAAATCTCACTGGTTATGTAGCATTGCAACATCATCCTGCTGATGATACTTGTTTGGCTGGCATTACCCATGTGACCAGTACAGGAAGAAAAAGCAGAAATAAGTGGAAGGGGAAATAGCTGCAGCTTGAGGGAAAAAACTAGTACTAAACAGGAGAGTGGGGAAAGATGAATTTCATAAAGAGGGTTTTACAGTGAGTATTTCAACCCCATGGAAATGATTGAAGAATATTTAGAATACCACTGCTTAAAGCTAAAATCAAGTTATATGTTCTATTGTAATGCTTTCTTGAATTCAATAGGTTGAACGGCAATCAATAGATTTAATATAATGTTTATTGTGTCTAGCCTTTGAAAATAAGCATAAATTTGTCTGTTCATTGTAGCTTGCCAGCATGAGGTTTAGATACAAAATCAATGATACATTTGTAAAGTTAAGCTTCCCTGAAGCCGTGCATTGACACGGTCCCTGATGAAATACTGTCTCTGCAAAACTCACCAACAATGAATGGCATTGTAGTGAGAGATAATGCCGCTACGTGCAGCAGATTGCCTAGATATTCTATGAAGAGTAAATTCACAATGTGTCTCCTGTACTCAAAGAATACATTAAAACTAGAAAAGGAATGGATGTGTGTGTGTGGGGGGGGACTCATATTGTATTATTCACTAAGGTAAGTATAATAAATTTACAAAAGAAAGTATGATTGGGTGTACAAAGAGCCATCTTTTCCTGACAATCAATCATAAGGGACAGAGCTCTTGGAATGCTGGTATTTCTGACTACTACTGGTGGATAGCATGTTTAAATGTGTGAACATCCCCATGCTTCAAAGACAACACCAAACACACATAGACCCCACACGTTCAAAAGGGTGGCATATTCTGGAAAAGGCTAGGCAAGAGCATAGTTTCATAAACCAGGGGGATTTTTGACAAATTCAGTGATTGATTGAGTGTGTGTGTGTGTGTGTGTGTGTGGAGATGAAACATTCCAACAGGAATAATTTGGGTATATACTTAAGAGACAAGGTCGTCTCTTAAGTAAGCTGGTTCTGAGCTGTAGGGCCTTATATGTTAGTACCTAAACCTTGAACTTGGCCCAGAAGCAGGTCTGCAGCCAGTTTAAATCCCACAAGCAAGGTGTAATATGATGTAGTAGCGTGTCCCACAAGCAGCCTAGCCACATGTTCTGCACTAGCTGCAGTCTCTGGGCCAACCCCAAGGGTAGCAGCACACAAAGCACATAAGCAAAATGTAACAAGTAAGTGAATGGGGTGTTAAGAGGAGGGGTAGCACCTCTGGTAGGGAACACATCATGTCCACCTTTGGTCACCACCCTGAAGTCAGCTCTCACCTGTGGTTCCTAGAAGCTGTCAGCATGCCACAGCAGACACACCACAGGAGAACGGCTTCGAATGGCCAACTAAACCAGATGAGGGTAGCTGAGGGGGCTCAAACCCTCTGTAAGTTACAGGCTTCCCTTGCATGTGAAGACAGGCTGTGGTGGATTGAGCGGATGAATCCAATAGTGGGCCCAATGGTCAAGAAGGCGGTTTCTGCATGTGCTGCAGAGCGAAGTGAGGGGCAGATGGACCTCATCAACCTGAGAAGGTAGCCAATCTAGGAGAAGGAAAACTCTGATTCTAAATCTCTGTTGCCTTGTGGGATATCTTCAGGCAAAGAAAAGGTTAAGGAGTAACCCTACACAAAACTGGAGTGGAGTCCCTAAGATGCTTGGATAGCACCTTGAATGTATCCTTCTGGGAATCGGTATTCTCCTGCAGCCAAGCTGGTGCCAAACACATTGCTCTACTGTCCTTTGGACCACAAGAGCAAGGCTGAGAGGGAGGTCTTGTTGTCTGGACAACCCAGGACCTCCATACACACTGCCTAGGCTTGAACCTAGCTCACTTCAGTGCTGCTAACACCCCCCCGGAGGTGCACTCCATTGTCTCTCGAGCCAGGTGGATGCAATGAATTGAGTACCAGCAATTTGCACTCCTGTTTCCATTTTTATTGGAATTATCCAACCACCTTATGGGGGAATTTAACATCACACTATTATAAATGTTCTGTCTCCACAAGCATATCAGCTTGCCAGTCAGAATGACACCCCCCCCGCCACAATTCTGGGACTTCTCCCAGCCCCCACAGAGTCAATTTGGTGTTGGAGGTGGGAAACCCCATTGCACAAGTAGAAGCTCTTCCACAGGGCTTCTGCAGACAGGACTCATTGGGTGAATCGCACCCCTAGTCTCCACAACACAGATTGGTCACTGGATTGCCAAAACACAGAGATAACATTAACACGTTTTCTTTGCCCATCTATACTTCCTCCTGCTGCTGCTGCTCAGAATATATGTTTCCCCCAATTAATTTCTCTACTCCACATTTCCTATTATTTGGAAGGTGATCTCAATACTCCCTCTGCCATGCTAAAGTGCAGGAAACCACCTCATGTTTCAGGAGGTTGGAGGGCCAAAATTGGATAGTTCAAAGCTTGCCATGAAAAACCTGTTCTTGGATATATTTAATAGTGAGGCCACAATCTTAGCAATGTCCATTCAGAAGTAAATCCCATTGAACTCAGTGGTGCTTATTCCCAGGTAAATTGGTTTAGGATGGCAGTGTAAATTTCAGAAAGGAAGGAAGGAAGAAAGGAAGGAAGGAAGGAAGAAGCATTTAGTGTGGATTTCTTTTAATGTTTTGTAATGTGTTCCTTGTTCTTTTTCTGTACCTATTCCTGGAGTTTTGAGATTTGCCTTCTATGGTCAAGATAGACACAGCATTCTAGGTGTAGATGGGGGGGGGGAGCAGACATTTACCTAAGCTCTTTGTGTCAAATCTTGACATTTACATTTTTTCCCATTGAAATGGCAGACATGTAATTATTTTAAGGAAAATAGGAGGAAATAATAGATCTTAGCCACCTCAGAATTTCAATCAAATAGCAATGACTTGCACAGTAGTAACTGCAGCCACAGGAGCAGAATGTTATTGCAAACTTTATATTAAGCCTCAAGCCTTTTGATTTTTCTTGATTGATCCCCTTCCCCCTGCTTTTAGAAATTTCTTAAACAACAAGGCTGGTTTCTATGGCTAACTTTTGCAATTTGAGTTTGGAAAGTTTCCAGAGAGACTGTTTACAAGAGATGGAGAAAAAAATTGTTCAGTTGACATGTTAATGCAGATCCACTGAATTCACACTCCCCAAACCAATATGCAATCTAAAAACAAAACAAAAGAACCCTATCCTTCAAAATCTGTGCTTTGGCAAATTTACAGAGCAGTTTCCCAACCAAAAATGTCTACCAAGGTGCACAAAAAATGCATCTTCTCAATGAAAATAGAATGCAAAAAGGTACTATATATGGGGAAATTGCATACAAAGTGTGTATCGTAGGAGAAATGATTACGATAATAGGTAACTTCCTTTTTAAATAAATACTAAAGTGATGGAGAAATGGGGTGAACCGAATGTAAGTATTAGAACAAATGAGAGACTGACATGGACAGATTTGCCCATTCCTGGTTCTTACATTAAGCAAGGACACCGAACAAGTGAGAGATCTACCAGAAAAAGACTGCTTGGGTGGGTGGAAAACAAAATCCTCTATAATGTCCTCCCTTGTTGGAGAGAAAGTAATGAAAGTATTTTATTAGCTAGTTTGCAGCTGGAAGGGTCACTTTGATACATGATTGAAAATGGATTTTGATCAATGTCTCTTGATTCCACCCACCGAGTTCAAAACAAAACGTATATGCCAATGAGTGATTCATCTCGGCTACTCAAGTTAATTGCCTCTATCCTGTTGTTTATTTCAGGAGAAAGGGTTATGTAATTTCTTCCCCCATTTTCTGAAATAACCTCCTTTAAGGGAATAGTTCCTAGAGGAAGGCATTATTGATACTCCTTCCTACATTTCCTGGAATAACACACACACACACACACACACACACACACACGGGACACCAGCCATTCCATATGCATTTAAAGAGATACTTAACTCTTCTGTACCTCTCCTCCAATTGCAGCCTCCCTGTACCTTATAGGAAATTTAGTGGATTCCCATATTTAATTTTGAACCTTGCCAGGCTATGTCAGTAGGTGGAAACTTTGTGTGATATACAAACCAGGTCCTGAATTGATCCAAAATTAAATTCAACTTGACATTGTGCATGTTGGCATTCCCTTGAGGGTCCCATTAGTTCTCTTTCCCATAGCTTTGAGGAGTCCCTTTGAGAAGGGACTGAAGCTCAGTGACAGAGTGCAAGCCTTCTATGCAGAAGTTTCAATCCCTGGCACTTCTAGCAGAAAGAAGCTGAAAAAAACATGATAGGAAAGACTTCCTCAGAGAGGCACCAGCTGTGGGAACAGACAGTACCAGCCTGAATGACACAAAGGGCTGACTTGGAATAAGACAATGCCATAAGTTCACATAAGTAGCAAACTTTCTATGGGATCATTTTCCCATAGTTGGTCTGTTCCAACTCTGACTTCTGCATTCCGTTGATACAACTCTTAAATATGACTTCTCTAACTAAGTCATACATTTTGGTTAACGCAACACACACACACAAACGCGCGCACGCACACAAACACACATATGTATGTTTATTTGTTTTTCAGCTTAAAGTTTTACAATCACATAGACATATCCAAGAGGGACGCGGGTGGCGCTGTGGGTTAAACCACAGAGCCTAGGGCTTGCCGATCAGAAGGTCGGTGGTTCAAATCCCCACAACGGGGTGAGCTCCCGTTGCTCAGACCCTGCTCCTGCCAACCTAGCAGTTCGAAAACACATGAAAGTGCAAGTAGATAAATAGGTACCACTCCGGCAGGAAGGTAAACGGCATTTCTGTGCGCTGCTCTGGTTCACCAGAAGCGGCTTAGTCATGCTGGCCACATGACCCGGAAGCTGTATGCCAGCTCCCTTGGCCAGTAAAGCGAGATGAGCGCCGCAACCCCAGAGTCGTCAACGACTGGACCTAACGGTCAGGGGTCCCTTTACCTTTAAACATATCCAACATACAACACAGAAACAAGATTCCAAAGAATTTCCTGGGCTTCCCTCCTCCCCTTTGTGGGTCCTATTGTCAATCATTTCCTCCTGCATCTTTTATGATAAACCAAGTCTTCTACATCTCCATTATGTCCAAAATTCACCATTAAACTACAAAGCGTTATTCCAACCCGACTAACAGTTTTAACCATTTACAATGGTTTTTAAGAAAAATTGTAAATTTCCCCCATTCCTTCTTAAAATTTTGGTCTTCCTGATTTCTGATACTTCCAGTCATAGTTAACTCAACATTTTTTATTCCCCCCGCGCCCACCCACTTCCTGGCCTATACGGTTGCTTTTCCTGTCCCCTAAATAAACAACACTTATGGTTAAAATACAGCCTTGTGTGAGTTGGAATCAATCCACAGGCTGTAGCTGCACAGATCATGCTATCTAAAGCTATGTGGGGATTTGTGGCCTGTATGGCATTCAAGTAGAGAGCCCGAGGCGCAATTGCTTATATATGTACTAACTTATGCCAATGCAATTCTTAGTTTCCCCCACCAACTGAGGTAAATTAAATTGGCGAGAGAAGAGGTGGCAAGAATTGGTTTACTTAAAACAGTGAGGAAGCATGGTAATTGGAAAAGCACACAAGGACCTTCATTTACATCACAGTAAGAATTCTCCAAATGCAAGTTAAACTCCATGCTGGAATAAAGCATAACCTTCGTTCCAAAGTGCATGAAGAGCTACACAAGTGTTATTTTGAATCAGCTGCAAGCCAAGGAAGCCAATCAACACTGTGGTTCCTGATACAGGGACCAGAGGCAACGGGAAATTGATTGCACATTAAACCTCAATGTTGGGGGTGGGGAGTATTGAGTTGCCTGAAAACACACATACATTTGTTTGTGAGCATGTGTTTGTGGGACAAAGGCTACAACTTTTGTTGATCTCTTTCACAAAGATGAAAATTATTGAGGGCGATACATGGAGGCAATAGATATGATTGAATTTCAAATTTGGCTTTGGAATAATCACTGCACACAGCCAGTGTTTGTGTGTGTTTATGTATAGGTGTGTGGACATTCACAATGTTCAGCAAATGTTTCCTTCTTCATACCATCTTCTAAGTTCTGTACCTTCTCTGTCCTTACCGCCATTCAATCTATCTGGCTGTGATTCTATTTATTTAATGAAGAATTCCTAGTTTGCCTTTTACAACAGACAAAAGGTGGTAATTTATATATATATATATATACACAGCCTATTTGCTGGGAATAAGTCTCCCCAGGGGTCTGATGCACAGCCATAATTTCCTGATGGTGGGGTCACTATTGTTTACTGGGAGCGGAGATGTGTCTATGCAGCTACATCCTCACCAGCACATCAATGGGAGCACTGGTTCGGCTCCACCAGTGCAGCCTTTACCTCACCACTGCCTTGCTTCTCCCCCTCCCTGTAAGTAGCAGTGACTCTGTTGCCCAGATCACCATTAAAATTACTATCTGCCTGAATACACAGAATGCAGCTGAAACCCAGAGGAGGGTTACCATTGGAACTAAGCTACTGGAAATGAAGGACCCACAAAATCCTGAAAGCATAGGTGCGTGTGTTCATCACCTCTGAAATACCATGAAGGTTGGTGGCTGATTCAAGCTCAGTGGGGATATAGTTCCATGGAGAGGGAATCAATGGTTTTGACTGTAGCATGTTTGATATCTATTAACCTGAGCATCATCTGAGCAAGTTAACAGCCTCACACTGTGTGCATGTAGCAAGGTTTCCTAAGATTCCTCCCTCCCTGCTGAATGGGCCATGGGTATAAGAGCCTGACAAGTATATTGTGCCCCATTGGCCTGTTAGGATATAGTTCTGTTCCACCTTAAAAGGGTACAGGCATGACTGTTGTATGTCACATGCCTGTTTACTTCCAGCACTTGCTGGGAACTTCCGTTTGTATATAGCTTTTGTTTTACTGCTGTTTTGCTGGAGACGAAGGAAAGCAGACATGTTTTCCTCTGTTCCTGAACTATGCTGAATAAAATGCTGTACATTATGCTTACACATTTCTCTGTCCGCCTCTTCTGCTGTGAAAAGATTTACGCACTCTGCTGACAGAGTGTGCATGGGTCTCTAAACATATCTGAGGCTCGTGTCGCTAATTGATGCTGTTCTAAGGGAGACTGGCTGCCGGCCGGTGGCTGGAGCCAGCTGGGGGTCTGCCTGGTGCCTGCCTGATGCCCCCGTCTTCCTGGCAGTATCCCAACAAGGCCAACATTCACTCTGATGCATCTGTCAAGTCAAAGAGCACCCCCACTCCCAGCACCCACAGGCCATGCCTGACAACAGTGACTAAGGGATACCACAACCCAGCACGGCTTCAGGTAAGTCAGGCTTCCTCAACCTCGGCCCTCCAGCTGTTTTGGCCTACAACTCCCATGATCCCTACCTAGCAGGACCAGTGGTCAGGGATGATGGGAATTGTAGTCTCAAAACATCTGGAGGGCCAAGGTTGAGGAAGCCTGAGGGAAGTCTTCCAATCTTTCTGAAGTCCGCTCACCTACCTGGACCACATGCCAATTAGCCAAATTGAAAGAACACAACTGCAACAAACATCACCCAGCAGGGGAGGAGGGGTGTGGCAAATTCATCGCACCCCATAAATGGGGAGATCAGCATGGACAGGAAGGTTGAGGTCAACCCCCCCCACACACAGTGCAATCAAAATAAAATAGAACTAGAGGTAACATTAAAATAGCAACAGAGATTCTACTACCATTTGCTAATGCCATGAGGGAAAGGGGGGCTCAACGTCTAATAGATTACTTTCCTGAAAAATCCTTGAATGTTTTTCCTCAAGAGTAACCCCCAAATCCGTATTTCAGTGCTGTGTGTTTTAACCTCAGAGGTATTTTGCTAATATGTCCAACACTGCCTGAGCTATGTAGTTGTCAGCAAAACCAGCCAAGTATCTCAAACCTGAACACGCACAAAGAGACGTACAAACTCTTCTCAAGCAAAAATGCAAGCACTACTATTCAAGGCAGCAAAAGTCATAAGCAGTTATGGGACACAGGTATCCTCTTGTTGATAGCAAAGTCATTTCCCACTTCCTTTGTGATAGTTTATTGAAGACACCATCGGGTAGAAAGTTCACCCTACATAACTCCAAGTATTTGCTTTTCTGGGGTTGTCAGAAAGGTGTAAAAGACAACCAAGGGTATGAAAGACAATGAAAGCATACCTCTATAAAGGGATTCCATCTCAAATGGCTTTTGTTACTTTGCCAGGCTTTAACTAAAGGTTCCTCTGATGTTCGAGATTTTGATATTCCTGGGAGGGTTTCCTCCCCCGAAGGAGCCATATTTTCCATTTCAAAAGGGACTAAAACAAGTCTTTGTTTAAAACACTGTTTTTGATGCTTGCACACATAGTTATGCGTAGCTTGTTTCCTTCAAGAGTATTAAAATCTAAGACTTGCAACTCAGAAACTGAGTAAAGTTTTGAGATTATATCTATAGGATTTTACTAGACCTTTGGTTTAACAAATACAAATTAAGCCATTACATTCATGCGCTGAATGAGGATTTATTCAGTGCTTTGATATATTGTTTACCACACTTTGGCTCCTTTCTGACTAAAGTATTTTGCATATTTCTCTTAGCTACCCGCAGAGCTGGGGAGAACTTCTTGGACCTGCTCTGGAAATGTTTAGAGCAGTGGCGTAGCGTGGGTTGTCAGCACCCGGGGTAAGGCAAGTAATTTGCGCCCCCTAACCCGTGGATTTGGCCCCCTAACCCGTGGATTTGCGCCCCCTAACCCTACCCCCCAGATGTTGCGCCCGGTGCGGCTGGCCCCCCTGCACCCCCCACGCTACGCCACTGGTTTAGAGCAACCAAAGGCTAGCCTAAAATACTTCTCCCCTGACATGCCAGCTTTCTATGAGCAGACTGAAGTAGTACAGCTCATAGTACAGATGTACCACTTCAGTAACCAAGCTAAAGCTAGGAGAAGTAAACACATGAAACTGCCTTATCCCAAGACAGAATAATAGCCTATCTGGACCAGGACTGTCTATCCCAGGGATGTGGAATCTTTGGCCTTCCACTTGTGATTGGACTCCAGCTCTCATCAACCCCAGCCAGCATTGCCAATAATCAGGGTGATGGGTTTTGTAGTCCAGCAAGACTGGAGGGCTGCAGAATCTCCATCCCTGGTGCATTCTGGCTGGAAATAAGTCTCCCTAGTCTCAAGATTTCCATGGTTTTAGACCACATCCCTGCTGTCTGATAATGGAACTATAACAATAAAGCATGCGCTCTGTATGAGCCTCCATTTTGATTATCCTATCTCCTTCAGTCTCCTCTAATCCAAGCTAAACATATTTTACTCCTTCAACCATTCCTCATAAGGCTTGGTTTCCAGACCCTTGATCATTTTGGTTGTCCTCTGCATATGCTCAAGCTTGCCAATATCCTTTTAAATTGTGGCACCCAGAACTGGACAGAGCACTCCAGTTTGACCAAGGCAGAATAGAGTGGCATGATTACTTCCCTTGATCTGAACACTAGTCTTCTGTTGATGGAGCCCAGAATAGCATTGCCTTCTTTTTCTTTTCTTGCTGCTGCTGCATTGCACTGTTGAGTCATGTTAAGCTTGTAGTCTATTAGGACCCTTAGTAATAATAGTAGTAGTAGTAGTAGTAGTAGTAGTAGTAGTAGTAATAATAATAATAATAATAATAATAATAATAATAATAATAATGTATTATTTGTACCCCACCCATCTGGCTGGGTTTCCCCAGCCCCTCTGGGAGGCTTCCAACGAAGATTAAAAATACATTAAAATGTCACACATTAAAAACTTCCCTGAACAGGGCTGCCTTCAGATGTCTTCTAAATGTCAGGTAGTTGTTTATCTCTTTGACATCTGATGGGAGGGCATTCCACAGTGTGGGTGCCACTACCGAGAAGGCCCTCTGCCTGGTTCCCTGTAGCTTTGCTTCTCACAGTGAGGTGCCAGAAGGCCCTCGGTGCTGGACCTCAGCGTCTGGGCAGAATGATGGGGGGTGGAGAAGCTCCTTCGGGTATACTGGGCCAAGGCCGTTTAGGGCTTTGAATTGTGCTCGGAAATGTAATTGTGCTTCTCACACTGGCAATCCAGGTGTCCTCCATCTTATAGTTATGTAACTGGTTCTTCATGCCTAAGTGCAGGACCTGACGTATGCCCCTACTGCAATTCATTTTGGTAGGCAGCATTAGCTACCTGCCCCATCTTGGTGTCATCTGTAGATCTGATGAGCATCCTCTCAATTGCAACATCCAGATCATTTATAAAGATGTTGAACAACAATGAGCCCAGAACAGAACCCTGCAGCACCCAGCTTGTCACTGCTAGCTGACTGCTTACTGCTGTTACTGGCATTTAGAAGCTGTGGCTTTGGCAGAGGCTTAGTGGCTATAGGGAATCAAATCTTGGCAACTTACAATGCTAGAAAATGGGACTTAACAGCAGAAGTCCTCTTCATTTGGAGATAGATGAATATGTAGGGAATATTGATAGGAGTAAGGCTGACTGGCCCTATCTTTGACCTTTACACAGTTGAGTTTTACACTAAGCTTACACCAGAGCACTCGCATATGTATAAACCCCTTTGAACCTAGGAAAACAGAGGATCCTTGGTGGCATTTACACATGCAAAGCCCTCCATGCAAAAGTGACACTTTTAAGATGTGGAGACAGGGAATGAGGCCAGATGTGAGCCCAAACAGTTCCCTCTATGCATTATACCCAAATAAACGCCTGTACAGGGCTACGAGTGACTATGCTACCCACTGAAAACACATTGCTTCCACATTAGTTGAAGTGCCGGTGAAAAATCTGCCCTTTGTTCAAGCCTTAGATAAGATTTCATACGCTTCTGCCCACCTGGCTGTTCAAAATAAAGCTGAAGATTGCCGAGCCATAGAAGCAAAAGCAACCCACTTCTTCCTGGAACTCCATTTCAGCACAGCTACCATTCAATTGCTGCTTCTGTGATCGAGAGCTCCATTCCCAAGTGTGGAAAGGAGAATGCATCATTTATAGAGCACTACTACAGTGGAATGAAGGAGAAGGGGAAAGAGGAATTTGGGCACATGAGAGATGCTTTCAGCAAAAATGGTGCCTCTATAAAGCAAGGATGAGCTGATCTAGAGAAAGGGGAAGTCCGTTTGCCCTCCACGCGTGGGTGGCTTTGCGAGTGGGCACTGTATCGCCCCTGTGAATCTGACTCTAGCAGCCCAGATCATCGTCCTGTTGCCAAAATGGTCAATGGCAGCAGGAATTTAGGGTGCATTCCACTGGGTGCAGTGCCAACTGGTCAGTAGCAGTGATTGGCACCACACCCAGGGGAAGCTTAAATACCCAGCCTATGGGGCCTTTCAGCCTCTTGCTCACTGCACTGGTTTTGAGATATTTTCCACCTGGATTTCTCCATGGTCCTCCTACAGCGAAGAAGAAGAGAAGAAGAGTATAGATTTGATATCCCGCTTTATCACTACCTGAAGGAGTCACAAAGTGGCTAACATTCTCCTTTCCCTTCCTCCCCCACAACAAGCACTCTGTGAGGTGAGTGGGGCTGAGAGACTTCAAAGAAGTGTGACTAGCCCAAGGTCACCCAGCAGCTGCATGTGGAGGAGCAGAGACCCAAACCCGGTTCACCAGTCTATCGCTCTTAACCACTACACCACACTGACAAATGGCCCACCTTGCCTAATTTTGAATTTTGATGTCTATTACTGGGCCATGTGGAGCTGTTTCATTTTCTTTTTTAATTATCCACCATTGCAGAGCAGAAGTTTTCTCCCTGACATGCCAGATTTGTCTGTGAGAGTATTTTCTGTGAGAGAAGCATTGAAACATTTATTAATTCAAAGTATTTACAAGCTGCTTTTTACACCTTTTTGCTTTCCCAGACCTTTTGATTATTTTTTTTTATCTCTGCTGATGAATATATGCAACTCTGTTACTTCTACTGCTTTCATTATGTTACTTTTAAGTTGCTCATTTAGTATTTAGTATTGTATTGTAAGCTTTCCTGGGAATTTAAATAAACAGATATTAACTCATAGGTAGATGGTTCCCCTACTATCTCTTTATAAAGATTTGGGGACTGCAAAAGGCCTTGGAAACATTAAAATTATTTTGTCAGTGCTTTTAATAAAACTGAATATTGCATGCTGGAACATATGCCAAACGATTGCTGTGCACATCTATTTCAATATTGCACACATATTTGCATTTTACTGATGCATATTCTCCCTTATTCATTTTTGATAAACTCAGATGAAGCTTCCATATTTAATGCAGAACAATCCAGCACAGGATTCAGCAACCATATGAATATACGACAGAGGGATGAAAAAGAAGTCAAGGTGAATATTTAGCTGAAGAGCCGCCAGGTAAACAGCCCAAAAGACAATGGTAAATCATGCACCATCACTGAATGCCTGCTTTTTTCTAATGTGTATGCAGTGGAGAAGTCAGCCAATCAAGTGAAAATTATTTGCACACTAGATCATTACTCAAAAATACATGGGGGGGCCAGGCGGGCTGAAAATGCAAATGAAAACCTCTTGCTCAAATTACTAGGATTTGCATATTTTAATGTTTCTGAAAATTACCTGGAGAGTAATTAGGCAAGTGAAACCCACAGAAAATGTTTGGGGAATTGAATAACTGGAAGATGAACTTTCACTTGCATGCCCATAACTGTTCAGTAGCCCAGCTTTTCAGCTAAATGAGATGATTCAACGTACAGCTTATGTGTATAAAATTCCCAATACATTCCTAAGTAGAAAAACAACAACACAACTATCAAATTGTGAACCCCACAATTTGTATTGTCCTGTTACTTTATATCTTTGAATTGACATCCTGCGCTTTTTCTGGGTGGGGGGGGGCAAACCTTGTCCCATTTAAGCAATTTAATCTAATGGCACATCCTGAAACACTATACACAGACATGTTATTGGGTTCCATCATATTCTATCATTACACTTTAGAAAACAGAGATTATGGAGGCAGTACTGTACATATAAGAACAGGCTAAATCCTTGAAGGACTTCCATTAATGTCTGCAAGGCAAATAACAAAGAAAGATCGCTCATACAGAACCAGATGACTAGTCCATCCATCAGCACTGATACATTGACTGGCAGCAGCCTTCCAGGGTTTCAGACAGGGTCATTCCTAGCTCTACCTGCAGATGTCGGGGATTTAATCTGGGACCTTATGTATTCAAAGCATGAGCTGCAAAGGGAAATACAAAGCCAGATTCATATCTGGAAATCTTTATCTGGAAGCCTACAGTTTCCTCCTTATTATTAAGTCACCTCAAAAAGCAAAAAAAACCTATATGTAATTTAATAAATGTTTAAAGCTACTTAAAATATAAATGCAAATTTAATCAGATTTTAAGTGATAGTGGTCAAATTGTTCACACAGTATTTATATTATAGGACAGTCCCTCATTGATTCCATTCAAAACAGAGATGATATCTGTTCACTATTTCCTGAACATGGAATTAGGATGAAATACCCCTTTTATTAATATGAACCAGGAACTGCAACTAGGCAGTAACAAACCATGTATAGGTGCCAGTGACTGCAAGAGGCCTTGGGGGAAGCACCTACAATCACATGAATGGGTGACACCACCCTGTTTCAAACATTGACCTGACAAATGAATGCCTATCACAATCATGCTGCCGTAAATGCATGCTGAGGATCTCATGGTTACCCCTCCTGTTAAAAACTAGTTGGCATTTGGCCAGACAGGTATCTCCAGGGCAAAGTCTGCCACTTTCCCCACCATACTGAGCCAACCTTTAATGAGACATATGTTTGGTTAGCATTCCTTCACCCTGCAGGTACCCTGGGGTGATAGGTCTTACCTATGTGGTGCCTTCACTACCTGCATAACACCACCAAGCATTAAACTGAAGAGAAAAATCAAAGGCCAAGATTACTATGGAGTAGGTAATATAAAATGGAGCCCAACAGCCAACTCAGGACACACCAAACCATGCTATTTAGCTACCTTGAAGGAAGACCAATCACAGTCCTTAGTCTGAGACATAAGGAGAACCTATTCTTGAATACGCACATGCTTTATCTAACTTCCTGTATGTATCATTGATTGTTTTGTACCTGTTATTGAAAACGTTCTGGCTGGTAAAGCTTTGAATAATATTTATGTAAGTAAATATTTGGACAATTTTTATTCAAAAGGGATTCAGTTTTTATGCATCTAATTGCTACATGCTGCACAATATCAATATCCACAGTAGTAATAGTACACTCTGCAAGGCTACACCACCAGAGAATCTTTGCCCCATTTCATTTCAGGGGCAAACCCACCTTTATTATAATAATGGTTATGATTTAATTAATTTATATATGCCACTTAATGGCGATTAGAAATGGGAAAGCGACATTATCTAAGTAAACAACGCTTGCGCTTCAGAAACACAAGATCAGAATCCCTCCTTTTTTTGGCTATAGCAATGTTCCAGTTACATGGTGGGTAACCGAGAAACCTTGAGACAGCTGCAGTGATGACATTAATGAAGTGGAAATGTGTCATTCAGAATGCCTTCTCCCAAGTAAGCATCTGCAAAGAGCTCACATTTTCGGTTAATGGGGAGGAAAGACGATGACTAGCCAGAGATGAACGTGATCCTAATTAGAGCATAGTGTTCAGCTATCTTATTCAATCTCCAGAGATGCTTTCCTCCTTCTAGAAGCCTGCCTAGGAAACAGCCGGTGAATCCAAAGCCTACCTCAATCTACCTCTGACGCATATCACAGTCCCGTGCTGCCCAGCCACGACAGAGCTCAGTGGCGGGTGAGGCCAGCCAACCAGCCAAGTCTCAGGGGGGTACTTGCCTGGAGGCAGAGTCCGTATGCAAGGTTCAGTCCAGTCCTAAGGTCAGGAGGAAGCTGAAAGTCCAAGGTCACAAGAAGCAGCAAGGTCTGGCCAGGAACGACAAATGTTTGCAGCAACTGACTGAGGCTGCAAACCCTGCTGAAGAAAGCTGAAGCCAGCTGGTTCACATTAGGAGCAAGAAGGCTAACCAGCAGCAGGTGGAGTCATTCTGCCTTCTGCTCCTTCAGGCTGCAGCTCAACAGGTGAAGCCAATTCCTGGCCCATGACAATATGACCCTAGAACCTGCCTTTTTTGACCTTTCTACCCTTGGGATATTGAGGGTGGCAACAGTGCTGAAAGCTTTCCATTGTTGCTCTCAGGAGGCCTTGGGCAACTTCCTCCAGCTACTGTTTCCCTTTCTCTCTGACCATGGAAAGGAAGCCCAAAGCTTCCTATGACCTTCCAGCTAGCTGCCCTGTGATGTTAGGATTGCTCCTTAAGAAGCCTAACCTGTAAAAATGGACCACTATGGTTTGTGAAGCATATGTCTATCTATAACATGGCATAGTTGCTTTGAGCATACAGTGACCCACTTGCCAATTTAACTCAAGTATCTATTTCATTTTCTCAAGAGATGTCAGAGGGCAATTGGTGGAGGTGGCCAGTGAGGTAACATAAATCTGATGTGGTATTAGTAGAAAATGTGGCTGTTAACTTGTGTTTTAATTACCAAAACAAAATATGCTAGGCCTCAACATTACAGCACTCAACACACACAGTCTGCATAATATTTAGGCATCTCGTAAACAACAGTACTTCTCTAGCTAGCCTTTCAAGTTTTTCAAGCCTTCATTATTTTTCCTTGGCTGTTCTTGGGAGCTGGCTATTGGGTTGCTATTGACTTTATATTGTTATTGTTTTGTTGTCGATCAAAATGTGTGTTGAGGTCTTAAGTAATGCCAGCTGTCTTGTTGATTTTCAATGTAAAATATGGAATCTAAATATATAAAATGTTTAGAAAATAGTATGGTTTGTTTAATTATATGTTCTTTTTCTCTTATAAGACGACTTGGGGGCAGGTTATAAATTACATAATTATTAAAATTGCTGCAATCTTCTGGGGTGGATTTAGGGCTGTGTGAATGTTGCTCATGCACTGGGAGCTGAGCTGAGGAGGCACAGGCTAGATTTATACTGATAAATAAAAGGCTACAGAAAAAAAACTTGTTATAAAAGCTCTCAATGGAAAATCCCATTGGCGAGAGATCACTGCTCCACAGAACCATCTGGTGCCACATGGCCACATGTTTATAACACAGTTATAATGGTATAATTGACAGGTGTAGCTGAGTCTGCTGTCTCAAAACCTAGTAAGTGAGGTGCTGGGCTTTGGGAAGGAGGCAGGGGGCTCTGATAGAGTCCCCCTGCCTCTTTCCCACATCCTAGTAAGCACTGTCCCGGCTTTGGGAAGCCGATGGGAGAGCTCTAGGCTTCTGCCAGAGCCCTCACACCTCCTTCCCAAAGCCAGGCGCCTCCTTACCCGGCAGTGCAAAGAGTTGGGTGTGTGTGTGCTAAATGGTTGCCTTGCACTGGGCGCCATAGTACCCTAGTCCACCACTGCAACACGCTCTCCAAATCCCAATGCGACCTCAAAGGGATCAGCTACCACTTTCTGCTCTAAGAAGGTATTCAAGCGCAGCCCACTATAGAGTTCGCTGAAACAACAGGGCAGCAATGCATAGATGACAGGACTAAATTTCAGCATCCCCCACTAATGCACACTTTTTTTCAGGAAGCCAAAGCTATTCACTACTGTTCTTTATTTCGTTTTTGTTAAAGTTCTGACTGACACCAGCTCAATTCACTATATGAACCAGTGTTCTGACCTAGTATAATACAACCTCTTTATATCTTAAATAACAATTCCCCGTTCCAAATCAACTATCTTTTCCTTTTTCTGAAAATCCATTACCTTTGCATTACACTCTGGAATGCTCTTTTCTAGTGTTTTTTTGATGGCACTGAGCTGATATTTTCAGGGAACTCTCCACAATCATTCTGCTTTCCTGAATGCTAAGAGTTACTAGTGTTCAGCCAAACATCATTTGTTTCATACACTTGTTTCTCTCTCTCATTACATTGCACCCAACATCATCTGCCATTTTAATTGCTCACTTTATTTGCATTGCAAGATCCTTTTGAAACTCTCACTGCCTGCTTTTAAAACAGTTTAAGATGATATTTCCAAATATTGTGTACATTTTGTGTTTCCATTGTTTTCCTGTTAATCAATGAATAACTATAATAGCATCATTCCCAGCTAATATGATCGAGGTCACCGCTGCTTGCTAATTTACTGTGTTTTGAAAAATGACCATTTAGGCATATCCTCTGCTTCTTAATGGCCAGTTGCTAATCAATGAGTTCCATTATGCTTTCTTTTCCTTAAAAGCCTTTTTGCATGGAGTGCTGTCCAAGGTATAGTGGTACCTCGAGTTAAGAACTTAATTCGTTCTGGAGGTCTGTTCTTAACCTGAAACTGTTCTTAACCTGAGGTACCACTTTAGCGAATGGGGCCTCCCACTGCCGCTGCGTGATTTCTGTTCTCATCTTGAAGCAAAGTTCTTAACCCAAGGTACTATTTCTGGGTTAGCGGAGTCTGTAACATGAAGCGTCTGTAACCTGAAGTGTCTGTAACCCGAGGTACCACTGTAATTCAAGACCTAGACTTGACCCTCCTAAAAGCTCTAGGTTAGCTGTCCTCAATCAGGACCTTTCTCTAAGTCATTGCATGAAGTTGCCCCTCTGCATTGGTGCTAGGAGTCTTAGCATATGTGAAATACAGATGTTGCAAGCCTCTGGATAAATCAAAGTTGAAAAAGGAAGTTCCTGCCCAAGCAAAATACATGAAAATGCCAAGGGAAAACAGATTGATCTTTATAAGACACGCAGACTGTCTCAGAGAGGTTCCACACATGTCATAGTTGCCATCAAATGTTGCTTGAAGCAAAAACCAAATTTGGAAGTTCCTGCTTAGGTAAAATTTCTGGAGAATTTGGATGAAACAAAATTTCAGTAACTAAAAGGATTTATTGGGAGTGTGGTGGGATGGCACGTAACTATTATGAGCTGCTGTTTTGAGCTACACAAAGAACCAGGCCATAAATATTGCAGATAATGATGATGGGTTTTGGGGTTTGGTACACAGAACATATTCCAACGTTGCCTGCTCTATGGTAAATTTCAAGCAGTAATCATGATTTAAAAAATAATAATCATAATGAGGAAAAATAGTAAACAAGGTAGGAAAATTGTAAATAAAAATAAATAAAATAAAATAAATAAAAATAAGCTACCTTGGATCCTGAAATGTCTTATGTGAGTGGAAAAAGAAAAAAATAACTTTTATTTGTTAAGACAGCCCTACCAAATTCTCCAGGTTTCCCCATCGCACACAATTTCATACATCACCCATGGGCAGCTTTTGGGATGTGCTGGGGGCTGTTGAGGGTGGAGAGAAACCCTCACAGTCCCATTGCATGAACAGAGTTCAGCTTGTAGGTTTCTAGAATCCAGCCCACCCCCCCTCCCCTTTATTTTACTTTTACTTCTTTCTTCTGCAAACTTTAGTGGCAGGGGGAAATGAACTAATTTAGGATGGCTTTGAGTCTTTTGCTTTAACATTTTGATTCTTCATCTGTTAAGATGAAACAAAGCAATCACGTTGGGGGGAAACTGGAAAGAATGAAATGGGTAGAAAATTTGGTTTGCCTTTTAAAGGTTTGTTATTACACGCTGGCTGTTGAAAATTACAGTCACAGCATGGAGTCCTATCACTTACACTGACCTTTCATAACCTGTTAGTGTTGCAAAGGTTGATTAAGCCAGAGAAATATTAAAAGAAGTCATGGAAAGAGGGGGGTAAGAAGTATACTTCTCTCTGGGGTGGGGGGTTGGGAAGAAATGTAGTATTGTCAGGAGAGGTGACAGGGTTCTTTAAAACCTATTCATATTAGAACAATTTGTGTTTAATTGTCTCCTATGTGTTTGAATGCTTTGCTCACTACATGAGCAACTCAATGAACTGAGAAAGCAATGGGAGGCCTTACTGACCCCACGATAGCTTACAGGGTGGGATGGATAAATGGAGATCAGTCCAACAATCCTCAGGGAAGTAACCTTAGCTAGCAGGGGTTGACACTTAACTAGCAGGTTGAAAAAATGAGTCTCACAGCTCTGCTTCATAAGTGAATGATTCAGACACATGAACAAAAATAACATTGACTGTCCTGCTGTCACATCTAAGTATCGATGGATCAGTCGATTGCCACTTTTGCACATTTTCATTCAGAAATCCCTTCCATCTCAAAATAATCATCTGCCCACACACTTGCATTTATGTAACTATTTTAAGTAGGCATTTTAAATGTAGTTTCACACACAAAATGCACATTTAGAAACATTTGGCTTCCAAATATGCATTTCCCCCCACAGCACATCTTTATATGCTTTTTGAGCGAGGAACTGCATCAAAAAAATTGGAAACCTATAATAACCAAAGGTTGGCTGCTTTCCCATCTACGCATTAGTCCAGGAGGTGTGGATCGAATCAGTTCAGAAATTCAAATGTTCCTCAAACTAGTGAAATCTAGTTTGGCCCTTGTAATCCATGGTAAATACTCACTGAAAAAATGTAATTCAACCGATGAGGTCATGACACCTAAGATAGATAGCTACAGAGAAGCTACACATATAGGTGCTTTCCTGCCCTTGAATGAATTTGCTGCTGTGGATAAACCCCCCAAAACAGAAAATAGGCTTGAAAATAGTATTATAAGATCTCGAGGAGGGGGGGGGAATGAATGGACATGCATTATGAAGCACCATTGATGCACACTGTCACCTCTCCTCCCTCACCGGAGAGCTGCCTGAGAGCCTACAACTAAAGCCATTCTCTCTCCACGTTTCCCATCTTGATACACTTCAATAGACTTACTTTAGCTTTTTATTGGCTAGCAGAATAGAAAGAAACCTAACTAGCCACTCATGTATCCTGTGTCACTGCAGCCCCATCCCTACAAATTCTGGATTGAAGTGGTGGGGGGGGGGGGAAAGAGACTTGTTGTTTTCCCCCAAGCACTTTCTTCAATAACCATCTTCTGGAAGGGTGTTGAGAGCTCTGCTATTTAGTCCTCCCCCCCCCCCGTGATTGGCCACACATAGCCCACCAGGACATAGGAACTGCATAAAATGGGCCATTAGCAGTAGTTGCACTTGGCCAACCCAGAACATCAAATTCTTCGTCTGCCTGTTGTACACTGGGTCTTGCAACTGACTGACTAGCATGTCTCTCTCTCAAGGCACACCTGGAAGAGAGCAGCAGTAGCAGCGACTGCAGAATTTTTAGTGCCTGCCAGCAGACTTGCCTATTATAGTTTATTTTTTCAAACTGTTGAGAAGAAAGTGAGGGTGTGTGGTGTGTGTGTGTGTGTGTGTGTGTGTGTGTGTGTGTGTGTGGCAGAGGACAGGGAGTTTGGGATGACATGAGAGGTCAGCCAGGCCTCAGCAGTAGAGAAATCCAGTGTACCAGTCATCTTCACTTTTGAAAGGGGCATACCCAATCAAAGAATAAGAGGTACCTCCTGGGTCTGTTTTGTGTTCTAGGGGCCATGAGATGATAGCTCCTGTATAAGAAACACACCAAGGTTCAGACAAATAGGGCCAGTGGCCATTGCATTAGGCATTTTTATCTTTGTTAAAATACTGGAAAAGTCACAGGTTTTTTATCCATGAAGAGATACCAAGAGAGTGCTGAGATTTTAAAGTTTTTGTTACTGGGATGGGGTGGAGGGGGGAAAAGTAGGCCACCACATCAGTCTAACTCTGCTCTCGCAGCCAAAACTCAGTTAACAACTGACATGAAATAATAAATAATAATAAATTTTTATTTATACCCTGCCCTTCCCGGTTCAGAAAAACCGGGCTCAGGGCAGCTAACAACAAATTTAAAACACTTAATTGTAATACAACATAGAAGCAGCATAAAATACAGTATAAAAGCATGAAGAACAATAAAATTTAAAGTTCAAAAATCGATTTGGGTGAAATCCTTCCACTAAGCATTAGATCGTCACCAGGACTAGCTGGCCAAATTAGTCCTACTTGGGCCAGTGAGGAGGCCAGGGGAGAATTAGCTGTGGGAGTCTCAGAGCAGGTAATCTTCATAAAAGGGGAGGGGGAGGGAAAAGAAGGCAAATAAAAGAACCGGCTAAATTCAAATTAAAGGGCAGGCGGAATAGCTCTTTCTTACAGGCCCGGCGGAAGGAGGTTAAATCCTGCAGGGCCCTGGTCTCATGGGACAGAGCATTCTACCAGGTCGGAGCAATCACTGAGAAGGCCCTGGCCCTGGTGGAGGATAGTCTGACTTCCTTAGGGCCTGGGACCTCTAAACTATGGTTATTCATGGACCTTAAGGTCCTCTGTGGGGCATACCAGGAGAGGCGGTCCCATAAATATGGGGGCCCTAAGCCACAAAGGGCTTTAAAGGTCAAAACCAGCACCTTGAACCTGAAATGAAAAACAACTCTTTGTCCTTGTTCTCCCCCCTCCCTCCAGTTTCTCCCTTTCAATTTCCCGATGGCACTCCTCGTGTCTCTACTAGGACAATACACTCTCTCTCACTCCACCAATTCCTTTCATTATCATCCTTTCTTTCCTCAACCACCTCCATATTATAGCTGCCTTCCTTTTGTCTAACCTTGTTTTGGGTGGTTTGTCCAATGACCACCCAATCTCTGCCATTTTGGAGGTTGGGATCCAGGAGGTTCAGCTTGCATTGGCATACAGGGATTTGTCTTAAACACCAGGGGTGATCAACCCTAGGATAACAGAGCATCTCCGACACAACTTAGGAAAGACAGCAAGTCCCACACCTGTGTGATCAGGGGATGGAGTTGCCATAGTAGACTGCACTGTGATTCTTCATTTTAGGTATAGGGGGAAACCCCACCACCACCACCATCATGGATGAATTGCTGAGAGCAACCCTGGCCACTAGATCTGGAAAGGGTGCACCACACTTAAGGAAAGCTGGAGGAGTCCTCTCTCCTCAACCCCTTCCTTAGGTTAGTTCTTTTTCTACTTGGTGCTGCTGCTTGACAGCTCCAGGAGCGAAGTGTTCGTTCACAGGGAGGCAATTTGTGCCAAATTGTCGGCAGGCTTTGCAAAGATTAAGTACCTGTTTGATCTACTTATGAGTACTCAATAGTTATTCTATTTAACCCAAAGCAAAATGAACTCTCCAGTTTCTCTTTACATATCTGTATCATTGATTTTAGCCGAGAAGGTCATGATTGATACCAGATGTGAGCGAGAGATCAGTCTGAGGCTATGAACAGCAAGAATACATGCTTCTTAAAACTAGATTGCAATTGTGTTTGCTTTATTGAGAGCAAGCCCCCATTGATCTCATTCAGGGGATGCATAAGATGCAGCTGCAATGTCTGCTTTCATTGTGTGTGTGTGTGTGTGTGTGTGTGTGTGTGTGTGTGCGCGCGCGCACGTGTGTGTGTGCATGCATGTGCGTACGCAGGCACAGACACATGCATATGAGGTACACAGAGAAGAATAGGTGGTGGTCAGGTGCAAAAAAGTACAGGGCTCCTGCAACCATAATGGTTGTGTAGATGAGCAGATTTTAGCACAAGAAAAGGTATATTTTCTGCAGTGCCCGCACTTACACAACTAAGGTTGCAGAAGCCCTGCCCTCTTTTGCACCCAAGTAACAGAGGTGTATGTTTGTGTTGTGGAATTACCACTGCGAGTGTTTTGGAGGGTATGTGTAAAGCATAGCTAGCCTGCTTGGTTGAAACAGTAATTTTCTCGATCTCAACACATTTCTGAAATGTGTTGAACTCAGGAACTTATCCAGAAGAAGTTCAGAAGACAACACTGGATGTTACCTTCTTTAGACCTTCTGTTCTCCTATGGTTCAGCCACGAAAATGGCAGAAAGGAACTGTACACTAAAATACCACCCCACATTTTGTCCCATGGCCTAATTCATGAGAACAGAGGGAGAATTACACCACAAATTTCTGGGTTAACAGGGTTGCAACCCCTCCCCCCCGGAAGCAATTCACAATGAAACCTCCACAGCATAGGAGTCAACTCCCAGAGGCCAAGGTCCCTTCAGTCCCCCCATAAAATATTTGAGGCCCCCCACCAGTTTAAGGGCATTACCATTCAAATGGTGTGTGTGTGCCACGCCTTGTGATAGATTATGTGGGGTGGGGCTCACCTGGCCCCCCAGGCACCCCTGTTCTAATAGACCTCCAGAAGTGGCTTTAACATTGTATGGAAAATGCAGAGATTAACAGGTTAGAAATGTCAGGAAGACAGAATAAACAGCAGTATGAGAGCAGCCACAGAAAATGAATAGTATCTGATGCTTCCAACTTATTAGCAACCCAACTAGGTGAAGCAACATTTTTCTATCTTGCCTTTCAAATGTCTTTTAATGTATGAGGAATGGCAAACTTTTATCACAAGGACTGAGATTATTGTCAAGGTAGGGCCATTCCATTACGCGAAGATAAATGTTGGTTTTCTGCAAGCAAAGCCAAAGCTAAGTATTACAAATTCTCCTTCCTCTCTCATATTGATTATCCATGTGCTCCTAGGAAATCAAGGAGAAAAGGCTGCAACTTGGTTGAGAATTGAATCACTCCTGGCTGTTCATCTTTCAGAATAATGCCCCTCTTCCCCTTCCAACCTCTTCACCTTCTCCTGCTGTTTCCTAAGAACTATGGCTAGGATTTTCTGCTTGTTGGTTGCTCCTGGTAAATACTATTGGGTGTGTAGGGGGGTTGTCTGTTTAAGAGGAGGATTGGAAGCGGATAAATTCATCATCAAAGCTTTCATTCTGAGCATTCAGTCTGACTGAGCAAATTACAAAAACAACAGCAACAACCATCTCAGGGTGAAAAGTAGAGTCTCAGTGCATGTTCACATCACCACCTTAGAGCATAGTGAGTGATGCTTTTTGGTATATTTCACAACTCTTTCCTTCATATCTGTTCACTTCAGCACAACTTCATCAGTGTCAGATTGGTTTCTGTTAGTGTGCACACCAGGGGGCATTGACAAAGCAAGGATGTCTTCACAATCTGCAAAGGTGTTCACACCTTAGCAGGAGATGAATTAGGGATGGCTTGAGAACTCCAGTCAATGTAAAGGATGTTCAAGAACACACCAATCAGTAATATCTTATAACAAAATCAGTGCAATTTGGATCAAGTTGTGCGAACCTGGCTTAAAAATCCAGCACTGAAAATATAGTGTGTTCACCATAAAAGGGAATGTGAGCGCAGCCTCAGTGTGGGTGAGATGAGGGATGGCCAATTTTCTATCACTTGCACCACTTTCACATGAGCGCACCCACACTTCTGTTTGCACATTAATCTGCAATGAAACAATCTCAGAATTTAAATGTATACATAAATATGTCTCTTAGTAGAGGTAGAGTCTTTAATATACACATTTAAACTGCTGAAAACTGTGCCACATCATTTGGAGAAGATGATCTGGTGGATGGGCAAATTAACAACCTGATCATTGGTCCAAGAGAAGTGGAACAAGTTGCGTAAGCATTTGCAGCGTGAATTCCTCAAGCACCCCTGAGGACTTTTGCTAGCCTTTTTTAAACTACTACTACTACTGGGACGCAGGTGGCGCTGTGGGTTAAACCACAGAGCCTAGGGCTTGCCTATCAGAAGGTTGGCGGTTCGAATCCACGCAACGGGGTGAGCTCCCATTGCTCAGTCCCAGCTCCTGCCAACCTAGCAGTTCAAAAGCACGTCAAAGTGCAAGTAGATAAATAGGTACCGCTCCAGCAGGAAGGTAAATGGCGTTTACGTGCGCTGCTCTGGTTCGCCAGAAGCAGCTTAGTCATGCTGGCCACATGACCCGAAAGCTGTACGCTGGCTCCCTCAGCCAATAAAGTGAGATGAGCGCCGCAACCCCAGAGTCGGTCACAACTGGGTCAGGGGTCCCTTTACCTTTACTTACGACTACTACTAATACTACAACTCAAAATCTCCAAATGAACCTGAACTTCAATGTCTAAAATCCCTGGTAAAGGACAAGGTTCCTGAGATCACGTTAAGGGTAGCCAAATTCTGTGTGATTGCCATAAAACTTAGGGAACAAGCTGTGCTATCATAATGATTACGGTTTTAAATGATAATTTTAGGTTATATGTTAATGACTAAGTTTTAATTTATATATTTTTTAACTGTTGCTATATCTGTATTGTCCCTGTTATACCTAATTGCAAATTCAAATGTATCCCTATCATGTTTTATGACTCCCTTGATATTGTATGTGGGCTGGAACTGGTCTGTGACCGAAATAATAAAATTCATTCATTCATACTACTACAACTCTGTTGGCTCCTATCAAAATTCCCCAGTTGCATGTGGAAGAAGCTCCAAATTCACTCTGAGTTTTGCTTTAGACAAAAACAATGGTGCCAACTCTACACATTGTTTGTTAGTTCACAGTGTGGGTGATGTCAATATCATTCTATATTTGAGTTTATTTATATCTCACTCAGTACACCAGTCTTCCCCAGTCTATTTCCCACCAGATGCTTTGGGCTAAATGCTTTCTACTGGGCCATGTTGGCAGAAACTGATGGGAATTGCAGTCCAGCAACATCTTGAGGGCACCAGCTTGGGAAAGGCTGCATCACATCCTATCTGTTGCAGTCTACTCATTATGGATTATTTCACATAAACTCTTGGACATCTTACACCTGGGAAACCATTCCAGGTGGTTCTTTGTTGTTTCAATAAAATGCTTTCCTCTTAAAAGAGGTTTCTGTGGTGATTTCCATAAAGAGACACACATGGAAACCTTAGGACAAAACTGCTCATCCATATGGATTTTCCGGGATAGCATTGTGAGCACAAGCCGGCACAAATCTAGCATACTGTTCTGAGCCATATGCTGCCCTATTAAAGTGGATGAATGAGAAATCAAGGTCAGCTATGAATGATCGGCCTTCAGCTCCATCTGGTCTCCAACTCATGTCCATGGCTGACAAAGGGGCAGTGGCAGGATCAGTGACACCCATCCAACACGAGGAAAAGTGCACAGAAATTCGTCCTGCGCATGTATATTGCTGCACTGATGAGCCTCACCCAGAAGTCAGAGTCATTTATGAACTAGTCAGATGTGCAACATCTCCTTGGAAGACATGAATGGAGGGGTAGATATGATTCTGTCCCCTCCATTCTCCTACTACTCAACACCTAGTGCTACTGAAGTCTCCGGTCCTGGGCTGAAGAAGTGTGTGCAGTACCTGTTTGCAAGCACATAATTCCTCCAGCAGAATTAGTGTGGGTTCCTCACACATACTGGGTGTTCTCTATTTCCTACACCTCTGGAGGAATACCTATAGCACTCAACCAGGAATATGGATCGCTGGCATAAAGACACCTGTCACCATGGATTTTAAAGGTACAGTGGTACCTTGGGTTAAGAACTTAATTCGTTCTGGAGGTCTGTTCTTAACCTGAGGTACCACTTTGCTAATGTGGCGTCTTGCTGCCACTGCACTGCCGGAGCATGATTTCTGTTCTCATCCTGAAGCAAAGTTCTTAACCCGAGGTACTATTTCTAGGTTAGTGGAGTCTGTAACCTGAAGTGTCTGTAACCCAAGGTACCACTGTATACTTAGAAGTGCTTTTTTCTGTGAGTGGAAGCAGAGGGGGAAGTGAAGAATAAGAGTTAGCTCAGTACAGGGTATCTGTTTATCTAGCTCCTGAATACTACTGAATATAGGATTTCCAAGTGTTTTGCTGAAGGTCGTTTCCTTTGCCAATACTAAACATTCTCTTTAAAACAAAATAAATACGGTACAAACATACACACACACACACACACACACACACACACACACACACACACACACATGCACACACACGATGTTCAGCTTTGGTACTGATTTTGCGTAATTGTAGTATTAGTTGAGGATGGAAAAAATCACAACATGAAAAGTCAACCGATTGATTTCATGCCTTACCTACACAGCCATATCCATCATGCAGCTTCCATAAATGCTGTCATTACTTCATGCACACTTAGAAATAAAGGGCCTTCTGTCAGATCACCAATTGTCTTAATGAGTCTGCTTGAAACCATCATCAGACACCAGGTCCCTGCTTCGCTAATAGCGCTGCATATTCACAGACACCACTTTAATCTACATGGGACTTCAATAATAGCCCTGACCTGACCACTCTACAAATTAGGAAGGACCAAGGCATAGAATGTGCTGCCCTGACTCTGTATAATAATAATCATTATTATTATTATTATTAAAGCACAAGGTTGCGACCTTACGTTCTATATGTGGGGGGGGGGTTAAATCAGAACACTGATGCATGAGCTTAAGTGTATTACTGCTTTCAATGGACCTTTGTAGTTATTAGTCACAATTGCGAAGCTAATGGAATTAGTCTTTTAAATGAGATTGACACCCAAGGTTAGATGAGTGTCTGAGTGACTGTTTTTTGACCAGATATTATCTGTGTGGTACCGGAGAAGAGAAGAAAAGAAATACATGTAATGGATCCAGCAGGAATTGGTATTAAATGGACACTATGTTCAGTTAATTATCATTGTCATCATTATTATTACAGTAGACCTGCAACAAAAGGCAACAATAGCTTCGGTCCAGTATACCTGAAGGAGCGTCTCCACCCCCATCGTTCTACCCAGACACTGAGGTCCAGCGCCAAGGGCCTTCTGGCGGTTCCCTCACTGCGAGAAGCCAAGTTACAGGGAACCAGGCAGAGGGCCTTCTCAGTAGTGGCACCCGCCCTGTGGAACGCCCTCCCACCAGTTGTCAAAGAGAACAACAACTACCAGACTTTTAGAAGACATCTGAAGGCAGCTCTGTTTAGGGAAGCTTTTAATGTTTGATGGATTACTGTATTTTAGTATTTTGTTGGAAGCCGCCCAGAGTGGCTGGGGAAGCCCAGCCATATGGGCGGGGTATAAATAATAAAATATTAATAATTATTAATTATTTTTATTATGTATGTAAACCTCACAGTTAGCCCCAGGCATGACCCCATTTTGACCCCATTGGGACAATAATTCTGGTATCACTCACCACCAGAATTCACTATTAGAAGAAGCAATGGTGACAATGATTTTAAGAAGCGACTTGCCAGGACCTTGATTTTTTTTATCATATTCTAAAAATATAAATGAATGTTCTAAGACAGTGTTTCCCAAGCTGATGGGTGGGGTATAAATAATAAATTATTATTATTATTATGGAGTCATAGTTCAGAGCAAATGCAGGCACCAGATTGGGGAAGAGTGGCCTAAGAAATCACTTCCATCGAGTTAGTTCCTCAACATGCAGCTATTTTCTGAAGTGCAGAATGTATCAAAATAATGACACATCCTAAACGAAAACAGGAGGATTTCTCACTAAGGTGTGATTAAATGAGATTTGCTGTGGGAGGAAGGAGAATCCTGCAATCCAGCGCCAGGGGATCCAAACAACTCCCAACGGATTCAAAGCCTCCAGCTACTTATCGCTTTTTCTGATTTCAAAAAAGTGTGGCAGTTTGACGAGCTGTCACAGTCTCACACACAAAAAGCCTGGATGTAACCGCATGATGCAAAAGACTTTCCCGTCACAGCACAACATTTCCACGTACAGCATGTTTTACTTCATTTTAGCAGTATTATGCAAAGATTCAATTCTCCCGAGATTTCATTGCCGTCCCAAATCTCCATTCTGATTTGCTTTATCCTCAAGTGTTATAGTAGGGTGGCAGCTGGAAACAGAGTATGTTTCATTGGAGCTTACTTTAGACAGCCTATTTATAATATCTGGGGGACCACAGACCCATTCATTACATATCATAATCCAGCAAGGGAGATCCGTGCGCAGTAGAAAGCTTCTGAGCAGACATTAATCTGGATATGCATGCATACTGCAATGTTCATCAGGCGCCATTGAAGGGGCCATAATGGGCCCACTGACAACTAGCATGTAATACAGGCATAGGCAAACTCGGCTGTGGCATTTGCCCTCCTAGGTGGGTCATAAGGAAAGGGTTAAATGAGTGTGAAGTGATTGGCCAGTGGGAACCCCAGGGGAGGAGTTAGAGGTAGAGTTGGAGTTGTTTGGAAGTCAGTTGGGAGTTGGAGAAGGAGGAGGGAGGACAAGTCTGTGGGTTGGTCTAGTTTTGATGTGTGAGAGTAAGGGAAACTGTTAGGAGGAGTCAGATAGATAGCTGGAATAATCATTTAGAAGTTATTAGGAAGGTATAGGCCAGTATAGGAACTAAGATGAAGAAACTGACAAGAAAAATTATCTGAAACCATAACCTTGTTAATGCTTATAAAATAAACTTGCTTATTTGATTTAATGTTAACAACTGTCTGGATTCTGTGTGTACCCGAGAGAAATGGGTTGGTGGCAGCGGGGAAGCAATCACAGTGGTGGCACAGGGATCAATAGACCGTCAAATGTCCAGGGACCCTGTGTGATTGCCACATTGGCCCTCCAGATGTTTGGGGACTACAACTCCCATCATCCCTAGCTAACAGGACCAGTGGTCAGGGATGATGGGAGTTGCAGTCCCAAAACATCTGGAGGGCCGAGTTTGCCTATGCCTGATGTAATAGATGGAGAACAGAACCACAATAACCTGGGTTTACATTCCCACAATAAACTCACTGGGTGTCTGCAAGCCAGTCCTTATCTCTTGCCTGCCTAACCAAACTTGTGGAGTTATTATGAAGATACAGTGATACGTCATACAATGCTCCTTGAGAAGGAGTTAACAAAATGCAGTCCGAATATCTTGCAAACTTGTGTTTTGTGTAACTTATCAAGGTGAATTGTGTAACTTATCAACATGGTGCTAGTTGCAGTTTTCTGTGATTTGTGTGGCCTGGGGTTTCCAGTGTTGGAAGACTACTGGTTTAGCTGCTTATGTGGCCTGGTGTAACCATCCCTCCCGTTCTTCTAATAATGCAAAATCAGGAGTCTACCTCCCCACTTCCGCCTGTCTGGAAGAGTTCATTGCCGCCCTCCGCCCCCTCATTGTATGGAAAGAGGAACAAGTTGGTCCCTCTAGATACGTGGTTCCCAACGTGGGGCACACGTCCCGCAGGGCAATTTTCTTTTTAATGGGGCAATTTGAGAATGAGTTATTAACAGTGAATGGCCTTTTAGGCTTCCTCCACATGAATAGGAGTTCACTTTTTGAATAATAAGAATTATATGTAACGGCGGGGAGGGTGCATCAGGATTTTAGAGATGCTTAGGTGGGGAATGGCCAAAAAAAAAAAAAAAAAAGGTTGGGAACCACTGTTCTAGATAGTTCTATTTATAGTTGTCGTTTTTTTTCTGATCTTCCCAGTAATATTTTCCTGCAATACCTGTGGGATCCCCAGGGTTCATGGACCCCCTCTGCCCCACATGATCCCATGGGTGACTCCATTTCACTGTCCTGCTGGTCAGCATAGCGCTGTCAAGTCTGCAATTATTGGGAATGATAATTTTAAGTTTCTATTTATCTCTTCAGGCTATAAATGCAAAACAGTTCCCAGCATAAGGACTCTAAATAGCATGAGGTGGGGGAGAGGAGGAGGAAAGAGAAGTGACATATAAACTATGTAACTCTTCTACATTCTATATATATTTGATGGGGGATCCAGACCATGCCAATTCCCAGTTTGTCCCTGTCACCAGCTGGGGCAGAATCAATTTAATAAGGTATTAAGAGATGAAACAGATTCAAAACTGTTCAAAGTCGGTATTAAAAGATGAAACAGACTCAAGATTGTTCAAGGTCAAAATGAAACATGAATTCCCTTGTGCATACCTCCCAACTGAAATGTATGAGTGCTGTGCAAACGCATATTCACACGTCAACAGGACTTGCTCAGGAGTATTGACAATGGAATTATACCTCTGAATTCCTATCTGGGCTCACTGCAACACAGAACAACAAAAAAGTATTATTTTTCCTTGTATTTCCATTATAGCACTAGGCTCCAAGACAAAGCACTCATGTTTGAAAGAGTCTGCACCAAGCTGTTTTCTTATACAGTGGTATGAATGCTGTCAAAATCTCACTCTATTATTCCAGCATTCTGGGTCTGATGTGCCATCACAGTGGAGTGCTGAATACTATTGAAAGGGATTATGTAAAGATGTATTTCACTGGTGGAAGGTGGGGGAGGGGAGTCCTGTTTTTCTCATTCAGCAGCAAGTCTGCATTTTCAGCTTTGCTTGGGATTGCAGCTCACAGCTTCAAATAGTTTCCCTATACCTTCACTAGAAGCAGAGCAAGGAAATATCTAGCAAGTGAAACTTTCCCAGTTACACCAGTAGCAAATGACACGGTGGGGCAGAGATGCTTACCTGACCTGACGAATGAGACATTGGGAGGATGAGGAGTGAGACAGAGGCAACTTTAGAGGAGTGCAACTGGTTTGGAGCCTCAGGGATGCCACAACCATGATTTAGAACCACAGAATCCCACAGGGCAAAGCCGAAATTTGAGACTCCAAGGTCCACCACTGAGTGAGAAGGCATTGAGTTCAGGTTAGTGCAAACACGGCAGCAGACCTCAGTGAATGGGCAGGGATATAAAATATTAGTTAGTCCTTGAGGTATCCTGGACCCAGGTTGTTAAGGGCCTTGCATATTAATTGAAGAACTTCGGACCTGGCCTTGAACCTGGGCAATCAGTGCAATTTTTTGAGCACTGGAGTTGTGTACTGGCAATAGTCTGTCCTCAGAAACAGTCTAGTTGCAGTGCTTTGCACCAGTTCAAAACGCTTGGAGCAGGCCTTGCTCTTTGTGAAGAGAAGAAATTTCTGTAATGGGGAGTTTCTTGCATCCATGGAGGCTTCCTGCGCAGCTTTGAACTCTTCACCACAGGAAGGTCATTCTCATCAAGAGAATGATAGGGAAAGTTGCACGGTCTCAGGTATGGGGCTAAAGGTGTGATTCCCATAGTCCAGCTGCAGCTGTGTTATTTGTGTTGACTGGGATGTCATTTTACAGGACTTCCCACAACCAACAACAACAGAAATTTGCCTCCAGTCATGGGTCTACTTGCCTTAGTCTTGTGGCTGAGCAACAATGTGGAGAGCTCAGTGGAATGGAAGACCAGCCCACCAGAAGAGTCTCTGAGGTGTACTTGCCTAGGGGTCAAGTCAGTGTCTAAAGTCAGGTGCAGTCCTTGGGTTGGGTGAACAGCGTTCCGCGTGGTCATACAGTCCAGGCGTCAAGGAATCCGATGATCAAGGGTCAGGAAGCAGCAAGTTAGAGCCAATAATTACAAGTGTTGTTAGCAGCATCTGACTACTGCTGGAAGCTCTGCTTAAGAAGGCTGAAGCCAGCTGGTTCTCATCAGTGCATTCTCTTCTGTGTAATTGAAGGCTGATCAGCTACAGATGGAGTCACTCTGCCTTCTCCCCTTCAGGCTGCTGTTCAGCAGGCAAAGCTGACTCCTGGGCCATGACACTGCTATCGCTTCTAGTAGGCAGTGCCACTGAACTTTCCAAATTGAATGTTGAGGAGTGAGTAAAGGGGTAATAAATCAGAGGTAAATAAAAAGGAAAGGGTGCCTCTTTTACAGGAGAATCAGTTTTGCACAAGTAAAATTAAAGCGCTTTGTTGCTCTAGCACAAATCCTTTTTAAACACACACATACACATAAACATATGACTTTTTGTGGTTAGGAAAGAGGCATGGAAATGCACTGAGCAAACAAATGAAAAGCAGGATGAATGCCTATCGCTGTTTTATTGCCCCCCAATTGTATCAGAACAAATGCTCACTAGACCAGACTTAGTCTGATCAAGCTTTGTGCTAGCAGATTGAGATGAATGCTCAATAAGCAGATCATCTAGAGGAGCACAAAGACAATTGGGTAGCTAAACATTTTGAGTCACGCCGTTCAGTCAGTCAGAAATGCATTAAGGGCAAACTTTTTAGAAGCATGTCAAGCATTCTTGACTTCACTCTGAATGCATCCTTTGGCTTTCTGTCTGTTGGGATTCCGAAACCTTTTTGTGAGATAACTTTCCTCTCTCTCTCTTTTTGCCAAGGGAAAGAATTCGCATAGATAGAAACAGCCTTCTGCTGAACTGTCAGGAAGTGCGTCCCCCCCCCCCCCCGCTTTTAATATCACAGACTCCCTCCACCCCTGCCAATCATTCAAACATTTTGTGGGGTTATGAGAGAACAAATAAGGCCCTTTGGAGGTCTCTAGCTTCTTAGATAATCATGCCTACTCCCCCTTCTGAATAGACTGGATACCAGCTATTAGCATATGTCAATCCACACTGCCAGTTTGGAAAGCCTGACCTTGTCCCTCATTCAGATTCTGTGAAGTGAAGGCTGACAGGATACTTGCACATCATCTTTAATAAGCAAGACTCTTTGGGCATTGACTTGGATGAAGAGCAAGATTAAAAATGGCTACAGAGTTCTGCATGAGTTATTAGCCCGGTGTAAACATGACTAACAGATAATGGAATTAGCTTGACTGAGCAGAAATCACTCAAAAGAGCCCAATGCTCCTCTTCCATCATTAAAAAAAGAGAGGGAGGGGTAAATAAACTGCTTGCATCACTCCAGGAAACTGGAGCATTCTGCAAAATGGCCTGTAATATTATCACGATGACTCCGCAGCTCAGTTTCCACAAGTTTTCCACAAGGTACTGTTCTAATCATTGTTAACAACAACTATGACCATAATGATGGTGGGGGTAAAAAATATTTTTATACCATTATTCTTAAAAACATGAGTCTGACCAAACTGCGGGACGCAGTGGAAGACAGGAGTGCCTGGCGTGCTCTGGTCCATGGGGTCACAAAGAGTCGGACATAACTAAACGACAACAACATTCTTTTTTTAAAAAAAATCAGCTTGGTGGTATAGAAAGATTTTCAATAGGTGCTTACACATTAGAACAGAAGGTTCCCTGCGAAGATGTGTGAGGAAAAGGAGGGGGCAAAGGAGACATTCTGGCACTTAAGACCATGGGTAGTGATCTGCCCATTTGTGAAGCTTCCCTGACTGGGCCTTCAGTGGCGAGGGGAGAATCTGCCCGTTTTGGTTTACCTCAGTTCGTCATATATATATATATATATATATATAGAGAGAGAGAGAGAGAGAGAGAGAGAGAGAGATAGTGTTTAGGCAAAATCCTCATCATTTAATGCTAATTTTCCCCAGTATACAAATTCGTGTACACATTATTCACTTGGAAAGCAGCTGCACAAAATTTGGAGAAGTGTGAATTCTGAAGGATGGCTGTGTCTCGGTTCGCATATTGTTTCAGGAAAAAGTGAATTAGGTAGCTTTGCCTTAAAAAACACAACCCCCCCCCACAAAAAGCCACCAGAACTTCTCCCTGATAAAACCAAGACTTCTTAAAATAAGACTTCTTTTAAAAAGCAGTTTGGCTGAAGATGATAATCCAAGAAACAAAAGGGTTATCAAGAGCCTTCCAATCCAGTGAGAGTATTAGGGGTGGGGTAGGAAGAGATCAAGTAGGCTCAGCTGCTCAGCTGGGTGCATTTGGACTGTTTATGTATGTAAAAAAGTAAAGGTAAAGGACCCCTGGATGGTTAAGTCTAGTCAAAGGTGGCTATGGAGTGTGGCGCTCATCTCGCTTCAGGCCGAGGGAGCTGGCGTTTGTCCATAGACAGCTTTCCGGGTCATGTGGGCAGCATGAATAAATCGTTTCTGGTGCAACAGAACACAGTGACAGAAACCAGAGTGCACAGAAATGCCATTTACCTTCCCGACACAGCGGTACCTATTTATCTACTTGCACTGGCGTGCTTTCGAACTGCTAGGTTGGCAGCAGCTGGGACAGAGCAACAGGAGCTCACCCCATTGTGGGGATTCGAACCACCGACCTTCTGATCAGCAAGCCCAAGAGGCTCAGTGGTTTAGACCACAGCGCCACCTGCTCCCTATCCTTTATGTATGTAGGTGTATGTGGAATGTGCTGTGTGCATGGTTTGTGGGGTATCCATGCCTACATTTGTTTTGGCTGTGCCCCTGCATAAGGACTCCAGCATAAGGAGTGTATGTCCCATTTCCCTCAAGAGCAAATCAATATGAAAAAGGCTCCCCATCTCATCTTTAAAATATATGATAGGTCCTTGCTGCAATGAGTATGCAATATAAAGACGCAACCACTCCAGACATTAGTACTTTTGAAACTTCATCCTTTCCATGGAAGGGATTGAAACATATTCCTGCCCATTGAAACATGTACAAATTTGGCTGAAACATACCCAATATTAGTCTGGGCAATTGAGGGAAGGGAAAGGAGGAAAGGGTAGCAAGATACGAATGTGAGCTAATGCAATTATGTACTATTGTGCATCATTTTGATCATGGATGAGGTCGGAGTGGTTAAGCACAGCAGATGTGCTTAGGCCAGGACATTAAATATGTAGGGAAATGGGGACATATGCTTACTTTCAAAACACAAATGATCTCTCAGCTCTTTCCCTTCCCTCTCCAAAGCCTTTGCACATGTTACACTCACTTGCCTGCTCATGAAGGACAGCCTCATTTCTGTGTGACACTTGCTAGCTCTTCATAAATAGCAACAGACTTGGCACTTCATTATTAATTAGAGGTATAGCAAATTGGCTGTCAGAAGCTGACAGATTTGTCTCTACAAAACTTAAAGCAATTTGCCCGCCATGTTTTGGATGATGAGCATGCCTAAAAATGTGCAAAGCTGCATCTCTTTTGATCTCAAGGCCACTGCGAAAAAAGGCAATATCGTTCTTTGCAATATTGTCAAGCAGCTCAGAAACTCATTCCAGTATTTAAGACTTTTCTGTGCACACTGGGGAAACTGGACAATGCAGCATTTCTTTTTAAAGGTTGACTGTATCTACCTCATTTCCATATCCTATAGCAGAGATTTGCAAAGTGGGATCCTTCAGATTTCCATATCCTACAGCAGAGATTTGCAAAGTGGGATCCTTCAGATGCTCTCAGTAATAAGATCCTTCCACAGCCACCCATCTTGCCCTGAAATATGCAAGCACATGGGAGTATTGACTGTGCACCAGAGCAGTAACCAGCCCTCTTTACATCGTACATTTCTACAGCTCCTTTGTGAGCATTCTAAATACACATGGAGGGCCATTCATATTCAGTTTAGCATGGTTGTGCTACAATATCGCTTAGCAGCACCCAGAGGTAAGGCCTTCTCATTAATGGCCCCCCCTTCCTATTGAATCACTTCCCATTGTAGCTCTGGTAAGTGCCAATGGTGATACTATTTCAGCTTTTGTTAAAGGGATACCTGTGCATTCAACCCTTGATTCATGTCAGGAATTAATTAATGGTGCCCTTGGGTTCAGTTGCATTTATATTACAGTGGACCCTCGGGTTACGCAACTTTTGGGTTGCGAATTTGACAAACGTGGAAGTGTCTTCTTCCAGGTTTCGCTGCATGTGTATGTGCATGCGCAGAAGCACTCTATCACACTGCACATGTGTGCAGAAGCGGCACCTCTACTTACGAAAATTTTGGGGTGTGGACGGGCCCCCGGAACGAATTAAATTTGTATCTGGAGGGCCCACTGTATTTATTCATAGTATTTATTTATATTATTGTTATTTCTATTCAAAATCAGCTCTGGGGGAGTAGGGGACTATATGGAGTAGATTTTTGGGACACATAGGGAGGAGAGAAAACCCACAGTATTGGATGGAAACCTTAATTATCATCACCTTGTGGCACTAAATCCCATAACTTAACTATGTGCCTAGAAGTATTTTATTTTGTCAGTCTCATACAAAATCCTGAAGGATAAAATGCAGTGGTGTTTTCAAGTCTGGAAACTGGTATAAAATATATAACAGCTTAAGTCATTTAAACCCACAGGCTTCCTCGCCTTCTTATGTGTTTTTTATGCCCTATAAATGGAAGAAGCATTTTACCATTTGAAGATATGTCATCATAAAAGCCATTACTAGACTCCTCCCTGTGTGCAAATAGTGTACACATTTTTCTCCCGCAATACCTCTGCTTAGAACAATTAAGGTTTAGTAGTGCTATGAAAAGTTATTGGGTATAGCTTGTCATCACTTTAACTCTAATGCATAATCTCTCTGCATCTCGGTTTTTGTTTCAAAGAAGCTTTACAATCAAGGGACTATTACTCTTTTCTGTCTCTTTGAGCAGTTGTGCTTGCAGAGGCAGTATTAATCATTTCAGGATGAACGGATTGGAATAAGTTATTGAGTAGTATGGTATCACCATTAATGGGAGTTCTATATGCTGATCAAACACAGCCTATATTCCAGCTTTAGATAATGAAACAATTTATCTTAGATGTTTCTAGATACTGATTGGAGCTATGCAAATATAGATACTGGACCAACTAGGAATATATATTATACTTCTATTATTAACATGATAATTTAGCCAAACTTTTGTTCAACACGTAGGTACCGGGTAGTCAACTAAGCTTTAGTCAGAGTAGACTCATTGAAATGAATTAATATGGCTAAGTTAGGTGCATTAATTTCAATGGGTCTACTCTGAGTAAACCCTTAGTCATAATCTCATACCCATTTAGAAGCAAGCACCACTAAAAGAAAGGGACTCTATTCTGAACAAACACACATAGGATCAGGCAAAATCCAGCTACAGTTATCTCTTTCACACATTTCACTGATTTCAATGACAAGTTTAAACTTCCTCACTGAAATCAATGGCACTCTACACTCCTTAACTTGGTTTGGACCATGCTTTTTCTGTGAAAATACAGAATCAGAGTGCCAAAACATCTTATAAACTCTGCAACCTTTGGGTGAAGGACACACACACACACACTATATATATATATATATATATATATATATATATATATATATATGCTTTTTCTAAACAAAGAAAGAAACAAATAAAACCATCAAGGGAGTTTTCTGACTCCCACCCAACACATGACAACAGGTGTGCTTCCTTATGAGAAAGAAAGTGATCTTTATTAAAGCAGAGTGACTGTACAGACTTAACAGCTGATAAGGATACAAATATATAAAATCCAGGGGCTCTTAAAAGGCATAGGGATGGTGGGGATAAGTCTGGGACAAACCCAAGCTTCATGAGTCCAAGATTTGCAACAAAGGAAGTCAAGACTGCCTAGGAGCTTCAGAGTTATTCCAACAAGTTTCCATGGCCACCTGCCAAACTTATAAGCAGAGGTGGGGAGTACCCATGTACTTGTGGGAATCCCTATTCCATAAGTCTCCAACTATGTCTAGGTGGACACACCTCCTCCCTTCTCCTAAGGCATCTCCTTGCCCCAGAGACAATGCTGGACTCACTTCCACCTCTGAATCCCACTCTGTCATCCCAAACTGTGGCCTGGAGCTCAACAGCACTCTCTCCCACAGATTCCAATCGTACTCTCCCCTCCATAGAAGGGGACTGATTGGGAGCATCTGCCTCAACATTGGAGTGAGACATATTTAGAAGAAGAGGAAGGCTTTCATCAGCCACACTCTGCTCCATTGTTTAATCTTTCTTGCCTCATTCCTTCTCCTCTCCCTCCATTGTCTGCTATTCTGGATCTCAACCTGGATGTACTAAGCGAATCATGTCATAGCAGGAATGGGGTCAACAAGTAGCTTTCACATTATTGAGCCAAACCCACAGAAAAGAAGAAAATATGGCGTCAAGTTTTCTTTGGCAGCTCGTTTATGACGACGCATACAGATCCCTGAACTGAAAGACATAACTTTCTATGGCAGTGTTCAGAAAACATTTGGTCATATGTGTCATGCAAGTCAGGTAAGATCGAGAGCTGTCTTTAAATGTCTGAAGAACTGTCACACAGAAGATGAAACTGACTTGTTCTCTGTTGCTTTCGAGAGCAGGGTTAGTGGCAATAGGTAGATTTCACAAGGAAGGAGTTGAATATCTGAAACATTGCAACAGTAAGAGCTGTTTGAAAGGGGAACAGACTGGCACACAAAGTAGTGAGCTTTCCATCACTGCAGATTGAGGGCCCAGGTGCACTGCACCAGTTCACTACATTACCTGTTGTTTTATGGAACTGTGACTTTTTAAAATCACTATACTACAGTGTTACCCCGGGTTACAGATGCTTCAGTTTACAGACACTTCAGGTTACAGACTCTGCTAACCCAGAAATAGTACCTCAGGTTAAGAACTTTGCTTCAGGATGAGAACAGAAATCATGCGGTGGCAGTGGAAGGCCCCATTAGCTAAAGTGGTACCTCAGGTTAAGAACAGTTTCAGGTTAAGAACGGACTTCCGGAACAAATTAAGTTCTTAACCCAAGGTACCACTGTACTAGGTTGCACCAAATTTTAAATGGTGGGAAAGAACTGCATGTCAGAACAGCACCCCAGATTTCATCATGAGAAATTACAATGCAAAATTCTCACAAATTTTCAGGGAAGAAAATAACATGGAAACAGAGCTAAACTTCCGCTAGGTTCTGCTGGTTTTCCAGAAGGAGTTTTTACATCATGTGAAAGATCCAATAAAATGTAGAAATTTATCAGGTAAAGAAGATTCAGGGAAATTGAATAAAGTTCTGTCTGAATGTCACCTGGCAGTTTATATAGCCCATTTCAGAGGCTGAGAGCATTATTTCAATAATCTTTATTCTGTAGAGTAGGTTGTTGTTATGGTCATATATGGTAGGGGTAATGCATAGAGACTTGACTTGTCTTAGTTTAGTCACAAGAGACTAAACTTCATAAAAGACCTGTAGATAATTGTTCCAAGGATATTCTGGTTTATACTTGATGCTTTTGTCCACTATACACCCTCTTTCCCTCAGGAGACTCACCAAACTGTACATCTCCTGGAAGTAACACAAGCTGTCTTTACCCAGATTGATATTTGATGGCCAAAGGTAAGGAGGGTTGGTATGGGCTGAGCTATACATTCAATTAAATAATCATAAAACAAATATTTCAGTAAGTAGTTCCAAATGCCACTTGGATCAAAATGGAACTCTATCTTTATTCCCTTGATGCCATGTGAACCAACAGATCCAATAGAAAACCTGGGTGCACAGCCAGGACACAGCCATTAAAGGTTGAGTTGCATATCAAATCTCCACACTATGCAGGTGATCAGATGGATAACTGTTTGAACTGACTCAGAGACTTGAATTCCTCCTAGGCTCTGTGACTGTGCAGGGAGCACCATAAGTCATTCAAAACTTAATTTCCTGTAGATTTGCAATAAAGTCTCATATATGATCTATGATGCCTATACCTTGTCAAGCTGGCTGTAGTTAATGCAACGCTGTCTCGGGCATGTGCTTCCACCAGTGAAAATAAGATGAGGGATATTTTTGGCTCTGCAGTTGGGGAACCATAAAGACTTAATAAACAGAAAGTGACACAATATGAAGAAAAATAGAAATACAGCAAGTTATAAGTCTCAGCACTAAGGATGCCACTCAGCACAATAGCCATGTATGTACTCTGCATTCATCATGGGCAATGTCCAGGAAAATGGGGAAGGAGAGAAGTTGGATCATCCAGCAAAGTGAAACTATCATTGTTGGATCATACAGCAGCTCAGTGAAACTATTAATAGTTGGTACTGTAGAATCTTAAAAGGTAGAATAAACTCATGAGTCAATAAGTCTATGTCACTGCTATGACAACCACACAACAGAACCAGACATTCTTCCAAAACCTACAAAAGAGAACAATCTGCAACATCCTTGGCATCTTGTTTTAGTTTGATATGCTCTTATTGTTGGGATGCATCCAAGGCCATTCCTATTCAAAGTGGTCCTGTTGAAATGAATGCATATGACTAACTTAGGCCCATAAATTTTGATGGGCCTACTCTGAATAAAGCTTAGACAGAGCTCGTTAATACAGTAATGTGGACTCAGAGCTGCTTGAGCAAGCAAGTGTAGTGTAGTGTTCACACGACACCACTCTTATCAAAATGCTGTCCCATATTTGTTCCCATTTAATTGGGATATAGCATTTCTGTGGGACATTGTTAACTTAAAATACAAACATGGAAACATTAAATCCAGTATAAATGGGGGCACACTGATGAGGATGATGTTGTGTGGACCCTGCACCAACCTCCAAGCATGAGTTGCATCGAGTCCATGAAAAACTGTCAGGGGGGAGCACCCTAATCTAAAACACTAATCTTGCTATTCAAAGAGCAAGAGTTGCTTCTTGTTTGATCTCTAGAGGACTACAAGGAAGCACGGGATCCTTGAGTTTCCTGGATCTACCTTGTAACTCCTGGATGAAACAGGCCAGAGACTGGAGTAGAAAGAAAGCCTGAAGATGAATTATGATGGAACAACAAACCTTCACTTTCTAAAGCAAGGAGGGCTGGAAGCATGAAGGAGAAAAGAGGCAGGATTGAACATAGCAAAGAGGAGTTAAAGGATACAACTACTTAAAGACCAGCACTCCCATTTATCACCTCATGAACCAGAAGAGTTTTTTTAATGAGTAAAAAGGAAATCCACTACACTGGAGTAGCATGGATCAGAAAAGTCACACTCAGCTCTGCATTACTGACAAAATACTTTTTTTTGCAGATGTGTTCCTTAGTCTGTTCAGAGTATCTCTCTTTGGAACACCAGAAATAATTGATTGCCTGGAGTTCAGAGAAGAAACATGGGTCAATTCAAGTTGCTGAGATGTTACAAAGCTCAGCCCTTTGCTAACCTTGTGCCCACCAGATGTTTGCCCATGAGAGTTAGTCCAAAACCTCTGGAGCACACTGAGGAGTTGGCAAAGGCTGGTGCAGCCACACCCCACTCTCTTCCACAAATTTTGCCCTTGCAGGACTCCTTTACATGCCAAAAGTACATTTTAAAAGTATTTATATTCAACCAGAAAGAAGCATAGATTTGTATCAATGATGATTCTACTTAGAGTAGACCCCTTCAAATTAATGGGCGTTGCTAACCTAGACCCATTCATTTTCATACATCTATTCTGAGTAGAATTTAGTTGGATACAACAATAGATGCTAAAGCAAGTTAGTTTGCCTGTGTGATAAGCACAGATTAAAGAGAGTGGAGCAGGAAGCTATGCCCATAGCGATAGTTATCGTGTGACAATGGTAGTTTATTGGACATTAATGCAGGTATACTGCAAGAACCTGTCAAATTTAAGCACCTTTAAGACCCACTGCTTTCAACAGGAAAGTTATGCACATCCTTTATCTTTAAAGTTAAGCATTAAAACTGATTAATTTTAGCTGGATTGGACCCTCTGTTTGCTAAATATCAATTAAATCTATCACAAAACATACATAAATGCATCAGTTACATCAACAGATGAAGCTCATTCCCAGTGGCCCAAGTGGAGTGTCTTTGTAATTCTTTGCAGTTCCCCTCAGAATACTGTCTTCCATAAATTTATATCCACAGATGAGATCTTGGAAAGGACAGCTACTCCAAATTTGCATTTACATCAGCTGTCTTGAGCATAAAGTTACTGAAGCAAGTCTAACATATATTCTTTTTTTATGTTTCACAGATCCCATCAACCACTGGATGGGCAGTTTTCTCAGAAGGCGAGCTCCTAAATTTCTCAGTGCTACCATTCAGCACCTCTTCAAAAAGAACTTCTCAGTAAGTTTGACATAGTACCTAGACAGGCACAATGAAATAACAGAGAGCTCTCTCTGATCCTTACCATCTCTTATCTTGCCTCCCTTCTGAGGGGCATTTGACTACTGAAGGAGTAGGGAACCATCAGCTCGAAGGACACATTCCCTTTGAGCAACCTTCAAGAGGCCGGAAGCCAGTGGTGAAGGGAACCAGAGGCAAAGGTGTGTGGAGAAACAGCTGTAAATTTTACCTTTGAACAGTAAAGGTAAAGGTAAAGGTACCCCTGCCCGTACAGGCCAGTCGTGACCGACTCTGGGGTTGCGTGCTCATCTCGCTTAAGAGGCCGGGAGCCAGCGCTGTCTGAAGACACTTCCGGGTCACGTGGCCAGCATGACGAAGCTGCTCTGGCGAGCCAGCACCAGCGCAGCACACGGAAATGCCGTTTACCTTCCCGCTATAAAGCGGTACCGATTTATCTACTTGCACTTAGGGGTGCTTTCGAACTGCTAGGTGGGCAGGAGCTGGGACCGAACGACGGGAGCTCACCCCGCCGCGGGAATTTGAACCGCCAACCATACGATCGGCAAGTCCTAGGCACTGAGGTTTTACCCACAGCACCAGCCGCGTCCCCCTTTGAACAGTAGGTTAGTTTTATAGCCTTATCTATCCATCACCCAAGCAAGCAAGACACATGATCAGTCTTCAAGAAGACATTTCAGCCAGGCAAAAACATTCAAGATGGGTGCAAAGTTGGGTTGCTGAGGAATGTGATTTGAGGAAAGGCATGCATCTGAGGATGAGGACCCACATCTTTGGAAAAGTCCCAAGGGCAAAATTGAGAGGTCTGGAGGATCACATTTGACCCCTGAGCCTATGGTTTCTTAAGGGTCTAAAATGATGAATGTAGTGCCCTTTGATTTAGGCTGAGGACTTGTCAAAATATGTTGTTTTTACTGCAGTTATCAAAACTCGCAATGCTCAGTGATAAAAGAGGTTTAGAATCATAGAATCATAGAATCATAGAGTTGGAAGAGACCACAAGGGCCATCGAGTCCAGCCCCCTGCCAAGCAGGAAACACCATCAGAGCACTCCTGACATATGGTTGTCAAGCCTCTGCTTAAAGACCTCCAAAGAAGGAGACTCCACCACACTCCTTGGCAGCAAATTCCACTGTCGAACAGCTCTTACCATCAGGAAGTTCTTCCTAATGTTTAGGTGGAATCTTCTTTCTTGTAGTTTGTAGTTTAGGCAAAGAGGCCATTCGGAAATCAATAAATTGCCTACCCCACTGACGACTGGGGTTTCCCAGCTCTGTCTTGTTCTTAGTCTATATGATAAGAGAAGAGTTTGAACTCATGTCCCCATCCAACACTCCCATCTACTCAAGCCTATCTCTATGTTGGGAAGTTGTGCTTATATTTGTTGCTTTTAAAAAAGGGAATGTGCCAGTGCCACTGGAGAATAGCACAGTGTTCAAAATGACTGAATACAAATAGCCTTAAGAGCAAAAGGGTTTATGAAATCAATTATGTTAGATATAAGTTGACTTGAGTTGCTTAAAATGTGAAGCTCTTAATGTGCATCTTATTCATTTAGAGTGGATATAACTGGAGAGACTTCCCAAGAGAAAATCCCTTACTGAATCAGAACCAGGGGGAGGGGGCACTCAAATTGGTAGTGTTTGAGAAATTTAGCTCCATTATATTTGATCAATATGGTGAGAAATATTATGAAGTTATTTGTGTGTCCTTGTGTGCATATATAGATGTTCACAAAGTGGTGGGGGGTTGAAGAAGGAGCTGTGTTATCTATCACAAGTAAAGTTACAGGCACCATCAGAGAAGGGTCAATGACATGCACATAGTCATGTTCCACATTTCCCAGTTACAACTGATGGCTAGCTGGGGGGAAATTGCATTTTCCCAGAGACAAAATATTGTAGATCAAATGCTGGTAAAAAGTTGTATCTCTGCCACAGAAAAACTACCTTGAGGAAAGGCCTGGTCCCCACACAACTAATGAGTAACAACTGTACTTTTATCATTCTGAAAGGTACAGTAACTCATTCTACAAGCTGTTTATTCCCTCTCTGAGGCATCACAGATACCTGGAGACAAGCTAAAAGAACAGCCTAAGCCTGGATCCAAAAATAAACAAAAATCCATTTGTATTCTCCTATACTGTATAACAGTCTGGTTATTTTTAGGTCATTGATCTCAACTTATTAAAATAAAATGGTAAAATCTATAGCTCTTCTCTCAGAGTTGTGGTCAATTAAAGCAGCTCACATATGAGGTATATTTAATTCCAACGATAAAATTGCTATCTGGGGTTGCATCATATGAGTTATCGGGGCATGAATTGGGTTCCTTCCTCAGTCACAGTAATATAATTTCAATTATATCAGCTCAAGAGTCACATTCCAAGGAAAATGTGAGGTTCTTCAACTTGTACCGTACTCTTTTAGGGTGGCTGTAATGTTCTCTCAAAACAATTCCTTTTGTTTTCCTCAGAAATTCTGACTGTTGGCTCCCCACACACCCCCCCAGCTGAAACTCGCCACAACTTCTCAGGTGGGTGCCATTGCCATTATAAGAGAAGAAAGGAGGCATTCAAGGTGAGTTCTGGCACCTGTTTTTCTAGAAAAATAGCACTGGACAGGGTGTGCATATTATATGGTTTTGTGTGTGACTATCTTCCCATAGCAGCTTGGTCATCAGGGGATACAGATGGGTTTTCCTCTCAAAATGTTGTCCACAATTACAATCCTTTATCTTAGCTTCAAGATAGATCATGGTTAGGTTTATCTAATAATTAATGATAGAGTCATCATAAAGTGACTTCTTCGTCATTCTTGTAAACTGAAGCATTGCTCTGAACATGCTACCATGTGATCAGATTTAGATTTACCTGTGTCCAAACATGCATGGGAACCCTCCCCACAGCCTATGACAAGTTGTGATTAAATGGCAATCTTATCACAAGAAAGATTTCCCCTGACAGCTCATGGTGACAGGTTGCTTTTTCTTATTCAAATGTATAAGAAATCCCCCATGCTCAGATTCATGGGAGCACTGTGCGCACACACTCATACATTATCATGTGCCTACTTTGATTTTTCTTCCTACGGAAGAGTAATGGGAGCCCCTACACATGAGGGACTCTGAATTATGTATTTATAATATTCAGCCTGCCTTATCCAAAAGGCTCAGAGAAGGGTATAGCAAAAAGCCGTATCCCTAAATCATGCAAAGGCAGCCCTGTTTAGGGAAGCTTTTAATGTTTGACAGACTGTTGTATTTTAATGTTTTGTTGGTAGCCGCCCAGAGTGGCCGGGGAAACCCAGACAGATGGGCGGGGTATAAATAATAATAATAATAATAATAATAATAATAATAATTATTATTATTATTATTATTATTATTATTATTATTATTATTATAATACAAAACACAACTTATTACCAGGTTTTGAATCTCTGAAACCTTACAGGAGAGCAGATATTGGAAGGAAATAGCTATCCAAAATTCTTCAAATCCATGCGTTCCCATTCAAGGAAACTGGATTATGTGGGAAACTGGAAATTTAGGCTTTTCCTGCCACAGCCATATTGATGTAACATGATTGCAGAGGGCTAATGGAAGGCTGGGTGCTTCCACATGGATACCATTGTAGGATCAGCATTTCTCCTGCATACTTTATTTATTTATTTATTTATTTATTTATTTAGCTAGCTAGCTAGCTAGCTAGCAAGCACACTGTTGTTGGCATCAAAATGCCAATCCAATTGCTGGGAATCCAAAGTGAGAAGAGTGCTTTTCCATTCAGGTCCTGCTTGTGTGATTTCCCATAGGATTCTTATTGGCCACTGTGATGACAGAATGCTGGGTTATAGAAGCAGCTCCTTCTTTGCTCCTCAACCCACTGCTTTTATGGGAGCCTGAAAGAGTGAGGAGTGGGGAAACGGTGAAAAACTTGCATAGTGGCATTCAAACGACCCATATCTTGTTTTCATAAAAACAGGAAGTGATGTCATATTGAGCGGGGGAGGGGAGGGAAATGGGTGACACAGATATAAGAAATGTGTTGGGGGGGACACATGGACCTGAACTACTAGTAACACGCTGAAATGTTTTTCTTGGGAATTTAGGTCTGTGTGAAAAAGTGAGAAGCTGTGGTGGTTTAACCGTTTTTGTGACAATTTTAGTGTTTTCAGGGCAGTTGGAGGGTATGACTTGGCCCTCCATGGACAGCTTGATGTCTGTAGAGAAGGGGCTTTCACACTTACAGCTATATACACAAAAGCTCATCCAGAATCTGGGATACCAAACAATAGTGCTGTTGAACACGGGAGCAAAGAATGCATGGCATCAGTGAGAAACCTGAACTCCCCTCCATAGGCACACCAATCTTTCTCTCACTATGGGGGTGGGGGAAATTCCAATACATTCCTTTCCCTACCCGAAAGCAACAGAGGCCTAGTGAAGATTGCTTTTTAATTATAGCTAATGTTAGCTTTAAAAAGGCCAAACAACCCATGTGTACACACAGATGCAATTATGCACAAATTGGCTTACAGGAAGCCCCCAGGAAGGCATTAACACAAAGCTAGAACTGGCTGCAAATTGCCCCCAAAGTAATGAGTGCCTGATGTACCACCAAGGGCTGACACACATGTTCCATCAGATTAAATGCTCCTGAGATAACACAAAGGGAAAGATGAGTCACAGATTTTGAAGCGCAGAACAAGAAGCAAATGCAAATGCCTTATACCGCCGTCATAAATAATTCCCAGAAACACCCATTCTGTTCACTTCTTTAGCTTCAATTGCTTCACAACTTTCTTTTGAAAATGGAAGTCCCCTAAATTGGGTCTCATCCCCCAAGACCTCTCCTGTTCAGCCTTCTCTCTCTTTTCTTAATGCAGTTCTGAAAGCGATTCAGCTGAAATAAGATGTCTGTATGCCAGATGTTTAAAATTCCCTAACCCAATACCAGCAAAGCACAAGAGGTCACTTGAAAATCGGCCATCTCTTGCTTTAGACAGTTCATGGGCATTCCCCCCCCCCAATAATTTTTATTAAATTTTCCACAATTGTAACAAATATTGCATAACAGAAGAACAAACTAAGACAAAAACAAAAAATACATCAAAGAAGAAAACAGTAAACGAATAAACAATAAAAACAAACTTAATTGATTAAAAACCAACCTTATAAACATATTACAGTGGTACCTCAGGTTACATATGCTTCAAGTTACATACGCTTCAGGTTACAGACTCCGCTAACGCAGAAATAGTGCTTCAGGTTAAGACCTTTGCTTCAGGATGAGAACAGAAATCGTGCTCCTGCGGCGTGGCGGCAGCAGGAAGCCCCATTAGCTAAAGTGGTGCTTCAGGTTAAGAACAGTTTCAGATTAAGTACGGACCTCCAGAATGAATTAAGTACTTAACCCGAGGTACCACTGTAATTGACTTCCTCTAGTCCCTCCCTTCTGAGTTTCCTTGAATCTGAATGTAAGAGCTTTCCAATATCATTATTAAACAACAATATTCCAATTATAATCTAATTTATTCACTTTTCTTGCTGTTCAAGTTCCCATTTATTTAGTTAGATCCTAATTTAATCCTAGGCCTATTTAGTAAAGGTAAAGGTAAAGGGACCCCTGGCCATCAGGTCCAGTTGTGACCGACTCTGGGGTTGCGGCGCTCTTCTCGCTTTATTGGCCGAGGGAGCTGGCGTACAGCTTCCGGGCCTATTTAGTACTTTCAAGTAATTTCTAGTTTTTTATATTAGTTCATGGGCATTTTTGTCTCTGTGTTTTGTCTCACAAATAGCCTCAAATGCAGGCAGTGTGGGAACAGGAGTAAAACTCAAGCCCACGCTTGCAAATGCTGGCATGAAGGATGTCCCACCTGTAAAACATACCTGCGCCCTTTTCACATCAGATAAACCATATGAACTGGGCCTACTCTGATAGACGTGTAGGCTTCAGTTGACTGCAAATGCTATTTTGTCTGCAAATGCTATTTTTCTAGAAAAAGGGGTGCCAGAACTCACCATGAACACCTCCCTCATTTTCTTAGAAAGGCAATGGCACCCACCTGAGAGGTGCTGAAACTGGGTTCTTGTGAGTTCCCCCTGAAAAAAAAAAAGCCCTGGTTGTCTGCATAGTACAAGAACAGTTCATTCTTGTGCCCCGCTACATGGAAACACTTTGTGCTGTGTGTGAACCAGACCTCAGGGGTTTAAAAGAATACATCTCATACTTAACATCACACTTAGTGAGCTTCACTGCACTCATACATGTAACTGCATATCTACCATGAGCTTTGATAGTTCTGTCACTTAATCTATTAACAAGACAAACTATTTTTGACCCAGCCTCCTCAAATCCATTTCCTTTTATCTCATCTCATTTAATAGGAAAATTGCAGCCTATTACATGTCTAAGTAAGTATCCTGTATATCACTCATATACTTCCTAAAGCAGATCCTTCAGCGTCAACAAGCCATACCCATTACCTAACGTCAAGCACATAATTCCACACAGATGTGTTAACTCTGTGGATAGGTTAATGAAAGTGTGGGTGCATGGTTACAGTCAAGAAAACAACACCCGCGCAAGTTAATGTAACCAGAGAGTAAGCAGAAATCCCCTGTTCAATTCTCAACACAAAGCAAAATGGAAAAGGAAAAGGAAAAAAAAACAGACAAGCAACAGATAAATAATTGCTCAGGACACACTAAATGAAAAAGAAATATGAGGGAGAATTTCAGTGTTGTTTGCATTTTAATGAGAAACTACCTAATTAGAACTTCTCAGACGAATCCAAACTAGATGGTGGCAACATGAGAAAGGGCCTGTTCAGTGGTGGCTCCCCATTTCTAGAATGCTCCTCCCAGGGAGGCACATTCCGTATGTATCTTTAGGTGCCAGGCAAAAACATTCCTCTTCTCCCGGGCTTTTGGCTAATTACGTAAACCATCTATGGTCTTTTAGACTGTGGGGTGGAGGTGGTTATTGTTTTGTTATAATGTTATGTATTTTTGTGGTTTTATACTGTAAACGGCCCTGAAATGCTCAGATGAAGCATATAAATTGGCATATAAATTGACTCACTCACTCAATCAAATACATGTGTTGAAACACAGCAGTCCTTTGAAATTGACACTTCTTAGAATGGTGCAGAACTCTGACCATAAATTAGTATATTAAGGAGGAAATGTGCAGGAAAAAAATCTCTTTATTAGTGAATGTAAGGTGAAAATGCATTTTATACGAGGGAATTGCATGCAAAAACATGTATATTGGAGAAATCTGTTTATCAGGATAAATTTGCACTGAAATGCTGGTGAATTTTCATGAATTATTTTTTTTTAAACGGAGAGAGAGACCCAACTTCCTTCAGCCAGGAGCTCCAGGGAAGTTCCAATCCTCCAGCCATTCCTGATTTTAAACCACCAGCTCTGGTATGTTTTGTTCTTCGCTATGGATCCAATCACAGCAATCAAAACGCAACCAAAAGAAAGAAGGCATCACGATGAAAATGACTACCAAAGTAAACACATTGAGGATATGCTTTCCACCATGCCCAAATCTATATTTCTGGATCAAATAATTCACAGAGGCAAAAGCCTAGTTGCAAGCATGGAATGTATTCTTTTGAATTCATTTTCTGTTCCCCTCTAGCTTTTCATCCCAAAGCTAAGATTCAAGCAACACCCATGTATTAAAAGATCGTGTGGAGGGGGAGGGGAGTTATGTGGCCGTATGGGCAAACCCTACCTTGAGATGGATGAATCTGTCAGTTTTGGTTTCTCTCCATTTGTCATTTTTCATATCAGTTTGCATTTTTAAAAAATCTCATGAAAATTCATAATTTTAGTGTACATTTTTCCTAATAGAGACACTCCTGCATGCAATTTTGCCTAACATACACATATTAGCAAAGAATTTACCCTAATAGAATGCATTATTCATATGTTATTCACTAATATCTGCAGTTGTACGGACACCTCACCTTAACATATCCATCTTTGTACCCATTTATTGGCAGGAGAACTGCATTACAAAATTCAGAGGAGTGCAAATTGCAAATTGATGCTTTGCTTTATGTATTATTTTCAAAAGTGTGAATTAGGTAGCTTTGTCTTTAAATGCTATAGCCTCATCTCCCCCACCTATATGTTTGGTAGACATATGAAGGAGATGTATATACCTACAAAGCTTCTCCACATGATAAAGGGCCCTGATTGAACTGCTAGGTTGCCAGGAGCAGGGACCGAGCAACGGGAGCTCACCCCGTCGTGGGGATTTGAACCACCGACCTTCTGATCGGCAAGCCCTAGGCTCTGTAGTTTAATTAGATACAACCAGTGCTTTTTTCTTTTTTTATATATTATATTTTTATTGGTTTTCAAATACAAAAACAAATTTATACATTCCATACATCTTAATTACATCTTGCTTCTCTTTTTGACTTCCCTCAATTTGTCTGCCATTCCTTCCCTTTGTTACCTTTTACACATTTCTGCCCTTTTAACCATTTCCCCGCACAGAGCTTCCTTAAAACTTACAAACGTAATTTGATTATCACTCAGTTTTTGCATATATTGGATAAACTTTTCCCAATCTTCTGTAAATCTTTGATCTCGTCGATTCCGGATCCTTCCTGTCATTCTATCCAGTTCTGCATAATCCATCATTTTAGTTCTCCACTCTTCTATCGTAGGTAATTCCTCTTGTTTCCATTTCTGGGCCATCAATATACTTGCTGCTGTCACTGCATATAAAAATAACTTCTTTTCTTTCTTATTTATCTCATTACCTGTAATGCCTAGTAAAAATGCTTCTGGTTTCTTAACAAATGTATATTTCAACATTTTCTTCAATTCTTATATATCATTTCCCAAACCAGTGCTTTTTTCTGGTGGGACACAGGGGGACACAAAACATTTTTTGAAATTAGTTTCTTCTCTAGCACGGTGAATCGTCAGTTCTGTTGCTACACCCGATGGCAGCCTCATTTCCTGTCATGGTGTTTCCTGAGTCTCAGGCGGAAGGGAGCATTTAATGTGTGAAATGTGGGTGTGTGGTGTTTTACTGATGAAAGTTTGGCTGTCAGCTGTGTAATATGAGGTAATGTATGTTCTTTGTACTTTTGTCCATTTACTGTATTTATTTTTCCCAATTTAAACTATAAAATGGTGATTTTCTTGAGTCAAAATGAGAGTACCCTTAAACTTTGTTTTTTAGAAGAAGAAAAAGCACTGGATACAACTCTACATCAAGAAAGGCAAACTGAATTCTACTTTGTATATGCAGGTAGATGTTTTTGTGGGTAGAATTTATTAAATATCACTCTGCCCCTGTGTACAGTCCAGGAAAGCTTTACCATCTGGTTTTATTGAACAGTGGATAAAAAGCATTTGGAAGAGTGTTGAGGCACAGAGTATGTGCAACACTGTAACAGCCACAAACCCCTTCCTTCCTTCCTTCCTTCCTTCCTTCCTTCCTTCCTTCCTTCCTTCAAAAAATCATTGGTATGTAATGCAGTGAAATGAAAGCTAAAGGAAACATTCATGAACTCTTGACTGTCACTATAGCTGTTCCCTATAAAGCAACCAATAAAATGATACTATATAATATGGTTCTATAGAGGTTTGCAGCATTAGTATCATAAAATGGGAGATACCTGGTAGGTAGGCATGATATCTTTTATGTAGCCAGCTTCACCAAGGTGTTTTTCTTCTTCTAGGAAATGAAATTTTTAAAAGCAGATTTGTAGTTCAGCCACTGCAGTGTTAAAGCGAAAGGATTTGGTGTTATATAAAGTAGGATTTCTATTCCACACTCAGCCACCCCACCAGACCCAGAGCAAGAGGAATCACAAGCTAACGGAGAAGAATGTTTTTGCTACATGTGAACTGCATGGCCTTTGTTCCAGCCTCACAAGTCTTCCCCATCAGCATCTGTGTGGATGCACCTGTGTATGATTTTATACTGCCAATGGCCACAACAATGAAATAAATACAGCAGTTGGTCCACATTTTCAGTAGGCAGGACTCAGACTCAAAATTGGAGCAGGGCCATGGCTGGTTTAGGCAGCATGAAAACAAGCTTTTAAAACAGTGTTTGAGTTACACTACCCTACTTGCCCAAGTAAAGGGACACGGGTGGCGCTGTGGTCTAAAGCACTGAGCCTCTTGGGCTTGCCAATCGGAAGGTCAGCAGTTCAAATCCTCATGACTGAGTGAGCTCCCGTTGCTCTGTCCCAGGTCCTGCCAGTCTAGCAGTTCAAAAGGACACCAGTGCAAGTAGATAAATAGGTACCACGGTGGCAGAAAGGTAAACGGCATTTCTGTGCGCTCTGGTTTCCGTCATGGTGTTCTGTTGTTCCAGAATTGGTTTAGTCATCCTTGCCACATGACCCGGAAAGCTGTCTGTGAAAAAACACCGGCTCCTCAGCCTGAAAACGAGATAAGCACCACAACCCCATAGTTGCCTTTGACTGGACTTAATCATCCAGGGGTCCTTAACCTTTTACCTTAACTTATGCTGGATTCCCAGGTTGTACAACTGAGCTGAATGGGCTTAGGATCCAGACTAGGTCCCTTCCCTCTCTAGTCCTGCCCCCTCCATGTGCCCATAACACCCTTTATTCAGTACTTTTCCTGTCTTAAAATCTAGTAGGCTCAGCTCAGCCAGCTAGGTCCCAATAGCTCAGCCTCAATAGGGGAGATGTGCCAACATATCTCTCATTGAGCCAAGGATAGGGAGTTACACTGGTGTAGCTCAGGTGTGCAGGGAACCTTCCAGTTCAGGCATAGATCCACTGGATCTAACTCCTCCTCTCTTCCCAGGAGATCTTGCTATAGGATTTCACCCTTAGACCTCTTTAATTGCACTTTGCAAAGTTCTTTAATTGCAAGTTTGCAAAGAGAGCCAGTGTGGTGTAGTGGTTAAGAGCGGTAGTCTCGTAATCTGGGGAACCGGGTTCGCGTCTCCGCTCCTCCACATGCAGCTGCTGGGTGACCTTGGGCTAGTCACACTTCTTTGAAGTCTCTCAGCCCCACTCACCTCACAGAGTGTTTGTTGTGGGGGAGGAAGGGAAAGGAGAATGTTAGCCGCTTTGAGACTCCTTCGGGTAGTGATAAAGTGGGATATCAAATCCAAACTCTTCTTCTTCTTCTTCTTAACACATTTGTTTTTCTCAGTCAAGGCCATGACTTTTGGGGAGGAGTAGAAAAAGTGCTAGCCTACGCACATGTATCCTTTTTTCAATCTCTTAGACATGAATCTTAAAATAAATAAATAAGTAAGTAAAGCTGACAGCATATTATGCTGCCGACTTCTTTATGTGAAAATATTTTATGTAAAGTCAATACTGAGATTCACACTGCAGCTGATGCAATGTAATAAAGAAAGCTGCTTTAAGCTATTTAGTCGTGCTAGCGTGCTTAACAAATATTGCAGAATATATTACAGAGTGGGGGGAGATAGGAAAACAATTGGATTGCAAAGCCAAACAGCTTTAGCAGGCTGATGATACTAAAAAAAATAAATAAAAAATAACAATTAAAATGTTAACGTTACAAACAATTTCCCTGAGTTATGAAGGTATTAAAATGAGGCATTCCTGAAGCTGGCTGCAACACAGATAATATTTTATTTGTTTTTAGAATTTATGCACACCACCTACAGCTTTATATCAGAAACAAACGCACCACTTGCAGAAAAATCAAGTGACCAGCAAACTTGATATTAAAATGAACAGTCCACTCAAGTTATGAGTAAAGGTTCACTAGATTTCCTGCAAATGAAGCTTTCCTTTGTTGACAGAGACCCACTTCAGACATTTACCTTGGACATGGGTTTTTATTTTATTTTATTTTATTTATTTATTTACTGAATTTATACACCGCCCTATACCCAGAGATTTCAGGACGGTTCACAGAACAAAACAAAATATAAAACCACAATATATATAATCCAAATAAAAACACCCCCCCAAAAAAAAGAACCACATTTAAAAGGGCCTAGGATGTCAATCAAATCAACCAAAGGCCTGGTTAAAAAGGAACGTTTTTGCCTGGCACCTAAAGGTGTATAATGAAGGCGCAAGGCAAACTTCGCTGGGGAGAGCATTCCATAGATGGGGGTGAGGGACGCGGGTGGCACTGTGGTCTAAATCACTGAGCCTAGGGCTTGCCGATCAGAAGGTCAGCGGTTCGAATTCCTGTGATGGGGTGAGTTCCCGTTGCTCTGTCCCAGCTCCTGCCAGCCTAGCAGTTCGAAAGCACACCAGTGCAAGTAGATAGATAGGTACCGCTCCGGCGGGAAGATAAATGGTGTTTCTGTGCACTGCTCTGGTTTCGCCAGAAGCAGCTTAGTCATGCTGGCGACATGACCCCCCAAAAAAACTGTCTGCGGATAAACGTTGGCTCCCTCGGCCTATAGAGTGAGATGAGTGCCACAATCCCAGAGTCGTTCATGACTGGACTTAACTGTCAGTGGTCCTTTACCTTTAGCTTTTAAGGGGTGGATTTAACAAAGTCCAAGGGTTTTAGTCCCCATTCCAATGAAAGATACATATTTTAAGTAAATGTGGATGAGGAAGGGAATGGGGGAAGATAGCAAGAAATTATTGAAGGTAAGGGAAACAAGCATTGCTTAATAAAAGAGAAATGTCTTACAAAAAGGTAGCTACTCTATGAGCTTTGAAATATTCTCCTGTGCTGGGATCATCTGCTAACTATTTTGGTAGCCTGCATTCAAGTGCAATTAGCCACTGCCAAAGACAATCAATCACTGGAAGTCATTAAGTAGTATACGAAACCTGTGGCTGATGGACTGTATCATGTTATAAATAGATGTAATAGAAAATGGGTCTTGGGACTCAATCCCCCCCCTCTTTCCATAAAGAAATATGATGTCCAATAAACTACTGCATTGCTTCTTATTCATGTAAGAGATCACACTCCATAGTCATGTCTCTGTCCCCTTTTTATATTACACATTCCTCTATGTTCACACACACCCCCCAAAAAGCAGGATTTCAAGGTCCTCAAGAGGAAAGCAATGTTCTTCTCCAGAACTTATGATCAAAGATGCCACAGAATCTAATTTTGTCTCTATTGGACCATTGACTCCAATATGGGCACAGCATGAATTTGCCCTGGTCCCCTCACAATGTACTGTTTTATAATGTGGGAGCACCTGTTTCCTCACTGGAAATGTTATGGGACTCATCAGTCACCACACCTGGACATGAATGCATCTCTCTCAGAGAATTCACATTAGGATTTGGAACCAGGCCTAGTTCACATGAGCCACACTCAGTTTCTGCAGAAGGAAAGATAATTATGGAGGTTGTTGTGGAGTTGTGCTTTTATGTAATCTAATAGGGAGGTAAAACAGCAAATTCATGCTGTGGTGATATCGCCCCTATAAGACTGGTTTATGGGAATGGGTTAGAATCTCAGAAATAATGAGCCAAGATCAGTGCCTATTTGGGTTTTTGACAGAATCTTGTTCCGTTGCTCAGCCTACTGAGATTTAAGTGTAAGTGTTTATGTTAATTAGCTAGATAAGTTAGTGTTTGTTGTTTTCTTACCTTCTGAGATATTTTAATCTGTGTAATTACGGAGTTTTTCTTTCCTGTAGAATTTTGTTTTAGTAAAATCTGCGTATGATTTCATGAAATTTGGTCTGGTCTGAGTTCCTGAACCCTTTAATTTTTACTACACTTTTTGGAGAAAGGGTCTTCCACCACAAAGGCCTAGAGAGAATATAAAGTAAAGAAAAAAATAAACCCTAAAATGGATCTGGTCGAACAGCTCAGATGATCTAGTAGTGTGTCTGAACCTCCTGGGGGAACAGGGAGCACCAGATTAATAAAATACTAAAACATCAAGTATCTCTGAATAGAAGAAAAAAGACACACAAAACAACAACCCAATAGTAGCTTTTCAGGGCCTTGCCTTTTTAGAGAAAAGATCAATCACTTGGCCAAGAGACAATGTAAACATACAATATTTCCCCAGGAAAGCTCAATCTATTAATGTGCAAGTCCTTGGAATACAATATCTGCCTGTTACATATCCCCCTTTCCACTCCTCCCCTGTCACCCGCTTCTTCCTACTTGCTTAATGGTTAAGAAGAACTCAATACATCTGATGCTATGTAGGGGTAGGGTGGAGGGTAACAGTTTGAGCACTCTGATATCTCTCTCAGCTTCCATTTGTTGCAGAAACCATATTAAGGCAATCAGCAAAGCTCTGATATAACGTGGTCCTTCTGATGTTCCAAAATATCAGAGTTCACTGATTTGCAGGTGGAAATGATCCAAGTGTCAAAACTGACACATTCATTCAATAAATAACCCATAAATTGTGTCAGTCAAATCAGTGAGGCCCCAAAGAGACCCCCAGAATCCATGGTTATGCACAACATTGAAAAGAATTAATTTGCATTCTCCCCCCTCCCCCCAAAATGGATCCTGACTACTGAAATCAACAAAGCTGTTCTGTTTGCATGCCTGTTTCAGAACCTGGAAGTTGAGGGAGGCACCAGTGTGGTCTAAAGAGTTATTTGAGCTCTTTTAGGATGCTACCTACAGTGCAAATTTGCAACACTGGTTTCTTATTCATAGTGTTATTTTTAGCTGGTCTTCAAGTAAATAATGGAGGGAATCTGATATACCCCAATAGCCTCATAGGGTCCCTATGAGGCTATTGGGGTATATCAGATTTCTTCCATTATTTACTTTCAGACCAGTATTCCACCAAGGCATTTCTTCTGCTTTCTCCCCCAAAACATCCAGGTGGAATTTTCATGAGGAATTTAAATGAACATTGTGAGGTCCAGTGTCCTGCAGTGACTTCTGTGTTTGGCTATATTTTTGGAATGTGAATCCAATTAAATCTCTTTTTGCATGTTAAACTGGAGTTGTTTTGAAATAAATCGTGTACTTTTTTTCCAGGGAGGACTTCAAAGGAGTCCATTGGACTCCAACTGCAGGCTGATGCTGTAAAGAAAGGAGGGAGGAGGAGGGTTTAAACTATAAAATGGAAAGTGTGTTCTTTCAAGCTACTTTAAATAATTCATTGTCACTTGAACATGCTTAATCCTATGCTTGTTAATGGGACATGGAAGTCAATAGTGCTAGGCTGCTGATTTAATTTCTGGATCAAAGCTAAATGTTGTGCTTTTCAACTCAAATTGCAAAGAAGGGGGGCACAAATCAGGTTTTCTAGCAAGAAAGCTTTCCCCCCCCCCCCAGAGCTCAAGGCATAGGAGTATGATTCTGCCAAAACTATAACCAGTACATAAACAGGATTCCGGTTTTTGAATTGCCCTTTAAAATTACTTCTTCCTACAAACATCTGCTTTCGCACTATAGTCACAGGTCTTCTAGGTGAGAACAAGTGCCTTGTGCCACCACTTTAATTAACTTACAGCTTTCCATGACACTTCTCATCTCATTTTTAAAAGGTGGGGCAGAATACGACCTTTCTTTGTATGGTATTTACCCAAACAGTTGGGAGGGGAACTTGCCCACATGTTCACTTCCCAAACTGATAGGCCTTTAACTTCTCAGCTGTTGACCTCGTTTCAAACAGCTGCCAGATACTTTCTAGTAACTAAAGTTCAGCAATGACAACCTGGCAGAACAAGTCTCTAAGGAGATTAAAAATATACTCATTAAATGGTCTCCGGGCTTCATTTCAAAAAAAACCTGAAACGTGATATGTAGAACTTCCTCTGAAAGTAAGAAAACACACACACACTAGGTTAATTGGCTTGTCCTATTATAGTCAAGTTAGGAAATGAATCAAGGTGATTGCAATAAGCTGTCAGGCTGAACATATGGAGTTACTTTCTATTGAATCAAACTTTTGGTCCATCTACTGTCTATTCTGATTGACTGCAACTTTATAAGTTGTGTCCAGCAGAGGGTCGTTCACATCACTTACTATCTGAACCTTTTAACCAAAGATGTCAGGAACTGGTTTAAAACCACTGGCTAAGGTACTAAAATGAATTCTGGAGTGAGCAGATCAGGCTGTGGGTGAGATGATCAATGTCGCTCGTTAACATCAAATCATGAGTGAGTACAGGCAAAAATTACCCATCTAGCCAGGGAATCAGGGCCATTGTGAAATCCTTACCCATAAATGGATGCTGCAGGTAACTAACACCCCTTATGATTGTATGCCCACCAGTCCACATAAACAGCATATAAAATGGCAGAAAACTGTTCCTGGGTTCTGCCACTTAAGACTACAAATGACAGTCCAAAGAGTGCATGATTCAATGCTCCTCCTTATTAAAAACTGACTGGGGCTGATGGGAGCTGTAGTCCCAAACATCTGGAGGACACCAGATTGGACTATAGATTCACCATGGTAAATTTATCATTGAGCAAATGGTTCTCTACCATTGCATTATGAGCAGGCATGCAGAGGCATAATAACTCTTCCATCATTTGTTCCTTCAGCTGCCATACTCAGAAATATAGGTGATGCTCAAATCAGCCCCGAGTCATTTCTGTTCTTCTGTGGTATAGAAAGAGATAGATACAGCACAGCCATGTCCAGTTTTTGGAGAGATGTGATTTCAACTAGTTTAATAAATATTCATGGCAAAAGCAGGAATGTTGGAAGTCAGCTCCCTTTGGGTTGATCAAGTTTGCAGCAAAGCCAATATGTTTTATTGCAGGCAACCAAAGAGCACAACATCCAGATTTTTTTGCGAATAGATGATGAATCCAAGCAAAGGTTCTGCAGCAGAGGCAGGCAGGTCCTTATGGCCTCAGACTAAAAAAAAATTAAGGTAGGTCTTGATCTAGCCACTAATCAGTGGAGGCTGGTACTCATTGGGACTGCTGGGGTGGAAGTCAATGAGGCCAACTATGGAAAGAGCCTTAACTTTAATTCTCCACATTTCCACATTAGTTTGATTTTTTTTCTTTTAAAAGTCCACATGAAAATTGCTCAGCACTTTAATGCAATTTTGTCTAATGCACACATTTTTCTATGCGTTTTTTTCGAATATACACATTTTTGCAAAGTGATTCCTCCCCAAACAATGCATTTTAATGTTATTTTCTTTCACACAGAGAGACATGCATTTGTATGCACACTTCACCCCAATATCTTCATTTATGTATGCACCACTTGGCTGGAGAATTGCCTTGCAAAATTCTGACATGTGTGGATTTTTAAGACAGTTCAGTTGGTAGAGCATGGGAGTCTTAATCTCAAGGCCAGGGATTCAAGCCCCACATTGGGCAAAAGATTCCTGCATTGCAAGGGGTTGGGGTAAATGGCCATCATGGTCCCTTCCAGCTCTACAGTGAATTAGACAGTCTTGCCTTGACATGCTAATTGAATAGAAATTATCACCGATCCTTCCTAATAGGTGGTACTTGGCAGGCCAGGGTGAAACCTGAAGTCACTTACTGGGGGAAAGGGTTGGATACTACTATGGTTTGGGGAATATTCCATCAACCCAGCATAGAACACTATTTTCAAGGCTTGTTTTCCATCTGCCAGGCTCAAACAGCAGCAGCCACATTGTTGACTATGGGCTTGGAGCTGGTGTATTTTTAAACCAGCTTAATTTATACTGGTGAGCTTTATGTCAGCTTCTTGTACAAAGGATTGCTCCCATATTGTAGCAAAATAAGTTCGCAATGAAAAGGAGTTTTGCACGTATTTAAATGTTTCCTCCAAAATCCATTAAAACAAACAAACTCTCTTTAAAGCATTCATTTTCAAAAATTAAATAAAGCACCAGTGATGGATACTGGATAGGGTTGTAACACTTGACAGGCAAGGATTCAAACTCTCATTCAGCCATAAAATTACCTGAATGGCTTTGGACCAATCACTACTCCTCAGCCTAATCAACCTTGCAAAATCGTTGGAAAAGGAAGAGGAGGGACCATGCATGCTACCCCTAAGCGGGATGGAAGACTAATGTGGTTGATAGATGTATGTGCAGAAGATTCTGTGGAGGTTTTGTCAAGCAAATATCACCCCATTAATAAATAAATAAAAATCTTGTGCACAAGCACATACACCCCCGTGACTTTTGTATGCACTCCAGGCAGCTGAGGTTTAATCACCAATCACTTTTACTGCCGGGGTGTCAGTCCCATTTCTCATGGGTGCTGCCTTCCTTCATTTGTGAGTCCATTTTGACCCCAAATGCATTAACCCAGCCTGCCCGCTTTTCTTCCCGTGCTGTCATACAAGATGTACTCCACATGAAATAGGGAACATCGACCTTGAAAGGGAAGGGGGAGGGGAGAAAAGTACATTCAGCAGCCCAGACCAAGATCTAGGCTCTGTCAAGATGATTTCTTATTCCATTTTACCGAAGCAATGCTATGCTTTATCACTTCAGAGTTCACATCTTGCAGCTCAGGCAGCCCACTTGAATTGGTAAGTTGTTTAGTAAAAGTATACATGGGCCGTTCCTATTGTCTGGTTGATTTAAAACGGCAAGCAATTTTGCAGGTGACTTACAGCTTCAGCCACTATGAGACAATGGGATGAAACCCTTAATAGCTGTACTGAACATTTTATCCACCATCTATACTCATCAAGCAAAGTGTGTGGAGCTCAGAGGTTAAAGTCTTTGGATCTTTGCTAGTGTTCATCACATGGATGTAAGTAAGATGGCCCAGTGATCACTGCTGAGTTATGGAGTGCTTTCTTCATCGCCCCCCAATCCGACTGTGTGGACTGTGCTTTAGTTTGCCATCAGTACTATCGTTGGCAATGAATCTGCTTGATATTCTCTTTACAAAAGAGACTCTGCATAGCAAAAAAAAAATAAAAATAAAAATACTTCCCACTTTCTGGGAAGAATCCTATGTCTGCTTATCTCCAAGGAAGTTGCAATGGGCCTTACATTTCAAGTAAGAGAGTAGAGGATTTCACAACCAGATGTGAAAATTCAGTTTCCATTACATCATGTTCAGCTCCAGAACATGAATACATTTCTAGTGAACTGCAGGGCTGGTGTGACCACTGTGCAGAGGGAAGTAACTGCTTCGGGTAGCAAAAGCTGAGGAGTTCCAGCAGCACTGTTCCCCTCTTCTGGACGGCAATCATAGGTGTGTCAGGTGGCCTGCTTTCAACCCCCTAAACTAGCCATCTGCCATCAGGTGTGCCGGGGAACGCTGCTATCCTGTTGCCAGCATTGAAGTTTGAGTCACCTCTCAGTCCAGTCACTTTCTGAACATGGAAGGGGGTGCACCATCATGCCCTTTGACCCAAGTGGCAAAATGTCTTGGGCCAGCTATGGTGAGGTGGTTTTGCAAGGGCTTTATCCAATGGTTGAACTGCTTCAGCTTCCTCAAAACAGGGTACCAGATATTTTGCTGATTTGGCTGTGAGCTTTGGAACACTTGCCTTGCAGGCCTTTCCCCATCTGGCCAGGGAGGGGAGGGCCCTGACTGACTCCAGCTACAAAAGCTGAGGCTGCTATAAAGGCCAGAGACCCATTTTTGGTTGTCTCTTGGTGGAGTCCCAGGTCCTTGAGCCTGAACTTCCATAGCCACTGCCTGCCATGAACCACCATTGACAGGATTGGCAGCAACAGATACACTCTATGCCCATGATAATATTCATTTGCATGCTAATTATGCTGTTTTACATGGGCATTTAAATGACTTCCCTTGCAATGTTTTATTTTGAAATGTTTAAGATAATATTTTAGTTTCCAGTTAATTATGATGCTTTGAATTTATACATATTTGTCTTTCTTCTGTACTTTTTCATTTTGGATTATTTCATTCGATGTTTTAATGTACTGTAGCTGGCGCTGTGGGTTAAACCACAGAGCCTAGGGCTTGTCAATCAGAAGGTCGGTGGTTCGAATCCCTGCGATGGGGTGAGCTCCCATTGCTTGGTCCCTGCTCCTGCCAACCTAGCAGTTTGAAAGCACGTCAAAGTGCAAGTAGATAAATAGGTACTGCTCCGGTGGGAAGGTAAACGGCGTTTCCGTGCGCTGCTCTGGTTTGCCAGAAGTGGCTTAGTCATGCTGGCCGCATGACCCGGAAACTGTATGCCGGCTCCCTTGGCCAATAAAGCGAGATGAGCGCCGCAACCCCAGAGTCGTCAGCAACTGGACCTAATGGTCAGGGGTGCCTTTACCTTTACCTAGGTTGCAAACCACCTGATATTTTTTTCTTAAAATTTAAAGTGGTATAGAAATGGAATGAACAACAACAACAACAACATCTAGTGCAGCCTTACTGTGCCTTCCAAGAGCTAGTTCTGAAGACTGAGAAATTATCTGCTGGAGTGCTGGATATGGCATAGAGGGCTGATGTTGACAAGAGAGATGGGTGAAAATAGGGGTGCCTCATGCTTCTACTAGTGCAAAGCCACCACTAGATGCAACCCTATCACTTGAACATTTACAAGGCAGAAACATCTTACATGAAGGGGACATTTCTCAATGTTCCACCCCAAGTAACACAAATCCTATTAATAGAAAAAGCAAAAGTCAAATTAGCCAGTGGGGCTGGGAAGTGGGGGTGCAAAGTTGTGCTGAAGGAAATTGGGGAGGCAACCATTTTTTGCTCCCCCACAAACCGACACATTTGTGTATGTTATTTGGTAAAGCACACATCTTTTGCCCCCACCTCCATGTTAATGCCTGAGGCTGCTGTTGATACATTTTATTTAAAAAGTTTAAAATGATTTACAGTTGGATTGAAAACTTATACAAACTTGCAACATAAGAACAACTTGCATATACAGTGGTACCTTGGGTTACAGACGCTTCAGGTTACAGACTCTGCTAACCCATAAATAGTACCACGGGTTAAGAACAGTTTCAGGTTAAGAACGGACCTCCAGAACGAATTATGTTCTTAACCCGAGGTACCACTGTAAATGCAGACCTGCCATGGACAAATTCAATAATATTTGGAATTCATTCTTATAAATACTGCAATAGGTTAAGACCTGGTGAAGTACAGTAACAGGCTTGTAAGATATATAGTTTTGGGTCCCCCCAGCTTTATTTTCTGTTCTACACGGGTTGTCTTTCTCTTTTTCTTTTATTTACATCTTACCATGTTTAGTGCACATATAATTATGTACTTTTTGAATTTTCAATAAAGATGTTTATTTAAAAAAAAGTGTAAAAGATAAGAGATGCAACAGTGTGGGTTTTTGGGTTTTTTTTAAATAAGATGAATTACACAATGACATAAAATCCATCCATTGTGGAGTCAGTTAATATTGTCCATTCATCAAGCCAGATGTCTGCTTCTTGTGGTGGTGCCACATTACTGAGGGAAACTTCTGAAGACTGTCTGAGGTGGGCCTCTTGGGGGAAATTATGGGTTTTTTTTAGCACTTTCAAAGCAAAGGTAGGCAAAGAAAACTAGTAATGTTGAGCTAAACTGAACAAACAGGCACTTGTTGATAGGAATATGGTTACAGCATTATATCTGAGTAAATAAAAAAGGTGACATTTAAATTGCACAAGCTATTTCACAATTAAACTAATTGTGCTCGTCATCCACATCTGTGATTCAGACTTGCATTGCTGTCTGTTTTGAACTGGCAATAAGGAGCTCAGTTACTCCAGCTTAGGTTGATGCACATATTATAGGCAATGCTTTAGATCTACATTACAAAAAAGAAAAGAAAGCATTAGGTATCTACTTTTGTAGATGTTTTGTCAAACATATGCTAAAATGCAGGAAAATGGAAATATACTTGAAGGATAAATATTTGTATCTCTAAAAGAAACCAATATTTATGTACATACATTACTTCCATTAAAAGGAGGATTCCCTCGATGTCAACATCCAGGTTTGGGGCAAGTACTCTTTGGTGAGAAAACCCCAGCAAAGATTTATAATAACAAAATATGCAGCAAAGTAAAGCATGAAAATATAGGCTGTTAGACCTAAAATGTCACCTAAGTACCTTCCAATGTTCCCCTCTTCTCATATCACACATTGGCTAAGATAATGTTATGGCTTGGTCTCTCCCACAAACGTGAGATGACTCTGGCTGTTAATTATTTCAGATTTATTGCAAAAATAACAAACTAAGACAGAGCTCCTCTATTCATTGTCCTCCCCAGAAGACCGAGTTACTCAAACTGAGCTCCTCCCACTTCCCCAGCACAGAAGCCCCCACCTTCTCTTCCGGTATCTTTCACGCATCTTCTACTTTTGAAATCCTACGAGATTTGGCAGAACATATTTCCTGCATTCCAACGTATTGCCCACTATTGTAGTTCTCACACATCTGTCTGTCCCTTTGGTCAGAGCTCAGATTACAGCTGCTCTCCCCCTCCTCTCTGCTTTCTGCTGTTAACTGTCCTCTCCCTGTGCCTGCTTCTTCTCCCCCTGTCAGCATCTGAGCTTCACTGACAGATAAGAATTGGTTTACTTACAAACTCTTCAAAGGTCAGATTCATGTGGTTAGAAAACACAGGCAGTAAAACTTGATTAAGGCTTTCTGGGAGATGATTTATAATGAAATGAAAAAGGTATTTAAATATACCTTCCTGAAGAAACCAGAGGCCTTTCTCCTGGGCATGGTCGGCCAATTGGTGCCAAAGAAGGATAGAACTTTCTTTATGTATGCAACAACAGCAGCAAGAATACTCATCGCAAAGTATTGGAAGACACAAGATTTACCCACCCCGGGAAGAATGGCAGATGAAGCTGATGGACTATATGGAACTGGCAGAAATGACTGGCAGAATCCGAGACCAGGGAGAAGAGTCGGTAGAAGAAGATTGGAAGAAATTTAAAGATTATCTACAGAAATACTGTAAAATTAAGGAATGTTAGAAGGATGTTGGAATGAAGTTATGTGGTTTTAGCAGTAATGTTACAAAGGGGTATGTAAAAATGGATTGTTAACAGCTGAGAATGTAAAGTTACAATATATTAAGATAAACTATTAAGATAAAGGAAAAAAATGGTAAGGATTTGCTGAAACAACTATTGAACTAGAATACAAAAAAGGGAGGTGTGAGGAGGTCAGGGAAACAAGCAAATGAAAGATAAGACATGGAAGGATTGATTTGTTTTTAATTGGTTTTACTTCTTTGTATTTTGTATTTTGTATTTTTTATTTTTTATTATATTTTGTTTTGTTATTTTTTTCATTTTTGTGATTTGTTTGAAACTCTAATAAATATTATTTTTTAAAAAAACAACCTTGGTTTAGCTACAGCGGCAAAATTTCCTAAATTATTGGTACAGGAGCTCAAGAGAGTCTTTCAAGAACCATGTGGTTTGAGCTTGGAGCAACCAGCTCAGACCTCATTACACACAAGTAGACTAAAGGCGAAAAAAAGACCTTGCTTACCTTTCTCCCCAGGTGAGAGGGAGTGACCTAGCTAAGCCTGTTGTAACAGCTTACTCTATGGCATTAAGCCCTTCATGCATTAATCAGAGTCAAGCCTGTTGTTTATATGATGCTGGTTATCCCACACATTTCATCCCTGCTCAAAGTCCAGCTCATATACCATTGCATTGCAACAACATATTCATGCATTGCATGCAAATTAAAAACAGCAACACCTCTTTAGCCTGGCCATTGACACCTTATATGTCAAGAGAATTGGATGAATCCTACTATATGTCAACCCATGCAATTATTTAGATTGTCATTCAGTCTAACAGGTTTTAATATTGCATTTTTAAATTGTTGCCTTACACTGTAAGAACTGTTTTAAATATCTAATAAATTAAAATAATTATCCAAAGAAAAGCAACCTACGCATTCCTCCACCTGTACTTTCTGCATTATGAGTAAACAAACAAACAAAAAACAAGAATCCCAGAACCATGCAAAATTGCTGACAAAAGATCCATAATAAAAACTAGGTCAAAAGTGAATGCATTAGTACTCAATGCAATCCTGCTTCTGCTATTAGTGTTCACGTTTTTCCTGCCTTGCTGCCAATTGATTACCTTTCAGCAAAGTTTATGCTCTTTCATTAAATGTTAATAACACATTAATATTAAGCATGTCACCATAAAGTTTTCAATACAATTAATATCCTCAATTGAGGAAGGCAGTATCAGAAGTTACCAAGATTGGTTTCAATTGTCAGAGACATAAAACCCCCTCCCTGCCACTCTGAATTTCATAGCTTTAAACAATTGAATTTCTGCAATTCATAATCTCTCTCTCTCTCTCTCTCTGCCTCCCCCCAAAAACATGTAGAACCAAAGGAAGTCAGTATTACAAGATCTTAACGAATGCTACTTAAAGAGATTTTTCCTCTCCAAGAAAGACAGTGCATCTGCTAATCACTCACAATATTCAATTCCATCTTTCTATTATTATGGTACCTAGCAACCATGCCCATCTTTCCTTCTGCAGTCTGCTCAACAGAAAACAAACTCTGCCATTCATGCTTGGCAAGACATCGTTGTTGGAGGACTGTAGTAGTTTCTCTGTGGGGCTGCCTCTTAAAGATGGTTTGGAAACACCAACTGTACTGTGTGTACAACCCAGTTTTTATACAATTCTCAGAAGAGCCCTTGATTCTCAAACTGCTCCACATTAATTATCTGCTTGTTTCTGGACCCATTTCAAGGTGCTGGTTTTGATCTTTAAAGCCATAGGCAAATGGGGCATTGCCTACCTAAGAGAATGTCTCTCTCTCCCCCCCCCCCATATAAACCTCCCCACTATCTTGGATGCTTTCCTTTAGAAAGCATCTGGGCAGCCAAATACCTCCATGCACACTGCTCAGGCTTGGTCCCCCAGGAGGTCACTTTGATAGAGGTGCACTCCATTATCTCTTGAGACAGGCAGATGCCAACAACCATCTTATATATGCCCAGAAAGTCTCTTGAGTGTGGCATCTCCTTCTGAGGCCAGGCTGGCAAGCACAAGTTGCAGGGCTTTCTAACTCGTGGCTCCAAAACTCTGGAACCTTATTTTTTGGGAAGTTGGGGGAAGTGTCCCTCTATGTGTGTCTTCAAAGGAATGAATTCTGTCATGTGGCACTTTGCATAAGTTAAACCAAAAATCAAACAGCAGCACACACTGAAATGCCCCATGTTCAAAGATTTTCATCAATTGTCTTTGTCTTTCCAGTTCCAGTTCAAGGTGACAGGTGGAGTGCATAGCTGTGAGGAACAGAGATTTGTTACCTATCTTAGAGCCTTATTAGAAAAAGGCAGACTACAAATAATAATTTCCAGGGCATCAGTGGGACCCAAAATCTCTCACAAGCAGAGTCAGAGGCTTCCACCTGTTAACACAGTGTCTTTCCAATATTATTCTGTGATGTTTTCCAGTTAGGTTCTGTGACACATTCTCCTTATGTGTGTGAAATGAGCGCTAAATCTCCCACCCATTGTGCCGAAGTGTGCTAAACCATTACGTTGGCTCAAATTTGTTTTTTAAAAGAGCTTTCCTGACTTTGCAGCTGGCAAGTTGACACTTCCAATCACTCTACCGCCCGGTAACAGATGCCTCTCACTTCTGCACAGATGCCAAGTCGCCACCGAACCCTAACATTAGCCTTGTGTTTCAAACTAATTGGGCCAACACAGTTGTAATTAAGATCTGAATAATTTGAAAACTAACACAATCATTTTCACAATTAATCCTCATATTGAAATAATGATGCTCTGAGCTATATTATGGATGCTGAAGCTCTGTTGTTCCTTTGTGACTTGAAAGCGTCTACCAGCATCCTTCTATCTACAGTATCTACCACTGTGAAGTTCACTATACCAAAATGTATTTTTAAAAAGAAACGGATTGCAGGCTATTGATCTTACAGTGGAAGAATAAACATTTTGAATGAGTATATTGTGTGAAGTGGCAAACACATACATCTTCCCTCCCCCTCTTTTTTCTTTCTTTCTTCCTTCATCTCCCCCACCTTAACAATTTAATATAGGCAAGGATAAAGGAAATGTTTAATACTTTAGTTTTTGTTTTCAGGGCATCAGGAAGCAGAAGATGTTTCATTGCTCCTTTCTAGAAAATCCCATTTTAAGTAGCTGTGACTTAACTGAAATAGCATAATGACAGTCAGTCAAAGCGATGTGACATAATGATCTTATGAAAACATGTGACTAGGCAACGCAACAGCAGAACTGTGCTACACAAAGAGTGCAAAATAACACACTCTGACTCCTGTGTGTACAAGTGTGAGGTTTGATGTGACTTCTTGCAACCTATGAAAGGTATATAGAAGTCACTTCAGAATTTCTGTGGCTGCATTTGAGAAATGAGCAAAAAAGAATGCTTTTTGTATTCCTGATGTACCATAAATCTAGTGAAGTCACAGATAACATAACATTCTGGGACTGCTATCTTTCAACCTGTGGGCTCAAGCTAGGCTATGAGCAGCCATGATCTTGACGTATCACAGTATTCACCAGCATCATCATCATGGATTTTTTTTTTTATAAAAGTCAACTTCACAACATAACCATCACATATAATAAGATAGTGTGAATTAATCTGAAGGGGAGCAACTGGAGATGCGGGTGTATTTCCACAAGTGAAACATCTGAAACCTAAAGTCTAGTTCCTGAATACACATGAATTTCAATTTTACCATATTTTTCGCTCTATAGGATGCACCGGACCATAGGAGGGGGAGAAGAGGAAAAAAAAATCTCCCCCTCTCTGCTCAGTGCCCCTTCAGCGAAGCGGCAGGAGAAACGGAGCCCCTTCCATTTGTCCTCCCGCTTCACTGAAGGGGCGCTGCGCAGAGAGGGAAAACTGTGCAGCGCCTCTCCAGCAAAGCGAAGCCTGGAGAGCAAGAGGGATTGGTGTGCACCAACCCCTCTCGCTCTCCAGGCTTCAGGCAGCTATCCACAAGCCTTCGGAGTGGGAACTCCTGCTGCGCTCTGAAGGCTTGCAGATAGCTGCCTGAAGACCCCAGAGCGCAGCCTCTGAAGCCTCTGCAGAGCAGTGGGGTGCCTTCACCCTGCTACCCTGTGGAGGCTTTGCGCAGCCATCCCCGAGCTAGAACAGTGAGACGGAGTGCTGTGCAGCACTCCGTCTCCCTGTTCTGGCTTTGGGCTTAGCCGTGCAGCCTGCATTCGCTCTATAGGACACACACACATTTCCCCTTAATTTTTGGAGGGGAAAAAGTGTGTCCTATAGAGCAAAAAATACGGTATTTCTTCTCTCCATCGTGGTTCCATGGATCCATAAGGTACACCCAATGTTACTCCATGATTCTAGGAATGGGGAGTCCAGCTCAAGACGTTGTGCTGCCCGAGTCAAAGAACAAGATGACTCCTTCACTCTATTCTATGTTCAGAAGCTGATTGGACTGGCAGCTGAATAATTCTTGAACATAATGGGGTCCTCCATCACAGCTGAGGACAGAAATCTAGTTTAGGCAACATAGGGCAGGCTGTGGGGCACACACAGCTCTGTTCTTCAACACCTCACAACTGCCTGTGGCCCTCTGGATGTTGTTGGACTACAACTCCCATCAGCCTCCAATGGTCTCAAGGATGATGGACTCCAGCAACATCTCCAGGTACACTGAACAGAGTGCTGGTCATTGACCAAGACCTGGATTTGAATCCTCAACCACAAAGAACACGACAATGGCCTTGGTCAAAGCCCTTTCTCCTATAACCTACTATGTGGGACTGACACATAGCCTCATAATATAATCTCTCATGTTTGTTGGAAGGCAAGTGGCTATAAATGGAAGAAATGCAAGGAATAAAAGCTATTATAGCTGAGGTGCTGCAGGCTCTTAATGCCCTGGAGTAAAATTGGAGGTGTATAATTTCACCTATATCTATCAGTTGTTTTTAAGGAAAATTGCTTCTTCCTGCTCTTCTTAGCAACTATCAAGTTCCCCATTTTGAGTATTTGCTGAGCATTCTGTAGCATTAGCTTAAAGTTTCTGAGTGGATGATCTAAAGTACCTAATAATTTCTTCTTTCTACCTGCCATATGTGTATGTGTGTGCATGGGTCACAGAAGCATAGATTTTATTTTTGCACTGTTCATCAGAATTGGTACTAATGCCACACACCTTATACCTATATAAACAAGGGCGAAGGGAGAGATCCAATGCAACGTGCTCATCAATGGATATTTACACGTGCCAGTTGTACATCCCATATTAGTCCATGGAAGTGTAGGCAGCTGCCTTATACTGAGTCAGACCATTGACCACTCTAGGTCTGTATTATCTACAGTGACTGGCACCTGTTCTCCAGGTATTCAAGTGGGATCTCTCAAAGTCCAACCTGGAGAGGCTGGGAACTGAACCGTGGATCTTTTGCATGCAAAGCAGATGTTTAACCACTGACCTACAGACCTTTCGTGAATCTGCTTCCATCACACTATGTAGAGATGCTGAGCAATCTATTCCACATTGGTATAAGTGTGACCCACAACAGACAAATGCTCAACTTTCACAAGCCGAGCAAGGAAAAAATATTAGTTTCTAAAATACTGCAAATCATCATACAAAATAAAAGCATTAGGCACTCTTTTTGAGTAAAGGCCGTGAAGCATAATTTAAAAGTGTTTCTGCAGCAGGAGTTATCAACCTGGTGAGCAACTGGGAAAGTGCTGTGGGCACCACACAGGCACTTTCACACACCCCACATGTTCTACACACAGCACGGCCAAACATTCATACTCCCTGCATCAAGATTAGGTTTTTTTGGGGAAAGAAGAAAGTATTATTCTTTCAAACCTAATTTCAATGGGAGGAGGAGGGCAGAGTGATGGTGACCCAATGTCCATAGTTGGTTAATGAAGACATCCTGAGGGAATGAGCCATCTTCTGATTCTAGTGTCTTCACCAATAAAGGGTGAATTTCATTCTCCTGTGATGAAATTACTTGGTGAATATGTTAAAACTTTAGATCGCTGGGCATTGGGAAGGGAATGAGTCTAGGCAAGCCTCAGGCTCACTTCCTACGTGATGGGAATTATATTTCCCAGAGACATCTGAAATATTCAGGGGTTCCTCTATGGACAAGTATAGGCGTGGTGGGGATATGTTGCTAGATCCAAATACCAAAAATGTTTTCTAATTGCATTTATTTATTTTCCTATAGAAATTGTTAGGTTTTACAATAGCTTACTTCAAGTCCCAAAGATAAATAATCACTTCATTCAATAATGTGTGTTTTTATATTTGTTATTTTGGCCAAAGAAACAGCACTTACCAAGAGCAAAGTCTTATCTGGAAAGGGGAAATCTTAGCATCTAATTAGCTCTCTAAAGTAACATAGACTTGGTGAACAATGTGTTTACCCATTTCTGACAAGAAATATTTCTTTACTATCTTTGCACTTTGTTTATCCCCAGGTCCTACTGACAACATTTATCTTGATGTTATAGTCTCCCCTTCCTTTTCAAATGTTTGCCTTGAGGGGCACTGAAGCTAGTAAAATACATTACATTTTGTGGATCTGCATTAAAATCTCTTCCATGCTACCCTCCCCTCCACCCGCCGGCCACACTATTTAAAACATTTCCTATGTGTCCTTTGAATTCAAGATTTCCTTCTTTTCTCTTTGCAGTGTGCAACTTATCAGCAGAATCTGTTTGAACTGATGCAAAAGGTTCTCACTGCACACCCCTTTTGTTTTTGTTTTTTTGTTTTGCACGAAGTGCAATTTCCATTTGGAGCTTTCAGTTTTAGCTACCTGCACCCAGGATCTCCTCTCCCAACAAAATGTGCTCTTAAATAAGGTTGTTGTTTTTTAATCACCCTTCAGCTCATGTGCTAGTCAAAAAAGGAGCAGTTTCAGTGCATAGATTGCAGACCAAAGAGGCTGATTTCCACCAGCGTGCAAACAGAGGCATGGATGCAACATACCTTTGCACAGTGGGTTACATCCCAGCCTCACCAAAGTATGAGATATCTACGTGCACACACCTCTGTCTGTCATGGTGAGCAAGAGGCTTATTATCACAGTTCAAGAACACATTCCAACCAAGCAAAGGCACTCAAGGAGGGTGTGGAGTGGGAAAGTGATATTGCCTGGGAGACTCCTGAGACTACAGCATTTAATTAGCCAGCAGTAAAGATACACGTTGAACCACTCAGAATACCAGTTCAAAATGTGCAATTTTAACAAAACCAGATTAAAGGGGGGGGGGGAGCAGAGAAATGGAAAACCAAAGCAAGCCTTGCCTTTTTAGTTTTGCCTGCATTTGGCCTGTATTGACTACTATCCCTGCCCTCCAGGTTCTCAGGCAGAGATCTAGTCATATCAACTGCTACCTGATCCTTTTAATCAGATGACAAGGAAATGAAGCTAGGATCTTACATGAACAGCATGTTGTTTACTGCAGAGATACAAGCCATATCTTTTCTTCCTTTTTCCAAAAGCCATTGGCCAGGCATGCACATTAGTACAGGGCAGGTTATTTATGAAGTGAAGACCACCATATGCTGCCCATAGAATAATCCATAGAGTCTCGCTCAGTGTTAGAAGCTGAGATATGAAAGTTAGGGACTAAATGGCACTTTAAACCTAGGTTATGGGAACAACAACACCATGTCTAGGTGCACTTTTAAAAAAAGAAGAATACAAAGCTGAAAATAAATGAACTGCAGCTAAAATATAACGTTCATTTTTCACATGGTCTAGTCCTTCCCCTGCCTACCCCCCCCTAATATTCTTAAAAGGGTCTCTTTTCCTGTCTTCAGAGAGTAGTTGGAAGTGGGGAGGCAGAAAAAAGTCCTGTTTCCTTCTACTCTGCAGTTTTAATCTGAAATCTTAGGTGCAGTACTGCGCCCGCAGCTCAGAAACGGCTCGCGTTTATGAAATTCCCTGCTGCAAAATGCTCCTAGAACAATGGGAGTTTTGAACACTGGGTGGGACACATCTTCTCCTCTGAAACCTCTTTCTCCCACAAAGGAGGGGAGGCAACTGGGATTCAACACTTAAACCAGATCTATTCTGAGGGAGGCAAGAGCTCCCATTTGTTCTAGATTCTCTGTCACATTCCTTCTTGTCTTCCTTCAAAGTCTGCCATCCCAGGTCTGAGCCCAAAGGAGCCAAGGGAGACATGGCTATTTCCTACTATATATTTTCCTCGTTTCTGTTCTAATATCCATGTCTGATTCGTGCCCCAGTCCACAGATTTTTCCCCACACTGAAACAGGTTGCATGTTCAGAACTGCATGTAAGGATAGGCTCGCGCTAATGAAATTCCCTGTGACAAAATTCACCTAGAACAATGGGAGCTTCAAACACTGGTCTTGCTCATCATCAGTGTCCACACACAATTTAATTGTGGTTTGAAGGATGGTGGAAGAAGGCCAATTGATCCCTCTACTACAGGAAGCATACCCAGGCCACAAGTTGCAGATAGTGGCTAGGTACATTGAAGTGAACCTACCACTACATATGCCCAAGCCAAAAGCTGGTAGGGGAGAGTAAAAGTGCTCAATTCTGCCAAAAGAGGACTAATTGTTCACATGTGTAGGTTTGTGAACTGTGTGCATGGAAAGGATGGGTTATCCCACACTATGCTCCAGAACATGTGAATTTGACTACTGGGGAAATGAAGATTAAAAGTTTGAGACCATAATTCAATATATGCATCCACCTTGGTATCTCACTGGTCCTCCTGGCCCAGTATTGTCTTATCTGCTTGGTAGCAACTTTCCATGGCTTGCGAAGCAGGGTTTGTTTGTTTGTTTTCTTGCTTGGACTGAAATTCCTTAATTGGGAGATTCCAGAAATTGAATCTGCATGCACAGCACATGCTCTGCTATTGATCTATGCCCCTGAATGTCCTGTGGAACAAAGTTCACATAAGATTCAAAATCCAAGGCACAAGGGTGGATTCGCACATCATGTTATGTGTGTGTATAAGTCAAAGCCCTGTATGCAGTAGTAAAACTGCCCATGTGCCCAATACATTTAAAGTTGAACTGATTTGGATGGAATTTTAACATTCATAAGCCCATCTCAAGTCAACGACAATTAGCTGAACTTTTGTGTCTCCTTTGAATTAGGCCATATCATTATCAATTGTTGTGCTCTGTAAAGGTGACGTTCCACAAGACACTCAAGTATGCAACTTTCTGATTTAAAATATGCATGCTCATTGGTCAGAAATAGGGCAAAAAATGTCATCTGGCTTTTACAGAGATAAGGGAGTTGATTAAAATAAGTGACCTTTCCATAGCATTTGTGCTAAAAGGAGGAGAGGAAAAAAGCTCATTGTTTGTCAGAAGATAATGCCTGCAGGAATTACAAAATGCTTGAAACGGTGGGTTTAAATAACAAGCTTAGGAGAGGGAAAAGTGGGGGTGGGACAACTTTCACCCAAAGAGAGAGAAAGAGGGATTTTAAAGATATATTCTAAATCCTCTTTGTCTGTGCTCATTTCCAATTGACCTATTAAAACTGCTTAGATAGCTCCCCATGTTCTGTTTGTTTTCCAAACCGCCAGCCAGGTCATGCCATTTCTCGACTGGCCCATCTCAGACATGTCCCTGCATTGATTTGCTTGGATTGTCTATGTTAGAAAGAGTGGCAGTTAAGCCAAAATGACGGCACCATGCCAGATAATTCACTCTGCCAACAATTCTGAAACCTATCAAATGTTCATGCTTTACTATTCAGACAGGACACCTCAAACTTCCTTAACCAAATGTGACTAAGCAATGTTTGTAGTTACTGCTATGGAGGCAAAGGTGGAGCAGAGTCAAACCCTCTAAAGCAGATGTATGTGACTTGGAAGGACCTCCAACTGTTGTTGGACTATAACTCCCATAATCCTTGACCACTGGCTATAGTAGTTGGGGCTGATGGGAGATAGCGTTCAACACCATCGAGTGGGGCAGAAATAAAGATATAAGCAGCCGGCCATTCCTGTGTTCATTGCAACTAGCTTCCCACCCCCACCCCGTTCTGATATCCTCCTAAAAATACACAAAACTAAGAGACTGAAAAATTGAAAGCAGAACAGACTACATAGCTTCACTGATCTTCTCAGGCAATGTTACATGATAGGGGAACAGCTGATTTCATATTTTTCTCAAAACAGAAAAGGCTTCTGAAATTATGGTCAGACTTAACATAAATAAGTTGTTTTGCTTGCTCTTGTGGAGTTCACTCCACATTCATCAGCAAAACAGCAAGGAAGATCATTATGTGTCATTGCATTTTGTAGCCATGCACAGCCAGCTTTTTAAGACTTGCTCTTGGGCCGGGCAGCAGCCAATGCCTGGCCAGCCAGCAAGGCACCACTCTCCACGTGGGGCCTCCGATTGGCCCATTCAAATTCACCCTCTTTGGCAGGAAAGCTGCCCCTCCAATACCTCTGGCCAAGGGGAATTGCCCAGCAATGGCTGGAGAGTGAGCATGGCCTAGTTGCCAGGGGTGTAGGTAGAGCATGAGGGGGCCACAGCCATCACCCCCCCCATAGATGCAGCAAGCAGCCATTATGTGCTATTGCAATCTGTAACTTTCTCAATACTTTAGTCCTTCCATGACTAGCTACCTTCTATCGTATCATTGATTCTTCAATAATGTGGGTTTTTTCTACTTTTTTATTTTTTATTTTGGTACTAGGACTGATTCCCCCCCCCCCCAGACCAATTATGTTCCATTGGACACAACAAGCCACAAATAGACAAGTGAAAAAATGATAGTTTATTGTGCAAATGATGGTTTAATGATGGTTCATGGTTTGTGCATTTCTGGCTCATGGTTTTCAGGAAGACGAGGTGGAAATGTGGCAAACGGAACTTATAATTGGAAAAAAATGAGAAACAGAGAGAAAGAAACCAGAATCAATGTATTTTCCCATCCCTTGAGATAATGGAATACTTAAGACCAAATCACAGGCTTCAAATAATAGTTATCTATGGAACAAAGCAACAACACTCCTCAAGAAATCTGTAAATAATAATAATAATAATAATAATAATAATAATAATAATAATAATGTATTATTATTTATACCCCACCTATCTGGCTGGGTTTCCCCAGCCACTCTGGGCGGCTTCCAACAAAAGATTAAAAATACATTAAAACATCAGTCATTAAAAACTTCCCTAAACAGGATATTAGAAAGTGCTCCCCCAAATTCCACACAATTTAAGGGGAACACAAAGAAAAACTCAGGATGAGGCTGTGCAGACCAGAGCAGCCTTGATTCGCAATTACTAGAGTCTCCTGAGCAGGGAATCCCCACCTAAGTTCTGAATGCAACTGTCTGTTTCCTCCCATACAATAAAATAGTTTCAGTTCACTTCCATGGGGGAAAGCAAAATGCCTCACTTGGGGGTGCTGCTTCGGTAAGGGCAAAAATTACGTTCCCCCAATAATGACCCTTCAGACGGTGCCTCTGGGAGTCCTTGCAACACAAAAGCCCCCTCACCACCACACACAACTTACCCATCGTAAGTGAGTGGCATTGTTCTAGCTGGCACAAAATGTTTAGCACTTAAAAATAGCACTGAGGACCAGATTGAAGGCAATGAGGAGAGAAAACTTCTTCTGAGGTCACAAACTTTGATTGATGAGTCCTAGCCTCTCCTCTGTCAGCACCTCAAGCAAACAGAGGCCAAAAGCTTTCCATATCAGAGTTAATCATGTTTACTTAGTCAGATTATTTGTGTTCGCTCCCTTCAGCTGAACAACTTCCAGGGCAATTTACAAAAATTGTGTGTATGTGTATTGTGCACACGCTCTCATGCACACACGTGGAAACATCAATGATTTAACTTTTTCCCCACAAGGAAGGCAAATGCCATACAGCTAAGGAAACAGCTAGTCATTTATTTATATGTTTTGAGAACAGAAAATAATTCTGTGTTCCAAGTTATGAACTTTTATAAAGAGCCTAAAGGGAAAAGGAAGTCTGGCAATTAGACTACAGCAAAGGCCTTAGGGAAATTAGGTCCCTACTCTAAGACTTACTTAGTGTAAAAGTTATCCCAGCCCTATTTTTGCCATTAAACACTTAAGCCTGATAAGTTGTCTTCTCTGAAAAATGATGGCACAAAAGGAGACAACATTTTTTTCTGCGAAGTTGGCAACTTTTGTGAGTTTTATAGCTGCCAAGGCTATAGAAGCCCGAAAGGTGTGTCTTCCTGTGTTGTAGTGCAAAAGAAAAATGGAACAACATCCAAGTCACTAGGCTTCCGTGATTTGGGGTCTCTTTTTGTCTCATTTCTCTCACAGCAGCATCACACTCTTGCTATCTTTATCTAGATTGGTATCTATCGTTGTCAGATTTTTTTCAATGAATCCGGGGACACTCCCCCCTTTTTTTAAGTTGAGTAGCAACAGGGAGTCAGTAGTGGGGATGGTGAGGCAAAAGACCCTGAGCCCAAGCACACATGCATATTGTATAAAGGTGCAAAGCCCTTCTTTTGCACCCTGTGAAACATAAATGCGGAGCGTTTTTTAAAAAATGGGCAACGGCCACCTGCCTGCAACTCTTAAGCCTCCCCCAATCAGTCAAAGCAAAGGGGGAAGGGGGCAGGAGATCTGTACCGCCGGACGTCCCCAGTTCCCCTTTGGCAGTGGCAGTGGCAGTCAGCAACCTGGAGCCAGCCTGGTAGTGCAGTTGGCTCTGGCTGGCTTCAGGAGCTGCTTGCTGCCGTGGCACCAAGCCAGAAGTCCACATATGATATGTTGTGCACATTTCCTGGGGACAGATTTTCAAATCTGGGGACATTCCGGAGATGGAATTTGTCCAGGGACAGATCTGCAAATCTGGGGACTGTCCCCGGAAACCGGGGACATTTGGTAACCCTATTGCTATCTATGTCTTGCTATCTATATCTATCTATATCTAAACAGGCTATCAAATGCTACTAGCCATGATGGTGCTACAACACTCCAGTGAGTGGGTGGCGCTATGGTCTAGATTCAAACCTCATTTGAATCTTAGCCTGCAGAGTGATAACAAGCCTTTATAATAGCATTCTGTGCCAGGTTGCCAGGTCACATGATTGAGGTGAATGGGCTTAAACCAGGTCTCCCTTGTTTCCTCTCCTCTCTGTCACATCTCTAGACTGCTCCTTTTGGGGAATGTACACTGGCCGTGACTGAGATGAGGTGAGCAAATTATGTTTCTTTGGCTGAGCCAGGGTTCAGGATTTAATGCTAGCCGAGCCTTCCTGAGCCAGGGAGCTGCTGCATCTTGCCATAGGATTACCCACTAGGAACGTGCAGGAGTATAGATTTTAAATCAACTGCGTGTTGCACAAGGCAGCAATTTGCACTGACATTTGAAGCTTCAGACATAGCTCATTCAGTTACTTGGCTGAGACACAGTGGAGCGTGTGGGTGTATTATTCTGATTTTATTCTCTGAACTGCCCTAAGACCTATGGGTTTAGGAAGGTATACAAACTGAATAAATCATAATCATAATCATAATCATGCACAGAAGCCAGCATATAATATGGTGGGAATCATACACACAGTCCACCATGTGCAATCCTTCCTCCACCATCCTCTCAAAAATGGGAGGAAGGTTCCTGCAGATGCATAGCTACATGTCTCCACTGTGCTCAACATAATGCTATATGTTCACCAGAGGGGTGCATGTCTAGTAGCAATTTTGGCTCCACACTGCATCATCATCATCATCATCATCATCTTCCAGTGAGGGCAAACAGGTTCTTATACTGTGAATATTGTTGAGGACTGTGATTCATTCCCAAGGCTATACGGCAGATTCCTTCACCCCAACCAAATTGTGTGAAGTCTCAAGTGTTCTGTTTCACATTCACTTAATTCTGCAACTCCCATGCAAGTTTAAGGAGATATTAGCTATTACATCAGAGGCGTAATATAATTAACGTGTGGAAATTGCACACATATGGAGGGAATTCTTACAATTCATCCCATGGAAGGATATATTCATTTCTGAAGTCTAGAAAGGTGGGGATGTTGGGGGGAGAGGGAGAGATACCAATGGGTGTTTTCTTTTGATTAACTTTTGGGGAAGGAATGCTTCGACTCATGTATATTAATATATACTAATTATGTTGAAGGTGCATTGTTTATTTATGAAACTTGATTCAGTGCAGATCGTTAAATCAGGAGCTACTTAGCTTACTCAAGCTGCCTTAGCAAAGTTTGGAAGAGTGGATATTTTGGAGAAGAGAAAGAAAGGCAGATATACCTGAATATTATTTATATGGGGTTGATATACGCTAGTGACATTTTTAGGCACCCAGATCACATCAGCTCATCCTCGATCATCATGATATTGTATGATATTATATACAGGTACCTGCTTAACCTGATCTTTTTGCAAGCTAAGGGAACCCTTTTCAACAGAACAACCTTGTGAGGCAGTTTAGGCTAGGCTGATTGATGTGATTAGCCCAAGATCGCCCAATGAGCTTCATCACTGAGTAGGGAATTGAGCCTGACTCATGCCAGACTCAGTCCAATCCAATATTTTCTCAGTTCTGCTACTATGATTTGGCCACTGCCACCTACATTTCAGCATCTTCATTTATTTAACAGGAGTTCTATACTGTTTAATCATCAAACCATCTACACGACACACACATACACATATTCCTTCCATTTGGAGTCTTGAAGGTGTGGCTACTCTTGAAGAATACTTGAAAACGATAGCCACCACAGAACTCTGCTTCAACTATTCATAAGGGCAGAAAGTCAATTACATTCACCCTAGTTTAGTTTATTTATTAAATTTATATATCACCCTTCATCCCAAGACCAGTGGCCTCACAACGGGGGTGGGTGGGGGGCTGTTCGCTCCGGGTGCCATGTCTGGGGAGTGACAAGAAGGCACTCCGTGGGGGCTTGTGGCAGCGCGAGCAGCCATTGCACCGCCGCAGTCACATGTGGAGCCTCCTCCGTTCGCAGCTGTAGTGGTGACGGAGGGATCCCGGCACTGTCCGTATGGTGCTGGAGCAGTGCCACCAGCAAACTGCTATGTACAGCCCATGTGCTACGCTGTACACAGCAACGACCTGCCCCAGGTTTCATGATGCCTTCGTTCGCCCCTGCCCGAGACCTCATGGTAGTTCACAAGATGGACTAATTGAATTGTCTCGCAATGTAATGTCAAGTCAAGTAGTTGGTTTTTGCCTTTAAAGCTCTAAAACAGGGATTGGAAACCAGGGGAACAAGGCCCAAATGTAGCCTCTTAGCCCTCAAGAATCTCATTACATCACTCATCCACCCTGCTTAGGGTCTTTCTGGATTGCTTTTGCCTGGCTGGCATGTGTCCTTGCACTTTGAGAACGCCTCTTGCTTTGCTGTATGGAAATGAGGTGTGAAAGCCACCAGTTTGTGCATGGCTGGTTATGAAGGTTAATGTTTGCATCAATTACTCAGCTCACTTTTGGTTCTGGCCCAACTCCAGTGGCCCTGCCCACCACCAACATTAACTTAGGAACATGGCCCACAGGCTGGAAAAGATTATCCAGCCTTGCTCTTAAAGAGCCAGGGCTATGTTTATGTGAGATTGCACCTCCTCCCACATGTACCTGCCCATAAAGATCAGGAGAGGAGGTTGTGCTCTGTGTCCCATCATTTCCAAAAGGTGACAGCCATGGGGCCATAAGGTCAGCCTTTCTAGACCCCACCTTTAATCGATTTTTTGTTGAAACACTTTCCATTTTCAAAGCCTTTCCACAAAATGGAGGCGCTCAATTGTCACCCCTTTGTTTTTTTCCTTTTTAAAAGAAACAGCAACATTATTTCATTAGTGATCTCTTATTGTGGGGTAAACTATGGAGCATAGGTTCCAATTGTAGCAAGATGGATGATGAAGAAGAATGCCTGGCTCCCAAAACAGCATACAGTGCCTCCAGCCCCATGTTTTAGAAAGGAATATGGTGTGAAGAATGGGGAGCAACTTAATGGAATGGGGGGGGCCCAACAGGTAGGGTTAATTTAACAAAGGAGGTGAGGGGCAGGGAGAAAGGAAAGGCAGTGGAACAACAGGAACAATTCAGATACATCTGGTGGGTCTGGAGGCACCACACACTGTTTTGGGATCCTGGGATTGTTCCTCGCCATCCAACTTTTTAGAGCTTCAACCAATAGTTCCCACCCACAACAAGGGGATTCTGGCAGGAAAAGTTGGGTTATTTTAAAATATTAGCCAAAAATAAAGTTTATATTTTAAAAATATTGTTTGTAGGGCATTAAGTATTTAAATAGGGGACGTGGGTGGCGCTGTGGGTAAAACCTCAGTGCCTAGGACTTGCCGATCGTCAGGTCGGCGGTTCGAATCCCCGCGGCGGGGTGCGCTCCCGTTGCTCGGTCCCAGCGCCTGCCAACCTAGCAGTTCGAAAGCACCCCTGGATGCAAGTAGATAAATAGGGACCGCTTACTAGCGGGAAGGTAAACAGCATTTCTGTGTGCTGTGCTGGCTCGCCAGATGCAGCTTGTCATGCTGGCCACATGACCCAGAAGTGTCTTCGGACAGCGCTGGCCCCCGGCCTCTTAAGCGAGATGGGCGCGCAACCCCAGAGTCGGACATGACTGGCCCGTGCGGGCAGGGGTACCTTTACCTTTACCTTTTTTAAGTATTTAAATAAAAGATAGAGGATGGGAAACTCTAATAAATACATAAATAAATAAATACACTGACAGAGAGAGGACTGAGATCAAACAGAGATGCTTCTCACAAAGCCACCTAGACTATCTGTGGCAGAGTAGAAACTGCACCCCACACCAAAACTGAACTGAGCATGCTACCTGCTGGTTCATCGGATAGGGGATCATTCTTTATACCAGGCATAGGCAAACTCGGCCCTCCAGATGTTTTGGGACTACAACTCCCATCATCCCTAGCTAACAGGGACCAGTGGTCAGGGATGATGGGAGTTGTAGTCCCAAAACATCTGGAGGGCCGAGTTTGCCTATGCCTGCTTTATACCAGTGGTTTATATGGCTGAATCCACACACACATAGGACATGATCCCAACCTCATTAAGTGCTTGTAAGACTCATCAATTTCAATCTGAAATTAATGGCACATTTTATTTGCATCTCTCCCTTTGACTCCAATCACAAAACTGTAGTTTCGTGGTAGAGCAGATGCCTTGTATCTCCATGTAATCCCTGGCATCTCCATGTAAAATGACCAGGTGGCAGATGATGTGAAAATAATTCTGTTCAAGACCCTGGAGAGCCACTACCAATCATAGTAGACCCTACTGGGCTTGTTGGACAAATAGTCTGAGCAACTTTCTTTGGTCCCTTTGCAACTTCAGCTGGATTGTGGATACACACCAGTCATTCTACATATTTCCCCACAATCTCGCTGTCCTGTTGTCATGTCACTACCGTGCCCCAGTACGGCAGATGGACAGTGCATTCATATGACATTTTTCCAATGCAGTTCTGCAACTGTGCTTAAGAGCAGGTCAAGTAAAAACTATGCACAAAGCATGTTGCACACAAGATGGTAGGGGGTGGATGGGAAATAACTATACTTCAGGTCCCTACTTTTCTTAAAAAAGAAAAAAAGAGTTCCTAAAGAAAAAAAAGATGTGCATGAATTTAATACATATGAAATATGTTCATTAAGAATATGTGTGCCTTATGCAATAATAATATTGTATAGTATGTGGAATGTAGACCATCTGTGCTTTATAATGACTAAAAGTTTAAACTATGAGCCAGGAAGTACTGTTTAAATAGCACAACAAACTCATAAGGTTATATTGTGTGCACACCATACATGTAAAACACCTTCCCCCTCCCTCACACCAAAAATCCTGTACTTTATTAAGGATGCTGGGAACGATAGCTCAATGAGGGATAAACTACAGTTCCCAAGATTCTTTGTGTGTTTGTGTGTTTGATGTGCTTTAAACAAGCATCTTTTGCCTCAAACCCTTCCTTACTTGAATGTCTGTCCACAATATGCTAATATGCAGGTATGTTTTAGAGGACAGCTGTAAAGATGACTAAAGTAATATGTGAAACATTCTGAAGACCTGATAAGCACTACATAAACGTTATATATTAGCATTTTCGGTTCCATGCAAATAGTTAATGGTTTTAGCCAACTTTGGAAATCCACCAGCAGATAAAATGCCGTTACTTATGTTGCATGAGCTATATTTGCACTGACTTTACCAAATATTTTCTTTTGTTGTACGGCACACTCCAATGTTTTCTAACAAAAACTGAGTTTTAAAGGCACCAGAAAGGTGACGATGCCATAGGCACTCTCACGTTTAGGCAAACTTTAAAACATTTTGCCACTTCCCTAGTCCACAAATCTCTCAGCTCTTAGTTCAAACCAGAATGGGATGAACACATCTCTGGATTTGCCATTGTTGCAGCCACAATTCGGCTGGCTGCCCGGCAGCAGCCTCAGATGTTAGCATCTGAAGACTTTTACTTAAAAAGATTGTTAATCTTCCAGGACATGCCGGTTTCACCTGCCTGGCCCCCTTCTCAAATAAAACATCTCGACTGTCAGCAGAGTTCTCTCTCTTAACACGCCACCGTGCTTGCTTTGTTCTATCTCTTCCCGACCTTTTAATCAAAATGACTATTCATGTCACACTTTATTAGTGCTGACAACTATAGATTTCATTTCCCGACCGCATCAGAAGCAATTTCCACCCTCTACCTCCAATGCAATTCAGCTTCTAATCTTGCAAGGGGTGGGGGGAATATTAGGGAAGATGCTGTATGTTGAAACCTAAAATTCATATCTACTTCTAGGTGCCTTGAATATAACTCATATATTCTTCATTTGCAACCCAGAACACTGAACAAACAGCAAGCCCCGGCATGCATTTGAATCCCTTCTGCCTGCCTCTGTTGCAAGACTTTGAAACCATAATATCTTTATTGGGCTCGTATTGCTGTCTAATCAACATTTGAAAAGATAAGGTGTTTTTTACATGTCATATCCATGTGCCTGTACACAGACATATATATCCATGTATCAAATCAGTTCCATGGGATTACTAAGATTGCCAGTGTCATCAAATATCTCCTGTAAGAGTTTGCACTTTTGCAGGTACAGGTAAGAAACAAAACAAAATCACCATACGTTCTCCAGAGACAATAGTTCTATTCTGGGATGCTTTCTCTCTAAACTAAACCCCTGTATTCCTCCCCCTTTTTCCCTTCCTGACACAACAAGCTGAGCTGCTGCAGTGCAGAATGTCAGTTTACTCATTTAGAACTTTCAATGCAGAAAATTCAGAGTGATGCAGTCAACCAGATAACGCAGCACTTACCTTAATTGAAAACCCTCGCTTTTGACAAAGCTAACAGGAGGAAGCACTGGCTCAAAATCAGCAGTTATTTGGAGGACAATCTTTAAGTTTTCAATCAGCACCCTCCAGGTAGAGATGCATCCTAGGCTGTCTTTTGCTGTTGACGTTGAACTCCTCACTGTCTAGAAAAAGGAGAGAGAAGGAAAGATAAGCTGGAATCCTCGGGTGGGAGCCGAGTAAGTGAAAGAGTACAAAAGCTCCATTGCTTAAAAGGGGGATGTTTGACAAAACGTGCTCAGGTCTGAAAGATCTTGTGGCAGCTACGATAGGTTTCTGTCATCTCCCTCGAGCCGTGGGATGATCGTTGACCTGATTAACACACAGCACACTCCTTACATGTGGAGAAAGCACCGGGAGGATAGTTGGGTCGCCGGGGAGTCGCGAAAGGCACCGAGGCCACTTGGGAATGTCATCTCTTCCAGATTAATAGATCTGCTGTTGCAGCTGAGGTTGTAATTTGCAAGGTGGGCTCTGCACTGTGCAAAACCCTCTAATGATTTCAAAAAGCAAAACACATTCCTGCAACGCTGCCTTTTCCAAGGTGCATCAGCGTTCCGAACAGGTTATGGCTGATTAATTGAGCCGACGGATGAAGCCTATTTCATTATGGGATGCTCACAGTATGCAACACTGAGGGGACTTCACATACTCTCCTATATAAGCACAGAGACGGACACTCAGGTTCCAGCCGAACAGAAATGAAAGTGATTCCGGTGGGCAAATCTCCCAGATGGCAATTAACTATTGTTGGGTGGGAGGGAGGCAGGTTCCGCCTGGCACATTTGTCAGCGGGAGTAAGCCATTAAGCATGCAAAGTTATTTTTCCAGAAGAGAAATGCTCCTTTCAAAAAACAGGGTTATCAAGTTGGCAGAGAGCAACAGGAATGAGCAGTCAATTTCACTGAAATGCTTCAAAACAAGTCCCACCGCCACCAAAACCCCTCCTGCAGTTGGCATTCGAGCAATCATTTTTTAAAATGGGGAGGGTGTCAATGAACCAGTTAAATAATAAGTATTTAAAACATCAATTAATTAGATTATTTATTTGTACTGGGGATGGGAGAGGATTTCATTTCATTCCACAATCTGGAGTAAATCTTTCCAGTTTGATTTCAACAGATTGTGCTGATTGTCCACACAGACGCGTGGACTAAGTTGCATGTCTGGCCAGAGCATGGTATGTTACAACTTACATTTACACAAGTTCCCTTTTTCCCCTTTAAACATCTGTTTCTAGCTGCAACAGCCACAAAGTACTATGTTAGTTGCCACACTTGTGGGGGGGGGATTTAGTAACTTTTGAGTAAACTATGCAGCACAAAATTAAACTATGGTATTTGCTCCCATAGGAGGCAATGACAGGCCCCTCTTGGGTGGCTTTAAAAGAGAATTGGACAAAATAGGGGGAAATAGTGTGTTTCGGATACAGTTAATATTGTAGGAAGACTCCTAGTTTGCAGAGTACATGCAATGGATTTTTGTGAAAACCTTCAGTGGTGACCCTGGAATTCGGTATGGTGAGTTTGCTCACCTTTGGTGGCAGATTTTGGGGTACCATTAAAGGGCACCCAAAATGTCAGTTGTTTATAGAAAATGCAGGTTTGGCTTTTAAACCATAACTGTTCCATCCAAATTTCATCTACTGAAAAATCAGCAAGAAAGTACTGATAATGAATGAAGGTGTGAGCCAGCCAAAGTTAAACACTTTCAATGGTACCATAAACCACACTTTGATCTTTAGATGAAAGGTGGTGAAGAAGAAGAAGAAGAAGAAGAAGAAGAAGAAGAAGAAGAAGAAGAAGACCTGCCTGATTAACATCCTATGGCCTTTTAAATATATATGATGCATGACTCATGCTAGCTGCATGCATGATGCACAGACCTATCTATGTGGCGATAGACACACATAGGACTCTTCTGTACAAGGAGGAATTCTACTACTACTACTACTACTACTACTATTACTACTACTACTACTCCCATTCATTTGAGGATCACAGGACTATTCACAACATAAAAATACAGTAGTCTCCCTGGGAAGAGCATTCCACAAACAAGGAATTCCCCACACATCTTTCAACACATGAGTGGATTGTCAGTTCTGGTAGAATCACATTACTGAGAATTTTATCTGATCAAATTTCAACCTCAAGGTGACTTTTAGCCATTGCAACAGCACAGTACATTGCCACTGGTCCCATCATCTCCTGGCAAATGGAAGGGGATGAAATGGAGGCAGTGAGAGATTTTACTTTCTTGGGCTCCATTATCACTGCAGATGGTGACAGCAGTCACGAAATTAAAAGACGCCTGCTTCTTGGGAGAAAAGCAATGACAAACCTAGACAGCATCTTAAAAAGCAGAGACATCATTTTGCTGACAAAGGTCCGTATAGTTAAAGCTATGGTTTTCCCAGTAGTGATGTATGGAAGTGAGAGCTAGACCATAAAGAAGGCAAATTGCTGAAGAATTGATGCTTTTGAATTATGGTGCTGGAGGAAACTTTTGAGAGTCCCATGGACTGCAAGAAGATCAAACCTATCAATTCTGAAGGAAATCAGCCCTGAGTGCTCACTGGAAGGACAGATCCTGAAGCTGAGGCTCCAATACTTTGGTCACCTCATGAAAAGAGAAGACTCCCTGGAAAAGACCCTGATGTTGGGAAAGATTGAGGGCACAAGGAGAAGGGGATGACAGAGGACGAGATGGTTGGACAGTGTTCTTGAAGCTACTAACATGAGTTTGACCAAACTGCGGGAGGCAGTGGAAGGCAGGAGTGCCTGGTGTGCTCTGGTCCATGGGGTTATGAACAGTCAGACACGACTGAACAACTAAAGAACAACAACAACACAGCACAGGGATGCAGGGTAGATATCCTGATTCAGGCAACATGGAAATCCAGCACCACAAAATTTGGGGTGGACTCAGTGGGTAATGGGAATTGCTGCATGCTGACTCTTAAGGGCAGGTTGGGGACAGGAGATATAATTACCTTCCCTAAATTGTAGGCAGACTTTAAACTTTTAAATTTAATGCTTTAGAGTAGGTGGAGGAATTGCAGCCTTCAAGTCACTGACTATCAAGTTGCCTACCCATCCTATTGCCAGTGAAGCTCCTAGGGTTGCCAATTAACCAGTGAGAAGTATAGCTTGGCTTAAAAAAGAAAAAAAAGTTCATTTTGTTTTGGGACCAGTTGCCATTAAAAAGTCCCCATGTTTGTTTTACTGAGCCATTTTTTACACCACCTCTCTATGCAATAAAAGCCCTCTCAATAAGTTTACATAAAAGACCATGGAACAATTGAAAAGATAAAATACAATTCACTATAGCAGTGTAAAAAAAAATCAGCAAATGAGCAATAAGTAGCAGTAGCAGTCAAATTAACAGAATTATGCATGTGCAAAATAAAGAAGAGATCATGACCGTAACAACAACAACAACAATTAGAGCATATGCAAGAAACAAAATCTAGAGCATAAACAATAACAGCAATGTCATACATATAAATGATTGGTGAACCGTTGGCTTCTGAGCCAGAATTGACCCACCAAGTCTTTTAAGTGTCTGCCAGCCTCCATACCATTTTTTCTCAGTGACACTGGCGGTGGTGTTGCTTTGGGTGATGGGTGGCAGGGAATGAATTCCTTCTGCACAGACTCTAGTAGAATCAGGATCAGATTGCTTAGATGTGACCAAATGGGTCTTCTTCTGAGCAATGTTAGTGGCTATTAGGTGAGCCCAAAACTTTTCTGAAAGCTACAGCCTGCTACAGTACAGGGGGATCCCTGTACAGCGCAGAACTGCTTGTTCATTTCCGGAAGTGCTTTGTAACCCCCTGCTTTAGAACAAGTTCTGGGCACTGCAGAGAATCCATAAAAATAACACTAATATGAAGAAGGCTCCATTTGGTTAAGGTTGCATGTGATTGTGTGCTATGTATGATATTGCTATTATGGGAGGTTGGAAAAGGCGGAAGATCGAGAAAACAACTGCAGCTCCATCCACTCTGGCATTTGTCCACACCCACCACTGACATGTGACTCCCAACAGGTTTCTGCTGAGGCAGTGTGGTTCTTGGGCTCCAAAAAAGGTAGTTGAGGTTCCAGTCATGGTGACCAGAGTGAGGTTTGATAGAGCAAACTCAGACACACGATGATTTGGATTAAAAAATGTCTACAACCTGATTACAGGTGCAGGTGGAATTTTGGCTCAGGCATTGGGTGTATATCTGCTCCAGCATCCTGGCAGAGGACTGAAACATTTTCACAGTCATGCCAAAGATTATGGCTCCCCCAAGCCCCCGATCTACTGAGGTGGCTGTCCAAAGACTGCTACTAGAAGCTCTATAGCCCATCTGCCTCACAGTTAGTTTTTGGATAGAGACTTCCACTGAGACCCTTCTAAGAGAGCACCCTGATTATGCTGCTGGTTCAATAATTGGGTGATGCACCACTTCACCCAAAGACTGAAAACTAGGATGCCTTAACGGCCCAAAGTTGTGATGTTTTGCTATGAGGAAGGCACCGACCAGCCATTTTATCTACAGGCAAATTCCTTTCTGGCAAGTCCCACTGGGATTAGAAGCTTTGGATAAAGTGGACCTCCAGCTCAGCCGGCTGATTCCTGGCTCATGCAGGCTCATTTGGCATTAATTCCAAATTCCAGCTCAGTGGAAGATACTCTGGTGTACGTTACTCATTTTAACTCAACCAGGGCTCAGCCAAAGCTGGTGTAAGACCCAAAAATAGGGGGTGGCAGAGGCAGGGCCAGCTTTAGGCTTGACCATATGCCCATTTAGCTTGGTCACATGACATGGCAACCAGCCAAATATTACTATTTTGAAGGCTTGCTTTCATTCTTCCAAGGCTGACAAAACAACAGCCCCACTGCTGAATGGAGTATGGATCTGGTGTATTTTTGTGTCGGCTTAACTTACAGTTGCTTCCTTTATGTAGCTGCTTATTCATAGGATTGCTCCTGAAGTAAGTTCATGACATTAACATTTGCTTCAGTCTTTCTTCTGTTTTGTGACTGCTTCCCCCGCTCCCCTAAATGCAACCCTTCCTCCAAGTTAAAAACAAACATGACCCCCCCCCACCAAAACACAACAACCAAGCAAAATACTCCCACTGTGTTCAAGACATTCCTTTACTATGGATGGCTAAGTCACGAAATAAGCCAGACAAAATGAGTTACTGAAATGAACTACTGGGAATGTAATTGAAGACTTACAGTGTGATTACAGCCCCCCCCCCCCCAAAAAAAAAAAGTATTTGTAAATCAGAATGTTTATGACAAATACGTTTCTGGTTATTGAGAAGGCTACAAATACTCCAAGTAAATAAAAGAAGAGATTGGACTGATATGTTTAGAAATATTATTAGATTTTCAGCCCTGTCCTGATACTGTCCCTACCCATTCTTCCTGTTACCTGGTTTCTACTATTGCTGCACCACACGTTTGTGAAGTTCAGCTGTCAGTGTGAAAAGTGACATTTGAAAGGGTGCAAAAAGGTCCATCAAAAAAAGTCCTACCTTCCTCTCTTTCAAGATCCTTTTCACACCTGTTTTTTTGCCATGCCTCACCTCACCTGCTGCTGCTTCAGCACCATTTGTGACTTAGAATCATAGAATCATAGAGTTGGAAGAGACCACAAGGGCCATCGAGTCCAACCCCCTGCCAAGCAGGAAACACCATCACAGCACTCCTGACATATGGTTGTCAAGCCTCTGCTTAAAGACCTCCAAAGAAGGAGACTCCGCCACACTCCTTGGCAGCAAATTCCACTGTTGAACAGCTCTTACTGTCAGGAAGTTCTTCCTAATGTTTAGGTGGAATCTTCTTTCTTGTAGTTTGGATCCATTGCTCTGTGTCCGCTTCTCTGGAGCAGCAGAAAACAACCTTTCTCCCTCCTCTATGTGACATCCTTTTATATATTTGAACATGGCTATCATATCACCCCTTAACCTCCTCTTCTCCAGGCTAAACATGCCCAGCTCCCTTAGCCATTCCTCATAAGGCATCGTTTCCAGGCCTTTGACCATTTTGGTTGTCCTCCTCTGGACACGTTCCAGTTTGTCAGTGTCCTTCTTGAACTGTGGTGCCCAGAACTGGACACAGTACTCCAGGTGAGGTCTGACCAGAGCAGAATACAGTTGCACTATTACTTCCCTTGATCTAGATGCTATACTCCTATTGATGACTTGAAAGGACATTGACTATATTCTTATTTTCAGCTCTATTGTTGTGAGCTGAAATGCATGCTAATGCACATTAAAGGCCTGTTCCTTAATTAAGCAAACAAGATACCTTGCTGTGTGGTGATTTTTTTTAAGCTTGATGTTCATGAGCAACTCTGGGACAAAAAGATGTTCGATAAGTCTATTGTTATACTCCAATGAGAATTAAGGGTTGCATGGAATGCTAGTCCCTACTCCGAGTTGACCCACTGAAATTATGAATTTGCACATTTAACTTAGGTCCGCTAAATTTGAGCGTTTTTCTCTGAGCAAATTCAGCCTGCTGGTGTAATAATTAATGCAGTGCAGGTCTTCCAATGACTTGTGATGGCCCACATTAATCAGGAGATCATGTTCTACAACATATGTCAATACAGATAACCTTTGTTTAATTCCTAAAGGGCTTCCCTGCTTTTTCTGAAGCACTTTAGTTCTCTTGGGAATTCGGAGTACTTTCCAATGCCTTATCCCGATGTGTCTGAAGGGCACAACACCAGTGCTGAAACGTTTCTCCTGATGCTTCTGCATAACGTTTAGGCACTGGTTTTAATGTACAAAGTCTTAAATAATTTAAGCATGCATGCAACATGGCTCTTGTCAAGAGAACCAGGACTTGCTCCATCTCCAACTCAAGTGCATGTACTACATCACGTGTGAAATAACTCTTTAGGTCTTACTTGCCCAGATAGTCCCAAGTTCAGGACTTGGGAATGTGTGGTCCTCTAGAAGCTGCAAGACAGCATCAGAACCTAAGCAGAGCCTGGTGAATCAGGGGAGTGGCCCATCTAGATCCAGCATCCTGTTCACAAATATATGCAGTTTATCTTGGTAAACTGAATCAAGCAACCTGCTGCTCATTGATTACTTGGCAGGGTTAACCAAGGTTAAAGATCACCCTATGGCTTACATCAAATCAGGGCGTCACCTCCAAGACCACAATTTTGGGAGTGCTATTGTCTATCAGCCCCTGTCTGGGTATCCAGACAGAAGCCATTCCCCATGGATCCCTTTGAAGGGATACCCTTATTCTTTGAAGCGGGAGGTGGGCCCAATACCACCACCCCGTCCAACTAGACTGATCAAATGCCTTATCCACCATGAAGTTGTAACAATTGATGTGAGGGATGGGAAAACCCCCAGACAGCTCCAATTCACCTAAAAGCAAATTCCTCCCTGGCCCTGAATATGGCCACCAAGACTTCCATAGCAAGGTTTTACACAGGGCCTGCCTGCTTACCCTCTGGCAGTCCTTAGAACATAAAAGGTAGCTGTTATGTATTCAGTGGTCTGTGTTTACCTGAGCTTGAGTCTGGACTAAGGATTCTGAGCCCCTGTGTTCTGATTCGATAAATGGTATCCAATCACAGAAGTTTTCAGGATTTGAGCCTCTGCCATTGGCCCTTAAACTCTGAGTCATGATTCGTAGCTTGGAAGCTTAGACAACCAATCACAAATGAAAGTGGGAGTGGCCCAGGCCTTCAGAAATGTATATAAGCAGTTGTTTTGCCCCTGGTGTCCAGTTCTGTTAGTTCAATAAAAGTTCATGTTGTTATCACTGTGTCTTGCCTTGTGTGAACCCACCTACCCACCTACACTTCAGTAGCGAAGGCTGAGATCTGGGTGCACCTGGTTTTTATAACCAGGGAGCAGACCAGAAGGAAAATATTTTCCCTCTGGTCCACTCCCCAAACTGCACCCCCTATCTCACCCACAATTGGCTACAATTGTGGACAATTCCCAGCAGGCAGCAGAGCCTATGGAGGAGAAAGTGGTGCCTCCCCTATCTGCACCAAAGCCAGATGACTGCCTTGAACCATCGTGGCCATGCCAGACCCCAACCACAGCTCCCTTCCAGCTGGTAGTAAGCAGACCTTGGCAAAGGCTGGAGTAGAAAATGCCAGTCTAGACCAACCAATGGCCTGACTCTGTACAAAGGTGCTTTATATATTCCCTATGTGCGCTGCAAGTTAGTTTCCATTTAGTAGTTGTGTTTTACTGATTCTGAAGCAGAGGCAAATAAAGGAAAAGGGAAGAAAGAAAAGAAAAAAAGAGGTTAAGAGTCTTGCTTGAGGCTAAAATGGGAAAGGTAAAGGAAAACAGGCATATTACAAGAGAGCAATGCAAGCAGATGGGACAATTATGGAGATGCCGCAGAATATAATGACGCAGCGCTGGTGAAGAATTTAACACAACCATCGTAAAACAGGTACTGTCAGCAGTGCATTACCAAAAAATTGATCCTGAAAAACATAATGCATTGATTTTGTTTAAAGTGCACTTTTGCAATGTTTTCTACATTCGTCTTCGTCCTTAAACAAAAATAATAATCTATGCAAACAAATCTGATATCAGGAAGCTTGACATTTTCTTATAATGTATTTCCCCCCCTTATCCTATTTTCAACTGAAGGCCTCTCAACTTAAGGTTCGATTAACTGCATGTGAAAGAAAGAAAGAAATGTTTCCCTCCCCTGGCATCATTAATTGCAAAACATAATGGGGATTTCATCCCCCACCCCATTTCAAGAAGCGGATTCCTACAAAAGCACTAAAGCCCTCATAGACTCTTCTCAGCCAACAGAAACATTCCCATCTACATCAGTGAGTTTTTCGGTGCGTGACAACCTCAGTATCTAGCTGTGAAAAAGGAAATATCTCACCAATAAATCATCTGTACTGCTTTCGTAGAGACAGAGGGCGAGTCACAACTTGCTACCCTTTTATATAATTAAAGGCTGGTTCATGCCAAACACCAGCACTTATTCTCTCTGCACGACTGTGCACTCGTGCATGCAGCCCCCTGAACGGACTTTAAGTTGAGGTCCTTACACATGGGAAGCGTCTTCCCAGCATGCCAGCAATCTGAAAGGGGGCAACTACAATTGTGGTTTGTGGGCGTCCCCTCATGAACAGTCTGACTACAACAGACTCCTAATAGTGATATATTGAACCCACTCAAATCAAATTTGCGCCACTAATTATGAAGAAGGGAGTGGGGTCGGATCTCGTGTGTTTTTCACACACAAGTAGGCTTGCAATGTTTTAAAATACTCAGTTTTTTGACGCTGCTCGGAAACTGTAGGGCAGTGACATGTCACCCCAAAACAGCATTGTGCATCGTGTTCATAGTGCATCATGAGTCCTGCTGCTCTGGTTCAAATGACTGGCTGTCAGAATGCAAAAGAGGCTTCAGTAGCCTCACATATTGACAGAGGCCAGGCAGCAAAAAGGTGGTTATTCCAATGGGGCATATCTTCCACTCCCCACTCCTCCCAATGTGGAATTGGAATCTGATGCTGATTTTTGACCACATTGGATTCCTGGGAGAAGTAAAAAAAATATATATCAGTGGGGGGAGGCAGTAGGGCTTGTTGATTCAAATATTGAGATTGGATTCTTCTTTGTCGTGTTTTTTATCTTATATACATTAATGTTGGATAAAAAACACATTTGAATTTTTGCATTTCTCTTTATAAATTCTAGTAAAATTTATTAAGAAATTAAATAAAACAAATATTGAGATTGGAAACACAATACACAATGTGGGAGGGTGATCTAAAATGAGTTGGAATGCAGCTATCAAGAAGGAAGGGCAGTTTTCACAGAGACCAAGAGGTTAAAGCAAGATCTGAGTGTGTATTATGGCTGCCAACCTCACCTGCCTGGTCTCCTGAATGCTGACTGTGCAGGTGCAGAAGTGGGTCATCAGCTCCAAAAACATGTTGTGTTATCAATTATGAATGGAGCAAGAGCTCCAGAGTAAGAGGGCTAACTTGTAATGAAGAAAGTGCCCAGCTCATGAGTATTATGAGCCATGAAAATACAGATTGTGATATTCACCAACTTTTGTCAGCACCATTCCAGTAAAGTTTACCCACCTAGTCATGTACCTACAGATCACAATCACACTGAGAAAAGAAGTTGGTGTGGACCACAGTACTGGATTAAACCCTGTGGAGGCCCTAGGCAGTCAAAATCTTGGGGAAAGGGAGACCCTCGTGCAAAAGCTCTAGTGGGATAACATTGAACTAAGAAACCTTGATTGTAAATTTCTTTCAAGATCAAATCAGTATTATTTTGATATACCTGTTGACACAGGGCCCCTAAAACGCATGGGGCCTATAAGCCAGTGCCTACTCTGCCTGTTTGGTAATCTGGCACTGGTAGATGATCATAAAGTGATTAGGCCACCTAAATAATTTTCCCACCCTCGATGCTAGCTTTTATTTAAATTGAAAGAGTACTTTTTGATCTATAAGGATGATTTCCCACCAACCAGAGATGTTGCTTCTCTATCAAAGGCTGCTCAATTCCCCCCAGTTTCTTGGCAGGAACCTCCGAATGGGCTTCAAATATTGGTTGGCCTGTCTCTGGATTTCACCTGAGGAACAGACACGAGTGTGTGGATGCTCACACACCCACCCGTATCATTTTGGACAGTTTGGGCTTCCCTTCCAACTCTTCTAAATGTTTTATCAGAGCAGGAAGCCCCAAGTACACTTCAAATTCTCCTTTGGGAAAACGCTGAAGGCAGCAATGGTGCTCTCCTCTCCATTGAAGTGAAGAGGCAACCCACTGCATGCATCAACACATCATATTTTATAGAGGAGTGGCAGTGTATTTTACGGAGGAGTGGCAATCTAGTTTGTTAAGAAAATTCCCAAACTCAGATCCACAGGAGACTCTGGGTCATTTCTCTAAGGTTGTCTCTCTTAAAGTTTTTATGTGTTTATATGCCTATCACATTTTTAAACTTAAAATCCATTGTTGTATATTGTTTCAAATGTTTGTTTTGCTGTTGGGATTGTAGTGCCATTTGTGTTTCACAAGCTGGTCTCTGACCGTAATAAATTGCATGTTCATGTGAGTGGCAGTGTTCATCTGCTGCAGTGAAAGAAAGAAAGAAAGAAGTTTTGTGACGTCTAAAAAACCTATTGCTGCATGATTTCATTGTGTGCATGAAAAGCACACATAAATGTATTGCAAATGTCAGCCGAGTAGCATACGTTGCTAGCGCCTGGCTCAGCAAGCCGCTGACACCATCAGAGCATACACACCTCGACCAGAGCCAAGCGGGTCCATGCTGTGCTGCTTGCCTACCCATGTAGGGGGGGACCCAGCCGACACATCCCTTGAAGGGCGAATCTCCCAACACCCATAGAGAGGCGCGCCGGGCTGTGCTGGGATCACCTCTTGTGCGCCTCCTTCCATTTTCTGCCGCCTGCAGTGGGGCAGGGATCCTCACGGAAGCAGACACCTGCATGGGGATACCTGGTTGTACACCCTCCAGATTTTGTGCCTGGGGTCATGGCCCCACTAGCCCCTCTCCTCCATGCTTTGGGCAAGTGTGCAAATGCAAGTGTGAATAAGCTACAGGGAAGCAAGCAGAAGGTCTTCTCGGTAGTGGCACCCGCCCTGTGGAACGCCCTCCCATCAGATGTCAAAGAGATAAACAACTACCTGACATTTAGAAAACATTTGATGTATTTTTAATCTTTGTTGGAAGCTGCCCAGAGTAGCTGGGGAAACTCAGCCAGATGGGGGGGGTAGAAATAATAAATTATTATTATTTTTATTATTATTATTATTATTAGGGTCCTGGTCGGGTTGTTTCCCATTCTTTCTATGCTAGTCATTATGGAATAATTGCTTGGGTGCCGAAGACAATTCTGTCTTCTCGGTGGCGAAAGATGACTGTCACAGTTATGGAGGAGGGTGGTAATAGTTCATGCAAAATTTAAGTATTTTCTCAAATTATGCTTATATTAATTTTAAAACAGTTATATTCTGATTTAAAGTTCTTACGGCATGGCTCAAAATACACCTGAACCACTTGCCAGACCATTTAAAAAAACAACGCTAACAGTTAGTGTCTGAATTGGAATCAAGCCAGAAAACTGAAACAAGTAATACTAAATAATCGAAAGCTGAACTGAACAAAGTGGGCAGGGGGATAGTTCAATTCCCTGATTGCCAGTGAGATTATTTTCAGGATTAACTAGTTTCCTGGCATAAGCATATGTAGATATAGATTTTTAAAATCCTCTTGATAGTGCAAAGCTTTTTTATGTCAGTATTATTTCAGGATATTGTCATATCATTGGATTAGAAACCAATACTCCCCCCCTTTTTAAAGAAGAGTGAGGCTTTCTCCCATACTTTTAAGTAGAGATGAACAAAACAGTCAATTTTGGTTTCTATGGCTGCATTCAGATGTGAGGAGTGTTTTGCTGGTTTTACTGGTTATAATGCCAGCACTTCTGTCCTGAAATGTAACATTCCTTTGACACTGCAGTACCTGTTACATTGTGGAACTGCAGCTTTCTGATTTGTGTATCACCATTTTGCACTAAATTTGAAATGGCGGGAAGACCACGCCAAATTTAATCATGTGAAATTGCAATGGAAATCGCGCACAATTTTCTGAATTGTTTTGCAAATGATCTGTTTTTGGGAATAATCAACATAGAAATGAGCACTATATTTCCAGACGCTGTTTCTACATAAAATGTAGAAATTATCAGGTAAGGAACCATCAGGAAAACAGAATAATGTCTGAATACAGCATATTTCTCATATTTTCCCAGTTTTGATTTCAATTCTCCACATTTCTGCACCTGTTTGCATTTCAGAAAAAAGTCCTCCAGAAAATTTATCAAATTTTTACTACCAACTTTTCATCATATACACGTTTTTTTTAGGCAATTTTGCTTTGCAAGTAATTTCCTATAATATAATGCATTTTTGTATATTTCCACCAATATGTGCCTTTTGATGCACACTTTACCAGTGTATATGCACACTCTCTGGATGAATAAGCAGCAGATCATAGTGCAGTATGCATCTCCCAAAATTTTGACCCAATGGTAGTAGAATGTCAGCTATCAACCTGAATTTCATTTCAGGCAGGAGATTGCAGCAGTCCTAATGAGGCATCTGATCAAGGCCTGTATTTTCTGATGAAGGCCTGTATTTTAAAAATGAGCTTAAAGATGTTTTAATGCCAGGCAGAAGACCAGCTGTCTAAAAGACTGGCAGATGTTTATCCTCCTGGACAAAGGCCCCCCTGATTTATTTATAGTAGGAGCCAAAATTCTCAAAGTTGTAAAAAGGGAATTACAGGCTGAGAGCAAAGGTTACTAGGTTACTGACCCTACAGAATACAATCAAGCTGCAAAAGCACTAATTAAGAGTTGGTAAATAGTAAGATTCATTGTTTAACAAAATATAATACCATGTGTCTCCCATTAGAGACTTGAGCCACAGGTTAAAGGGCAAGAGCTAATGGGAAAAGCAGCTGGCCAGGAAAGGGGGTTGTAAACTGAAGAAGTTTTTACTTAGAAAAGGCCTTTGCTTCTAAAAATCTATATATGTTATGTATGAAATATATTGGCTTAAATGTAATTATGCAAAGGATTTAGAAAGTAAGAAATGTTAGATTCTTATGTTAGATTCTTATATCATAGAATCATAGAGTTGGAAGAGACCACAAGGGCCATCGAGTCCAACCCCCTGCCAAGCAGGAAACACCATCAGAGCACTCCTGACATATGGTTGTCAAGCCTCTGCTTAAAGACCTCCAAAGAAGGAGATCTTTCATTGATGGTGTGTGAGAATGTGAACCCAAGATCTCTGACCTCTGTTTAAGATAAAAATTTAAAACCATTAGCCATCTGTTTTGGAGGGCAAAAGGGCAAGAAGGGCAAGAGGTGATCTGGTAATTAAGGTGCCTTGTTGAGGCAAATGTAAGATATATGGCTACTTGTTTGCCATTTATAGATAGAAGGAAATATAGCTCTTTGTCTCCCATAAAAGGTAATAGGAAATGGGTGTATCTTTTATGATTGGTTCTAGCAAACAGCCAATAGAAATTTCAACCAGGCTGATTGGATAGAGGCAGCCAAAGGAGGAGCAAGGGGGCTGGGCTGAGTAAATATAAGTGCTGACCATCAGGGCTGGAGTGGGCAGAGCTTTGGTAACCATATACCACTGTGTCTCTCATTTATTTGTCTGACAAATAAATTATTATTTTAATTTCTCTATTGCTGTGTTGAATATTTCATTCCAGCTAAGCGTTAACCACAAGCAGGGTGCTACACTAAGCCAGTCACTTCAAAACACAAGCACACCGAACTGAGGAGAACACATAAACAGAAGTGAATGTTGATCAGTCTACAGACTTCATCCTTAAAGACCTGTGTTCAAATCCTTCCTATGATACATGTTCTCTTGGGAAGTTGCTATCATTGATCCACAATCCCAATTCTATAAAAGCAGGAGTAACAGTAGTTTATAATATAAATCGCAAGTGTTTGGGCTAAGCAAGCTCAATTCAGCTCCTAGTTTGGGGATAAGCATCCCAAACTGGCTGGAGTTTTCCCAGATCCCTTCATTCATTTGATTGCTTGGACGTGAATAAGTGAAGCTGTGGAATACACCTGAGTTGCTTGCATGTGATAGATATCTATATTAGTCAATCTGATTACCGCTACCTGAGCATCTCTTAATTGCAAGAATGATGTGACCAGCCGCAGCAATGGCAGAATTTTTACAGCACTATTTGATGGTTTCCTGCTCTCTTCTACTGATAGCATGTGATGAATGCATCGAAATGGTAACTATGACAAGTCCACTTTTCTTCCCTATTCAGCAGTCATAATAGATAAAGAGATAGCGGAATGATGAATGCATGCATACCAACCACAGTGTAATGGCAACAGCAATCGGAGGCATGGAATAGGGGTGGTTTAGCAATGCAGGCTTCCAATGCAGAAAACAGCTCTGATTATTAGAGGCTTCTGTTTTGGATCTGGGGAATGCAGTATTCTAACTCCTGGGTAAATGTAACTTATTGGTTGTTTCCAAGAGGGATAAGGCATATAAAGAAGACATTCTAAGAGTTTTTCGTTTCTTTTTTTAAGAAAGCAGCAGCAGCAAACACTCAAGTGCTGTGTATGCGAATTTAATCCAAATGCAAAGAACGAGTTGCTATATAAAATCCCCCTGCCGCGGTGACGCCATTGCTGCAACAGGAAGGGTGGCTTAATTATTGATCTTTGTCATTGCTATAATCAACTCAAAATAGAACATCAACCTGTACTATTTTATATATAATAGTCTAAATATAGCTGCCATCATAGCTATTTTTAGACAGAGGACATTTATAGAAGGTGTCTGAAATGTTCTTTAGAGCAACACAGTCTGCCTCCGCTTGCCAATTCCACAGTCACCTTCTGGAATGCTGTTTGCTAGCCATGGTTTATCAAGGTATCCAACCTTTATTGTCTTGGTGTCTATTTTAAGATGCCACATAATGCCTTGGTATTGTATTCTGTAACAATGAGGTGGAGTGGCTCCCTCCTGCCTGGAGAATCGTGCCACTCTTGGTTTTAAACAAGGACCATTTTGAAGGAGAGATGGAGGCCCACATAATCCCACAAAACAGTCTGCAAACAAGTCCCATTTCCAATAGCCAACCCTGCCTTCACACACTTCTTGCCCGGGGGGCAGTAGCCAAAGGACCAGCTGGTGTTCCTCAAGAATCAAGATTGCCTTTCAAACTACCAGTTTCCTCATCTTCACCCCACAATCCAAACTCATCCTACTGTTTGGGCATTTCTGTTAGTAGAGACTAAAACATCTGCTGCCTTCAAGAAACTGGAGGGTTTTGAAATGGTCTTCTCATTATCTTGGTAACTTTATCAACTTTTGTCAGATGGCAAGTGGTTGATTTCAGCTTTGAGAGATGTGCTTCATTATTATTAACTTCAGTGCTTTTTTTCTGGGGGGGGCACGGGGATACGCATACCCCCAAACATTTTGTGAATCTAAGTTTGGCCTCATTGAGGGGCAGTATTTCAAATGATTAGGAAAATGGGAGTACCCCTAAATATTTTTTTAAGAAAAAAAGCACTGATTAATTTGATAGCTGCTGACTTATGCCATGAAGATTTTTATGGTTGAAATGTATCATTGTTTTAATTTTGTTTTATCTTACTTTTAATGTCTCCTCGAGAGGGAGTGGGTGGGGAACCTCAGCCCCAGTGCTGTATGTGCCACAACCCCAAGCCTCTATCTACTCCCCAGGACTCTCTCCAGGCCAACCATCCTCTGGTTTTCCACTGTGGCTTTCCTGCATCATGTCAATATGTGACAAAAGAACTGGCACACAGTTCTTTCCTGCCCTTTTCATTGGGTGAATCATGAGGGAACAGAAGTGTGTGTGCACAATGATGTTCACTGTTGTGTTATAATTGTGCCCCCTTGGTGTGAATTAACAGTTCACTGACACAACAGATAATGCAGCATAAAAGGAACATTAGAAACTGGGACCAAGACAGTAGCTTTTTAACCAGGAAAACTAACGCAATAATCCACATGTGTCTAAATGTATACTATGACTCAACAGGTAAGGGGTATGAGCAGTATACCGTAAGTCCCTTGTGGCTCTGTCAGTTCAATGTAAGCAATAAGAAAAAATTAACCTTGTGCAATAACAGACCCTCTAAGTGTCCCTATTTTCCAGGGACAACCCTGAATTTACAAAAATTTCTGATTTGCTCCCAGATTGTCCCACTTTTCCTTTCGATGTCCCTATTTTCATTAGAGAAATGTTGGAGGGTATGGTGTTATGTGCCCACTTAGCCAAGGAGATAAGTAATTACACAACCTTTAGAAGACAACTATACAACCTTCCAAGCCATCTGAAAGCAGCAATGTATAGGAAAAGTTTTTGTTTTGTTTTTTAAAGTTTAATATTTTATTATGTTTGTATATATGTTGGAAGCTGCCCAGAGTGGCTGGGGCAACCTAGTCAGATGGGTTGGGTATTATTATTATTATTATTATTATTATTATTATTATTATTATCCCTATTTCTATCAGAGAAATGTTGGAAGGTATGCAATAAGTTATTTTCTTCTCTCTCTCTCTTTCTCACACACTCACATGTCTAAAAGGTAAAGGACCCCTGATAGTGAAGTCCAGTCGTGAACGACTCTGGGGTTGCGGTGCTCATCTCACTTTACTGGCCGAGGGAGTCGACGTTTGTCTGCAGACAGTTTTTCCGAGTCATTTGGTCATGTGGTCATGACTAAGCCGCTTCTGGCGTTACCAGGGCAGTGCACATAAATGCCATTTATCTTCCCACTGGAGCGGTACCTATTTATCTACTTGCACTTTGACGTGCTTTTGAACTGCTAGGTTGGGAGGAGCTGGGACCGAGGAATGGGAGCTCACCCCACCACGGGGATTCGAACCACCAACCTTCAGATCGGCAAGCCCAAGGCTCAATGGTCTACGTCTAGATTCCTGCATTGCAAAGGGTTGGGCTAGATGACTCTTGGGGTCCGTTCTAGCTCTACAATTATATGGTTTTATGATCTGTCATCTAGGTAAGCAAGAGGCATTACTTGAATGCAAGGTCATGTTCCAGCCGGGCAAAAACACTTGAGGAGGATGTGAAGCAAGGCCTGTTGTGGGTGTGGCCGAGGAGAGGAGGATTGTGGCAAGGGGAAGTCCCAAGGGCCAGAGAAAGAACTTTAGAAGGCTACATTTGTCCTCTAGACTTGAGGTTCCTCACCTCTGCTCTACATCTCTTGGAACTTAAAATCACCCTGGAGGTCAAAAAAGGAAAGGGAGCATTTAGAGGTCTTCACGGAAGGTCATGGTATCTGTAGCCATATTGGTGTAAGTATAGCAGACAATGACATGCCATGTTAACTACCTTAGATATGTAGTGGCCAGCAGAGGCTCTGTATAATAAAGACGTTAATAAAATGTGCCATTCTCTGGTATGCAAATTCAACAAAAGCTATTCTAAAAAGGGGGTGTGAGTCACACAGTTACAGAGCTATTTTTCTATAGCTCAATACTGAACTGTCAATATGCAGTGCTCACTGGTTCTTGGGCTCCAGCACCTGAAATAAAGCCCCTGCCTCAGCACATTTTGTAATTGAAGTTTGTTAAATACAATCGGAATGTTGCTGATGCCACCATTTCAAAGAATGCAAGTTTATTTCGGGCTCTCAAACATGTAAGTGTCCTTCTTATCATCTGCCATATTTCCATATATTTCCCCTTTGGAATCTTCTTCAAGAATACAGTAAATAACAAGGATTCTGAATGCTCTTTTATGGCTTAATTAAATGTACGCCAACAAAAAGTGGTGGACAGCAAACTGGCTCATCACGGTGACATTTGCACAGGGCCCATGAGAAATCACCTGGATGCATGTATATCCGTCCCATATCATTAATGATACAAAAGACCCAAATTTACTTATTTATGATTAATACTACATATGAAATATTAATCCCTGCAAGAAAAACCAGAGCATAAATAATATATACGCCTAGCCTCATCCTGACCAGGATCAGATTTCTTTAAAACAGTTTAGAAAATAATTAAGCTGCCTTGTGATACAATAACTTGCCCCGGATTCCAAGGCTGTTTCCATACAAACCTCTCAAAAACAATTTGTTAAAAATGATTAAAATTATTAACTGCATAGAGCTGTAGTTTCACTCTGAATACCTTATTATCACTTTATAGCTAAGGTCATGATCCAGCCAGATCTTAGCTCATTCTTTCAGCAAAGTAAGCGGCTCACATATATGTCAAACAAAGCTTTAGTAATAAAGAAAACTGTAACAAGGTAACACACCATCCAAGAGAAACTGAAACAACATCATGAACTTAACCGAACACACAATGGTAGGGGCCGATTCCGGAGCAGAACACCAGATGACAGACATTCTACTCTGCAAATTAGGCCCCAGTGTTTTTCTAACACTCTCACACCAAAATCAGTAGAACGTGAAAGAGTTGTTCTAGGCCATGCCCTATATTGCTAATAATATAAATTTACATTTTTAGATTAAACAGTAAAGCAATGATCTATAGCAGCTTGTGACACTTCTTAAAATTAATTCAAAAAATGCTCCTACTTAGTCTTTCATCGTCCAAACTCTGTTCCAAATGTAAGGGTTACTGGAGCAGGATAGGGAAACAGCAGTAAGGTTAGATGAATTATTTGCATTGGTCTTCACCATTGGATGATATCCATAAGATTATCCACCTCTGAACCATTACACCTTTGTTGAAGACATTAGAGGAGCTAACTGACAAACCACAAATGGAACAAGTCACTTTCAAAGGACTCAAGTATGAAATTGATGTTGGGTTAACAAAACTACACAACTGTCATTGGTTCAGGTAGCAGAGGAAACTCACATGCATTTCCATCCATCTTCGCCTCAAGATGGATATGGAGTGTCAAGGGTTAATTCTCTTTCAGGTTCTGCTTCCTCAGGTGTGCAATCCAAACATAAGATTCTCCCTGATCCCCTTGTTATGGACTAATTCCCACTTCAATAGTAAGCCTCCCAAGGGGGCGAACACTGTATTTTTTTAACCTTGAATCCTCTGCCAAGGTGGATAAATATTCCATCTTTCTGGGGTCCTGCCTATTTTCCCGAAGTGGATGTTTCTGACCTCACTTTCTATTTTACAACGATTTTCTCCAGCCAAGTAATTTGTGTAAAGATGAATATATTAAGGTAAAATTTACACAGAAATTCAAATATTAGTGAAAATTGCATACAAAAATGCATTATTATTATTATTATTATTATTATTATTATTATTATATTATCAGAAATGTGTATATTAAGAGAAATTTGTACTTACAAATTTGCACTTACAATTTTGAAGAAGTGCAAATTTCTGGGGGTGACTGTGTTCCAGTTTGCATATTTGTAAAGCACAAATTAGACTTTCAAGTCTAGACTGACCTCTTTAGAGTCATGTCTCATATATAAATATGTGTGTGTGTGTGTGTGTGTGTGTGTGTGTGTATCATCTGCCCTGTGGTATAAGGCTAAGATAAGGCACAATTGCAAAATGGGACTGGTTCAATAACTGGCTATTGTAGAGTCTATAATGAGAACTTGAACAAAGTTTTCCTGGAGCATAGTGCTTGAAATCTCTTCTGCTCAGAAGAAGAAACTTCAAAACATCCAAGGTTCAAGTTGCAATTGGCTAAGCATTTCTTATCTTTTCTTCTCAACTTGTGTTTGTTCTTTGTTAAACCGTATCTTAAGGAAGTCTTGACATTTCTGCAGATGGATAGCCCCAGATCTCTACAACAAAACTGTAAATATATCACATGCTGACCTATTTCACGATTCCCATCCCCCATTCTTTGTGGTTTACCTGAAAAATTGATAAGACGGTTGATGCTTTTTCTTATCAAGCTGCTCAGGCAGAAACGTCTTTATCTCTCTCCTTCCCCCCCAATGAAATAGGTGTGCCTTTAAAATCTACATGGGCATGTTCAAATTCAAAAGGTATCATCTTTTATAATAATGAAAGAAGAAAAGCTTCACCTCTTCAGTTTCTGCCAATCCATTTGTTAAGAGACGTACAATACTGTCATACCCTGTCTCGATTTTCCCGGTACAAAATTACAAAAACCAATCCAACTTCAGATTTGATCCTGGAATGTCCTGTTCCCCTCATCCAGCACCATCACTGAGTTTGAGGAGGAAGATGTGCCCAACACTTGCAGCCAGTGCTCACATTTGCAGTGATGCTGTGCACTTGCACAGTAGCCCATCACCAAAATACACAGATCCTGATTTTCATCAGAAGAGTGTTAGAGGGTTATATCAGAGCAGGCACAGTGTTGCCCAAAGTCCTGTGTGTATGTATGTGTGTGCAGCACCAGATTTAGGTTCCCCTGCACTGAGTGCCAGGGCAAGGGGACACAAAACAACAACAACAATTTCAAAAATCCTACATTTATACAGGTACCTACTGAGAAGATGGGACGTGGGTGGCGCTGTGGGTTAAACCACAGAGCCTAGGACTTGCTGATTAGAAGGTCGGAGGTTCGAATCCCCGTGACGGAGTGAGCTCCCGTTGCTCAGTCCCTGCTCCTGCCAACCTAGCAGTTCGAAAGCACGTCAAAGTGCAAGTAGATAAATAGGTACCGCTCCGGCGGGAAGGTAAACGGTGTTTCCGTACGCTGCTCTGGTTCGCCAGAAGCGGCTTAGTCATGCTAGCCACATGACCCAGAAGCTGTACGTCAGCTCCCTTGGCCAATAAAGCGAGATGAGAGCTGCAACCCCAGAGTCGGTCACGACTGGACCTAATGGTCAGGGGTCCCTTTACTGAGAAGATCTATTTAAAAAGCAACTGTGCCAAAAGAAATGAACGAATTTGCTTCTGTGATACACATGCCTGTTGCATTCATTGACACTTTGCACAGCCTCGTGTCTACTTAAAAATATTTTTAAAATCTTAAGTGTACACCTAAGAATATAATGTGTGAAGAGACATAGACAGGTGGCTCACAATGGCTTGCTTCCTAGATTGTAACAAGTCATAGGACTGGCTCCAGCCAACAGGCAAAATACCAAGAGTGGCCCACTCTGTCTATGATGGCAGACAGACTGCCACCGGGAAAGAGGGAGATATATATTCCTGTGACAAGAGTTGTAATGAGATGAGAATATGGATCAACATGAACCCACTCACACTGTAATGATAATGGGAAATTGTGCAAACACAACCCGTTCCATTACAATACAAAGATTTTAATCTCCTAGCCATTCCCAAATGCAATCTCCTCATTTTCAGACTAAATTAAAAGCATCCATACGCTATGTATAAATTAACAATAGAAAAGGAGCCATCTTATACCAATGATTATCTAATGATTATATCTAATTTCCTCGCCTGCCCAAGTGTGTGCCTTGCCAAGAACCAGATAGGAAAAGAAAAAAAAATAAACATGTGAAATATTTTTAGTGCAAGGCAGTTGAGGTTGATTTGGTCAGTTGTTGTGAGCAACATTATAATGCGATCTAAAGCTTATGAAAGGGCAACCTTGCTTCTTTCCATTTAGCATCACCATTTAAAAAGAGACCTCTTAGTTTTTTTAATCTGTGCCTTGCCTATATTGTCACTACTTCCGAGAAAGTCATTTCAGGGCAGCAGTCTTTGTTTCCCCTCTTTCATTTAATGATTCCCCTTTGTGGAATCACATATGGTTAAATGCCTATTACATTTAATTTTAAAAAACGATACTGATAATTGTTATAAGGCCACACAGGAGATATAAAAGTGCACTGTGCCATTGTTACCTATGAAAAAAAACCTGTGAATTACCTTTCATCAATTGGCTTGAGGTGCATAACTGTATAATCACACACTTGTGTTAAATACATAGCAATGCATTACCAATCTAGATGCACATATACAAACTGTTAGAGTAAGCTAGCATCAGTGGCTGGCACTTGTTCTACCAAAACCAAGATTTTTAAAGTTATAATTGGAAGCCTACATTTTCCTGGGCCTTTCCCCTACACTTGTTCTGTTCTGTTTTTCAGGGTGTGTGAGAGAATAAGAGACCTGAATCTGTACTCCAAATACAATTGCACCATTGATTCGTGTAACAGCATTATGATATTGGCAGTTTTATTTTCCTGATGATCCCTGTCATGGTCACCAAAACCATCTATCTCAATCCCAATATCTCTTTACTGGTCAGTCCCTGACTTTTCACATCACTAAATGTTAAGTTGTGGGTGAACATATCAAACGATACAGCGATTCTTCAAACAGCTCTTGTTTATTCACAGGCCAGAACAGAACTGAATTGAAGTGTTCAGCCAGCCTGCTTATATAGAGCTCCACTACAACGCAACAGTAACCACTTTCCGTAACTATCCAATCACTGAACATCACTTTCAATCCCTTATTTGCATATGTGGACCTGAGTGAAAACTATCTACAGTATCCCCCTGCTGGTCCAGGGTGAGAACTTCAGTACATAACAGTAAACATATATGTGAAGCTAGGGATTTTATTTATCTATTTTTTTGCCTCAGTGTGCACCTAAACAACATTCACCATTTTAATGCACATTCATGCAACCTGGAGAGATCCCTCTGCAGTGCTTCACAATTCCCTTTTTGTTTTTATCATTGTTTGACTTCATCAGCAAACCTGGCTACCTCCCTGTTGACCCCTGCTTCAGATTATTTATGAACAAGTTATGAACAAGCACTATCTGTCATATCTAAGCTTCAGATATGAACGGATCACTTTATCGCTCCTGTGATCATGGCAGCATGATGTGATGCTGTGCCAGAACTCTATATCAGCAGAGGCAGAATATCAGTGTTTCACCAGTGGGTCCCTTTAAAGGGAGGTTATCCATGTTCTTACATACTAAAATGAAAGTGTTTTCAGGAGGAGGTTTTCTCCATTAAAAAAACTACTACAATACTTTACTTTAGCTATCAAATGCTTGGGGAAAATTGTCTAACACCCATGAGTGCAAATGAAGATAATACAAGATAAAAATATATGTTGGTGAAGCACCAATAGTAACAAAATGGTCACTGAAAGCTGATTTCAGATCCATGCCTGGGTATATTTTTTTGTCCTGTGACGTTAGTGAAAGTAGACAGGAATAGGCAGATAGAGGGCATTCCTGCCTGATATTAAGGAGTACCGGCAAAATATTACTCACCAGAATTTTACAGTATGTATATAATATTTTGGGAGTGCTTGAAAAAGCCACAATTCACTTTCATCAGTGCCGATAGCCCAAAATGGCTTCAGAGAGGTTCAGCACTTGATGTCTACAATATCCAGTGATGAATTAAATGTGTGTCACACTGTCAGTGCAAGCTTGAAATGTTTCAGTCGAGTGGCACCACCCATTTCTACTGACATCAGCTGGAGTTATGAGGGAAATTAAATGCATGAGGGAAATTAAACCTTTCAAATATCAGCAGAGCTTCCATAGTGGTTCTGTACATCTCTAAAGTTGAACTTTTCTTTTGAAATCCTCCCCACCACCATCTTTGCCTGAAACAGACATGGGGAAATCTATGGCCCACAAGATTTTTTTAAACTGAAACTCCAATAATCTCTTACTGGACCAGACGGAAGTCCAACACCATCTGGGGGGATCATAGGTTCCCCATCCCTGTGCTAAAGTAGAATCTCCTTGCTGCCCCCCTCTAAATTCTAATTTTGGGTATAGTGACTATTTGGGGCATAGTGACTATTTTCTCTCTTTTTTTTCTCGCGCTTTTCCACCGCTGAGAGCAAGGGGGCTTCCCTCGTATTTATTTTTTTTTAATGATATTTTATTAAAATTTCAAAAGAAGTTACAAAGGTAATAAGAAAATAGGAAAAAGAAAAGAAAAAATACAAAATACAGTAGAGAAAAAAATGAAAAAAAACAATTAAAAATAAATCCATCTTTCCATGTCTTGCCTTTCATTTACTTGTTTCCCTGACCTCCTCACACCTCCTTTTTTTGTATTCCATTTCGAATGGTTAATTCAGCAAATCCTTTCCCTCTTTGTTTTTATCTTAATTCTTTATCTTAACATATTATAACTTTATATTTTCATCTATTAACAATCCTTTTTTTTTACATATTCCTTTTTAACATTGTTGCTAAAACCGCTTCATTTCATTCCGACATCATTTTAACATTCATTAATTTTACAGTGTTTCTGTAGATAATCTTTAAATTTCTTCCAATCTTCTTCCACCGACTCTTCTCCCTGGTCTCGGACTAGTGACTATTTTCTCTCTCATTTTATTTCACTGGGATAGACTATGTCTCATTTGTACTTTTGCTGGTGTGTATGTGTGTGGATTACACACACACACACACACACACAATCTCACTCTCTCTGTGTGTGTATTTGTAGACACACACACACATTCTAGATACCTAGAAAAAAAATCATTCTCATTCACTCACAGAAACACACACACACACACACACACACACACACACAGTATATTCTCTCTGTGTGTGTGTGTATGAGAAAGGAACATTTCCAGGCATTTGGAATATTTATGTTGCGAGTATTGCCTTTCTATTCTTTTTTTTTAAAAAAAAGGACAGAAAAGAAGACATGGCTCACCACGTATAAAAATAAATTCTGAAGTCGCAAAAGTGCCCTGTAACTACAGTGTATTTAGAGGCAATAAAATTAAAATCAATTTCCTCAAATGGCTCAGTAGCTCTATTACATATGGTAATAAAGAACACAGTGCAACATTAAAAATGAGGAGCACAACATTAGAGAGGGAGGGCCTCATGCATAGGACACCCAGTGCTTATGTCCTTCAAATGTAGAAGGCTTGGAGAAATAAAACCAGCTGAATCCAGTCTTTATTGTTCACAGGCTTTTTACCTTTATCCTGCATGTTTGCAAAGGTTCCTTCTGCAAATACTATATAGCCAATGCAGATTCACATCCCAATCTGTGTTCTAAAGTCACCCAGGCCCCACTGACCTGCACTTCAGTATATGACCTGCAATTCATATTAGCTTTGAGAACACTGTCCAACCATCTTGTCCTCTGTCTTCTTCCCCTTCTCCTTGTACCCTCAATCTTTCCCAGCATCAGGGTCATTTCCAGGGAGTCTTCTCTTCTCATGAGGTGGCCAAAGTATTGGAGCCTCAGCTTCAGGATCTGTCCTTCCAGTGAGCACTCAGGGCTGATTTCCTTCATAACGGATAGGTTTGATCTTCTTGCAGTCCACGGGACTCTCAAGAGTCTCCTCCAGCACCATAATTCAAAAGCATCAATTATTCAGTGATCACCCTTCTTTATGGTCCAGCTCTCACTTCCATACATCCACCTGGAGAAGGAACCAGCAATCCACTCCAGTATCCCTGCCAAGAAAACTCCATGGACAATAACAACGGGTAATTTGCACAGGAATGTGTATTTGTCCATCAGGGGATGTAACACACAATAGGCAGGCCATGACTGGCTGGATTGCGACCTCTCTCAGGAAGCTATGATACCCCCCAACATGAAAATAATAATATTCTACTACTGTTGTTGTTGTTACCCATCTGGCTGGTGACGCAGTAAGCATTTATAACTCATCAGCACCCACTCTGGGTGGCTTCCAACAAATATAAAAACATAATAAAACAGTAAACATTAAGCAACTTCTCTATACAGAGCTGCCTTCAGATGCCTTCTAAAGGTCGTATAGTTACTTATGGCTTAACTCCATACCCTCCAACAATTCTGAATGAAAATGGGGACATCCTAAGGAAAAGCTGGACATTCCGGTATCAAATCTGAAACTGGGACGGCTTCTGAAAATCCAGGACTGTCTCTGGAAAATAGGGACAATTGGAAGGGCTGCTATTGCTACATTATCAATATTTTAAAGCTTATTTTTCTATCCCTGCTGTTGCATCTAAACTTTGGGGAACTGCTGAAGGTTGCCTCACACAACATACAGGCATGTGGGTGGGTACTAAATTCCTACCTTTCAAACCCAGATTCTGATGGGCTTATGGCACAGTGGTCATCTGCACACTCCACCAGGCATAAAATATGATTTAGCAGTCATTCATCAATCCATTCTGGCGTGGTTGGAGTTTTTGCCCATAATAGAATACTCTGACAATGCTTTCAGCAGCGCACAACAAAACCAAAATCTGGGCTGATATAACACATCAGTTTGAATTGAAAATAAGCACACATCTATGGGCCATGCAATTTAGCCCCCGGGTAAATTGAATAAAACATCGTATTCAGAGTCAGGAAAATGATCACCTATATTCTCTCAGTTTTCTCCACGCACTGAGGAAATACTGACAGCCAATCACCAAGCGCTGAAGTGGAGATTCAGATCAGAAATCTATGCAGACTTCATACATCTAACCCCTCAACAGTAAAGGCCTGTGTGCCCCCCTTTCTCTTCTCACATGTGAATTCCTCTTGCCTTTAAGCATGGCCAGTACAAACCAATTTTCATTTTTAAGCTGGGATTCAGAGCCAATTTTAGATCTTTAATTGAGAATAGGGCTTCACAGTTTTTTTTTCCATCTTAATTTCAATTTGTGGTATGAATATATTAAAGAAATAATAATTAAGTACAACAGACAATGGGGGGGGGGAGCTCTTCTCATCTTGCCGAACACTTAGCATGCTATAGTTGCCCGCTGCTCATTGGCTGGTGGCTGCTATTGTTGCTTGTCCCAGCTTTCCACATCTGTGCCCCAAACACTTTCAGTTTCATTTCTGTTTAATTCCATTGATTGTGGGAGTCCATGTGGCATGCCATGGTGTCACTGGCAAAACCCATGTGAGTTGCCACAGCTGTTTAATGACATTAAATAGAAGTGTTTTAGCAGAGGAGGAAGGAAAGTGGTGCCAAATATTTGAACGTTATCGTCATTATAATTAACACCCACCGTTTACCATAAGACCCCAGGGTGTGCTACAGAATGAACGTGTGCACAACAAATGCTGTGTTTATTCTGCAACTGCTTGTCATGATATAGCGATTGTGTTCACCTTGCTGTGATTTTATTTTTTATTTAATAAGCAATTAATAGATGCATTATGTACACTGCTCTGTTTCAGTCAGAAGAAGTTTGATTCATGGCTGATTCATACACAAGCGGCCTTGGAGGTTATACTATCAACAAGGTGTGGGAGCAGGTCTCAGGTACACACACCTTCCCACAGCACACCTAGAATATACAATGTGAACCGGGGCTAATGTGAGTAGACTTTCCAACCTTTCAACCCAGAACATTTCAAAAGCTATACTTTCAAAGACTGATGTGAATTCAGACACAGAAGGGCCTCGGTCTCAGACTCAGCACACATCCGCTAGAGAGGACTGGTGCTTTGTAATGTCGCAAAGGGTGTGAGTGCTAGTTTATACCAGGATACTCCTGGGTCAGTCGCAAAAATTGGGCTCTCACATTTCTGTGGCACCCTATACGACACCAAAAATTGGCACTCCCCCCATCTCTCGTGCTTCATTTTACAGACCATAAGAAGGGAGAGCAGGGACCTTGAAGTTCCCAACAGCTGTTAATCAAGGAAGCAAGCACACAGGTCACCTTTGTCACAGTCAGGACACCTATGTCTTGGCCAGGTCTTTACCCAATCTTGTTTTTGTATAATCTTGTTTGTCGTCAGTAGCCAAAATTATATTATCAACATATACAAGCAGAAAAGTTGTTTTCCTTCATTTGCAAGGAATCGTACAATACAAAGTGGCACTAATAAAGAAAAGTTCCAGGGTGGCAACAGAAAGCAAGCTAAAAATGCTTTTGCAGTTTCTCAAAACTATTCAGCAGTGTCAAGTTATAGGAAAACTGGTGCTATTAGCAGTAATCCTTCTAGTTGGTTAATTGGTTCAGCAACTTCCATGCACATTACATGTGATGCTAATTATTTCCCCCAAGAGTTAAACAATAACTAATCAGAGGCAGCTACATTTGCAAATGACAACAAAATATCTAATTAGAATAGTAGAGTGCCTGGTATCTGGTGGGCAGACCAAAGCGCTCGTCAGGAGAGCTATGAGATTCAGGTGAGGGTCAGATGCCTTGTCAATCCCAGCAGGTATATAAGAGGATGACCCGGCCTGCCTAGGCCTCCGGCAAATATTAAAAAGGTAAAGGGACCCCTGACCATTAGGTCCAGTTGTGGCTGACTCTGGGGTTGCGGCGCTCATCTCACTTTATTGGCCAAGGGAGCCGGCGTACAGCTTCCGGGTCATGTGGCCAGCATGACTAAGCTGCTTCTGGCAAACCAGAACGGCGCACGGAAACACCATTTACCTTCTCACCAGAGCAGTACCTATTTATCTACTTGCACTTTGATGTGCTTTCATACTGCTAGGTTGGCAGGAGCAGAGACCGAACAACGGGAGCTCACCCCATTGCGGGGATTTGAACCGCCAACCTTCTGATCAGCAAGTCCTAGGCTCTGTGGTTTAACCCACAGCGCCACCCGCGTCCCTTCCGGCAAATATTACACCACGGCAAATCAAAGAGCTGCTTGACAGTGAAACAGACTTCCTCCTGTCCAACTCTACAATTCTATGATTCTGTGTGGATGAAAACCTGTGCATGTGCCAATATTGTATAGAAGCAACTGCAGGGATAGCAGCAGGATCTTAGTGTGTTTTTCAGGAATAGGTGAACATTTTTAACTTTTAGGAGCAATGAAGAAGGTGCTGTGTTTGGTTTCTGTTTGCTCAAGCCAATTACTCAAGTCCCATTGGTTGCAAAGGGATAATTCAGCATAGTATTTAATTCTTTCCTGTTGCATCCAGTAGTGCTGAATTTTGTCCGCTTTGCACACTTACTCGTTATGAGAATTAGGAACAACCATCAACATTTCATTTTACAACCATATAAATTCAAATAACATGACTTGCCCCTCAGCATCAATTTTGTTCCACATGTGAAATATAGAGCAGGGTGGCTTGTGCTACAGAAGTTAATCATGCCCTTCAAATTTTAAAACTATCATGGCTAGCTAGCAAAATGTAAGGAGGAAAAAATACATTTAGCAATACTTCCATCCTCTCCCTTTATTTATTTATATTCATACAAGATTTGGGAATGTGAGTTTCTTTTTGATTCAGCTTTAGCTGGTTGACAGAAATCTATGGCCAAATACAGCTAACTAACAGAAGTTTTGGCTCTGGAAAGAACATATGAGAAAAGTCAGTATGAAACTACGCCTGCCTTTCCATTACTTCATGGAATGTATAAACAAAGTTTTGCCCTCCCTTACAGTCTGTCACTGTCAACTCAAAATGCAATTTCTCCTTTGGACTCCAGGGTTGGACTTTTTAAAACAACTCCCCTTTCAAGTTCACTGACTAGCAAAATAGCCAATTTTCTGTGAGAGAGAATATCAACGGCTTGTTGATTAGTTTGGGGAAATTCATGTAGGCATCAACTTAAACAATTTTTGTCTCTTTTCCTCCCCTGGACTCCCAAGATACAAGGAAAATTCACCTGTAAAACTCTGCCTATCCTACTAATCGGACCATATTTTCTGACATACTCTTTCCCCTCACTTCACTTTTCGTCTCAGATCTAGGGTTGGGTCAAAGATATACACTTGTGCAGTGACAACAACTACTCCATCTTCCAAATGACTCTACGGTCTGTTTCCTTTATCCCTTGTCTCTTACACACACACACACACACACACACACACACACCTGCAATGACACCATAATGCAGCCAAACCTAAAGGGGCCCAGAATCAAAACTGCACACCCCTAAGAGCCCTGCTTGATCAAGCCAAGGGCCCATGTAGTCCAACAACCTGTTCTCATGTGGACAGTGAGATATCCATGTGAAGCCTTCAAGAAGAACATGAATACAACAGCACTCACCACAGCTATTTCCAATAACATGCATTCAGAAGCAAACTTTGTCCAGCAGTGGAGGGACTAGCAATTGCCTCCTGAGTCCCCCAATACTCATGAAGATTGTATCTTAGCTTCAATATCATTTCAAAAGCATTATGTATTAGCATTAGGAGTAAAGAATATTTTGATTTGGGAGGAGAAGGGTTGCTTTTACAAATTTTGAACTGTTAAGTGTCAAGGGGGTCATGTTAAAGATTCTCCCTTACGCTACATAGTGACATGATCTCTCCCCCTAGTGCACATGGAAATACCTTGTACACCAGGGCTGGGGAGACTGTGGCCCTTCAGATGTTTATGGATTATATTGACCCTTGGCCATGTTGGTTTGGGCTGATGAGACTTGAAGTAAAACAACCTATGGAGTGCCATTGGTTCCCCGTCCCTGCAGTACACAAATCCATGTATACAGTACACAGTTCCATGTATACAGTACACAGTAAACAGTACACAGTTGCGTGCATGAGCACACAATTAGGCCCATTTCACGTAGCAGCTAGTGAACATAGCTGCACACTAAACAGCAGCACTGTGGGGTGGGTGGGAAAGGATTGTAGCAAAGCCTATACAGTGGTACCTCGGGTTACATACACTTCGGGTTACATATGTTTCAGGTTACAGACACCGCTAACCCAGAAATAGTGCTTCAGGTTAAGAACTTTGCTTCAGGATGAGAACAGAAATCGTGCTTCGGCGGTGCGGCGGCAGCAGGACGCCCCATTAGCTAAAGTGGTGCTTCAGGTTAAGAACAGTTTCAGGTTAAGAACAGACCTCCAGAACGAATTAAGTACTTATTCCGAGGTACCACTGTACAAGCAAAATAGTTGCCCAGTTTTGATGGTTACTTACTTCTTAGGCTTAGCAAATGCAAAGTAAATAGCATGTTTCCATGCATATCCATCATCTTAGCATCATGCAAAATATCATGTCGACAGCTCTATATCAGTTCAATAGATCTTATGTGCTAGGTAACTGAGATGCATCATAGTAAAGGTAAAGGAACCCCTGACCATTAGGTCCAGTCATGGCCGACTCTGGGGTTGCGGCGCTCATCTCGCTTTATTGGCCGAGGGAGCCGGCGTACAGCTTCCGGGTCATGTGGCCAGCATGACTAAGCCACTTCTGGCGAACCAGAGCAGCACACGGAAAAGCTGTTTACCTTCCCGCCATAGCGGGACCTATTTATCTACTTGCACTTTGATGTGCTTTCGAACTGCTAGGTTGGCAGGAGCAGGGACCAAGCAACGGGAGCTCACCCCGTCACGGGGATTCGAACCGCAGACCTTCTGATCGGCAAGTCCTAGGCACTGTGGTTTAACCCACAGCACCACCCGCGTCCCGAGATGCATCATACAGGTACATAAATTATCATTTGTGTGTGTGTGTGTGAGCGCGCGCATGCATGCGCACAGACAGAGGAAACTCATATGATTAGAAAAAGAATGACATACTTATTGAAACATAACATTTTTTCTCCTAATTATCTTCAAATTATCTTCAAACAGCTTCAAGCATTTCTTTTCAAACATTTTGGTAGTTTGTTTAATTTTATATTCTATTGGAAACCAAATGAACATTCTAATGAATCTTTATTGGTTCCACTACCATCCCTCGTTTCTTATAATCCATTATTTTGTATACCAACACCCTTTTCCATATGCTTTTCTGCAGTGCTTTTTTTTCCTGGGGGGACAAAGCGATACACATACCCATAAACATTTTGTCAGTCTTTGTACTTTTGTCCATTTACTGTATTTATTTTTCCCAATTCGAACTATAAAATGATGGTTTTCTTGAGTCAAAATGAGAGTACCCCTAAACATTTTTTTTAGAAAAAAATCATTGCTTTTCCCCATTCCTCTAGTAATGGAGATAGTCCCCTCCCAAACAAAAAGAAAAATAAAGTTTATTTGTATGTGAATAGCAATTCATGCATTACCTACAATTAGGTTGTCTTATTAACTTGGGTCCCACAACCTCCTTTAACATATCATTTACACTCATCCAAAATGTTTTAATGTTTTCTAAATTGACTTTTGAAGTTAGGGTGCAGTAAAAAGCTCAGTGATATTTGTTTTGCATGCACCATAAAGCCACCCATTCAATCCCTGGCATCTCCAGCCCAAAATATGTCAAACAGTTTGACAGGGAAAGACTTTGACAGTTATGACTGCAGAAAGCCATGACAAATCTAACACTGAAATCACTGGGCTCGATAGGATTAAACAAGTGGCCACAGCTAAAAACATCAGCCACAAATTTCAATTCCCACCTCCTCCTCATCAACAACATCTGGGAAATTTTGACTACATAAGGGGAAAGAACTTGTTTGGTCTGCTTTTGACAGTAAACCATCCTTAACCAAAGTTGATTATGGATCAGAGCAGAACTCCAGTCCAATTGCACACTTCTCCAGCTCTCACAATGTATTTTGGTGTGCAAAAAGCACACACACACACACACACACACACACACACACACACACACAATCTATCATCTATCTATCATCTATCTATCTATCATCTATCTATCCGTACACATACTGTACTTTATGATTCTCCGCTTCCTTCTTTCCCTTTCTCTGCACTCTTATTCTCCTTATTTGGTATTTGTGTTTTTTTTTTCTTTTTTCTTGTTGTATCAATAAAAACTTTACTTATTCTCCTAGGCATTTGGGCAGTGCTGGGTGTTCATTCTTTCTTGGAAGCAAGATACAAAGTAATAACATTGTAGTCAAAACACTACTTTTAACAGAAGAGATTTGTCCTTTTTGTTGTTGACTATGTTACTCTCTAAGGGACATGGGTGGTGCTGTGGGTTAAACCACAGAGCCTAGGACTTGCCGATCAGAAGGTTAGCGGTTTGAATCCCCGCGACGGAGTGAGCTCCTGTTGCTCGGTCCCTGCTTCTGCTAACCTAGCAGTTCGAAAGCATATCAAAGTGCAAGTAGATAAATAGGTACCGCTCCAGCAGGAAGGTAAACAGTGTTTCCGTGTGCTGTTCTGGTTCGCCAGAAGCAGCTTAGTCATGCTGGCCACATGACCCGGAAGCTGTATGCCGGCTCCCTCAGCCAGTAAAGCAAGATGTGCCACAACCCCAGATTCGGTCACAACTGGACCTAATGGTCAGGGGTCCCTTTACCTTTACCTTTAAGTTACTCTCTAAGCAACAGTGATGACACCATATAAAGTTGTATAGCCAATGAAGCTCAGGGAAAGGCCATAGCTCTGTGGTAGAGCAGCTGAATTGGATGTAGAAGATTCAATCCCTGGAACCTCCAAGTAGGACTGGGAACACCCCTGTCTGAAACCCTGGAGAGCTGCTGCCAGTCCATGTAGTTGATATGGAGTTGAATGGACCATGGGTCTGATTTGGTATAAGGCAGCTTTGAATGTTCCTGAGCCTAAGATCCCAGGCAAGTTCTGGAACTGAAGTACAGGGCTATTGAAAGAAGAGTAAGTTGGTATAGGTGTTAGAACCCTGCATAAAAGACCATGAGCACAATCTGTGGTTCTCTATGCTACCCTGAAAGGGTTTGTGCATGAGGAAGAAAGGTCCATTAGTGAGCCTTCACCATCGGTCATCAGCCAAGTGCATGGCAATAATGATTCCACACTACCTCTGCCAAATGCCAATGGGAGACCCTTCTAAGGGTTAAATTAAATAGCAGATATGCACCCCTCCCATCTAGATCAGGACCATAGCATGTGGGACTCTACCCTTTATCCTACCTGCACATATTATCTGAATTCCATTGGCACGAATGGGAGCTTTCCTTCCAATTCAAATAGGACTGGCTAGGCTAATCTGAAATGGAGGGAGGGGGAAGGTTAAGAACCCACACCCCAGGGTTGTGATCTGTACCTGCTACTGAATATTAAACACCATTCATGCAATTGCTACTTGTATGAATTTTAGCAGGGGTCAGCAAACTTTTTCAACAGGGGGCTGGTCCATTGCCCCTCAGACCTTGTGTGTGTGTGGGGGGGGGGCTATATTTTGAAAAATAATAATGAATGAATTCCTATGCCCCACAATTAACCCAGAGTTGCATTTTAAATAAACAGACACATTCTACTCATGTAAAAACATGCAGATTCCCATACTGCCCATGGGCTGGATTTAGAAGGCGACTGGGCCAGGTCTGGCCCCCGGGCCTTAGTTTTCCTATCCATGGTTTAGGGATTATCCACAGCTGCTCTGGTTCCACTACATTCCCCCCCCCAGGGAAAACCACTCTTTAACAATGAATTGGAGCAAATGGCAATTGGGTTTTCCTCAGATTACCATTTGTTCCCTGGGAAAGGCAAGGGGAGAACCGCCCAGACTCATGGATTCTAATGACTGGATAAGCGGAAATGTGGATGAGCCCTTAGACTATTTCAGTTCTTAACTGTACATAAAGTATTCGGCAACCTGTCCTACTTCTTTTCAGGCTTCAATGAATTATCCCCTTTTCGTTTGGATATTTTGGATCCAATTCAACTGTCTATTCAGCATGGAATATCATTCTGTAAAAGACAAGGTACACTAATTTTACTATCTTTCCAAACCACTCCTCTTTTGTTTCACTTTAGGTGACTCAGTTACTCTTCCTTCCAAACCGAGGCCCAAAGGAACAATCCTTTTCTTCCTCTTTTCATAGACGGTTATGGACTTAAAATTTCAATACTCTTTGTCCCAGCAGTAATAAAAGTAATGACAACTATATAGGTCATCACTCTGTTTCCCTCCTTTCCCAGCTGAACACTGCATTAGTGAAGCCTAAGCAAACTTCAGTGAGTTGGATTAGATTAAAAATGGTCACCTTTAAAGACCTCGGTGTTTGCAAATATTTTATGGGATATGAAATACGCAATCAGAGGGAGATGTAAGGTCCACGTGAGCCACACGGAGAACATTCAAAAACTAAAATTGGGCAACAAATCATAGATTGCTGCCAAGTTTAAATAATTGTCATGCCCAACTCAATTGTTGCAAGGCTCAGGAGGTCAGCCTTCATTAAAGTGATATCCTCAAGCAGCCGCTTTCTGGAATAAACACAACACCTATCAATATACATTTGCAAACATAGCTTTGGTCTACGCAAATAGATATGACCTATGCTAGATCTATAAAATAATGGGTCCCCAATAGAGCAAATACAAAGTATTATATTTCCATAGGTAGTTGCGGGTGGGAAGACCCAGCAGTAAATGAAATAAAATATTTAACACATTCCACATCTCATGTCCACAAAAATTGCTATTACCAGCTACATCCAAGGGCTGGTTTAATGTAATGGCTAAGGACAGGCTTGGCACTGTTGGTTACTCTTATGTAGCAAATTCTACAGTACATAAGAAGATACCTTCTACTACCTCAAACTATTCATCATTCTAGGCTGGCACTGTCTCCTTTTGCCTGGCAGTTGTTGTCCAGAGTTGTCCTATTACACAGGGCTTTTTTATATACAGAAAAATAAGTGTTGGAACCAAAGATATTGAGCTTTTTTCAGGGGGAGCAACAAGCAAAGTTGTTGAGCCCACCTCCCCTAACACACAGCCCAGTGAGTTCCAGCTGGAAAAAAAGCCTTGCTATTACCCATTGTTGTTGTTGTTGTTTAGTCGTTTAGTCGTGCCCAACTCTTCGTGACCCCATGGACCAGAGCACGCCAGGCACTCCTGTCTTCCACTGCCTCCCGCAGTTTGGTCAAACTCATGCTGGTAGTTTTAAGAACACTGTCCAACCATCTCGTTCTCTGTCATCCCCTTCTCCTGGTGCCCTCCATCTTTCCCAACATCAGGGTCATTTCCAGGGAGTCTTCTCTTCTCATGAGGTGGCCAAAATATTGGAGCCTCAGCTTTGGGATCTGTCCTTCCAGTGAGCACTCAGGTCTGATTTCCTTCAGAATGGATAGGTTTGATCTTCTTGCAGTCCATGGGACTCTCAAGAGTCTCCTCCAACACCATAATTCAAAAGCATCAATTCGTTGGTAATCAGCCTTCTTTATGGTCCAGCTCTCACTTCCATACATCACTACTGGGAAAACCACAGCTTTAACTATACAGACCTTTGTTGGCAACCCATTAATGTTACCCATTAATTCCTCCCAAATGTATTTCCTCATCACTTTCCTAACTGGGGGTTGTGCTTTAATCCACTGAACCACATCTAAAATTCCAGCATACACTTGAATCCCCTTGGAAAAAAAACATTGACTGTGTGGAGGAAACCGAACAGTGCAATCATATACATGTTTACCCCATTGAGTTCAATGGGGCCTATTTCCTAGGAAGCAGTACTGTAGCCAAAATCTTCCCTATAAAAACAAAAGAGGGGGGCCTGCAATCAAAGAATCACCACACTCTTTATTTCTTACCTGTGAAGAAATGGTTACTACGTTTCTTTTCTGACCACATACCTGCCCCTTTTAAGGTTAAGAAGCATAGAGAAGGAGAGAAATTTAATCTAGAAATAAATATAGCTGACAAGTAAAATGACTTTTGGAGAGACTCCCACAAGGTATCCGGATTTAAGGGATAAAAATCCCAACTGTTTATGTCATATCAACAGGAGCTCCACATTTAAATGGCTTATTTGTGGAAAATCTTACATGTGCTTTAAATAAGGTAGATATAATCAGAGCCCCCACTGCAAAAATGCTGTGTGTACTGCTGACTCCTCTGTATTCTTTGCTGCAACTTCTCAAATAGTAAAAACAGCCTGGGGATGTAGTTGTCCTCTAAGCTGCTCCAAATATCCCTGTTACTGCGGGTGGTTTTCTTAAAAAATGAAACTTTGTTGTGAGATTGTTTAGTTAGGCTTCCTGGTACATAAATAAAGGAACTTCACTGAGTACCAACCCTGACACTATGATGGAGTACCCAGAATTTATTTCACCAGTTAAAAGGAGAAGCTTCTATTATTAATGCAAGTTTCTGACATAAATTATTTTATCTACCTGCCTGTCAAGGCTGACCCTTGTCCACTCTGAAAAGTTGAATCAATGGTTCATTTTCCCTCATGTTATGTTTGGACCATGGTCCACACTACAGACATCATGTTGCCAGATATAAGCCGGTGTTAAGAGGCATTGCTGATCTGAACGGAAGAGCATTAAAGCAAGAGTGTAACTCTCATTGAAAGAAGTGGGTCTTACAAGCTGAATTAGCTTATACAGTGGTACCTCGGGTTAAGAACCTGAGGTGCCACTTTAGCTAATGGGGCCTCCTGCTGCTGCAGTGCCGCCACCGCGCGATTTCTGTTCTCATCCAGAAGCAAAGTTCTTAACCCGAGGTACTATTTCTGGGTTAGCGGAGTCTGTAACCTAAAGCGTCTGTAACCCAAGGTACCACTGTATTAGATTGCTCACATATAGGTGTAATATATAACCCCTCCTCCTACAAATCCCCTCCCCATCCCATCTGGTTTACATGTTTGAATGTAGAATTCCCATAATCTTATTTTCCATTCCATACCCTCCAACATTCCTCAGATGAAAATGGGGGCATTTCTCACTCCTCCCCAACTAACCCTCTTCGGGACCCCTCCCCCATTTTTGCACCTCCCCACTGAACATTTCCTATCAGAAGAGGGGCGAGTGCCACCACCACACCAATGCGACGCAGAACACACACCTGCCACCGTCCCAAGAAATCTCTCAATTTTCTTTTCTTTTATTCTTTGGTAGATTTACCAGAAGAAAAGCACACACAAATAAATTTTAGAAAGGGGCAAGATTAGACGTGGATGCCCAAAATATTATTATTATTATTATTATTATTATTATTATTATTATTAAAAATCAAGACTCTTTGCACTCCATTCTGCTTTCCATTTCTTGCCGCTCAGGGCAGCCCTGTCCTCTGCCTGCCCCTCAGAGCTGTCATCATCATCATCATCATCATCATCATCATCATCATCATCATAATAATAAAAATTATTTATACCCCACCCTCCCCAGCTAAGACCGGGCTCAGGGAGGCTAACACCAGGTATAAAAACAATTGATTGAAATACAACTTAAAAACCGGATTAAAATACAACATTAAAATGCAGCCATGTTTCAGTAGGAACTCAAATCAAAAACCTTTTGGGAGATGAAAACATCATGTCTTCACCAAGGCCAACTATCCAGAGTGGTCCTAAGTGGGCCAGAAAAAAAAAGCCAGGGAAATCTCCAAATAGGAGTTCCATCACAGAAGGAGAAAGGAAAGAGGGGTTGGTCACATGGGGCTGGGCCCTGATGGCAACAGCCTCCCCTCCTCCTCGCCTGCTCACAGCAGCTGCTGTGAGCTGCCCAAGGAAGGAGACTGGCAGTGGTGGCCATGAAAAGGCCACAGACACACTCTTGCAGCTGCAACTGCCACCACCATCACCGTCACTGAGGACAAGTACCAGCTTATCCTCTTCCCTGATCTCAGTGGAGGCACTGGAAGGAGAAATAGGGACATTCCAGGATCAAATCAGAAACCAGGATGGATTTCATAATTCTGGAACTGTCCCTAGGAAATAGGGCGGCTTTGAGTTTATGCCATTCCATTTGTGCCTTCTCATCCTTCATATCCCAAATTCCAAGGCAATGATGGGAGAAGATCCCATTTTCAGGTGTTTCTCTTAACCAAGGAGCATCGTTTGCCTATGTGCATATAAAATCTAAGCTTCCCACCTGTTAATATGTTTGTCAGGCACCGAAGCCCAGGCATCTTTATATGGTCAGATACGTGCACACATATACTTGCACATTAAAAGATTTGAACTTGAAAATCTACAAGCTGATCACAATTTTCTTTTTAAAGCCACAATAACAACAATCAAATCCAAAGATCAAAACACAATAAAAAAGAAACATCAAAACACAACAGGAAACTAATATCTAATTAGATTCAACAGCAGGAAACAATCAATGAGAACAACAAACCAAGAAGGTAACACAGATTTCCAAAGGCTGAAGGCCTGTCACTAGAATTTTGCGGTTCTGCACGTAAAAAGTCTGGGGTTCAGCCTTGGACATCTCCTGGTTGGCCTTTGTCTGAAATCCTGAAGATCTGTTGCCAGCCAGTGCAGGCAATATTGACCTAAATGGGCCAATGATCTGACTCCAGATAAGGTTCCAGGTGTATCCAGAAACACAAAGGCATTCTTTCTTATTTGGCTATATTCTTTTCAATCAGAATTGTTGTTGTTGTTTAGTTGTTTAGTCGTGTCCGACTCTTCGTGACCCCATGGACCAGAGCACACCAGGCACTCCTGTCTTCCACTGCCTCCCGCAGTTTGGTCAAACTCATGCTGGTAGCTTCGAGAACACTATCCAACCAGCTCGTCCTCTGTCGTCCCCTTCTCCTTGTGCCCTCCATCTTTCCCAACATCAGGGTCTTTTCCAGGGAGTCTTCTCTTCTCATGAGGTGGCCAAAGTATTGGAGTCTCAGCTTCAGGATCTGTCCTTCCAGTGAGAACACAGGGTGATTTCCTTCAGAATGGACAGGTTTGATCTTCTTGCAGTCCATGGGACTCTCAAGAGTCTCCTCCAGCACCATAATTCAAAAGCATCAATTCTTCGGCGATCAGCTTTCTTTATGGTCCAGCTCTCACTTCCACACATCACTACTGGGAAAACCATAGCTTTAACTATACGGACCTTTGTTGACAAGGTGATGTCTCTGCTTTTTTAATTAGTGCTTATTAAGGATTAATTACTTTTTAATAACAAACATTCTTCCTCCAAGAGTATTTAAAACATATAAGCCACCTTGTGCAAGTTGAAATGAAAAATAACAATAGCATCCAGGGCCTTTTTTAGCCGGAACTGGCCGGAACTCAGTTCCAGCACCTCTCAGGTAAGTGCCATTGTCATTATAAGAGAACAAGGGAGGCATTCATGGTGAGTCCCTGAACCTCTTTTTCTAGAAAAGTAGCGCTGGTAGCATCTCTTAGAAAACTGGCAAGCAACAAGTTTGGAATTATTTAATTATGTCTGCTGCTTTGTATACTTTATTTCTGATGCCTATGCATTTCGAGTCAACACTTGCATGGACATGTTTTATTCATAGGCTTCCTTCAAACAAGAGCAATGTTGTTCATTTCCCAATACATTGTCTCCTACAAATGAATTTAATGTTCTTTGTTCCTTTCCCCTCTTGCTTCATTGTCTTACTATAGAGGGACAAAGCCCTTCCTTCTACATAAATTGGAATGTCTTGAGAATTTTGACAAAAACAGTAGCAGAAATTTCCAGCAAATGTTATTCATTGTGTTATTATCTATCATTGTTGTGTTATTATCTATCATCTATCTATCATCTATCATCATCTTTCTCTCTCTCTCTCTCTCTCTCTCTCTCATCTCTCATCTATCTATCTTCTATCTATCATCTATCTATCTATCCATCTATATATCCATCTATCCATCCATCCATCTATATATCTATCATCTCAAGATTTCAAAAGACTGAAAGATTGCACAGGGGTCAGTATGTCAAGGGGAAGGTAGGCTAGATTTCAACCCTTTGCCAGTGCATTACAATTTTCCACAGGCAGTGTGTGGGGGTTTTTAATGAGAACCTCCTTCCATCTGAATCCCTCCACCTGCAGTTTGAAGTCCAAGAACAGCAGTATTGGTTGATAGTTCTCAACATATATTTTATTTGGCAGCACACTTTTGATTAGAGAATCTGATTGAAATCAATGGGATTTACACGTGTGTGTGTGTGTGTGTGTAGGATTCAAAATGTACAATTCGTGACTATTCCTCACTAATCTACAAAGTTCACATGGAAATTTGTAAACAGGGGGCAGACAAATTTGAAGAAAAATGATGGCCCCATCAAACTAATAAAGGAAAAAACCAAAACAAACCACTTTTGAATTAGCTGATAGTGAAGCATGGAACATACAGTTTTATGTCAGTCAACGGGAGGAAGACAAAGTACAGTGGTACCTCAGGTTACACACGCTTCAGGTTACAGACTCCACTAACCCAGAAATAGTACCTCTAGTTAAGAATTTTGCTTCAGGATGAGAACAGAAATTGTGCTCTGGTGGTGCATCAGCAGCAGGAGGCCCCATTAGCTAAAGTGGTGCTTCAGGTTAAGAACAGTTTCAAGTTAAGAACTGACCTCCGGAATGAATTAAGTACTTAACCCAAGGTAAATTGAGGAATTTAAGCATGAACATTCACATGAAGGGATAAAATGTGACAAACTGTACAATCCTATTCATGTCTACTCAGAAGAAAGACCCCTGACTTCAGTAGGAGTTCCCCAGATAAGTGAGAGAATGAGGGCAGCTTAATGGAACAGAACCCACTGGCATTTGATATCAGCTGACGTGTTAGTGCCCCCTGTGGAACTAGTGGGCAAAGCATCCCAGAATGTCATATTTAAATGGCAAATGCCAGCAAAATACTTTGAGAGATACTGTACTCTCCTCCCCCATAGGGATCTTTTTCTACTATTGGTTTGATCAAACAATGAAGTTATAAACAGGGTGGATAAATATGTGTCTAGGCTCTTTGTGGCATTTGCCCATTCTTTTGGAAATGTCTATACACGGGGAGAGAAAGAGTTAATAGGTAGACCAATAGAAAAGCCAGAGGCGGAGCCTACCTGTTTATAAAAAGGGCTTAGCACAAGGTTTAGTGGGTTAGTTGGTTGGGAAGAAGCAGTTTGCATACAGATGGAAATAGGGAGACAGTGCAGTTGGTTCTTGTGTGAGGGGAGGTAGAAGAGTTAGAGACTGGGTAAAATAAGACTAAGAGCATAAAGGGTAACAGCATTTTGAATGCATTTAAAGTTTATGTAGGACGCGGGTGGCGCTGTCGGTTAAACCACAGAGTCTAGGACTTGCCAATCAGAAGCTCGGCAGTTCGAATTCCCACGACGGGGTGAGCTCCCATTGCTCGGTCCCTGCTCCTGCCAACCTAGCAGTTCGAAAGCATGTCAAAGTGCAAGTAGATAAATAGGTACCACTCCAGCGGTAAGGTAAACGGCGTTTCCGTGTGCTGCTCTGGTTCACCAGAAGCGGCTTAGTCATGCTGGCCACATGACCCGGAAGCTGTACGCCGGCTCCCTCGGCCAATAAAGAGAGATGAGCGCCGCAACCCCAGAGTCGGCCACGACTGGACCTAACGGTCAGGGGTCCCTTTACCTTTACCTTTTAAAGTTTATGTGTATTTGCAATAAACTACAATCTTCCTTGTTAACTTGAGAACCTGACTGAGACTAGGTGATTTACCGGGGAGAACCTGGTTGGTGGCAGCGGATTAGTGGTGTATGGGTCAATAGTCCATGAGACGAGACGACTGGGGGCTCCGTACGAACGCCACACTCTTATATGACATGCCATTGCCAGCAGGATGACAGTGGAGGCTGGTCCATTATGACAAATGGGGCACTGACCTTCCAAACTCAGTCTACCCTCAGCCAGCCCTCATTTGCCTGTCACATTACAGTGGTACCTCGGGTTACATATGCTTCATGTTACATACGCTTCAGGTTACAGACTCTGCTAACCCAGAAATAGTACTTCGGGTTAAGAACTTTGCTTCAGGATGAGAACAGAAATCGTGCTCCGGCGGTGCAGCAGCAGTGGGAGGCCCCATTAGCTAAAGTGGTGCTTCAGGTTAAGAACAGTTTCAGGTTAAGAACGGACCTCTGGTATGAATTAAGTTCTTAACCCAAGGTACCACTGTACTTACAACCAGCCTGGGGGATGGTACTGGTTATTACCCTCTTCCTTCTTTCCAGTGTTCCAATTTGCTTTTCATTGGTTCTGGCCCCAGAAGCCCTTTGCTCTGCCTCCATCTAATGTCAGCATCCCCACCATCAATCCCAATGGGCACTAGCCTCAACTGGAGTAATATGAGATGTAGGGGTGGGGGGGGATCACGGCCTAGTAAATTCAAATGGCTGCCAGCCAAGCAGAGGAAATTTGTGGGGCTCTTGAAAAGTATTTAACAAAATAATAAGCAATCCTTTAAAAATAAATAAATGAAAGAGAGGTAGAAGCCAGCTAGGAACTAACATAACCCAATGTTAATTACTGTTCAGTTATTTATTCCGCAGCTGCATCTTCAGGTATGAGTGCAATATCGATTTGGTTTAATTGACCATTAGGTAGAGGACAATTTTAAGAGAAGAATCAAAGGGTTGATGGAAGCCAACTGGCTGCTGGAGACCTGCCTGGTGCGGGCATTCTGGCAAATGCTACAAGACAGCTTTTCTCAAGTCTTTTTAATTTCTGCTTTCCAAAACATGCCCAGAGTAACAGCGTGGTTCTGTTATACAATGTGGGCTATCTATGCACAGCTGCTTAACTAGTGGCCATTTAGAAGAGATGGCAGCAAAATGACAGCCTCTCTAATTCTGGACAAACAAAAAAAAAAGCTTGCGCAGATACAATCCCCCTCATAACTGGGCTGCACATAAAATGGAGATGTGATTAATGCAATTACATGAACAATGTGTGTGCATATCCAAACCCACCAAGGCAAGGGGGAGATGCAAGGGAAAGGAATGCTACCTAGATTCAAACTCAATTCCAATTTTGGTACTGCTGCAATCCAGCCTTATTGTCGTTTCCACACACACAGCTTTGCTACAGAGCATGAATGAATGATTGTTGCAAATATTGACTACCTTCCCAAACTGAAGGCCCATGAAAAGGTTTTAGGATCTGCCAAACTGAACTGACACACCCACATTAGCCAGGGGCTGTGGAGACAAGACCGAACCCTGGATCCCCACCCCCGCCTACATTGCATCTGTCTCAAAGGCAGCCAAGGTTTGTCTCGTTGCCATCCAGACAAGTATTTCACTGCTCCAGGTATATTATTGGGCATCCCTGTCTCAAAACCAAGTAGATGCTACAGTTAGAATTCCTGCTCCATGATTGCAGTCATGGGATTTTTGTCTATCACATGACGGTGTATGTTTGGATTCCACAGAGTGGGAAGTGACGGAGACAGGATGTTTGTGTTACTGTGTTCTGTGAAGAGGGACTATTTTCCTTTGTTCTTTTTTCTCTTTCCTGTCTGATGCTAGAGAGAGAGGGAGCCATCTTGCAGTGCTTCGTGTTTGTTTATGTGTAAATAAAGTAGATTAGCTAAAATGCTGAGTTGCTGAGGTCTGTTACGCAAGCTGCGAAGACTCTGCGGATCCCTAAGTGTGCTGATGTCTGTCGGCATCGGTCGCTGTGATGTTCGGGCTGAAGAAAGCTTTTGAAGCTCCCAAACGAACAACCAGGAGGGAGAGAACATGCCAGTCGGCCATGTGTCTCTGCCAGGGTCCTACTCGAGTGTAGGATGAGCTCCTGACAGCTACCAGGTTCAGCCACATTTCTCCCATGGATTGCAAGGTAGGCCTCTGACCTACCAATACTCCCTTCCACCTCTTTTCCTGACCTACCATTTATAAGCAGAGGGTGATATTTATGTTACAAATTTTATGTAATGTATGATGTTGGTCCTTTGTTTTTTGTTTTGCTTTGGTTCTTGTCTGTTGTTTGTAAGTTTTTGGCAGTTTTAAATTTGGAGGTTTAAGTACATTATGTTGGTATGGGAAACTGTTGTGTGATGGGCCAATGGCCGTAATAAAGATCAATACAATAATTTCCTGACCTACCACATTGTGTCATAACTTTACCTGCAAAAGTCCTCCAGACATCTCTGTTCTTCCTTCCATTCAGGGGCCAGCACTTTAAAAATCCAACGTTGGGTACAGCTTTTCAGAAATGCCATAGTTTTGTGAATATAATTGCCACCTTGTGTTTTTGTTCCCCTTAATGCCTAAACACACACACACACACACACACACACACACACCCATACCAGAACAGGATGCTGGAAAAGATGGGTTTTGGCTTGATTCAGAAGGGCTTCTCTACCTACATATAATCAGGGCTTTTTTTCAGCTGGAACTTGCCAGAACTCAGTTCTGGCACCTCTCAGGTAGGCACCATTGCCAGTATAAGAGAACAAAGGAGGCGTTCTTTTTCTAGAAAAAAATATCACTGCATATAATCATCAAACAACCTGCATATGCGTATCTGTGTTTTCGGAGACACAAATTGACCACAGACTACTTACACATGCTTCAACCCAATTATTTCAGCTGGTTTAAAAAAGAAACTGGCTCATGTGATGGAGATTTTCAGTAGAGAGTCATCAAGTGGGGTGAAAAAGCCCCTTGGTGTTCATGATCTCTCTGCCATTAATCCTTCATTAGACTTGCACTGAAGAGCAAGCCAAGCCGTATCCTGCTGAGGCAGCAGAACATTTCAAACTGCCTCAAGCACCAACTCCAGTGAAGCCGATGAAACTATAAGGTAACATTTTAATGAGAACAGTGCCTCGTGATGCTCCTTCTTTAGGGTTAAGGACTTTGGGGGGGGGCACAGGTATCCTGGCTATGTTTGTGGGACTTATTTGAGGCACCCAAGGGATCAGTATTCAATATACTGGTATATGATCCAAGACACACAAGAAGAATGGAGGAGCCAGGCTGAGGAGCAGAAGAACTCCTAACCTCACATACTGCTGTATGTATGTATTCAAGGAACAGTTAAAATACAGTAGTACCTCAGGTTACAGACGCTTCAGGTTACAGACTCCGCTAACCCAGAAATGGTACCTTGGGTTAAGAACTTTGCTTCAGGATGAGAACAGAAATTGTGCTCCGGTGGCACGGCGCCAGCGGGAGGCCCATTAGCTAAAGTTGTACCTCAGGTCCAGAACAGTTTCAGGTTAAGAACAGACCTCCAGAACGAATTAATTTCTTAACTCCAGGTACCACTGTATGGCAATTCCACAGAGCCTAGGACTTGCCAATCAGAAGGTTGGCGGTTTGAATCCCCGTGACGGGGTGAGCTCCCGTTGCTCGGTCCCAGCTCCTGCCAACCTAGCAGTTCAAAAGCACATCAAAGTGAAAGTAGATAAATAGGTACCGCTCCAGCAGGAAGGTAAATAGCGTTTCCGTGCGCTGCTCTGGTTCACCAGAAGTGGCTTAGTCATGCTGGCCACATGACTCAGAAGATGTACATCAGCTCCCTTGGCCAGTAAAGCAAGAAGCGCCACAACCCCAGAGTCGTCCGTGACTGGACCTAACGGTCAGGAGTCCCTTTACCTTTATTTTTAATGTGGGTCACATTAAACAGGCAAACTCTCCTTTTGCATGTTAGTTTGAATTGCAGCTTGTGTTTTCTAAAGAGTGGCTTCCTTCCAATGTTAGTCTCCTTTATTTATCAAAGAACCATTTGAACTGTGGTCTACCACAAAATGATGGCATAATATATATTTTGCCACTTCCTAGACATTTAGCCCAACTTCATGGGGAATATTCCAGAGAAAGACAAGAGTTGGTGATGTATATAGCTTCAAAACATTAGAAGCCAAGGTGAAATAAAGCACTCACGTGTGTCTCAACATTGGGTTTGGGCAAGAAATTTGACTCAGTTTGCATTTAAAGGTAAACTGAATTAATATGTCCTTTCTGAAAAGATGCACAAACCAGAACACAGCCATTCTTCAAAATGTGCACTTCTCTGAATTTTGCAATGCAGTTTTCCAGCCAATAAATAGGTGAAAAAATGTACATATAAGGATATGCATAAAAAGACATATATTAGTGAAAACAGCAGACAGAATGCATAGTTTTAGGGGACCATTGCAAAACAAAAAAATATTAGGAGAAATTCATGCATGTGGAAATGTGGAGAACTGAAGATTGGAAAAATGATAAAATGAGAGGAACTGAAACTGATGGATTCACACATCCCAATTCGGCACAAATTAAAGCAAAACAAAACCCTGAAAGTTTGAAGTTCATTTGAAGGTTAAATAGGATAAATGAAGTGATCGCTTTTAGAGAGTAGGCCAGAACAACTTGTGGGCCAATGAAACTGAAAAGAGCACACAAGCCATGTGTGGTAGTACCTATATTCCCTGAGGTTAACAAAAAAGTGGCCTAGACAAAGAACATATTACAGAAAAAAACATGTCTAATGGACTGCCCAAAGAATTTGTTTATTGTGATTTAAATAAAAAGCTTGTCCACTTTTGCAGCATGTGAAAACTGTTCATTTAGCATGTAGGACAAAGAGAATAAACACTCAGACTTGAAATTGTTTGCATGAGGGATATGCCAAGCAAGCTCTCCTGGAACCTGTGTCCCCCCCCCCCAAAAAAAAAAACAACCCACACTCCACTCCCCTTTAGTTTGGTTCTGATTGTACAGTGGTACCTCGGGATAAGTACTTAATTCATTCCAGAGGTCCATTCTTAACCTGAAACTGTTCTTAACCTGAAGCACCACTTTAGCTAATGGGGCCTCCTGCTGCTGCCGCACCACCGGAGCACGATTTCTGTTCTCATCCTAAAGCAAAGTTCTTAACCCGAGGTAATATTTCCGGGTTAGTGGAGTCTGTAACCTGAAGCGTGTGTAACCTGAAGCGTATGTAACCCGAGATACCACTGTATTTACTTTAACTGTATAATACTGCACTACAAGCTACTATGATCTCTTGCTGATCTTTCTTTCCCCCTTCTTATTCACTGATTGCATTGTTAAGGAAAAATTAAAATTAAAAAAGCACATTAAAAGAATGAAGAAAGGGGGTGTGTGCTTAACTCTTTCCTCTCTCTCTCTTTGCCTTAAAATAAGTCACACTCCTTCTGCATCAGCCCCCCATTTGCATCAGCTTCTTGTGTAATTCCAGGTGTGAGTTTACAAGTCTATTAATACATTTGGAGCTCCACCAGTGGAAAGCAATTGCGGGGAGCCTGAGGGAGGAACAATTGCCAAAGCACACAGTCCTCTCAACACACTTTCACTCAAAAGATCACAGGCATCTCAAGCACCTTTTAAAAGGTTGTTAGTTTTGTTACATTTGCATGTAACTTTGTCCCTAAGATTGGCGGAATGCATGAAGAAACCCAAGCTTTCAGCCAAGTTTGCATTCCCTTTTTCTCATGTCCACGACTTTAAAGTTTCTCCATGGCAGAGGTACAAAAAGGAAGATAAGAAGCCAGCCATAGGGAATACGTATATACATTAAACGTCCAGATACAAGGCTACGTCCCAGATCGATGGAAGCTTCAAGTTACGTTTTGTTCTAGTGTATGTTTCATCAGCACAAGTTGTTAAGAGAGGAACTTCACTTATGTAAGCGTATTCCTTTGAGCATTGTGTTGACACAGAGACAGCGAGTTGAAACAGAATGTTTGGCTGTCCTCTGCACTAGAATCTCTTGCGAAAGGAATGCAAAAGTAACATGACAATCTCAAGGAGCACTGCCGAGACACAGAAAAAGATAGTTAAAGGGGGAAGGAAGAGATATGGGGAGAAAACGGGGGTTGATAGTGATTGGAATGCCTGCCTGCCTAGACACCAGCCACCTCCTAAAGCATGGTTGCTAGGCAGAGAAGGATATGTTTTTAATTATAAATACAGTAAAGTATAACAACAACAACAACATTTGTGCATCCTCAAAGTATTACGTGAGCAATCTCGGGAGCTCTGCAGGAACCAGCTGAAACACACACACTCTTCTGACATTTACAGCTTACTCCAAAGCGAGATTCACTGGCCTTAGTGAGTTTGGAACAGGTTAATCTTGGGCTGTAACCAGGAGTGCCAACTTGAACAAAATATTGGGGGGGGGGGGGAGGCAAGCACACCCTCCAACATTTCTCCAATGAAAATAGGGATGTCCTACATCTGACCGGGCTTCCCCAGTCACTCTAAGTGACTTCCAACATATACAAAAACATGCTAAAACATCAAACATTAAGAAACTTCCCTATACAGGGCTGCTTTCAGATGTCTTCTAAAGGCTGTATACTTATTCACTCCTTGGCTCGGGGTTCGCCTAACTCCATACCCTCCAACATTTCTCCGATGAAAATAGGGACGCCCTAAGGAAAAGTGGGACATTCCAGGATCAAATCAGAAACTGGGATGGCTTCTGTAAATTTGGGACAGTCCCTGAAAAATAGGGACACTTGGAGGGTCTGGGTAAGCACCACCCCATGTAATTGATTGCAGAGATGTGGCTCGCACACACCGTATGAATGGCAATGCCGATCAACTTTGGTGGGAGCTAGACCCCTCAAAAGTTTTATTGGGGGGCAATGGTATCTCAGTCCCTAGGAGTTGACTCCTATGGCTGTAATTTCCTCAACCTGGAACAGCCAGCAACCTGCTGGCTGAGTCAATGGAAATTATCCCCAGAAAGGGACATTCCAAACCACCTTCAGCTCAGTTATGTGACCTAGGCAGAACCTGTGCAGGCAAAAAGTGTGGCGTAAGTCAAACTCTGTCCTAAAGACTTGATTTTCTCTGCCAGGTTTGGGCCAGCTCAGTCAGCCCTAGCCTCACTCCTGAATGGGGTTTGGAAGAGAAGTAATTTATATCAGCTTAAATTACGCCACCATAAATCCCACTAGCTTCCTATACTCAGGGTTGCTCTGCCCAGAGCAGCTGAGGGAAAGGAAAAAAGGAGGAACTGGAGTTTGTCTCCTTCAACTTCCAAGGTCTGTCCAGTGTGAGCTACAGCATACATACACCCTCTGCAAGAAAGGAGCCTACAAGGACAGAGGTCTATTTAATTCATACATGGCAACAATGTATGCACACACACCACCTTCAAGTGATTATACAAGCAGGTTTTTTTTTGTTTTTTTAAATGCCCTGACATTTCCAGGTAGCAAACTTGTAGAGTTATCTAGGAGCTTAAAATTCAACTGTGCAAGGTTAAAAGAAAGAAGACGAAAAAGGTAAAGAACCCCTGAATGGTTAAGTCCAGTCAAAGGTGAATATGGGGTTGCGGTGCTCATCTCGATTTCAGCTCGAGGGAGCCTGTGTTTGTCCACAGACAGCTTTCCGGGTCATGTGGCCAGCATGACTAAACCGCTTCCAGCGCAGTGGAACACTGTGACAGAAACCAGAGCGCACAGAAATGTTGTTTACCTTCCCGCTGCAGCGGTACCTCTTTATCTATTTCCACTGGCGTGCTTTCAAACTGCTAGGCTGCCTGGAGCTGGGACAGAGCAACATGAGCTCACCCCATTGCGGGCATTCAAACTGCCCACCTTCTGATCGGCAAGCCCAAAAGGCTTGGTGGTTTAGACCACAGCTCCACCTGCAAGAGTCAGTGGGGAAGAGGGGGAGCTACTACTCAGATGAGGCTATACCACTTCTAACTATACCATTTCTGTTTCACCTATACTGGCCTTATTTCCCCTGATTCAGTCAGTTAGCACACTCTGTAATACAATGCTCAACCTAGGTGTCAAATTCTTATACCATTTGATAAAACCATTGTCTTCTGATATGCTTTGTGATGGGTCTTTGCAACACACTATAGATGAGAACCATTGGGGGGGGGATAACTGGTGTTGCAATTCAATAGGTTCTATTTCAGCTTCTTGTTCAGCTATTTGTTCCACTGCTAGCAGGGTTTGTCCATACTTTCTCTTCTTCCATGCTTTCTGGGTATAGGTCCAAGAAGTTTTTTGGTGGCCTCACCACTTTCCCCTGGGAAAAACACGCTTTTTGCCACTGAATGGGGGCAAACATTAATCTGCAGAAAACCCGTTTGATGTTTGTTCTGATTCAGCAGGAAACAGTGGGTTTCCTTGGGGGAAAGTCGTGGGAGAAGTGGGAGTGTGGACAATCCCTTGGTCAGAAAGATACAGAAACGAAAGTGTGCCCAAGCCTATAATATAGTGGTGTGCAAAAATATACCAAATAGCCAAACCACGATTCACAAGTAAAAAGTAATGCTCCGGTTTCATTCGAAATTTGATCACTCTAAATCTGCACGTTTAACTACAAAATGTAGAAATGTTGTGATTTGATTTGTTCTCTGTTGACAGAAAATCGGCACATGGTGAAATATACAACTTCCTGAACATCCATAAATTATTGTGCACCACTTTCATGCAAACACCAGAAACATTCCAATTAATGGATTTAACAACTGATAAAAGATATGTCCTCCATCACAGCTAGTCAAAGGAAGATTTCTTGCCCTCCTGTGGACTCTTAGCATTAATTACTTGCTCATCTCTTGCTGCATTTTGCTTCCACATTTCCTCTGTTCAGCATTTGCCATTCATGATATATTAGTTGTTAACGGGCATAGGCACCCATATCTGCTGTTTAACAAAATTATAGCCACACCAGTCACCCACACTTATGGTTAAGGTTGCATCAGCACTTTTGCAATAAAAACTGCTCTTCTGAGGTTTATAACTCAACCTTTTAGAAATTTGTTCTGGTCTTTAACTTGGCATAGAAGGTCATGGCTCAAGTCAATTTTGCTTTATCCCTTTCCAAACCAATTGCACCTGCCATTTTCAGACATAAAAGAAAAGCCATGGTCTGTGTGTTTTCATGTCCGATTCATTTCCAGTTTAGCACCGCTGAATTCAAACCAATGATGACTTTGGCCAATAATCACGCTCAGGATGAAAAGTAGCTTTGATTCAAGTTTACAGCAGTAATTAATTCAGGTGAGTTTACATAGCCATAAGGGAAACAAATGACAGAACCCTACCCAACCATCTCTTCCACCCATGTCTTAGTAATGCATGCCAAGGATGTGTAATAAGAACTGGGTGGTCATTATGTGAACAAGATGATGGAGCAGATGGGCCTTTGGTCTGAACCAGCAGGTCTCTTATGTTCCTATAGCCTGTTTGCCCTCAACATCACAAAACACGTATAGAGAATACATTATTACTCACATCTAATACTATTGTGCTTTGCAGGACAACAGTGAACCTAGCATGATATGTCACCCACTATGACCAATGTCTGCTTCCACGGAAACCTAGAGTGGTCCCAAATAAAGTTTCAAAATCAGCGGTGCAGCAGACAGAGGGTTTGACAAGACGGGATTCTTTAAGTGACAGAAATGTACTTAAAAAGACAACAACCCTGATCCACATGTTATAAGGCTGCAATCCTATTTTCACAAACCTGGTTACAAATCCCATTGAACTCAACCGTACCTGCCTCTCAGCAGACATGCATAGCATTGCAATCTAAGAGGCTCAAGAGAATCCCATGCTTTTATGTTGGGTGTTAGAAAATTATTCATAGATTCTTTTCAACATGAGTAGGCTAGTGTGGTACCAAAACCAGTCCCCCATTTATTATTATTATTATTATTATTATTATTATTATTATTATTATTATTATTATTATTTCTTCCATTATCTCTCTCTTTCTCAGGGCACTTTAGAATTTATAATTTAGGGGAATGCTAGGCTGAGCTGCTTTTTTTACAGGAACTTGCCTGCAGGTGCAGTGGCTGTTATTCTTTCCATTTATAAATTTCCCTAACACTCTGCAGCCTCCCCAGCTGCCTGTGGTTCCCGATCTAATAAAGCCCCATGGGAAGAGCTTCAGCTAAAGCATTGGAAGCTGGAGAGGCTGGCTGCTAAGTGCCTAACATTGGAGCACTCACTGATTTTAGTTTGAGCTTTTCCTTCCAGCTTTTAAAAAAAAATCCACCTGCATTTATTTCCGAAGAAGTGATAATACATAACTTAGGCTATGTTCATATTAGCAGCTTGAAACACTGCAAGGTCACTTTCCCCCACTGCATTTCCCCAGCCCCTTTCTGCACATGAGCAAAAGCTGCCTCAGCTGTTCACAAATTGGAAATGCAGCTTCCGCTTTTGAATCACATGGAAGCTGATTGGTGGGAAAGGTCATGAAAGCGGAGCAATTCTCTTAAAGGTGCAGAATACAAATCGGTTGTGGCTAACATTGTATGAAGCCAGATTTTTTAAAAGGGGGAGGGTGGGAGCATGCTGGAGCCACATTAAACAGCAATTAAATTAAACAGTGCCACCCGACGCAAGATCTACCCACTCTGGAAGAATGGCAGATGAAGTTGATTGACTGTATGGGACTGGCAGAAATGACCGGCAGAATCCGCGACCAGGGAGAAGAGTCGGCAGAAGAAGATTGGAAGAAATTCAAGGACTATTTACAGAAATACTACAAAATTAATGAACTCTGAAAGATGCTGGATTGAACTTATGTGGTCTCTAGCTGTTATGATAAAAATAACTGGGATTAAAATTGTTTAAGTCATAAAATTTAAAAAGTTGATTGGAAAATAAGGTGTTAGTTAAAAGGAATATAAAGAGATTAGGATTTGCTGGATTAACAATTTGAACTAGAAAACAAGAAGGGGAGGTATGAGGAAGTCAAAGAAACATGTTATTGAAAAACAGTTATTGAAATTGATTTGTTTTTAATATTCTTTTTTTTTCTTTTTCGTTTTGTGTTTGTATAAAATTGAAAAATTTAATAAATATTTATAAAAAAAATAAATTAAACAGTGCCACCCATGTACCATAATTTGAACACACCATAGAAAAACAAATGAACAGTTTTCAGATGTACAGTTGTCAGCCTCCCTACTTTTCCAGACTTACAAGGAAATTGAGATGATGAGGTTATGGAGTTTTCAGGAAACACAGACTCCCAAGAAGGCTACAGAGTGAACACCACTGAAAATAAAATTTGAAGGAAGGAAGGAAGGAAGGAAGGAAGGAAGGAAGGAAGGAAGGATCACACAGAGTTCCTCCAGTCACCTAGTAAGGTTAGCTCAACTAAAACTCTGCAGCCTACCCATGGAAATTTTACCAAAACGTTGTCTTCCCTTTGATATGCAGTTCTTTTTTTCATTAATTGCTGCAGAATATAGGATATATATAGTCAGCACAGCACTAGTGCAAGGCAAGCTCTACATGTCAATGGCGAGACAGTTTGCACATTATAATTACAGGAAATGAACAGGTGAATCTACACCGATAGAAGACATTTTGCAACAAGATACAGCATGCACAGAGAGAATCAATGTATCATTTTTTTCCATGTGGGTAACAGAGCAGAGATACACAGGGAGCGTTTTGAATGCTATTCTGCCTGGAATTGGTGTGGCATGAAATGCTGAAATAATTCTATCCTGCTTGTCAAGAAAGAAAGAAAGAAAGAAAGAAAGAAAGAAAGAAAGAAAGAAAGAAGAAAAGAAAAGTACATGCTGTGTGTGTGTGTGTGTGTGTGTGTGTGTGTGTGTTTGTGTGTGTGTGTTTTGTTAAGCCTTCCTATTTTCATCTGGAATCTTAGCCTCTCTGACAAACACACATGGATTCATACCAGTGGTTTATTGCTACATTTGCACTATAAAAGTAGTAAAGGAGGCTTTGGGACATAGTTTAATTCACATAGCAATGTTCTTTCAAAGCCCAAGCGATGGAAGAGAGCATGTTGCAGGCCACATTCTGGAGCTTGTTTTCTCAGCTGGGTAGGAAGGCGGTGATCTGAAAGTGAGATTTAGTCTTTCAGCCTCTACCCTCCCCCTTGCGCGGAATGTTTTACCCTCGGAGGCTGATGGATTTCCAGACAGCTCTGGGGGATTTTCTGGCTGATGTGACTGGCACTTTTGTAGAAGCCCTGGGCGACCTCTGGAACATCCAAATGGCTCAGACTGTTGACATGATCAATCTTCAATGCCCACTTCCACTTTTTGGCTCCTTGGTGCTCACCAGAGCTTAGGGCGAGGAAACAAGCTGGGATATGGCTTGAACATGAGTGGAGGAAAACTCCAGTCAAATACAATCAAATACTGGTGGGGCTCATCATCAAGCCTAACTACTAACAGTGAACAGTGAACTACAAAGGAATTTCAGAAATAGACTAGAAAGAGAAGCTGCTGAATTGCAACTCATTACCAAACTTAAAACCATGGAGAGACCTGGTCTGAACAAAGACATTGGATTCTTATCTCATTATACATGACAAAGCCATTTTTCACCTTCTCACCCCTTGCCTTTTCCTGTAAGACCTATTGCAGTCGTTAAGAGTCGTCAACAGGCTCATCACAGCTATCTGCCAATCACCCATTCCCACCACCCTTCTGAGTAATACCCCTCCCCACCTTCTCACTATATAGAAGAATCTGGCAACTTCTGTTTCAGTGTATCTGAAGAAGTGTGCATGCACACGAAAGCTCATACCAAGAACTAACTTAGTTGGTCTTTAAGGTGCTACTGGAAGGAAATTTTTTTTTGTTTGTTTTTACTAACAGTGAAGGCAGCAAAGAAGGCATACTTATTGTGCTGTCCAGCAGAGCTCTCCCAGATAGTGTGGAGCCTTTTACAGTCTGACCCAAAGGAGGTGGTAGAACTGAAACTTGTCTGCAAATTGTTTTGGCCAAAAATTCAGTTGAATTCACTGGGACCTTGGCTCCACTGCCACAGCAGATAAAACCAGAGGAATGTCCAGAGCACTGCCCAGTCCTCTTGCATTGGATGAGTTTCAGTTACTAAAGGTTGAGGACATGACTGCTGGCACACTGGACCCTTGACCCTTGTGGCTGATAAAAAATATCAGGGAGAGTACAGCTGGTTGGGCCAAGAAGGTGATCGATGCTTTCTTGCAAGAGGGGATGGTCCCTGCCCGCTTGAAAGAGGCAGTGGTGAAAGCCACTCCTCAAGAATCCGTCCTTGAATTTAAAAAATCTAAATAGTTACCAGACACTTGCCAATTTCAACTTCTTGAGTGTGTGGTCACAGACCATATCCAGGCACTCTTGGAGGAAACTGATTTTCTATATTCATTTCAATCAGGGTTTAGGCTTAGTTTGGCACCAAAGCTGCTTTGGTTGGCCTGTACCTATGATGGGAGAGAGACAGAGGAAATATGTCTTTGTTAGTGCTCAACTTCTCAGTGGCTTTTGATACCATTAGTTAGGAAGGTTCATCTTTAAGTGTGAAACTGAATCACATTTCTCCTCCATCCCTAATGAAGTATAAGCCCACATCTACTGTTATTCCTTTGTCAAATTCTATCCTTTCCCCTGATAGCGGAATAATTGATGCTTTTGAATTATGGTGATGGAGGAGACTCTTGAGAGTCCCATGGACTGCAAGAAGATCAAACCTATCCATTCTGAAGGAAATCAGCCCTGAGTGCTCACTGGAGGACAGATCGTGAAGCTGAGGCTCCAATACTTTGGCCACCTCATGAGAAGAGAAGACCCTGATGCTGGGAAAGATGGAGGGCACAAGGAGAAGGGGACGACAGAGGACAAGATGGTTGGATGGTGTTCTCGAAGCTACCAGCATGAGTTTGACCAAACTGCAGGAGGCAGTGGAGGACAAAAGTGCCTGGCGTGCTCTGGTCCATGGGGTCACGAAGAGTCGGACATGACTAAACGACTAAACAACAACAACAACAACAATCCTTTGCCCACTATTGGAGCCATTTATTTATTTATTTATTTATTTATTTATTTATTTATTTATTTATGCTAAATTCAATACATTTCAACTTCCCCTCCATTCACTTATACAATCTGCAAAATGCCCAACTATTTGATAGTCTTGGAACTTGCCTGTTTCAGACTCCTTGATTTTTTTTTTTAAGGGGGGTGCTTGAAGGAGGAGTGATGATGTTAAAACCCCATTTACAGCTGGTTTCATTCCTAGAAAAATGTTTCTGCTGATTAATTGGATTACAGCAGACTATTATGTTTTTTTAAAAAATAAGGCAAGTTATGGAGAGGCATGCTAGGAGCAAATTGAGAATCTATGGTGCACACACACCAACCAGCAGAGCCCGGTTCCCTGAAATGAATGGATATTTGCTAGCAGAGCTGCAAGTGTAAACTAGTTTATCATTAGCAATCTGGATGTACACACAGTACACAGGGCAACATGTAGAGGAGCCAGAGTCCTCTATTAATCCCTGCCAAGGCTCTGCATGACACTTTCAGGAAGGAAAAATAAAAACCATTGGAATCCAGATGGGTCGTGCAAAGCTCACACAGGGAAACCCTGTGCGATACTCGCCAAACTTGACAAATTAGACATTTAGTTGGGAGGGTGGCTCTTTGTTATTTCTCCTAAGGCAATTGCTCACCACCTCTTCCATCACCTCACCAGTACAGGTTTGAAAGGAAGACAAATCGACAGCCACAAATCAGACCTGATGGGGTGATGATAGGGTTTAGCTGCCCACCGCAGTATAAATAGATGAGATAGCAGTTTCAAGGCAGAACAGGAGATCTCCAAGCTCTATCCATGCTGCCAATTAGTATTGAATCACATGGATTCTGCACTATGCAAAGCCCTAACATTTTGGGTTTTCTCCCACTAGCAGATTTTGCAGCCATCATAACCAAACTGGAAAGAGAAGTGCATCAAACCACATTTCTGTTAAGAAAAACATGGGTGTAGAAAGATGTTGGCTTGAAATCATCCTGAAACAGATTCAAATAAGATTCCATATATATATATATATATATATATATATATATATATATAATAGTAAGTTATTGAAAGGCATCCCTATTTAGCAAAAGTATTGATCAGTCACATGTACTATAATCATAACCTTGCATCAGTTACATACCATTTCCACTAGATTTCATTTGACAACATCAGATCCATGTGTTATGAAATCAAAAGCAGGATTTAGAGGATGCAACCAAGATTGGACCAGAAAATGTGGGGATATTCTGGGTCAACACACACAAAAAAACATTTATTAAGTGGTAGGAATGCATGAATTCCTTTCATCCAAAATGCTTGATGCATTCCAGAACTTTTTGGACTTCCCTTGACATTTCTCAGATGTTTCTCCTGATGGTTAACCCACAAAATTAATTTCCAAGTTTGTTCCGGGTGCAATTTTGGTGGCAACTCTATAATTTCTATTTCACTTACATCACAGCAGTAGAGTTGCCACTAAGATTAGAACAAAAAGTGAATCAGGACAACTATTTGCTCCAGTAGGCAGGGGAGGTGGGCATGGAACAGAATCAAGAAGCAAACAGGAAGTAGCAGCTGTGTCTGTCTTGACTCCTACAGCATCTGGAGATGTAAAAGTTTCCACCTCATGCCCTGAGCAGGAGATGGCACCCTACAGTGAAAACATTCCTACTCAGTTTCTGATTGGAATGACTCAGTTTATTATACAGGTGGGATATGTTTCAACCACCCAATGGGCAGACGTGACAGAATACAAACTTCCCATGGGAAGCATTGCAATGGTGATGTTATAGAAGTAGAGCTATTCCTTCCTATGTATATTGATGGACTAACATCAGAAGATATGGGCTACATGAGAGGAGCCTATATACTACAGCACATCCTCATGCCAACAGCATCTCAGTTTTTGGAGCATTTGCACTGAGAAATGGAGGTGCACAGTGGTGGAACCTTCCATGTTGCTCACTTGGCAGAAGTGCTAACACCTGTCAGGGGCTGGGCTGAGGAGGAATGGTGGGAACCCCCCACCCCTTCTTGCACCTTCCCAAGAAGAGGAGGGCAGTATAGGTTTAAAACAGTGGTTTGCAGAAGGTCACAGTTCAGAGGCTGCAGCTGGGAAATAGTGGGTGAGCAGCAGGAAGAAGAAACACCAGTGGAGAGACAGCTAACAGACTCAGTGTCTCTATAAAGCCTTCCTGACCTGCCCCCCCTCCCAGGACCAGGTGTGCCTTGATAGTAGTAGAAAAGAAAGCTCAGAGGCAGAAAGCACAGAGGTGACGTAGAATAGGAGGGACTGAGGAGGTGGAGCATTATCTAAGAGAGACCGCATTCCTTCATCTCTGTCTGTGAATATTGAATGAACTACTTTATAAGAACGGTACTTGTTTATCTGCTTCTTGGCATCCCACCGTGGGAGAGATGGGATTTCCTGAAGTCCAGACACCACCTCACTGGCATAACATGATGATCCAAAACCACGTATTAGGAAGTGGTCATTTGTTTTAGTCTTCTGTCTTTCTTTAGACACTTATTTCAAATTACGGGGCCAAGCTCCCATACGCTACTGTGAAGAAGGGAGGAGAGTAAAGTGATGGACTATGCTGAATTGGCAAAATTAACATCCAAAATAAGGGAATCTAACAATGATTTCTTTGTGGAAGAATGGAAGCCCTTTTCGGACTATTTAAGAAAATATGAGCAACTGAAGGAATTAGATAATATAGTATTGTTGCCATGGTATAAGAGATAGAGACTGTAGTGTGCAGCAGAGGGGAAGAAATAAAAACACCCTGGAAAATGGGGTGGGAAGTCAGATAAAGATAAATTTATCATGTAATGACGTTTATATGCTAATTTTTTGAAAATCTAATAAAATTTATTATTAAAAAAAGAATGGAGGAGAGTAAAAACTAAAGTCAAACCACCAGTTGATGTTCTATATATTTCATAAAGCAGCTGCAGAAATGGCAATGCATTTAGCATGTAGCACAGATCAAACCTTAATCCACTTTGGCAGATCCTACTTCTACTTTCCTTCACAATCAAGAATGTCATTTTAAAAATACTTGCCTCACATTAATAGGTCGAGACCTGGGTCATTCGACTGCTACAGTGGCTCTGTCAAAATAACGTTTGATAGAGAGTGGAGAGCCAAATAAAGCACATAAAATAAGATCTGGCAGACTCAATCTTGTCTGAAAGCATACTTAAATCCAGAATGAAATTACCTTCAGCACTGTGACACCCACGAGCTTTGTAGGATTTCATGGAACATAGGAGGACTAACTGTTATGCAGTTTTATTCAAATCAGCATAGAGAGCTGATGCGTACACAATTTTGGAGTCACCAAGTCCAATGAAGCCTGCTGGTCAAATATTATGTCCCACCATGAGCTCAATAAACCACCTGAGGTTTTCATGTTTGCTTGTTGCAATGCAATGCAGTGCAATGCCAGATGAGAATCAAACAGGAGGTTCAGTTCAGAGATGCAGAGCTATGCTCAGTTTGACAGCTCATAAGTTGTGCAGGTGCTGTTTAGATATGCAGTCTTATATCAACTTCCCAGGGAGAAAGCCCAATGGGACTTAGCTCTGAGTATACATGTGTTGGATTGTGCTGTAAGGAACACCTTGCAGACACACAGAAGGAATCCTACATAAGCAGCACACTCACAGTAGTCAGAAGTGACTTTTTAATTAAAGGAAGGAAAATAAAGCTAGTGTTATGGCTTCCTGACATTTTGCCACCTCCTGCATAATTGTATATAGTCCATTAATAGCAGCCTGCAGAAGGGGGGGATCCTTACAAAATGTACAAATGCAATTGCACATTTATACAAGCTTAATTTTAAAATCCTCTCTCGGAGGCTTGCACAAAGTGAATTACAAAGTCCAACATGATGTTCTAAAATGAGTAGCATCATCTCAGGAGGATACAGAACCAAGCATTCCCTCAACTAAGAGTAAGAGAGAACCGTCATGAAGAATCACTGTCCAATGGTAAGGCTGAAGTTGTAATCTTAGAGATGAGCATGGCTCCCAGCTACCTCACAATGAATACCAAAATACTTCTGACATCCTGTTGCTTTTGCTGCTATTAAATTTATTTTCGTTTTTTACATAAGAGCACAAAAAAAGTTTGCATTGTAGCAAAACAGACACTTCCCAGGCTTGCAGTCCTTTCATTTGTACTGGCACTAATCTGATTTGTTTATCAGGTTTTGGGTGCCATCCAATTATGCCAACCAAATGGTCTTCCTGTTGCACAAATGTGTTTTCCCCTTCTGCAGCTTCTGGGACCCTCCAGGGAAAATTGAAGGGCAGAAGATGGCTGAAGAAAGGAGAAGAGGAAGGGGAGATCCTACCATGTCTGTTGGTGCAATGGTGGATATCAACCATAGACTGGTAGAAGTGATGAGACAGATTGGAGTAGCACATTAATGTATTGGTCAGGTCCTACCTTAGTGAATATGGATAGCCAGTTTATCCATAATGCTAGTCACCTGAATTTTCATACCCCAGCTGACAACATCCTTGCCTTTCTCCCAATAAGTCATTCCTTCCCTGACCAAGCAGACAGTAATATTAAACACATTTTCTGGAAATAACATTAGAACCAAATAATTCATCAGGTCTCTAATCTAATTCTCTCTAATTCTCCAATTCTCATGTCCTATCCAGGCTCCATAATTACACTCTTCTTCTGTAGTTTGCAATCTCATATTGCTATCCATGTACATGGACCGATATTGCTTATAGGCCTTTTGCTCAATGCAATTCGGCATTCTTGGTTTCCTTTTAACTTAGTAGTAATAATAGTAAGTGTAAAAAAAGAAGAAAAGAAATTATGATGGGCTAGCGAGGGATACTTCTTTACTTAGCAGGTTTGTTCCATTTATCACATTCCTTTCCTGCTCAGTTGGGAGTATACAACTGTGGAAAATACAATATAAAAACAAGGCCACGAATGTAAACACGTTTTGAAAAAGAGGAAAAGATGGAACAATTGGAGCATGCAACAAAATGCACTTCTGTTTGGGGTTCTAGCCAACCAACCATACCCTTTCTCAGGATAATCTATTCAATTCACCCTACCTGCTTCAGGTAGTTAGCTTTCTATGGTCAATGAGCATGTTGAACTATTTTATGTTCCTCTTTTAGGGTTTTCCTTTCCTTCTAAACAATTTTTTGTGTGCATGTGTGCTTCTGCAAACCTTGGGGTTACCCCAGGCCTGTTGAAATCTCCCTCTCATGCATGGATGATGCCATTTTGTTTACACAAGGATCAGCTCTCAGCTGTCACTATTCACATCCAAAGGAGAATGAATGTGAAGTCTTCAATAGACTGCAAAACACATGATGCAGCATGAATGAGAACATTTTTTTAATTTTTTTTTGAGACTTGTAAAGGAAGACATTTATGGAATAAATTGGAATAGCTAAATTCAGGAGAAACAATGTAGATATAGCATCATGCTACACCTGCCCCATTTTCTGTGGATGGTTCTAGTTAGATGAAATGCAGATTCCCCCCCCCCCTCAAAAACAACTCTTTGGGGTTGAATTATGTAGCAACGCAGCACTAAAACAATGTGTCTTAAAAAAATTTGTGCAGGTGGGGCTTGAGGAAGGGGTAACCGATGGGGTAACATCCAAATCAGGTTGCGTGTCAAGGCCCCCAAGCCACGCCCAGGAGAATAAAACACAAGGACACAGAACTTTTAGGTTAAATGCTAATGGGCAAATTTAGAACTTTATTGGTTACAGAATGTGAGCGGTATTGGCTTAGGCATTGGCATCAACAGGCTATGTCTGACTCCTGCCTGCCTTGCAAGAAGTCTGGTAAAGTTAAACCTCTAGTAGGGGGAGCCCCACCGATGCGGATCGACTCGAGCCCCCCGGGTTTCCCGCTGGGGTTGTGGAATGCCCCTAGCCACTCCCTGGGCTTCGGACAAGATCCACAGCCCCGGATTTCTTTAATGGAATACCCTTGAGCACGGATGGACAGGCGATGGCCGCGCCTTCCCTCCCTCACACATCACTATTCCAATGCCTAACCGCCTAACCTTACAAAATTGAGACGATTGCTATGTGGTACCGTATTTTTCGCGCTATAAGATGCACCAGACCACAAGACACACCTAGTTTTTGGACGAGGAAAACAAAAAAATATATATATTCTGAATCTCAGAAGCCAGAACAGCAAGAGGGATCGCTGTGCAGTGAAAGCAGCAATCCCTCTTGATGTTCTGGCTTCTGGGATAGCTGCGCAGCCTGCATTTGCTCCATAAGATGCACACACATTTCCCCTTACTTCTTAGGAGGGAAAAAGTGAGTCTTATAGAGCAAAAAATACGGTAGGTGAAAACCAAGTGGCTGGTGCCAATTTGCCAAGTGGAAAAATTCCTACCAGGATCCTCAACGGCGACCAACCGAAGTCCATAGCAAGGCCAATAACGCAACCTTCGTGCCAAGGTTTAAATCGTCCCCGGCCACGTCCCCAGGCAAGCTGATTGGCGCCTGACATCCTGACGTGGCCAGGGTCTCCCCCAGCATGATGCGGGATGCCGTCCCACCCCGCTGCTGAGGGGAGTGGCTAGGGGGCCGGACCGCAACAAGGCCCCACCAGGAAGTGGCCCAATTTCCCATCGGTCCCAGAAAGCATAGGAGTTGTGGTTTAACATCTGGCAGGCATTAGGTGGGTTAACCCTGGCTAAGGCACCAGCTTCTCCTACAATTGAGAGTCACCTGTCTCTCTCCGCCCCCACCCCCGAGCTTAGACAGCTTCTGAAGTAACCCCATCATTTCTGAGAAATGAATATTTGTTTTTCACAACTATAAAAAGAAGAGGGGGGAAGATGATACTGGCTACAGGACAAAGAGAATAGCTGGAGGATGAGGTCAAGATGTCTATTTTCAGTTCCTTACTTGCTCCTGCTCAAGAGTGATTGCGTTCAAATCAGATCAGTCAGGAAATAAAACAAATGTCAAATTGAAATGAATGCAGCTGTAATCCAAGGCAAGGGAGAAACTGATTGAAATCCTCTTTTATTTTCTCCGGTGGCAGAGAAGCCTAACTAAAAGTAGTGAGAGGTGGTGGGGTGGATAATGCGACTGAACACAGACGTTAAGCAAGACATCTCTAATTAAACAATCTCCTCCTTATGGTGGCTAAATACTGTGGGAAACATGGAGGACTCAGGAGTATCTCTCAGCACCACAGCCTGAAATTGATTTAATGGGAAAGTCTGGCAAATGCAAAACAGCGTTTACTCCTGGCCACCTTATCTAGAATTATGATAAGCAAAACCACCCCAAACTTTATTGTACTTCGCCAGAAGAAGCACAAAATCTCCTTCCCTTCTCATAGCAGGAATTCTCTCTCACACATGCACACACAAAAGAGGAGATGGCTTCTGCAGGTGGAATTAGCATCTATTGAAGAGTCAACATTTATTAAACAGAAATGCATTATATTAAGAAAAGCTTTTTTACAAAAATATTATATTAGGAAAGGTTGCATGCAAATGTGTACATTGAGAGAAATTTGCAGTAAAATACTGATGAAATTTCATCAGAACCTTAAAAGAATAATAATTGCAAACTGAAGTGGAACTGTGGAGTGCTGAACATAGGACTGGAAAAATAATAAATTTAGAGAGATGAAAAATGACATATATGCCCATCCCTACACTTGCGTTTTACTAGATATCCTAAATAAATAAATAAAAACCACAGGGGTTGAGAGGGTGCCTTCCCTCCTGCTACACTGTTGTTCTGTGCTGTTGTTTTACTAACTTTGCTATTGATTCACTGTTTTTATTTTATTACTTTTAATATAATCAATTTTATTAATAATTACATTAACTGCCATATTTTCTGTTGTACACCCTTCAATTATTCAGTGGAGGATGGGCTGTAAGTAGAAATAGTTACTAAATAAATGCATAATAGTGAACTTTATTTAAAAGTTTCCTTTAAAATACTTTTTTGGCTGCCTTTCTAGGGCAAAAGGCCTCTGGAGCAATTTACACAAGAAAAAAGAAAGCAGCGCAGAACACAATAAATAAAACAAGATAACTATAAACATTTATAAGGTCCTGCTCAGAAGAAACATCTGTAGGAATTATAAAGGGAACTAAAAGATTTTTGATAAAGGTCAGCAATCCCTGCTTGGTACTCAAAAGCTTAAGATTCACGGTCTATTCCCCATTAGCCAGCTAGTTTAGGAATACAGATGGCTAGAAGTAAGCAAAAATAGGAAGTTGTAACATTCTCTCCAGCATTTCTCCATTGAAAATCGGGTTGCCCCAGCCACTCTGGGTAGCTTCCAACATATATAAAAACATAACAAAACATTAAACATTTTTTTAAAAAAACAACCCTGTACAGGATTGCTTCCAGAAAACTCAGGAGTCGAATAACTCCATGCCCTTCAACATTTCTCCAATGAAAATAAAAAAGGTAAAGGTACCCCTGCCCGTACGGGCCAGTCGTGTCCGACTCTAGGGTTGCGTGCTCATCTCGCTCAAGAGGCCGTGAGCTGGCGCCGTCCGAAGACACTTCCGGGTCACGTGGCCAGCATGACGAAGCTGCAGCTGGCGAGCCAGCACCAGCGCAGCACACGGAAACGCCGTTTACCTTCCCGCTAGAAAGCGGTCCCTATTTATCTACTTGCACTTAAGAGTGCTTTTGAACTGCTAGGTGGGCAGGAGCTGGGACCGAACAACGGGAGCTCACCCCGCTGCGGGGATTCGAACCGCCGACCACACGATCGGCAAGTCCTAGGCACTGAGGTTTTACCCACAGAGCCACCCGCGTCCCTTTTCCAATGAAAATAGGGATGTCCTAAAGAAAAGTGGGACATTCTAAGATCAAATCAGAAACTGGAATGGCTTTTCTAAATCAGATATGTCCCTGGAAAATAGGGACACTTGGAGGGTCTGCTGTAGCTGAGAGTGACAGGGTCCAGGGCTGTACATGTTGAGGTGAATAAGACGACCTATAGAGTCATGGTTTCTACCTAAGATTCCATCACAGAGCTACAATTTCCAGAGTGGCCTAACAGTCAATACCTCTTCCTAGTGAACTCTGGAAACTGTAGCACTGCAAGGTGAGCAGGGAGTCCTAACAATTCTCAGCACACTTAACAAACTACAGTTCCCAGGATTCTTTAGGGGAAGCCATAGCTGCTTAAAGCAGTGTCACAGCGGGACAGTTTAAAGGTCATAGCAGCTCACTGAATCACCATATCTGCTTTCTGCATGACCATCCAAGATGCCATCAATAAAGATGCTTGCCAGGAAATATGCAGGAAATCATGTTATTTTGAAATAAACCAGAGAAGGAGGGAAGTCCGGGGGCGTGGGGTGGCGAAATTTTAGAATTGTGAATTATGTTATTTGTTATGATGTAATACTGGGGAAAAATGGAAAACTTAATAAAAATATTTTTTTACAAAAAGGCTTGCCACAACTTTTCAGTGGGTAACCACTTTTTCAAAAACATTCTAGGTACATATTTGCATGTAAATACACTCACAGACACAAACCTCTAATGGAATTGTCCAAATTATGTCACAAATGAGTGGTTTACTATGTGTTCCGATTGAAAATGACCTCATTGTGGCAGCTATAAGTTAACATATGCATGTCTAAGACAAAGTGCTAGTTTTGCTAGCTTGTTTAAAACAAACAAACAAACAAAACCCCTTTTGACATTTCGCTGGCGTCCGAGATAAAGCCTGGAGGGACCCAATAGCAGCAAAAGGTACTTAACTACTTCTGTGGCTGGTGCTAGCAGATGTTGCGGGCTCTAGCACTAGGTGAAGAAATTGTACAGGGAAATGGGCACAATTGCAAACCCTGCAGCTGTTACTACCAAGCTGTTACACTGATCTTTCTTCACTCAGGAAAGTCTGTAAGCAGCAGATATGAAAGATGCACATGCATACACTGTGCAATCTATGAATATATATATACGTGGGAGCAACTGCCTGTATCTATATCATCTTTATCTACACACACTCACAGCAAATCTAGTTAGGTTATTATTTTTCCTGCACAGTAGGCAACAGTACAAAAAATTATCACCAAACAAGTGCTAACTTTCTTTGTTAAGTATATCCTATTAGCATCCAATTAGACTACCAGATTCATAAACATGTATATGCTGTGAAACTGCAAAAACAAATGTGAAAGGCTGAGCCAAATATTGTGTGAGAGATGCAGAGACATGGATAGAATTTACTATTTTGTTATCTTTTGCATTTTTCTATTTTCCTTAAAAAAGCAAAGTAATATTAACAAACTGCATATCTGCCTTCAGATGAGATCCTTCCACTATTAACACCTGCACATAGATGTGCTCCTTCTTATTTTAAACAGGGGAGGCAGGGGGAAAAAAATCTCTGCAGGCTTACCTGTCTTAAACCAGCTTGTAAAAAATTCTGCCCATGCAGCCTTTGTACCTGAAAAAATAATGATCCTCTTTGCTATAAACATTCAACAGATTTGTAGCTCCAGTCTTAACATGAAAAAACCTTTAATTATAAATGGCATGCACAGATGTATAATTGATATCATAATACACTGTAGGCAAGGATTCATATCAGATGAGGGACAATGAGTAGCAGATTTTTAGCCTAGATGCTGGCTGGCTCTCTGCACTCCAAGGCCAAAGCGTTCAATCACCAGACCCCACCTTTTCCTTCATGGACCAATAGTTTTGCGATAGTTTGCAACTATTGCAAATGACTCTGACACAGAACAATTTGGGGTGAGTGATAAGAGCTGTGCTGAAAGTTAAGAGCAAAGTGATTATCACAGCTGAACTTCTGGGTGTTGTGAGGACAGGGCAGGCTACCCCCACCCCTCATTATTTAGGTGCAACTTACTTTGCGTAAAAAATAGATGAGCTGCAGAAATGGAACTAGTAAAGTTTCTTTCTTCTTGCCACAGGATCACATTCACCCAGGAGCTGCACTGGCTCCTGGTAGAGTACAGGATCAGGTTTAAGGTCTGGTTTTAACCTTCAAAGCCCTGTACAACCTAGGATCCTCGTAGCTACGGGACTGCCTCCTCTGGTATGCCCCATGGAGGAGCTTACGGTCTGCAAACAATAAGATCCCCGGTCCCAGGGAAATTAGACTGGCCTCAACCAGAGCCAGGGCCTTTTCGGCCATGGCCCCGGCCTGGTAGAATGCTCTCCCACAAGAGACTAGGGCCCTGCGGGATTTGACAATCTTTCCTCAGGGCCTGCAAGACGGAGCTGTTCTGTCAGGCCTTCAGCCAGGGTGCAGTCTGACCTATTTTCCTTTGTATAAGAACAAGCATGAAGGAGACCTCCCAGCCTGTTAACAGATCCTTATATGATCAGTGAAAACAGTTGGTCCTGGCAAATATTAACTGTTCTCAATCTTAACCTGATAACTGCCATTTGTCCAGATTTTAATTTGTCTGGATTAATTTTAAGATGTATTTTAATTAATTGATGCCTGTTTTTATGTATACTGTGTTATTTATATGATGTTAGCCGCTCTGAGGCCAGCTCCAGCCGGGGTGGGCAGATACAAATAAAATTTATTATTATTATTATTATTATTATTATTATTATTATTATTATTAAGCTAAGTAATGCTGAGGGACGCGGGTGGCACTTTGGGTTAAACCACAGAGCCTAGGTCTTGCTGATAGGAAGGTTGGCGGTTCAAATCCCCGCGACGGGGTGAGCTCCCGTTGTTTGGTCCCAGCTGGAGTGGTACCTATTTATCTACTTGTACTTTGACATGCTAGCAGTTCGAAAGCATGTCAAAGTGCAAGTAGATAAATAGGTACCACTCCGGCAGGAAGGTAAACAGCGTTTCCGTGCGCTGCTCTGGTTCGCCAGAAGCGGCTTAGTCATGCTGGCCACATGACCCGGAAAAACTGTCTGCGGACAAACACCGGCTCCCTCGGCCTATAGAGCGAGATGAGCGCCACAACCCCAGAGTCGTCTGCGACAGGACCTAACGGTCAGGGGTCCCTTTACCTTTAAGGATTGCTGAGTCCTTATCCTACGGACATTTATCTGGAAGTAAGTCCAAGCACAACCCCATAGGGTTTACTTCTGATAACACATGTATAGATTGCACTATTGATGTCGGTGTCTTAGTGTTCTATTCTGCTAAGGCTGGCAAAAGAAAAGGAAGCCAAGGAACTTTAACACAGAACAAAACTAAAAGTAACTGGTTTATAAATCCATGCCTTTATATAACTTTAGCACATAATAATAAAGATTTACATCCAGCAGTTACTTTGAGTATTGTATCAACAGTCACTAGCAGTAACCAAACACTGCGAGCGATCGTATTGTAATAGATTTAGGTTTAGGTTTAGTAAATATTAGGATTAAATTAGAACTTGCATGTTATAACTGGGATATGCAATAAGGGAGTCTCAAAGTGTATTAGAAAGGAGGTTATGCAAAGGGTTTGAGGTATTTAAGTAGTGTTTATGTGTAAAGACTGTCAGACTTTGAGAACATAATCAAGTCCCATGCATTTTGGAATGTGTGTACCTACTTCTGAGCATCAGTAATTAGCATGTGAAGAGTTAATTAACCTATGTAAATGTCCTAAGTGTGTACCAGTCTTTAATCCTAGTCAATCAACAAGTGTTGATGAACTCAGGGAAGCTCCTTTGTTAGGTGACACCTTGGAGGGATTAACCATTAGTACTTCAGAGCATCAAAAGAAATGGCCATTAGAGAACAGAGCCTAGGGCTTGCCAATCAGAAGGTCAGCGGTTCGATTCCCCGCTACGGGGTGAGCTCCCATTGCTCTGTCCCTGCTCCTGCCAACCTAGCACTTTGAAAGCATGTCAAAGTACAAGTAGATAAATAGGTACCACTCCGGCGGGAAGGTCAACAGCGTTTCCATGTGCTGCTCTGGTTTGCCAGAAGCGGCTTAGTCATGCTGGCCACATGACCCGGAAGCTATACGCCGGCTCCCTCAGCCAGTAAAGCAAGATGAGCGCCGCAACTCCAGAGTCGTTCACGACTGGACCTAATGGTCAGGGGTCTTTCTACCTTGACCTTTTACTTCAGAGCATCAAAAGAAATGGCCATTAGAATGCAACCAAATAAAGGAGGCATAGTGTTTAGGGATAGCAGAATTAGGAGATGTGGGGAACAAACGTTTCTTGAGATAACCATACTGTAAGATCTGGACACCTTCCCATGAATAAACCATATTTCTTTAAGCTATGACAGTCTCTGCCACATCTTCAATTCTCCAAAGGAGCACAGGCCCTGGGTGAGTGCCTGGAACCCCATGGCCTCTTGCCACCGCTTGGCGGGGGGGGGGGGGGGGAAACAACTTTTGTAACAATATGAACGAAAGAGGTTTTTCAAACAGCACACAAGGAATGTAAATGTAAAGCACAATCATTGTAGGTATCATTGGAAGTGGGTTGCATATTTCAAGTAAAATTCTTTCATTGCATATGCTAGTCTCCTCCTTACATTAATAATAAAGTTTGCTGCAGCAAATATTTGCAAATATGCCCCTAAATATGTATATAACATGATAAGGCTGGAGCTCAACCAGTGTTGTGTATCCTCTAACAATTGAATAAATATCTACTGTTCTATTAGCAATCTCTCTCTGTGTGTGTGTGTGTGTGCGTGCGCATGCGCTTTAGAATTCTGTTGAAAGTAATAGAAAGTAATATAAATTATATAAGCAAAAAAAGATGATATTGGTACAGTTATTGATGTAGAGAACTAAAAAAATACGGGCACCTTAAAAAATTACACCAAGGCATGGCAGATTGTCAGATTTCCATCAATGAATTTTGAATTATTCTGCCTATATATAATTATATGGATAGCAATTCCAGCAGTCCTGAAAAATCTATAGACCCATTTCTTGCCTACCAATAAAGGATATACTATTGAGCAAGGGAGCAATCTATATCCCACTGAAGTGATTTGCCAACCTGTCATTGGTGTAATGGAGTTGAATTGTATGCCATATTAATAACTGCAAACATTAACAACTATCTCACAAAACAATTTAATACTATAAACAGATCAAAATGGATGTCATAAATGACCAGGAATGGAGGAACCGATAATGATATTGACCATGATCACTGCAAAAGCATGCTCCATAAGTAGAAAATAATACTTAAGAGTGAACTGGCTACAAGTAACCCATTGATTCAGGCTGCAATCATAACCCCGTTTACCTGGGCATAAGTCCCACTGAATTCAATGTAACTTACATAAGTTATTTATCTAATTTGAAGATTGGCATGTGTGAGATATGAGCAGAAGAACCCAGCCAGAATGGAGATCCAGAGGCAGAACAAGTCATGGAAGAAAACACAAGGGAAGAGGGGTTATAGTTGACCAAGTCATTGGAAGGTGAACATGGGTTAGATACTGAGAGTGAGCAGCAAGTGGTAGCAGTTACTGGATCCGGCAAACAAGGCAAGAGGTACTTTTTTGAAGAAACTAGTGTATAAAGAAGTACGGTGTGTTTGGGTAAGAAGAAGCTGAATAGCTAGGAAGGAAAATGGCATGACTAGTACTATAATGTAGCTGAGGCTACAGCTGGTTAGGGCCAAGGGTAGAGGCTAAGGTGTGAGCAAAGAGGGTCTGTTACAACTGCATCCAATCAGAAACAAGAAGATGAGCAGTAACAACCATGGCTGTGGACGACAATGTATCTCAAAGGGAAAGTGGAACTTGCAGCTCTGAAGGTCCAAAAACAAGATAGGCAAAGCAGAGGGTTAAGTTAACCTATCCCAGCTTGATCTTATCTTTCTGTTCACTGAATAAACCTGAGAGTTGTTGAGACCCATTCCCCTTCTATGTTGATTTGTTTTGAGGCGCCATGGAGAAGGATACAGAGCCATGTGACCACAGTCAGATAAATAATGGTGTACCTGCACCAGGGCCTATGTCTGTTAGGGGTGCCAGACTGACTTTCTCCTTCCTGCCTGCCTTTCCCTAGCCCTACAAGAAGGAAAGTTATACAGGAAAATGTGCAGGCACCCTTCAAGGCAATTTCGGTGACATAAGCCCATACTCTCCAAGTGTTCCTATTTTCCAGGGACAGTCCGGAATTATGAAAGCCATCCCAGCTTCTGATTTGATCCCAGAATGTCTGCAGAACAAGTAACCTCACCCACAATCAGTAATCTCACTTGCACAGGGTTCCCATCTGGAGATTAATGCATAAAAGAAGTACAAGTCCTAGGAACATTTTGGCCAACAGGAGTAACAACATGCCCTTGAAGGAAGCAAAAATAATTTATGAAAGGCTTGCAGAATTTCACAGGAAGGTTTCCACACTCCTAAAAATGTACCGTGCAATCTTCTGCATGCTTGCTTGAGAGTAAGACCCATCGAACTAGCCACATTAAACTCAATGAAACCTGCTTCTGATTAAACATATATAAGGTTGTGCTGGTTGGTTACTTAAGCTCAGCTTGTCGATCCGTTTCACTCTTCAGCTTAAGCTCAAGGTATGATTTGCTTCCTGGAAGCGACATGTTGTCCACCATCAAATTCCTGTTCCATAATTCAGAATAAATAAACTATCAGGCTGAAAAATTAGAGCAATTAGATGCTTCAGCAGCAGAACCCAGAAAATTGCTGCAAGCATTGTGAGAGAAATCCTATTACCTCACAAGCTAGCGAACAACAAGGATCAGGCAGCAAAAATAATTACTCTAGAATGATTGCATAATAATAAATTATGGATAGATTTGCCTTATGAACATAGGACTCAGAATTGTATACAAAGGCAAAGCTAGCATCAGTAATGTTAGAATAAGATTGCATCAGATATGGATACATTGTTACCAATGAGATAAAACTAAATAGAAAGCAGAATACTTGGTTGGTTTATAGAATCAATATATGCATTTTGGATTCTATATATGTAGGTACGTTTGATTATCTAGTTTCAGAAGCATATATTGTGGATTTATTGTACTTTTTTAATGCAAGTGAAACTACCGTAGTTTTGAAAGGAATATCCTGGGGGGCTTTTGATTTGGCTTTGTCAATTTGGCCTCATAGAGTAAAGTGCAAAATGCACCACCTTTAGTGAAACCTTTGTATCTTCTTGATGCTGAACCTACCGAAATCAAGAACACATCTGTGTTTTGGTAGCCCTTTTCAGCTTCATAAACCATGGTTTGTGAAACTGGGAATGAATACTGAAGTAGAACACACTTTCTATTGCTTACATCATTTCCTGGCTTTTCCCCCTGGTATTGTCTGAGTTCCCTGGTTTAGACATAATGGAAAACAAGACATAATAAGTATGAACCATCAAAGCATGGATGAAGCGCCAAAGCTAGCATGGAAGTGGTGAAGAAGGGTGAGGGAGCTCAGAAATGGAACTCATTCCTGACTTCATATTGTTCCCTGCAGGCACCTAGCTCTTCCATCTCTTGATTGTGCGGGGAAGTTTCATGCCACAGAAATGTGCAGCCTTTCTTTCAAGAAGAGGATGAATTCACTAGATTCCACCTCCTGCTTGCTTGCTTGACTAGCCAAGGTTAAAAGTGCTAATGTGTGCAATGTTGCGCTTAGATAGAGAATTGCTTCGCATGTAGCTTTTACTTTCTCTTGGTTCGTTGACAAACTCAGTGGCATGCTGCCTTTTTTTTTTTGTACGAATGACTTGAAGCTGAAAATTATTGTAGACATAATTGTTTTTGAAGAATCATTTGGAAAACATGCCCACCGAATCCATCTAAACTTCAGTAAGAACAAGTGTTTCCTTCCCAGTGGCCTGAGAAACACTTTGCCCCAGTGTAAACTTGGGATCTTACACTTGCAGTGTTTTAATATTTTCTTCCCCTTTTTATCTTCCTGCTCCAATCTGAACAAATTCAGAGGTGTGATGTGTGAAGATAGCTACCTAGCTATGCAAGTAGACAGTGGTGGCTGTGGGCCATTGGGACTGGCCAACAATATTTATTTTACTTATTTATTAAATTCTTATACTGCCCTTCAGTCGAGGATGACAGGATCATTTACCAATTAAAAACAACAGTGCATAACATTATAACAAAAACAATACCACACAGTTTAAAATGCCATAGATAGTTTAATTAGCCAAACAGCCACCTCCCAATTGGTTCCAAGTAAGAAGGCAGGCGAGTAGAGGCTGGCTGAAAGAGGATAGGTTGATGGGTTTGTGCCCCCATTCACCCTATTGGACTAGCTTCCCCTCAATATAAATCATATTGATATATAAAATATGTAAAAGCTCTGCACTTCATCAGCCATAGCTCAGCTAGGTTTTAGGGTATTCCAAATGTGAGGCATGGATCACATTGAAACTATACATTTAAAGCATTCTTATTCACTTCGACAATCATGAAGAATCCCAGGAACTGTAACTGACCTTGCACTGATCAAATCCCTAAAACTAGGTATCTGTTAGTGTTGACTTAGGTTTCTGAAATCCTGAGCTAGGAATTTTAGGCTAGAGGCCTCATTTGTCCCCTTTCAGTTCAGTGTTCTGTTGGCCTCACAGGGCACAGAAGCATGTAACTCTTTTAATAGTGAAAGGCATTTCCATTCAGCACTGTGTTAGGCTGAAGGCAAGTTCATGCATCCATGTATATCTCTTGAATTCCCTGGACATGATGACTGGCAGCTGAATAGGTGAACCAGTTCTACTGAAACATTAGGAGTGGTGTTGGCAATAAACTCTATTTGTGGCATTGTTGTATCTGTGGTGATATTGGCACGGGCTAGCCATTACTTTATGCTGCAGCCACCGAATGGCACACCAATAAAGTCTCTCTCTCTCTCTCTCTCTCTCTCTCTCTCTCTCTGTGTGTGTGTGTGTGTGTGGTTCACTCTCTTAATTATGAGTGCTTAATTGAGCGAAGATGCAACACTCACTGCAGTCACTAGGAAGTAAATACCAGTGCACAGAAATGGGTGCACATAACACATAGCCAGACACAGGACAGCACTGTTAAGGTTTGAGTGCACACTGCAGTTTCACCACCCAAAATGACAACCTGGTATCATAGTGGTTCTATTCAGAAGGTTCTATTCAATGTTAGTCCTATGTAGAGGAGTCCCATGAAAATTAATTAACCTGACTACCTTAAGCCCATTGATTCCAGTGGGCCAAATCTGAGCAGGACTTAGATGCTACCCACAATTCTTGTTTCACCTTACATCATTGCAAAGCAGCACAGATCATACGGGAGAAGAGAAGGAATGGCATCAGCAAGTAATTGCATGGGCTGAATTTTTTTTATTTTTCTGCAATAGGGACATGAAGCTGGGAGTTTCTTTCCTCAAAACTGGAGCACAAATTGCACTCACCACCAGGTGCTGCTACCTTTCTGCCATCATCTGTTCATGCAAACACATATGCACATATGCTCTCAGCTGGCACATATGTAATAAGAGTCATGGCATGCCACAGAGAGATTGCACTAGCACTTGTACTATTTTGTTGCAACTAGAGATATCAAGCAACCAGGGCCGTCTTACCCATAAGTGCTAGGGGTGCAGGGCACCCGGGTGCTGGGCTCTCAGGGGCGCCAGGCCGAGAGTCTGGGGACGAGATTTGGAGTCTGGGGATTGAAGAGAGCCAGACCAGCCAAAAGCTGCTGCTGAGCATAACAGAGCCCTCCAGAGCGCCACAGGCTTTTCTGCTGCGGGCGCTGAGGCAGCTGGCCAGCTCCGCCCTCCTGCTGGCCTGAGATTGGCGGGCCATCGAGAGGCCCACCCAGCGCACACACGTTGCTCACACAAGGCACCTGGCTTCGCTCAGTTGCCGCCGCCATCTCGGGCTCAACTGTTGTAGACTCTGCTTGCTCGCTGGCTGTCTCCCGCAAGGCACCCGGCCCCAGCCTTGCTGCTGCCGCTGCCTCGGAATCCTCTGTTGCTGCTGATGTGGCCGGCCAGCTCTGCCATGTGCACCTCGACGGCCCGCCCAGAGTGTGCCTCAGGCTGGTTTGTTGCACTGGGCTCCTCTGCTTTAAAAAAAGTTGATAATTCTGGGCAACCTGGCGGGGCGGGGGGGCGCCAGGCGGATCTGTGCACCCCGGCGCCACATATGCTTAAGACAGCCCTGAAACCAATATGAAGGTTGTTACAGAATGAATGAAAAATTAGGCAAGCAGCACTTAAGTTGGACCAGCAGCATAATTAAAGTTATGAACAGAGAGATTGAATTCCTGTATATACCTTCATGTGGAGGCTAAGGCAGTGATAGTACTTTAAGAGTGGTACTTAAACGGGCTCGTAAGAGGATCAGTTTCAAGATCTGCTCTTGGATAACTTGATTAAGTTATGAGTTAGCTTATGAGAAAGACGTCTGCATGTCTGGAGTTCTCACACTGGTATGCATACTTAATGCATTTCATTAACCAATTCAGATCAAGGTCATTCGGTACAAAATAGAACTTTCTTGCTTTTGCTGTCCATAAGCTTTATTCTTAGTCTTTTCCGAGCAAAATGAAAATAAGAGTCAGAGTGCTTGGCATGGCTCAGTGACGCTGAACACCACAGTAACAGCGGATTCCACTAAATGACCTCCACATTCGCAGTACTTTCTGATTCAAGTTTTGGCAATAAAAATGTATTGGTCTAAATCTGTTTAAAGTACTAGCCACCAGCCCACCTTGTGACTAGGAATTTGAGAAATGAATTACGTCTTGTACAGAGAAGTATTTTCCCCCACCCCAGCTGCCTGAGCCTTCTGCCAATCAATCCACTTGACAGCAGATCAGTTTAGCTTTTACTCGCCAAGATCTGTTGAGGGATTTTTATCCATGTGAAAAGATGAAAGCATATGCCCATTTACCAGGCTGTTATCTTCCTGTATGATGCAAGTGTGGTCTATCTTGTTCAACTAGACATTTCCAAAATCTATAAAAATGACTTGCCTAAAAACTAGCGTACTTTGCCTCAGGCACAACCCAACTTTCTTAGCTGGAAAGGACATTTATATAACAGCTCCAGAAGAATGGAATCATTTGTCCCTACAAGAAAACAGTATGCAGTCTCTAGGGAGAAAGCAAGGCAGTAGGGAGAAATCCTTCACGGTATCTATTTTACTTTAAAAAATGCAACTTTATTGCTGAATAATAATAATAATAATTTATGATTTGTACCCCGCCCATCTGGCTGGGTTTCCCCAGCCACTCTGGGAGGCTTCCGACAAAGATTAAAAATACATTAAATTGTCACACATTAAAAACTTCCCTAACCAGGGCTGCCTTCAGATGTCTTCTAAATGTCAGGTAGTTTTTTATCTCTTTGACATCTGATGGGAGGGCATTCCACAGGGTGGGCACCACTACCAAGAAGGCCCTCTGCATGGTTCCATGTAGCTTTGCTTCTCGCAGTGAGGGAACCGCAAGAAGGCCCTCGGTGCTGGACCTCAGTGTCCAGGCAGAACAATGGGGGTGGAGACACTCCTTCAGGTATACTGGGCTGAGGCCATTTAGGGCTTTAAAGGTCAGCACCAACACTTTGAATTGTGCTCAGAAACATACCGAGTAAAACTTAAGCACAAAGAAAGCTGACTTAAATTGAATTAGACCATTGGTCCTTCTACCTCAATACTTCCTTCTCTTCCCGGCATCAATTCTCCATGATTTCAGGTTATAACAAGAGATTCCTGGGATTGGAGCTGGTGCCAAGCTCTGTGAACCACTCCCTTACCTCCAGTCCTTTCTTATCCCTTTCAAATGCATTGTCATTGTAAAGTCATAGGAAGGGCTCGGTGATAAGGTCATTTACCTACAAAAGATCCCAGCTTCAATCCTGGCATCTCCAGATAGGACTAAGTCCTTTCTGAAACTCCGAGGAGCTGCCAGTCACTGTATTCACAAAGAGAAACCCATAGGACTGCTGTTCTTAAGGACTCTCAAGGACTTCTGCTCTTAAGGACTGCTGCTGCTGTTGCTGCCCAGGAGGACTGCCTGCCTCCTTCCACCTGGCTTGGGGCGGGGCTTCACAGGCTTCACAAGGACTGTGGCTGTTTTTAAATTATTTTAATTTTTATCTGTGTTGTTTTAAATGAGACCATCTTGGCTGTGAGCCCTGGAAGACCTGCCCCCTCCTTGCCAGCCCTTTCCCATCTGGCCTGGGAGAGTGGAGTGCGGACTGACTCCAACTACAAAAGCTGAAGCTGTTGAACAGATTCTTGGGCTGGAGTATTGTTTATGGGGGGTTGAGAGAGCTGTTGCTGTTATTGATATTATTGTTGTATCTTTAGTTTTAGATCTTATGATTTACATGGAAATTGTTTCCATTTGGTTGTGTACTTTTTGATGTTTTTTATTTATTGTTTATGACTTCTGTTATGTTTTTAATTATGTAAATCTTGCTATGTTGTAAGCCGCCTTGAGTGTAGCTTCGACTATGGAAAGGTGGCATACAAATAAAATGATGATAGTATGAATTGATACAAGACAGGTTCTTAATCCATTCCACCATGCTACTGCCCAGCTACTTGCCAGCAGGGGACATTTGTAGTCTATTCAGTTAATGAGATCACACACACTTGGTGCATGGTGCAGGGCAACGTTGGAGAGCTATTTACGGTAGGGCTCCCATATTTTGAAGAGCAAAAAATAGGACACATTTGCCGACTTCTACATTTAACTATGGATCGCTATGGCGACTTTCATTTTACATACTCATGAAAATGAGGACATGTCCTGCAAAAAGAGGACATATGGACTGGCTCACCTGCCTCCACTTTCTCCTCCTCTTCACTACAGCACTGTCCTTCCCTCCCTGACTCTCAGGAGGACTCCTTAGTGACTTTGGAGCCATGTAGGAATTTTTTGCTAATCCACTTTCTTGCTTGGTTGGTTTTTCTCACCTACTCCACACTGAGTAGCTGGGTGTTGGCAGTCTGCTGTGTTAGGTTCATGTGGTGTTTAATTTAGCCACTTTGGGGAGAAAAGGGAATTCTAGACTGGTGACCCTCTTTAGGCACCTTTCAGGGTGTGATGGGCTGGCCTTGATGCCTACTCTCTGGGCTAAGGGTAGGATAGAGGTCAACACTGAAGCTAATCTGCATCATTGCAGCATAGGCCTTCTTACCCACCTTTATGATGTGGCCTGGGAAGGGGGTTGGACAGCCGTGCCTCCAGTTCTTGCTGGTATGGGTTTGGGTCGCCACAGAGGCTGCACATTCTTCCATTTAAGGTTTGCTTCCACACCAATAGTGTTTCCCTCTGCAGGGACTCTATTATGGGTTTACTCTTAAATAAAGTGGCCCTCATTTGACCAAGCCTAAGTGCCTCTGTCTTTATTTAGCTATCAGGTCACAAATAGCTCTAGGCACAAATTGCCTATTTCTCTGTGTTAGGACCCAGTGTGTTTGTGTGTTGAAATCTTGTAGTCTTTCTAAAAAATAAAAAACCCCAGTAAAATAAAAGGGGATACCACTTGGCCCCAGCTAGAGATATTACAAGTAGCATTGGTCAAGGCAATTCTGAAGCTAGCTTAGAATTTTTTTTAATAAAAAAAAAGGGGAACATTTAAATTAAAATTCAGATGGGTTCTTATGCATATTTTTAGTATGTGTGTCTTTGTGCTCCCAAGTAACTTAATGTTTCTTCAAGCACCAAAGCAACAATACAATCAAAAAGAGGGGTGTCTCAGGAGTCTGTTTTCATCTTCTCTTCTTTGATCTCATGTTTCTGCTACAATCTCTCAACAGATGCTTCCAAATATACCTCTGGCTTCAGTCGATCTATTCCTTTGTTTTTATGTTTCCCCCGAGAAAAACTCCTATTGGGTTGTCCTTGATGCGTTCTCAAGTTTAGTGCCCCCAAAATGGAATTTCTTGCAAATATTGATATGCATTTACGGAAATCAAGGGACATGTACCAATATAACAAAAGTGAATATATTTGCCTATTATCATCACTCCCCAGAAGTGCTCGTCCATTCCACAAGTTTCATTTATATCTCAGGTCTTGTTTTATTTCTCAAATGTTCTTGAAGGTCCTTTTTAAAGATGATACGGTAATTAGATGCATTCTCAAGCCAAATATATGAGCACTTAATCCTGTGATCTTTTCTGGGTAAGACCTGAACCAGTGGGTTAAAATTACAAGAAAAGCCTTATTGACTAAGTGTTAGGAAGAACGTCCTGATGGTATGAGTTGTTTGACAGTGGAAATGACTGTCTCCAAAGGAAGTGTCCTCCTTTGTTAGAGTTTTATATGCAGAGTCTTGATGGACTCCTATTAATGCTGTTGTAGCACTGAATTTCTTGCATCCACAGGACATTGGACCAAATGACCTTTACAGCCTTTTCTGATGCTATAATTCCAAGTGATGTTCCTGCATGTAACTTTCTGACTGGAGTTCTCTATACTCAGGTATACCACCAAGCTCTTGCAAATTGCAGCCAAGTCTGAAGGTGTCAGGTAGTTGGAGGGAATGGCAAATGCCCCCCTAGAGAGAGATCAAAGTGTGGCATACCTACTCCTCAAGATCCCTGCCTTGGATCTAAGATGCATGAAAAGCACTTCACAATAGCTTTGGGGGCAACGTCATCAAAATATTGGTGACTGTGCAACAGGCTTGCGGACATGGCTGGATGAACCAGGTTGTCCCTATCCATTTTCAACCGGCTTCAGACCTGATTTCAGCACCAAAACAGCTTTGATTACCTGTTTTGTGAAAGAGACATGGGGAGTGCAACCCTGTGGATTTTCCCTGAACTCTCCACAGCTTTTGATACCAATGACTATGGAGTGGTTATGTGGGTTGGAATTGAGAGACATGGTTCACTCCGACCTGCAGGGACATGTCCAGAAAGTGGCCATTGGAGGTTCCTGCTCAGCCTCATAGCAGTTGCAATATGAGGCTCCACGGGGTTCTGTTCTGTCTCCTATGCTATTTATCTACATGTTCATCTACATGAAAATGTATAGAGTGATCATCAGGGAGTTCAGTGTTTTCAGTATCTGGATGCACTCAGCTTTATTCTTCCATATTATCCAGACCAGATGAAGTTATGCTGGTGCTGAAATTATGCCTGGAGTAGGGATTGGAGATGAATCCAGCAAGTTTGGTTCCCAAATCCGGCAACCCTGATCAACTTTGTCCATATCAATTGTGCATTTCAGTTCGCAGCCCAATTTCAAATCTATACATTGCTGGATTCCTTGATTGATCATTGATTCCAATTATGAAGTGGTCTGAGGGCTGCCTCCCTTTCCCATCTTCTCTAAAAAGTGAAACCTACTGGATGAGCATCTAGCCAGAATATGGGGCTCCTGCTACTGCATGACTTCAAAACAATGTTCAAAGCTTGATAATGCTCCATTGCTCTTGAGGATAGTCCCACAGATTAAAACAAAAATAAAAAAACTGCCCATATTACCTGCACTAATCTCCCCGAGACCGACAGGGCATCACCAAGACCTGCTGCTTTAAGGAGACATTGCTGCATTGTTTTAAACCTGTGTAGCTGCAGGATCCGTGCATGCTAACCAGTTGCACCCCTCCTCCCAAAGGAGTAGGTCCATAACTTGGGCATAGGAATGGGGTAGAAATCTGATTCAGTTCACATTTAAAGGTGGATATTTTAAATCTGCACTTTCCTGAACAATATGAACACCAAAACACAGCCTTCTTTTCATTCAGAGTGTGAGTATTAGGGGGAATCAAGAGAGAAGAATGAGGTGGGCTGGGTCAGGTTTGAGAGAGCCTCGCCACACCCAGAGGGACATCGTCACACAAGCACCTACTTTGGCCATGAAACTGCATTAGCAATCTTTCCCTTTTCCTCCCAGTTACATCAGTCACTTGCTAATATTTATAGACACATGCTTGCAAATAATAAGCATACCATTTTAAAATCACTTACATCTGCAACAGGAAGTGATTTCTGAGTTAGGCTTAGGAATAAGGAAAGACATTGTGCAGATCAATTCTGTGTCTCTCTCCATTTGTCTTAGCAGAGTCTAGACCTGGAGACAAAAAAATCTCCATTGGTCTCCTGCGACATTTTCTCTCCTCATAGCTTTTCTAGTCTGTTTCTAAGTGATAATCAGGAAGGAAAAGCTATGCAGAGGGGTGAGGTGGTCCTCCCACTTTTGTTTTAAAGCCGTTAACTGTAGAAAAAGAAGCTTCCATAAAATCTAGTAATCGTTTCAGCTGGCATGAGGTAAAGTGTAAAGTATATTGCTGCCTAGCTCCATCCTTTCCACTCAAGACAGATTAGCTTCTCCATGCAGACCATAAGCTGATACTGGCATTGTTCATCACATGAAGAACTATGAAGGCATCCACAATCCACTGAACAGGTTGCTTAGCCAAATGCCTCCAGCTATCTCCACAGCCAAAGCACCATGACCCAAAATTCTCCAGGCAAATGCTTTGCAACAAGTTACTCTTTTCACAGTTGGCGGATTGCCAGTGAATGAAAATGAAAGCATGTAAAACAAGGAAGAGGAAGGGGGGAAAGGAGGGCTACATATGTAAGATGCATCTGAAATGAATGGGCAGTTCATGGTGAGAACATGGATGGATGCAGCTAGCAGTGGAAGGAGATTTCGACATGTACATATCTTACTCTCTGGACTAGCTGTCTTTCATTAATTTACTTATTGCAGACCTTCCATACAATAGTACAGTCAGATGGTTGTAGGCTAGTGTTTCCTGTGCTAGCCTCCCATAGTATTTTCAGAATTGATTTGTGGTGGTTATTCTGACATTGCACAGAATTAGCCTTCCACAACCTAGTGCCCTCCAGAGATTATGGATTACAGCTCTTATCAAGTCCTGCCTCTGCAGCAGAGTGTGAATGGGCAAAATTATTTTGACACAGCTAGAGTTTTGATTCCCCTCCCTCATTGGAACCCCACACCCACCAATGTCTTATTTCTGCTTTTGCACAAAAACTAAACCACAGGAATGATAGGGTCAAATATAGAGAAGGAGGAGTGGAAAGCCAAAATAATTGAGGTATGCAGGGCAATTGTGGGTGAGCTGATTTTGGGGCCCTTATCCTCCTGACTGCTAGATCTGCCCCTGAGGAAATAAGCAGTAGTTTGTTTGGAAAAGAGTTTTCTCCCTAATAGAGAAGGCGGGTTGTGATGGGGTCTATCAGGCCACCCCCCGGTTGCCAGGCTGGATTGGAAAGTTGGCCTGTGGCAATGATTGGTTGGCTGAGTTGCTGGGGCAATTTATGTGTTGCAATTTGGTGGGAGGGATCTAACGCTTTATATTCTGTGCACACAGCTTGGGACTTTCTCTTTGCTGCGTGCATCTGAACACCCGCCCGCCCGCCCTGAATTTAAGGGTTTTCTGCATTGACCTTGCTATGCCTGTCATAGGGTCGTCTGCCATTGGGGCAGGGGCCTGGTAGGAATTTTGTCCATCTGGCTGGTTGGCTGGGCCATTTACAAATTGTCACAACTTGTAAGTTGCGGTTAGGCATTGGTTATCAAATTGGTTGGAGGAGGGGCAAGGATTGGCTGGGCCTGCCCCTCCAGCGCTGCTGCGGAAAGGGAATTCCGTTAAAGGAACCCAGGGGCTTGCCATGCTTTCATCTGAATCCCTGGAATGGGGCTAGGGCTGGCAAGACCTAGGGAGCATGCGGGGAGAAGTGTGGGCCTGTTGCTCAGCTCCATTTCTCCCCAAGATTGTTTTCCCTTACTGGCTTTTGGTGGAATCCGGAAGTCAGTTCTGTCCGCAGGTGGGGGGAACAGATAGTCTTAACCAATGCCTAAGCAACCACTAACAAACATGTATGTTAATAAAGTTGTGGCCAAAATCATGCCAAAAACCTAAACAAAAATTATGTGTGTGTTGTGAGTTATTTGAGGGGTGGCTTGGGGACCTCAACATGCAAAACAAACAAAAAGGGTGCACTTGCCTATCTAACTGCCTCATCCCACCCTCCATGTCAACACAGGAATACAATTCATGATGACCACGATAGAATAGAAAACTAACAAAATGAAACACAACAAAGGGAAGTGCAAAGCTATGCATTCAGCCCCCAACCCCTGTCCCCAAAACAAGAAAGGGTGGAAATCAAATGCACAGGTTTGGGATGAGAGATACCTCGACTGGCAGCAGTACAGGCCAAAATAATTTCAGAATTGTAGTTGATCAGAAGCTGAACATAAAACCAGCCATGCTAATGTGATCTTTGGCTGCATTAAGAGATCCCTAGTTTGCAAGTCACAACAACTAGAGTTCCACTTTATTCTGCACAGCTACTGACACCTCATTTGGGGTACAGCATCCAGTTTTGACTGCTGCATTTTAAGTATAGTGAAGGGAAATATAAACGGGTTCAGAGGTGGGCAAGAATGATGGGTCAACGGCATGGAGATCAAATGCAGAAGGAAGGCTGAAGGAACCTGGTACGTTTAGCCTGGGAAAGATGGAAAGCCGACATGATCACATTATTCAAATGCTTGAAGCGCTGCCACACAGAAGAGGGTGAATACTTGTTCTTTGCTGCTCAGAAGGATAAGGTTGCAGGAGAATAGATTACTGCTAAACATTAAGGGGGGGGGAATATCTTGGTGGAAAGACCACTTTGACAATGAAACCAGTTTTCTACAGGGGAAGTTTCCTTGCGGAGGCTGGATAACCGTCTGCAGGGAATGCACTAGAACTGGAGTTTCCTGCATTGAGGGTGTGTGTGGATTAGGTGACCTGAAAATCCTTCTTCCAGCTATACGATTCTACGAAATAAATCAGCTAAGGCGTGCCTAGCTCTGCCTAGGACCAGGCTCCACATCAAGTTTGTGCATCAATCACTTGCGTCCACTCAAGGTGAAACCTTCCCTCTCTCTTCAAAATGTCGATACAGCAGTGCCCCCAAAACAGAGAGAGGGCTGCACAAGGCCTCATTTTGCTTGCTGCAAAGAAGCGAACATTTCCATGAATAATTTACCTGATGAATATTTCCTTCTTTCCATGGTAATAGCAGTCTACTGAGCCTGCAGAGATGGGATCTACTTGTTTCATTATCTTGTTTTTTTCCTTGAAACTCGGATATTGATCTTCCGGCAAATGAAATTCTCATTCCAAAACTGTTGGAAAAAGTAAGTTTAGATGTTCTCATTGTGTCAACTCTACCTCTGCTAAAGCAGTGTGGGAAAGTCAGGAAACCTCACACCTTTTTGCTTTCACCCTTAAGATGTTCATGACACCTGTTATAAAGATGCTGGTATAGAGCCTCTGCGAATGAGCAGAGTGCCTTTGTGAAGGGAAGGCTCCCTTACTTATCCTGAGAGCCTGCCATTTTGTGTACAGGGCCTTGCCCTATTTAGAATGGTAGCCTCTCCTGCAATTGCGTGTCGAGGTCCCCAGGGCCACCCCAATAACTCACACATCATACCAAATTTTTTGTTTAAGGTTTTTGGCATAATTTTGGCCACAACTTTATTAAAATACAAACATGTGAGTGGTTGCTTAGGCATTGGGTGCGACTATCTGCCCCCACCGTGGGGGACAGACTGACATTCCGCACGCCTGCAAAAGTCAGAAAAGGGGAATGCACTTGGGGGTAGCGACGGAGCAGGGAACCTGCCCTCAGCCCTCCCCAAATGCAGCCAGGAGCTCTTGCAGTGGCCCGAGCCCCCTCGAAATGGTGGGCAAGCAATAGTTATCCCCCGCTTCCTTTAACGGAATCCCTTGCAGCAGCAGCATTAGAGGGGCAGCCACAGCCAATTCATGCCCCTCCCTCAACCAACCAAACCATAAACCAATGCCTAACCGCAACCTTACAAGTTGTGATGATTTGCTACACAGTAGGCAAAAACCAAATGGCCCCAGCCAATCAGCCAGATGGACAAAATTCCTACCGGGCCCCTGTCCCAAGAGCAGACGACCCCATGACAGGCATAGCAAGGTCAAAGCAAACAACCCTAATTATAGGGAGGGGGGCGGGCAATCAGATGCACGGGTGAAAAGAGGAAGCCATAGCCTCGTGCAAGGAGTTTTAGCATTTCTGGCTGTCAATCAGCAAATGGCAACATTAACTTCTTCCCAACAACAAGGGAAGCCCAATCGCATCAGTGGCCAACGATCAATTAGCCCGCCCCACAACTTTGGAGTGTCCTGGCGGCCCCCACCGCAACACGTGCTCTCCATGAAGGATAGCACGCTTTACTGCACTTCTATAGATGAGATTGAAGGTGAGGTGGCAATAACTGGAAAAATTATGGCCTGTCCAGTCCTTAACCATCTTGGTTGGCAAAACTAGCAACTATCATTGTTCTTTATAGCATCTGTTATTAAATACAGAACTGGTCTGTTGCCTACAGACTTTTGGATGACTTCATAATCCTATGTAGCAATTCTGATTTTTGAGTGGTAATGCTGAACAAAACAGGAATGATTTATTATTTGTATAGAATAATCCCCCCCAATAGGTTCTGTTTTCACTTCTTTTAAACCACTGCTCTTCCCTGTCTTTGAAAATGCTTTCCCCCACAAACTACATTTAAAAAATAAATGAAGGTGGGACTGGTTGAAGTTGGTTTTGATGCTTTCACAAAGAATGTGGACATATTCTGGCAGTAATAATTTTTGGGCTTATTATGTTGAAAAAGTCATGGACAGGGAAAAGCTCAAGTGTGTGTGTGTGTGTGTGTGTGTGTGTGTTTGGGTGAGAGAAGGTGGTGGACTTCATCAGAGGTTCACTGCTTATCCTGTCCCAAGTTCAGGCTGGGCCAAGAAGGAAGGAGAAACCCCTTATTCTTTAAATGTCATTGTGTTATAGCAGAGATTGGGAACCTGTAGCCTTCCAGAGGTTACTGGACTCCAACTCCCATAATTCCCTAGCTATTGGCCATGTTGGCTGTGGCTGATAACAGCTGGAGTCCAAAAAAATTTGAAGGGCCGCAGTATTCTGCTGCTAAATGGGTTTTTCATTCTTTAGACCAGTGTTTCTCAACCTTTTTCTGACTGTGTGGCCCCCTTCTGACCTTGTTTCCTTCCTGTGCTCCCCCCTATCCTACTGGTAGAAAGGTAACTATTTTGTTTGTAAACATGTTTTATTTATAATTTTTAAAATTATATAATTTCACCTGTGTCCCCCTTGGAATATCTGGGGGACTGACAGACAGGGGGCCAAAAGGAATATTGCTTTAGACTAAAGGGCCCATCAGTGAAACTTGCCCATGACAACTCTGTGAACATAAACAAAGGAAAGAAAAATGAAACTATGCTGGTCATCCTCATTTTATCTTTGCAATAGCTGAGGATAATTATCATAAAGTCTTTGAAAAAGCAAAAAAAAGAAGAAATAAATTAAATGCTCCCTTTAGGCTTGAGTTAACGCAGTGTTCCTGAGAAATAAAAGATGTTCGAGTGTCTCAGATAAAGACCTCCTGAGACAAAGGAGTACAGGTGATGTTCTCTCCCCATGCTCTTCCTAACACTATTCTGTGCAGGTGTTACATAGGACACATGTTCATGGTTACTGTATACATGTGCAGGGGTCTGTCAGGATGACTGCATGCACACTCATCTCCAAAATGTACACTCCTGCTTTTCCCTTGCTGCCGAAACTCACGGGAGGTAGTCAACTGAGTTCGATTCAAAGCAGACCCACTGAAACGAATCAACCTAACTGTCACGTTGTTACATTGCAATGGGCTGACTGAGTAAAACTCTGTTGAATAGCGCTGACAATATTAAATACCCCCTTCTCCTCACAACATCTCCTCTTCAAACCTAAAGCTGCTGTGCCCTAATGGAAGCAGCTGTCCAGTTTTTGCTGCACACATTTCTAGTTCTGCCCTAAGAGTCATTTCACAAATTATATTTTTAACGGCACACAAGAGGTATCTGCATGACCTGCCTACAAACGTAAAGTGTGAATGGGGCACATGCTGGTTTATGAGCATGTGTGCGCAGAATGATTGATGGCAATTTCCTTTTGATTATATGCTCATCTTCGTTTTGCTTTGCATAATGTGTGAAACGGCTCTCGGTCCCAATGAACAGCTAACTGTTCTGCTACTAGGGCTGGTCTGGAAGATGAGGCATCTCGTCTCCTTTTAAGCTCCACAACAGCAGTCACAGAAAAAAATATATTCCCTACCCACTACGGAACTAATACTAGAAATAAACTGCCAGCCAAGGAAGCAAACAGATGAATAAATCCTATAACGCTTTCCCCGGCATCTCCTGCTGTGGAACGCCTTCCACTACAGAGAGAGGTAATCAAATAGTGCTTGGTTTTGATTTACAAGAAATCCAGAAGTGATATTGGGAATATCCAGCAAATTGGGAAAGGTATGAATGGTGACAGTGACAAAGATGCTTGAGTTTTGCCAGTATCCCCGAGTGGAATTTCCTTCATAAAGAGATTTGCAGTGGGAAGAAGCCGGTGATGATATTCTTCTAACTCAACAGTTTGTAAACTTTGTTGCAATCTGCTCCGCTGAGCCAAGAGGTGAGGTGGGTGGAAGGAGAACAAACATCTTCTCTGGAGCTCCCCAGATGGCAAAATAAAGAAAGTTCAAGTGAAGCTCGAAGGAATGAAGGCCAAAGACACACTTCACATGGAGGGGAGGGACGAAGGGGGAAAATAGCCAGGCAAGCAAGAAGGGGTTATTTGATTGGCCAGAAGTACCACCAATCAACAAAACTAATGTGGAAGTGTGTCAAGTCCAGCTGTCCATTTCTCATATCTGCCAACTCCCACTAAACATTGTGTGGCTTGCCATTTTGCCACATATACTACTCTTGCACCTGATAAATTGGGAAAGCATTCATTTCTGATTGGCAGCTGACCGAACAACTACATTTGGGAAACGGTTGTTGTATCCACCCATCATTTTCAATGGAGCTGTACCAGAGTCAGGTTTAAAGGCAATTTACCATAAGGATTGGATTGGATTCTAGATGGTATGAAATGATGGAGCTCTATCTGATGAACCTTTCAGAGACTGTGCAAATGTGTTTTTGAAATTGCTGGGAGAGAAAGAGAGAGCACATTTGAGATTGCACAGTGTAATCTGCAAAATCATTTCTCCAGTCATAGCCACTTACTGATCACCACCACTCACTGAACACCATTAACAAAGCGATAGGATTTTTCAAGGTTTAAATGAGAACTACTTGTAGATGTCTCATTTGTAACTAAATTGGTGTTAATTAACACTGGGACAGAAATCTCTTTCCTCCCCCCTCCCCCCCCCCATTTTCATGGGGCTATTTGTTCCCCACAGAACAGGATAGCATTTTCTGTCATGGAGAGGGGTGGGTTTGAATTTGATTTTTTTTAAAAAAAAAAAGGGTGGTGGCGGAAGGCTTGCCTAAAGCAGCAAAAAATTATGGAAGGCATCATTTTCCATTCCACCCTGTATTTGTTGTACGCAGAACTGTTCCCATTCTGCTTCCGTTTGTCTTCTGCCAAAAACTACATTATTAATCTTACTGTCTGCTGTGACAAACTTATTTAGTTTTCATAATTAATTGTGTAACTTTTGTAGCTTATGCTGTCATTAATTTATTCCACTCCATGCATTTCAATGCAAAGGAAACACCATGCAAATGAGACAAAGAGGGGGGGAAATCAATTACTGTACAGTGGTACCTCTGGTTACGTACTTAATTCGTTCCGGAGGTCCGTTCTTAACCTGAAACTGTTCCTAACCTGAAGCACCACTTTAGCTAATGGGGCTTCCTGCTGCTGCTGCACCGCTTCCACACAATTTCTGTTCTCATCCTGAAGCAAAGTTATTAACCCGAGGTACTATTTCTGGGTTAGCAGAGTCTGTAACCTGAAGTGTATGTAACCTGAAGCGTATGTAACCCGAGGTACCACTGTACATGTCATTTGTGGACTGAAGTCATCAGCAATAGTGAATACCAAACATATTCACTGCATTGATTTTTGTTCCAGACATGGGACAAATATGCAAACATTACCAATTTCTACTCCATTGGCCTTCATAATTCTTTGACATTCCTAGCTGTCATTACTTCTAAATGGGGGTGGGGGCCGAGCTATGTAATAATCTATAGCGTACCCCAGTAATGACATTATCTGAACAGCAAGCAGCCTCTTCACTAGTGCCTCACATAGCTTACAAAAGTCGTCGTTCCAATTGGGCGGGGGGGGGGGAGCTGTTTTGCATCCCTGAGCAATGGGACCCACCAGCGCTACAAACTCAATTATTGCACGTATGAATATTTTATACCTTAAATTTCATAAGTTATACTTGAGCGAACAGAGCAACTGAATTAAAATTTGATTTATAATTAAAAACTTATCAATCACTTCAGGAGCCCAGGCACCTCTTCGTGATATTATTTGACACTCGGGCTCTCATTTAAAAATGGCAAGGTAACTTGTCAGGTAGCGACAGCCGTCAGTGCTATGAAGGAAACAATTGTTTGCGGTGGCACAGTGAGCATTTATAACTCATCAGCAATAGCATAATGATTTATTACATTCATGATATGTGTACTACAGCAGGAAACAGCAGATACACAGTGGTGCATTAAACCTCAGAATTAAATAGATTTCACATTTAAATAGTTCAGCACTTTGGCAGTCTGACTGACTATATTTTTTTAATCGTTAAAGCGGGAGGAAATAAAGAAGAAAATGAATTTTTTTTTCAGCAACACATGCATAATTCATTATTATCATCATCATCTCTACTTAATGTAGGATGTACCCAAAGTCCAATGAGGTCAGTGGGAATATAGGACAACCTCATACATGCAAAAGATGTAGATAACGGGAGGTTAAAAAGTGCAAACTTTTGGCGGAATTTAACATTGCGCTAATAGGATTGTTTTGTCAGTGCAAGTATTTCTGCAAGTGAAGAGAGAGAAGAGAAAGCCACTTTGCTCCAGCCTTGGCTTCTCCTAGCACAGTAGCTGAATCTGGCCCTCTCTTTCCATTTCTGCAGGACAAGGGACAAATTACACGTGACATTAATCATGTGGTTTTGGTTTGGGGTCTGTAACTTTTCTTCTACAAACAGCTAGCACAGGGGCCTGATTCAGATCAGAGCGCACACCTGCACCTGCAACCTGCAACCTCCTTTCCCCAAGCAAATTCCAGGGCTTTAATTTGGATCAGGACCACAGTAGGGAGCAAAGGGATAACATCTCCCCGCCCCATGTCAGACTTTGGATCTAGAATAGGATCCACGAGCTGGCTTTTTCTAGGGAGAAACAGCAAGCTCAAGGGCAGACTATGAGTTTTGGGCCCTGTATGTGCCATTCTCTCTCTCTCTCTCTCTCTCTCTCTCTCTCTCTCTCTCTCTCACACACACACACACCTGTCTCATGTATGTATCACACATCTTAATTTCCCCTCTCACACACCATTGCCCCTAAGTCAACAACTTCGCTCTGCCTTTCAGGTGGTAGTAAAGGCATAAACAGTAAGGACAGATGGGAAATGGTAAGATGTCGGAAGGGATCAGAAGGGAGGTTGTGGATAGCATTTGAGTCAGAATTTCTTTAAACTGATGTCCCCTCCGTTCCAAGCCCAGTACAACAATCATGGCGGCTTGGCTTGGCCACCAATGGAGATCGTGTGTTTTTCATCCAAGCCTGGGAAATATAAAGGTATAGCAGAAACCCGATGGTAAGATGGTGAAATCACACACACAACCATACTCACATTCCCCACCAGTTTAGTTTTTTCTGCACAGCAAAGCTTAATGCCTGTATGATTCTCTAAAAGAGTTTGCCATCTGCATGTGTTGGCTTCTTACTATTGTCAACCAGGAATCAAATATAGGATTGACAAACAAATATCCAAATCTACAAGTAAATCAAATGTGAAGTATGGGTGCCTTTCTACATTAGAACAGCCAGAAGCCAGAGGAAATTTAATAGATGTATCATTGGCAATAATCACTGCATTTCTGAAAAGTTACTTATACAGTTATTTTCCATGAATTAATGTAATCACTCCCATGATCTATCTTACATGTCTTTAGGGAAACCTACATAAAACAGTGTCTTGTTATTTGGAGACTTGATCAGCTCCCATGAATGTCATGGATGTAACTGCAAGTTCATCTCTTTTGTCACAACAGCATGTAAGGTACAAAACCAATAGAAGTCCATGGAGAAATACGAAGAAACCGTGGAATGGAGTAATGCACTTCATATCAACCAGTCACATCAAAAACTGATTGTGGACCTTGGCATTAAAGCGGAAATTGTATCATTTTGTAAGGGACTGGCAGATTTTTTAATTAAAAAGACAATCTCCCACTGTCAACAGACCGTTATGAATTTTGATTCGGGGAAATTAGATATATTTGGAATTCTAAAGTGTGCAAGGGGCGGGGGGGGGGGGAATCTCAATTAAGAGCAATAGCAGAAGACAAAAGGGAATTAATCCTCCAGTTTAGCTTCTGTTGTGTAGTGACAGATAACAAATACGTTGTCCTTTTCCAGGCATGCATCCTCTCATGGGCATCTTAATTATTGCTGAAGGAAATGGATAGGACAGCCACTTGCTTCTGCTGTCTTGTGGATATTCAAGGAAATGGAGGCAGAATAGCCAATAACTAAAATATTCTCATTGAGGGACTGGTACCTAAACTCACTGTGACTCTAGTAAATTCCAATGATGGGGGTACATGAATTAAGGTACACATAATATTCTACATACCACTGCCAAGGCAGTTCAGCTGAGAGAGGCAGTGTGGTGTAGTGCTTAGCGTGTCAGACTAGGACCTGAAAGACCAAGGTTCAAATCCCGACAAAGTCATGAAGCACATTGGGTGACCTTGAGGCAGTCACAATCTTTCAGATCAACATACCTCAAAGGGTGGTTGTGAAGAAGAAAAATGAAATTGTGTTTGCCACCTAGAGCTCCTTGGATTAAAGGTGGGATAGAAATGTAATAATAAAAAAAATGTGTCCACATTTGAGATGAGTTTAAAAGGCCTTTCTCAGCTGAAATATTTGTTTATTTCCTTAGTTCCAGCAACATTCTGCGGGGTGTCGAAGGAAGAATGTTGCCCACCTTTATACGCGTTGCAGAAAAATAAATTTAATGCACCTTTAGAGTTGCTTTTTCAAGTAGGTTAGTATGGATTTTGAGGGAATTCTAATTAGTTGTGCATTTTTTCCCCTTGTTGGGGTGGTTTGCCCATGTTTAGCTTCACAACTGTAAATAAGCGAGACAATACATTTTGCTATTATAATGACTGTAATTGGTTATTTTCATTCTGCTGAAGTATTTCATTCTGCTGAAAGATGAAGATTGGCAGGGGGTTGGACTCGATGGCCCTTGTGGTCTCTTCCGACTCTATGATTCTATGATTCTATTTCCAAGTTATTGACTGGATGGCAACCACCTTAGTGAAGTGGAAGTCACTGGGGTTGGAATCATGGGATCATGGAATTGTAGAGTTGGAAGCGATGTTGATGATGATCTAGTCCAACTCCTTGCAATACAGGAATATGCAGGAATGTTTAGATGCATGTGTGAACTTGGTCTGAGGGCACTTGCATGTTAGCCATTTGCACCCTGATCTATTTGCAGGGAGACTAGATGCCATTGAATGTTCACTTTCACTTTTTTATGAGTTTGGATGATGTTGCATTACAGCAAGTAGTCATTCTCCATCCCTTTCTTACTGCAAAGAAGCCAAATATTTGGGGGAGGTGAGTTAGTTGCGGAAAAAGCTCCCAATCAGCTACAATGACACAATCTCAATTTCCCAGTACGTGATCAAACTCCACCTTAAGACAGTCTAGCTGTTCCCAGAACATGAATCTTTAAAAAGGGAGGAAAGTTCTGATACAATTAGTGCACAAAACCTTCTCATTATTAAGTTTAAACTAGCAGCCTGCGACAAGTTTTTCATTTTCAGACAAGCTGAGAGTATTTGCGTGCTGAGGTCCCCCAAAACACCCCTACCCCAATAACTCACACATCACTCATAAATTTTTGTTTAAGGTTTTTGGCATAGTTTTGGCCACAACTTTATTAAACATACAAATTGTGAGTGGTTGCTTAGGCATTGGTTATGACTAGCTGTCCCCCCCGCCTTGGGGGACAGCACTGACTCCCGGATTCCAGCGAGAGCCAGTGTGGAGGAACAAGATCAGGGATAACTGGAGCTGCGACACAGACCCTCAGCTTCTCCCCGCATGCTCCCAGGAGCTTACGCGGCCCGCACCCGATTCCAGGGGTTTGGACGAGAGGATGGTAAGCCCCTGAATTCCTTTAACAGAATTCCCATGCAGCAGCAGCATTGGAGGGGCAGGCACAGCCAATCCATACCCCTCCACCAACCAATTTAAACCAATGCCTAACCGCCTTGCTTAGGCATTGGTTATGACTAGCTGTCCCCCCCGCCTTGGGGGACAGCACTGACTCCCGGATTCCAGCGAGAGCCAGTGTGGAGGAACAAGATCAGGGATAACTGGAGCTGCGACACAGACCCTCAGCTTCTCCCCGCATGCTCCCAGGAGCTTACGCGGCCCGCACCCGATTCCAGGGGTTTGGACGAGAGGATGGTAAGCCCCTGAATTCCTTTAACAGAATTCCCATGCAGCAGCAGCATTGGAGGGGCAGGCACAGCCAATCCATACCCCTCCACCAACCAATTTAAACCAATGCCTAACCGCCAACCTTACAAGTTGTGACGATTTGCTACGCAGTAGGCAAAAACCAAATGGCACACACTAATCAGCCAAATGGAAAAATTCCTACCAGGCCCCCGCACCAAGGCGGACGACCCCATGATAGGCATAGCAAGGTCAAAGCACAAGCCCAAAAGGGAGGGCGGGCGGGTGATCCGGTTCCCACATTGAAAGAGAAAGCAGCTTGCTGTGAACCTTGTTTAAATAACCTGTTCCCACCCCCAAATTGGCAACATCCATTTTATCCCAGCAACTCAAACAGCCAATCCTTGCCAGGCCCCTCTATCTTATACTGCCTGGCAACTATGGGGTGTCTTGCTAGGCCCCATCCGCAACACGTGCTCTCCTTTAGTGAGAACACGCTTTGCGTGCTGAGGTCCCCCAAAACACCCCTACCCCAATAACTCACACATCACTCATAAATTTTTGTTTAAGGTTTTTGGCATAGTTTTGGCCACAACTTTATTAAACATACAAATTGTGAGTGGTTGCTTAGGCATTGGTTATGACTAGCTGTCCCCCCCGCCTTGGGGGACAGCACTGACTCCCGGATTCCAGCGAGAGCCAGTGTGGAGGAACAAGATCAGGGATAACTGGAGCTGCGACACAGACCCTCAGCTTCTCCCCGCATGCTCCCAGGAGCTTACGCGGCCCGCACCCGATTCCAGGGGTTTGGACGAGAGGATGGTAAGCCCCTGAATTCCTTTAACAGAATTCCCATGCAGCAGCAGCATTGGAGGGGCAGGCACAGCCAATCCATACCCCTCCACCAACCAATTTAAACCAATGCCTAACCGCCTTGCTTAGGCATTGGTTATGACTAGCTGTCCCCCCCGCCTTGGGGGACAGCACTGACTCCCGGATTCCAGCGAGAGCCAGTGTGGAGGAACAAGATCAGGGATAACTGGAGCTGCGACACAGACCCTCAGCTTCTCCCCGCATGCTCCCAGGAGCTTACGCGGCCCGCACCCGATTCCAGGGGTTTGGACGAGAGGATGGTAAGCCCCTGAATTCCTTTAACAGAATTCCCATGCAGCAGCAGCATTGGAGGGGCAGGCACAGCCAATCCATACCCCTCCACCAACCAATTTAAACCAATGCCTAACCGCCACAGAGCCTTAGCTCACCGCCAAACCACTCACAAATGCAACCCTTCCTTCAATCCCAAAGCAACCGTAGCCAACCAGGTGTCGTTCCCCATAGGGGAAAGATGTACCCTAAAGGGGGCAGCAGCCTTGAAGGCAATCACAGGGTGCAAAATCACGGAACCACCTGAAGCAAGGACCTATTTTATTTTACTTTATTATTTATTTTATTTTATTTTATTTTCCACTGCCTTATTAACATGCTTTCCGGCCTCTTCGGTGGTAGTTTGTCTAGGCATTGGTTCCCGACTAGCTGCACCTGACCTCAGCAGGGCAGCACTGACGACTGGGCCCCACCATATCGTCAGTACAAGCAAACATTGTGGCGGAGCAATGAATCCCAAAGCAACCGCATCCAGCCAGGTGTTGTACCCCATAGGGGAAAGATGCACCCCATCTGCCCTAAAGAGGGCAACAGCCTTGAAGAAAAACAGCAGGGTGCAATATCACAGAGCCACCTAAAGCAAGGACCTATTTTATTTTATTTGTTATTTTATTTTATTTACTTTATTTATTTTATTTTATTTTCCACCGCCATATTAACATGCTTTCTGGCCTGCTCGGTGGTAGTTTGTTTAGGCATTGGTTCCCGACTAGCTGCACCTGACCTCAGCAGGGCAGCACTGACGACTGGGCCCCACCATATCGTCAGTACAAGCAAACATCGTTGGGGAGCAATGAACCAGGATCAGACTCAAGCTCACCCCAAATGCTCCCAGGGACTCTTGCGTGGCCCTACCCCTCGAAAGGGGTTGACAAAAGCATGGCAAATCCTTGGATTCCTTTAATGGAATATCTTTGCACATTGGAGGGGACAGGTGCTCAAACCCCCCCTCCAGATCACCTTGAACCAATGCCTTAAATTATTTTGAGTCCAGGGAGAGCTGCCATCAACTCGAACCAAGCCCTCTTGCATGCAGGAATGCAAACTTATGCTGGAGGAAGACGGCAAATCATTCTCGCCTAGCTGTACCACCAGCACTGCGGGAGGACCTGCACAGGTCACACTTGACCGCACCAAAGGAAGGATCTCCTCCCAAAGCATTCCCCATCTGGACATCCAGTATATGTTCACATGGGCAGGAAGACTGAGATGGCGCCCCAGTCCAGACTCGTCAGCGCGCTTGCCAGCCGAGTGTATGCTATGGCCCAAATGCGCACAGCTGCTCCTATGAAAAAAGGAAGTAACAGACAAGCATCAGCACAGACATCATTGTGACACTTCCTGATATAACCCTTGTCAGCGTCAGACTTCCAATGACCCGTATTCACAATCCTGTCTACTGACAGGCCCCCAGTGTGCAGCCTTTGCAGCAGCCCTATTCAGAAGGAATGAGGCGTGTTCAGCGGTAGGCAAGCCGCAGGCCGTAATAACTGGTGCACGACGTAAGCACATTGATGCCTGGCTAACAGGAACCCATTTTCATGCACTAGGAGCGGGCCAGCCCCCAGGGGAATGAAAAGCCAAATATTTCTGGTATCCATAACTGGGCAAGGACCCTCCTCACCTGTAACGGGAAGCCTGATTGTGGCACTCCTGCCCACTAAGTCTGTTTTAGAGTTCCCAACTCTAATGACAAGCTCCAAAGCAGATAAGGAAAAGTCCTGAAGCAATAAGCCTCCAGACTCTCAGCCCCGTGCTGGCTCCAACAACCATTTCCCCAACCCTCAGTGCACCAAAATGCAATGGAATACTGAAAGGAATCTCGCCTTGATCTTTTACCAGCAGATAAGCTTTAGCTTGTTGCAGATACTGCATAGGTAAAATTGACCGACTTCCTGCCCACTGTCCTATGAGGTTGGAGCCTATTCCAACCTTCCAAGGCCCTGCGCACTACAAACTTTATACAAGGGTCTCTGAAAATTAAAGCTTCAGTATAACAGACATTGCAGTGGACTGAATTCTTATAGTTATAACAGCATGTCCAATCTGCAGCAGGTGGACCAAATACTGCAGGATCTGCTCAGAGGATGGGGGCCAGTTCATCTGAATGGCCAAGGACTGCCAGCTTAGGGCTAAGAAATCCATCCAGACCTTCCCATAAGAGCTAAAAGCAGAAAGGGAAATGGAAGCTGCTGCTCTCTGTAATTACTAATTGTTGTCAAAATGCCATAGGTGGTCTGGAAAAGTCTGGCAGTAGCTGAGTGTCTGGAGCCCAGGATCCGAAGCACTCCATCTGAAAATGGGATAGAGTGTCAGTGACATCATTAGAGGATCCCGTAATCAGGGGAGCAGAAAGCACAATATTAAACCTTAAGCGGCGCAGCTCAAAAGCGTGAGCGGAGGGGCGGAGACTCTGCTGGAGCGTGAGGACTGTTTTGCCAAGACGCTCACCACTACCTGGTTATCAGACCAAAAGCAGATCTGATGTTCACAGAACTCCTCGGGCCACATGTGAACTGCTACTACAATGGGGAAAACTCAAGAAAAGTTAGGTCACATGATTGCCTCACCATACCGGGCTTGAGGCCATGGCTTTGCACACCAGCAGCCCCTGAAATAAAAAACCAAAGGGCAAAGATCCAGCAGCATCAGCATGAACCTGAAAATCCCTGTGCAAGTTCCAGGTATCCTGCCATGGCCAACTACTATTGCATACATTTAGGAATTGCAACCATTGCATGAGATCCCATTGCATGTATGAGAAAGGTAAGGGGACCTCAGGCCGCAGGCAGCCTGGCCTAGTGGAAAGGGAAGGGGCGGCCTGGGGCAACCACTCTGCATGCAAGATTAATTAAGTGACCCAGCAAGATCGGATCTGATGAAGCATCACTTGCTACAGAGGAAGTATTACAAAATAACTTCCTTCAAGGCAGACAGCTTCTCCATAGGCAAGTGGTATGTTTTAGCAAACGATATCCATCTGGATCCCTAAATAAAATGGGAATATGGGCAAAAGGTATTGAGGTATTGCTTGCCAGCTTCCAGCCCCTGCTTGGGCAGGGGGCATCTTGTGCTGCCATCATAATACGTAAATTTACAGGGCTGACGCTGGCCATAACCCCTAAAGAAGTCCCGACAAAGCTGCTGCCGAGCCAGCTTCCTTTTCAGACACACACTCTGTGCAATGCAACTACACACTCCATGCAACACAACTACACACTCCGTTCAATGCAACTACACACTCCATGCAATGCAACTACACACTCCGTTCAATGCAACTACACACTCCGTGCAATGCAAAAACGCACTCTGTGCAATGCAACTACCCTCCATGCAATGCAACTATACTCCCTGCAATGCAACTACACGCTCCGTGCAATGGAACTACATACTCCGTTCAATGCAACTACACACTCCGTGCAATGCAACTACACACTCCGTTCAATGCAACTACACACTCCGTGCAATGCACACACACTCTGTGCAATGCAAAAAACACACTCTGTGCAATGCAACTACACCCTCCGTGCAATGCACACACACTCTGTGCAATGCACACACACTCTGTGCAATGCAACTACACACTCCTTGCAATGTGCCCACACCCACACTCCGTGCAATGCAACAACACACTCCGTGCAATGCAACTACACTCCGTGCAATGCACACACACCCTCCATACAATGCGCACAACCTCCGTGCAATGCAAATGCAAATCTCTCATGCAATGCAATGCAAATGCAGCCCGTGCAGCGCTGTGCCCTGCAACGCACAGAGCAAACTGCAATGCGGGCACGCAAAGGTGCTTTCTCCCGCTTGCATATTGCAAACGTGGCGCCTGTTACATCCCTCGCAGTGAGGGAACCACCAAAAGACCCTCGACACTGGACCTAAGTGTCCAGGTAGAGCAATGGGGGAGCATGCAGCTGTCCCATATAGGGACCAATCCTGCAACCTAGGCATTACCGGCAAAAGCCCTGTCATAGTCCGCAAAAACTAAACAATGTAAGGAACCGGTGAAACCAATGCTTCATGGACCACATGGGGACACTATTCAGGCCGGAAACGCTTCCAGGCCATCGAATTCTAGGGCAAAGCCCTAGGATCACGTGCTAGGCCAGGCATGAATGTTTCCATCAGAGACTTAAAAATTAACTGCTACCTGTAGCAGACTTAGGCTTGGAAGTTATGTGCAGGCCAAATAGGCCTCCCTGCCTCTGCTCTTGAGAATCTTAGTCTCATAGCAATATTAAAGGAACTCAATATAGTGCTCCCGCCCAAGGCTAGATTAAAATTTGGCCAACAGCGCTGCACACACTCAAATAAAGCCAACCTTCGGGGGTGCTATAAACGAAAGCGATTCCAGCTAAGCTGGGAACAGCCCTGACTAGCCCCACAATTTACAACAGGAGAAATGGGGGAAACCTTTTTTGCGAAAGAAAGCCCCTAACGGGGACTCTCTCCCTATTGGGAAAGGCAAGCCACAGATACAGGGAGAATCTTCCCACAGGGCAGGGTAAGGGATGGGGTGGGAAATCGAATAGGAAAGGGGAATTAAATTATTTAAGGGACTAAAGAGGATTAAAAGAAGGGGGAAATAAAGAAATGTAACCAGACAATGAGAAGATTGCATCACTGTCCTCCAGACAGTCCAAGTGCTCCACGTGATCCGGTTCCCACATTGAAAGAGAAAGCAGCTTGCTGTGAACCTTGTTTAAATAACCTGTTCCCACCCCCAAATTGGCAACATCCATTTTATCCCAGCAACTCAAACAGCCAATCCTTGCCAGGCCCCTCTATCTTATACTGCCTGGCAACTATGGGGTGTCTTGCTAGGCCCCATCCGCAACACGTGCTCTCCTTTAGTGAGAACACGCTTTAGCAACTAGCAATGTGCTTCAGCACTGTCTGCCACTCAACTGATGTCTCAGAAATCCCAAACAATGTGTTCTGAACAAGTGGCATTTGGAAAACCCACCCTATCCTATTATTAATAGAATTTCGAAGATTTAGTAAAGTCAGACCCCCAATCCATTGTATATACCCTGTAGTTTAGATTTCAGTGCTTTACAAAAGTGTCATCTTTATATATAGTAATAAGGCTGATATGCTATACTATGGCGCATCTGATGGTTTCAATAGCTTTCATGGTACTTCATATAGGAAAACTACGCTTTGTAAAAAGAAAAGAAAATCCATAGGTCTTTTATCATCATTGTTATTTGCCTGGGGTCTAACGCACCCACCAGCCTAATTTGCCCACTGCAAGCATGTGGCTACAGCATCATAGCCCACCACTTGGAGCAAAGAAACACACTTGTTCTGTCTAGCATTGTAACACATCCTGTTGTTCTCATAAATGGCAGCATATGGGTTCTGAAAGGAAGAGCTTTTACTACTGCCTGTTCTTTTCCAGTTTTGAATCAAGGCTCCAAAGAATGTGAACTACAGCACAGTCTGAAGCTGACCATTTATGGAGGTAACAGATAATGATGCATGCTCTCCCACAGGGCAGCACCTGAATTCAAATTCTCACAATAAATTAAAGGACCAAAGAGCCTCGCTTGTGGAGATATCAAGGCCGAAGCAAAGCTGCCAGAGCATTATATGCATTTGACACGCTGTTCTGTGCATTATCCAAAACACATCAGAAGGTTCTGCCAGCTCGATCCTACTCATGTTACTTGGAACTAAGGCCCACTGAGTTCAATGTGGCTTACTAACTTGTAGGGGTGGCTAGGGTTGATACCATACATTTTTTTGATTCAAAAAATAAAATAAAAATGGCAACCTCATATTTCGTTTTTAATGGGACAAAGAATATCATGTTGCACATGATTCCACCGAAGGAGCAAGAGAAGAGGTTTAGGTGATTCATGTTTCTTCCAGGTCTCCTCCTTTGGCATGCGTGCCTGTCTCCAGAGGGCAACATACTAGGGCTGTGCGCTAGATTTGGCCCAAGCCCAAATTGTAAAACAAAATAGGCCGATTCAGCAGAATCCAGGCCTGGGCAGAGTCAGGTTGCAACAGCCCTGGGTCACTCTGGGTTGGATGAAGACAGTTAGAGCAATCTGGGACTGTCAGAAGGCAGGAGGTACAGGCAGACAGTATGCAAGCACTCACTTGAGACAGGAGATGGGGAGGGAGATGCTAAATTTGTTGTTGTTGTTGTTGTTGTGATTATTATTATTATTATTCATACATCTGACTGGGTGGCCACTCTGGGTAGCTTTCAATATATATAAAAACATAGTAAAACATTAAACATTAAAAAGCTTCCCTATACAAGGCTGCCTTGAGCTGTCTTCTTCTCCTACCCTCCTCTCAACTGCATGTTTACTGGTGTTCTGCTAGTGGAGGCTGGCTAGTGTACTGTATGTTCAAGCACACTATCACTGGACTCTGAAAAAGATAACCTATTGGACCTCTTTGCAAGGCACATTTAGGGAATATGAATGAGGCTAAGTGCATGGCTGCTTCACCCACAACCTGAACTTCACTGATTGCTCACATATATTGTCCATACTGATTCATATTCAGTCAGAGCAGATACCAACACGTGACTGGGAGCCTTTGAGCAAACCCTGTCAAGTCTTGTATGAGGTCACATAGGCAGGGCTGTCTTAAGCATATGTGGCGCCGGGGTGCAAAGATCCACCCGGTGCCCCCACCCCCGGTTGCCCAGTCCCAGCTGCGCAGGAGGGTGGAGCTGGCCGGCCGCCTCAGAGTCTCGCTGGCTCAGTCACCCCTGAATTCACGGTGCAGAGCCGCCCACAGCTTCGACCGAAGCGCGGGCTGTTCCCCAGACTCAACCCTTAGACCCCGGACTCTCGGCCTGGCACCTCTGAAAGCCTGGTGCCCGGGTACCCCGCACCCCTAGTGCCTATGGGTAAGACGGCCCTGCACATAGGGTTTCCAGTCTTGATCATAGGGCTGAGGGGCCACCATGAGCTTTGTAGTATGCATCACCCTTATTGTGATGTTGGAATGGGGTAGCATCAAGACAAAAGGTACATAAACTCTATGGACCTCACCAGCATTTCAAATGGATCACAATGGCCACTATCCAAAGGTATTTACAATGGCCATCTTTTGCTGTGAGATGTCCATTTTTGTTTTTAGGATTGCAAAGTCATCATCCTATCCATATTCATTCTGAGGTTAGTTACCTGTATTCAATCAGACTTTCCTTCTAATAAGCATGCCTAGAGTTTTTAGCAATGAAAATCAATCCTATGTGTATTCACTCATTGCTGTATTCAGTCACTTGAACTTTACGTAAGTGGGACTAGGAGGACAGTCTTGGTTTCCCTATTTATTTTACTACCACAAACTTCCTAACGATGTCCTTTTGCCAGTTTATTAACTGAATAGCCTTCATTTCATTCCCTAATATTTCTTTCTCTTCTGCTTCTCTCCTCCCCTGAATAATGGAATTAGCATTTTACAGAGCCTCTGCTGCTACTATAATGCTGTCATAAATATCAAGGCCCCCCCCCCTTTCTTCAATGGTATATAAATGAATGTGTCTTTCAAGCATCCTGGTTCAGAAGTCAGTTTCATTTCTGATGCACTTTCCTGTCTTATTTTGTAGTGTACGAATCATTTCACATTAGGCCCAGCCATAAGAAGAGGTGACTCAAGACAGCACTGAGGACTATGAAGTCACAATGCTGTATTTATACTTGACAGCACATAGTAACGTGCCTGCGACTAAATACACTTCCCCTCTCTGATGTACTCACATTGCTGATTATTATTCTCAGCAGACACTCTGTGTTGTTTCCTGCTGTTTGCATTAATCTAGAATTTGTTTTATTCTCAGCTTGACTTAGTTCTGTCTGATTTCTGAATATCTTATCCCCCATGTGTTCAATTTGTACACATCTTTCCTACCCTTTCTCCGCCTTCTCCTCAGGCTTCATACTCCAGACAAATGCATGCAGCACATTAAATCAGCATTAGTGTGCAGATTTCACACCTACTACCAATATGATGTTGCCAACTTTCAGGTGGTTGCATCATTTTCTATCCTTGTAAAAACAACAACAAGAAGAAGAGCAACAGAGAAGATAACGAAATATTGCCTGCCACCAAATGTTGTTTACTTCAAAATAAACTTGGGGATTCTACTCAGTCTAAAAACACTTTAGGGAAGCATATCCCTATGGAGTCACCATATTTCACTCAGAATTTGAGAATTTGTCGAGGTTCCACCTCAGGTGAAGCAAAATATCCAAGGAATTTAAAGAAAATGATATTTTATTTTTTGGAAAACGATTCACAACATATTTCTGTGTAGTGGTTGTAATAGTTATAATAATGATGATGGTGATGATGATGATGATAATAAAATAACAAAACAAAACAAGCAAACAACAACAACATATTTATACCTCACCCATCTGTTTGGATCTCCTTAGCTACTCTGTGTGGCTCCCAACAGAACATTAAAACACAATAAAACATCAAACATTAAAAACTTCCCTAAACAGGGCTGCCTTCAGATGTCTTCTAAAAGTCAGATAGTTGTTTATTTCCTTGACATCTGATGGGAGGGTGTTCCACAGGGCGGTCACCACTACCAAGAAGGCCCTCTGCCAGGTTCCCTGCAACCTCACTTCTTGCAGTGAAGGAACTGGACCTCAGTGTCTAGGCTGAACGATGGGGGTGGAGACACTCCTTCAGGTTCACAAATCACTAATGCTTGTCATGTTGCTATGTGAGGATAGACCATCCAACTCTGAATACAGCTAACAACTCTGAATTCAATTCAAAAGCATCTTGTTTTCCTCATGTAGTGTGCATCCTATGGGAAATGGTCTAGCTGAAATCTATGGTCTTCACACTACTTGATGAACAATAAGATTCCCTATTACCATAAATTCTTTTAGAATACTGTCTTGTGCTCTAGGATTTTGTGAGTTTGGATTTTCACCTTCCTATTCAGCTTCATTGGACCCTGAGGGAACTCTTGCAGACAATTCATTCCCTGGGTGTGGAGAGTATTCCCAGGGGCAAAGCTCGACAAAGAAGTGTTTTTTATTTCTTCTTTCATTTGTTACAGACAGCTGCATGCCACTGAACACTAGCTTGTTAGGATTATAATTAAAGGCATAAAATCTGGTCATGATGCCTTCAATCTTCAAGAAGTAGGGGAAATTGGAAGTAGAATCATCAAGAGAATGATGAGAGGCAGGGAATAGCGGGGAGGGGACAATAACAATAGGCTCAGTTACTTCAAGATATTCTATGGTGGAATGTACCTGAAGACGGTTGAGAAAGCTCGTCTGGTCCAGAATACAGACTGCTATTCAAGTTAGCTACAGGGAAGACTTTGCAACAGCATTGAAGGAGGTTGGCTAGTTGCCAATTAGTTTTCCGACAGAATGAGAAGAGATGGTTCTGACCTTTAAAGCCATCAGCAGCTTGAGCTCAGAATATATATTAGGGAGCACCTCCTCTCTTATATGCCCTCCAACCATGTATCCTTGCATGATGGCTTGCTCCAGGTGCATTTGCCATCAACAGGCTAATGGCTACCAGGAGAAAGTCCCTTCTTTGCAATGGTATCCTCCTCTGGAATACCTTAATAGCAGCCAGTAGACCCATCCTGCCAGGGCTTTTGGAGACTGGCTAGACCTTTGAGAGAATGAGACCTGCATAAAGGAAATGCCCTCCGGGTAGTTTTGCATGTTGTTCCTATTGCTCTTTTAGCTGATCCTATGGTGCTTTAATATTTGTATTATTTGATCATTTTAAAAGTGAACTGCGTCTCAGGAGATCTATATATTTAAATGCACACCTATTTTATACACTGAACACACAACCTACAATACAATGTTGTTGTTGTTGTTGTTTAATCGTTTAGTCGTGTCCGACTCTTCGTGACCCCATGGACCAGAACACGCCAGGCACTCCTGTCTTCCACTGCCTCCCGCAGTTTGGTCAGACTCATGTTTGTAGCTTCGAGAACACTGTCCAACCATCTTGTCCTCTGTTGTCCCCTTCTCCTTGTGCCCTCCATCTTTCGCAACATCAGGGTCTTTTCCAGGGAGTCTTCTTTTCTCATGAGGTGGCCAAAGTATTGGAGCCTCAGCTTCACGATCTGTCCTCCCAGTGAGCACTCAGGGCTGATTTCCTTAAGAATGGAGAGGTTTGATCTTCTTGCAGTCCATGGGACTCTCAAGAGTCTCCTCCAGCACCATAATTCAAAAGCATCAATTCTTTGGCAATCAGCCTTCTTTATGGTCCAGCTCTCACTTCCATACATACAATACAATAGCTTCATATAATAAATAACATAGCTAACAATATTCATTCACAACACAAATTAACCAATGGTTGCAGGTGACTATATTATTTGCTGTGTATAGAAAACATGCTGGATTGTTTTTAAACTAATGGTTCGTAAATCCTAAGGTGGAAAAAAAACATGCAGTTTGCAGTAGGCAAAGATCATTCACAGCCAGATACATTTTGACCCAACTGATTTCCTCAGTGACAAATCAACAATTTGGAATGAACACACTGAGCATGAATCTCTAAGGAGTCCTTGTATTGTGTAATCATCTTTTAGATTTGATGTGATATCTAATTCCCTGTCCTAAACTTTTAGGATTTAAATATGTAGGCTTCTTTGGATTTAAAAAAGCAGCATTGGCCAAACCCGACAAGGCGTCTTCCCTCAAGTGCTTTACACCATCATGTTGAAAATGAACTGCTACTGCTGTTCTTTGAGTCAGTATGATCTACATGTTACTGGGCAGGGAATAGATGCTCTTGTTTTGGTTTTCTCTAAAGACAAACAAACACTCACCTGGAAACTAAAGCCCCAATAAAAGCCTTTGTGAATTTAAATGGTTACATCCCTGATCCTTCTCCTTCTACAAAGAACTGTCTCTAGACTTTCTCTAGACTGCTCTTATTAGGCATATGTGGATAAAAAATGCAGATTGCATATTGTCACAATCAAAGCTGCTTGTCAGATGATACATAATTATAGAGTAGGATACTGCAAAGACTTTAAGAGTAACTGCCAAACATTTCTCTTCTTTTGCAAACTGCAGCCGCAAAGGCTACAATATAAAATAAAATCCTGAAGTAAGGGGAAAGCATATGACTAAGACAAAATTTCTCAAAAATAAAATAAAAATTAAAAAATTCTGGCAACCTTTTAAAGTTTCCCATTTTGACCTCTTTCTGAACTGCTCAACAAAAACAATTGTCTTTATTAAGATATTTCTATGCCACCCTTCATCAAAATAGTCAGTGGGTGATCTACATCAGAAAATGAAGTACAAAACATAGTAAGCATACAGAGAGGGAGAGAGAGAGAGAGAGAGAGAGAGAGAGAGAGAGAGAGAGAGATGATTTCATTTCATTTCATTTCTCCCCGGAGAATATTTAGCAAAAAGCCCTCCCCAGTTTCACCACACATGAATTCTGGGTGCAACTGTGGATCCATTTTTAATTCTGTTGAACATTATGTTTTACATTGTTGATAGAAACAACAAGTTCCTTATTGTCCTCCTCTCTTGGCCCACTGCTTCCTTCATCCAGCAACGTAAACTAACCATCAAGTTTCATCCAACATTAAGAGAAGCTGAAAATTCTCAGAAAAACATTTTCTGACAGTTTTGGAAAACTTTCTTTGGAAAAATGCCCGTGCCAAGTTTGCTACCAACACTGTATTCAACTGAGTCATTGCACAGGAAGAATGACAACTTCATGTTCCTGCTCCCACCAAATCTTTTTTTTTTTTTTTTTTGCAGGGGGCAGGGGCGGGGAGGATCTCCAATTGTCTAAAGGAGATTGGAGGGTGGCATTGAGAACATATGGAGGGAAGACAGGGAGGAAAAGTTACATTCTGTTTGTGCATTGCCTTAGTTGAATTTTTGGAGGCCATTTTCACTCAGCCATACTAGCCTTTTCCCCTCCAGCAGTTTTTCTTCTAAAATCTGCCCTCACTGATTTTTTTTACCAAAACTGATGCTAGTCATAGAATCATAGATTTTGTACTGTTGGAAGGATCCATGAGGGTTGTCTAGTTTAACCCCCTGCAATGCAGGAATCTTTTGCCCAAGGTGGAGAAAAATTAAGAGTCTCGTGGTCTACCGACTGAGCTATCCTTTGAAGTTGCGATCATAATTGTTGTTATATTTGTCCATGCCAAAATAAATTCATTTCCAATTATGAGTTATTCTCATCCCTCTCAGCCCACCAATGTGCTTTTCATACAATTGGAATTGAACAGCCAGAGCCAGAATAAGCATTAGGTTAATTATGCTATAAAAAAGGCATAAGTTAAACTGGGCAACTCTGTAGGGAAAATGCCTACCCTATTCTCTCTGCTGGGCTTCTTTGAAATTCCCCACAACTCATCACCTGCCAACTGTTCAATTATATGAAAGAGGTGCAAACAAATCTTTCCCCTCATGTGGAATTCCTGTTCAAAAATACAGACAATATGCGAGCATGAAAGCAGAACACAAGTGGTTCTTCTTCCAAGTTAACATTCCTCCTTGCTCTCTGACATCACCATACTCTCAAACATCTTACATAAAAACAACGACCGTCTTTTTATACTTGTAGCACCACTCACCAAGAGATCACATCTCTTCAGCACATTGCGTAAGTTTTTCTTCTGACTACTTTAATGTTGTAGTTACTTCATCTCTTCTGTGATAGAAAGACTGCCCTGCACTAACTGATGTAGAATGCGTTAGCAAATAAGAGTTTCATTTTTTAAAATCTCCTGATGGACCTAACGTCTTTACAGATATAATAGTTCCAATTCAGACATGTGCAGCTGCAGTTAATACATTGTGATTGCGATTTAAACAATATCTATTATCTCAATAGGTGGTGGAAGGCAAAAGTGCACTGACACTCTCTACCTCTGTGAATACATTTACCTCTAGGGATATCTCACACTCTGAATTGTATTATTAATAATTAGATTTCTTACCCATCCTTCACTATAAGGTCCCAAGATGGGTTTCAACTATATGGAAATGCAATATTAAAATCTGTTAAAACAATTTACAATCAGAAGAATAGTGTGGTCATAAAGAACTATAGAGAGAGATATAGCAGGTGCCAAAGGTCATGATAAAGAGATGCATCTTCAGCATATGATGTAAGCTATATAACAAAGGTGTGAGATACACCTTTGTGAGCAGGGATTTCTAATGGCCTCTTCTGGACCACTGCCACCCAAAACTTGTAAGGCAGTGGAACTAGAATTAAGCTCCCTCTGCTGATGTTAATACCTGAGAGGGTCTGTAGGAAAGGTGATGGTCTTTCAGGTGCAAATTCTAGAGACCTGGAGAAGTGGCCTGGCATCTAAAGACCTCTAATGCATGTGTTTGAACAGTAGTTGAAAAATATGCCCCCAGCATCTCCCCAAAAGACAAAACAAGGACAAAATAAGAAAACTGTTTTACCAGGGGGAAGTAATGATAGGTAAATATACTTCCAGTCCATATCACTTTTGCATAATCATATTGCATTTCTGCATTAATCTATGATACAACTTAAGAAAACACACATTTCATGGCGCACCTCCTCTTAAAATACCCAGTTAAATTGAGATATTTATCCTGTTGAGCACAACCCTGTGACATTTGGAAAACTGCAAAATCCAGCACATAGCTAAGGTCTGTTCTACACATTAGATCGACAGGTACAAATCTGGAAATTCACCCACACCAGATCACTGAAGCAGCCCTAGGAAAAAGCACCAGCAAATCAAGACTGTCCCTGGTAAATAAGGAGAGCTGTAGCACATGCAATTCATGAGCACATTCCTTCTTGAACACTCAGCACTTCTATTTAGATAACAAAAAAACCCAGCAACATTCCATAATACTTCTGTTGAATGTATCAACCTCTTTGCAAATACAGACTTTCATCCTTTTCCTTGTGAGGCTCCTCTCCCCTTACCTATCTACTCTTTGCCAGCCCCTCAGTTAATCTGTTATTCTAGGAAAGAGATCTAGAAACGCCAATATTTTACCCCTACACAGCCCTCTAACTCAAAATGCTTAGGACTTGCCCATCAAGTACTTTATGCTCAACGCAGCTGCTGGCAAAGAAATTGGCTCCAATCTTACCTCCCACAGTTTCTTGTAGCACAGCTGCTTCTGGGGAGAAGTTGTTTATTTCTCTTTTCCCTTTCATATCCCTGACCTTTTTTTTCCCCCTCTAAGAAGTTGTGCAGTGTTTGGTGTCACAGTGATGAACGAGATGCGATGATGAGAAGCATACTGAGGTTGCAGCATGTACAATTCCCGAGGAGGCGGGGGGAGCATAAGCAAAAGACAGGACTGTGGTGGGGAGGAGGGAACGTGAAATTCTGACAGGATGGGTTGGCTGACAGCCCATGTTTATAGGATCTGTGAAGAATACAGATGAGAGGGAAATGGAGGCAGCGCTGCCGGATGACATTATAAATCTCACCATCGCCCTGTTTCCCATCCACCAAGTAAACAAATAAAATAAAGTTCGGAATGCTGTGAACGACTAATCTGTCACAAAACAGAACCATTCCACCCTCTACCAATCTGGATGGAGTTTGCGAAGCTTTGATATATGCTATTGTTGAAGGCTTCCCACTTTACTCTGACAAACTCCAGGGTCAGTCTTACCCAGATTTGGTTTCCTTTGGATGAGGGGGCATAAGGGAAATCGGATCCTCTTAATGGAGGGTCGGCGTTGCGTGCGGACCCAAGGCGCTCCCTCCCCCATCCGTGGGAGGGGTGGGGGATAAGTCTGTCTTGGGGCGCCAACACGGCTTACCTGATGAAGTTAAGGTTTCCTAGGTGTCCAGGCACAAGATGCACTGGAAGGAGCTGGTGCCGCTTGTGAAGGCTCAGGCAGTCTCATGGGGCCCACCTTCCACATTGATCGTGGGCGAAAATGATTTGCCATTGTTGAAGGGCGTGGACTTGCGGACTTGCATTAAGAAGGACTTGGATGAGAAGGCGACAGCCTTCCCAATCACAACTATATTTTGGTCGCAGCTCCTGGTACGGCGGGTTTGGCGCAATAGCACGTGCCCAGCTGCCACCAACAAAACCAGGAAACGTGTCAATTGTGATGTGGCGAATAAGGTGTTGACGCTAGGTGGTGGAGTAATCCACCACCCAGGCATTACCTTCAGTAATGGAGCCCTGTTTCAGGTTGACGGTGTGCATCTTTCCAATGGCAGAAACAATGTGTGGATGGCAGAGACTATTAAAGGTTTGAAGGATTGGTTGCAGATGTGAGAGTATTGGCGGTGAATGAGAGACTTGTGTGGTGGTTAGGCATTGGCTTAGTGATATGTGAGGGAGGGGAGGTGTGGCCATCACCTGCTCCTCCAAAAATAAGGGTATTATGTTAAAGGAATCAGTAAGTCTGAATCTCGTCTGAAGTCCGCTTGAGGGGTTAGGGCCATGTCAGGACCCATCGGGAACCCCGGGGTGAGTTTCAGTTGGTAGCCATCGACGGAGCTCCCTCTTTTGGTGGTTTACCCTTCCAGACTCCCTGCAAGGCGGGCAGGAGTCAGATATAGATTTGCCAATGCGTAAGCCAATACCACTCACATTTCTGTAATCAATAAAGTTGTGGCCTAAATTTTGCCCATTAACCTTAAACTAAAATTCGGTGTCAATGTGTTGTTATTTATTCGGAGGTGCATCGGGGCCTTGAACCGCAATGAACACTTCTTCTTTTTTGTAACATTTTGCAACATTTTTGTAACGCAGGGCCATTTTTTCATGTCGTTGCAGTGCAGTTTATTAATTTCTTTGTCACTGTCTGTTTTCTCATTATAAACTACGATGTTTAACTATACAGGGTGATTCATAATGAAGTATACAGTTTACTTTGTTATGAATCACCCTGTATAACATTAGTATAAAATTTCCTTAATTTATATTTTGTAAACTATTATTTATATGTCAATCATTTATATATTGCCTGTATTAGTTTATGTGTCATTGTGAGCCACCTTGTAAACTTCTTAAAGGGTTTGTTGTTTTATTTACAATCAGATATCTAGTAGAGAGAGAGAGAAATACCTGACAAGTATGGTATCATACAAGGTTTATCCCATTTATGGCTGATGAGGCAAGAAAGCACAACTATAGAATTACGATCTCCTTGTCAGCCATGTAAGTTGGCATGTTGTATATGCCAGCGGCTCCCAGTAGCCAAACTCTAGAGCAGGGATGCCAAAACTCTGGAGACCTCTCAATGTTGTTGGAGTATAACTAAAAATGTTAGTCTACTGAAAACCAACTTTCAAGCAAATTTCTTTCCACCCATACCTTCATCCCACATCACAGAATGGACTCTTCCTGTGAATGGTTTTTGCCTCAGTTCTCAACAATAATATAACATTATACACACACATAGTACACATTATATAAAAAATAGATATGTAAATTGCTTTGCAATGTGCATTATTTGCATACTCATCAATGTGTAATAACCACAGTCCTGACAAGTGACTCGTTGCTGTTCTTTTTCCTGAAGTGTTATTTGTTAATATTATATGTATATAAATAGTACATTACTAGAGGCAGCCTATCTGCACAAAAGCTGCAGTCTGCACCATGTCTACTCAGAAGTAAGCCCTATTGACTTCAACAGGACTTACCTCCAGGTAAGTGATGTTAGAATTGCACCCTTAATCTACTGTGACTATTAAAAACCAATGAAATGCATCATTCATTACTGGGATTTTGCACAACCTCGCCAGGGGTGGGGGTGTCTGCTCCCCCAGGTATCACGGAATAACCCCACCACTTGGCCTTCCATCATACATGTCATCTCTTTCATCAGTACCACACCGATGTGCATTTATTCGTGCAAGGTTCAATGTCTTTCCATCGAACCTGCTGAACCACAGATTTTCCAAGGGTTTGGTGTCTCCGCTATGCGTGTGTGACGGGGAAACTGTTGAATCTCTTTCACATATAATGTTCAACTGTCCCCTACATAGCATAGCCAGGGCTAAATTCCTGGGTCCTGCTTTACTGCGCTTGGTTGGCAGGCCTGTTGAGTCACACGCCGCACTGCTTTTGCAGGATACAGATCCTTCTGTAACTCTGCAGGTGGCGAGATTTCTGAATGCGGTTATCTCACACTCAAAAACCACCAAAAAACAACAACAACATCAAAACTAATCGGACTGTTATGATGAGAGTGCATGTCGGAGTTCGTCTTCAGTTTTCCTTTTCTGTGATCCGTCCCTTGGAGCTCTCCTGGCCCCAAGCTGTCACTTGGCTCTGCTCAATGACCCACCCTTGCATCGTGGTGTTCACCTTCTGTTGTCGGATATATCTGTTTTTATGTCTCTGTGTTTTTATGTTTGTACATATTTTATGGGCTAATAGCCGTAAATAAATAAATAAAATTACTGGGATTTTGCATTTGCATGGAGATTTGTATTTTCTTTCACAACCTGTATACTCAATCAGTTGAATCCCTTGGTTGATAGTCAAAGTGAGGGAGAACCATCTGGATTTGACTGCTCATATATAACCACCTACCCTACCCTTCAATCACTGTATTATTTTTATCTGTCCCGTGCCCTTGCCCCACTACCCGTGAAATCCCAAGTTTCACCAGCCACTCTGGGCTAAGTTAAAACATAACTTAGCTTGAGTGTTATGTCTCATGTACACATGATCATTTTCTGAATAAAATACACATTTATGAAAAAAAACCATTTTGTAATAATGAAAAACTTATATGTGGTCATGTGAGCAATCCTATTGGGTTAAGCTAGTGAGACAGGGTATAATTATAACCTTTCTTACCTAGCAATAAGCTAAGCCCCACTAAATTGCATGGTTAAAACTGCAGCAATAGATGACATTGTGATGGTCCACTAATCACATCATTACTGTTGTTGTTGTTGTTGTTGTTGTTGTTGTTGTTGTTGGTTTGTTACAAAGCCACAAGGCTTTCCCTTTCCCTTTTCTTTCTTTTTTACTACAAAAGATTAAGAGGGCTACCCATGTGGAAATTCACTTTGAAAGGGAACATGCTGAGATAGTGATCGATTTGTAAATATCTGTTGATGGCTGAGGTATGCACATCTACTTGACACTGAGAAATATGAAAAGAAGCATATTTCTGAAGTGAGTGAGTGAAGAAACAAAAACAGACTTGTGTAAAACAGAGGAACAGAAATCACCAACTGAAATTGTGAATGAATCCCAGATCAGATTTAGGCACATTTCTACATCCCTAATGACAACTCTCCCCTTCCCAGGTGACTGGGGGCTGATGGGAGTTGGAGTCCAGCAATAACTGGAAGGCAACACATTCTCCACCCTTTCTCTGATTTTCTGCCATGTTTCTGCCGCAAGCCTTTTACACTAAATGACCCAGGGTTGTAGAAGTCAGAACCAGCACCACGGTCTCAAGACCTTGAGAACCAGTTCACCCAATAAAGATATATTTTTCATGAATACTTTCTTTACAAACTGCACAAAGCCCCGTGGGGACCAGGACAGTTCAAACTACCTATTGATAATAGAGGACAATGATTTGCTGCGCTGTTTTTGTATGTAATGTGCACTGTGCATCCCAGAAGAGGAATTTGGAAGATTTACAATTTTTGTCACAGGACAGAAATGCCATTCTCTCACCAGCTTGTATCTAATGTTGTCAAAGTGATTTACTGACATCATGAAGCTCTTGTAAATTATGAGAGTGATATATTGGCTCTACCAGATGGCAAACATAGACAGAGAAAGGTCAAGCAATTCACCAAATATCTCTTTGAACACCACCACAGAAGTATGATGCTTTAGTTCTAGTCTACCATTCACACCCTACATTATGCTTTATTATTACATTATACCTTATTATAGTGACTTTATCAAAGCATATTTTGGCCACTGTACGCTGTATACTACAATACATCATTATCGACTCTATTACATTTGCTTCGACTAATGGTATTTTCTCCTCCCTGTAGAGGAGAGATTATAATTGCAACATACTGTATTGGTACAACAAAAGTGGGATTATATATTGCCAATTAGAGCTCTTGTAATCATTTTTGCCACCAGTCTATTAAACTGCTTCTCACCACCCACACTCCAGTGGAGGCAATGAAAGAAAGAGCAGTAAATGAATGAAAGCAGGTGTATAAATAATGAAAAAACAATATTGTGGACCAAGGAAGCGACTCATAGGGAAAAGGCTGAGCAAACATACAGATTGACCTGTTTTCTTCAAGAGGACAAATCATATCCATATCGCCAGTCAACCTTTCCTATACAGTGGGACCTCGGGTTAAGTACTTAATTCCTTCCGGAGGTCCGTTCTTAACCTGAAACTGTTCTTAACCTGAAGCACCACTTTAGCTAACGGGGCCTCCTGCTGATGCTGCGCCGCCGGAGCACGATTTCTGTTCTCATCCTGAAGCAAAGTTCTTAACCAGAGGTACTATTTCTGGGTTAGTGGAGTCTGTAACCTGAAGCATATGTAACCTGAGGTACCACTGTATACAGATTTATATGTCCTTAAAATCAGTCCGCAGCAGTCTGCCACACTTTGTGCAACCAAAAGGAAGAACTCTGGGGCAGGAATATGCAGACAGGGAGATGGCTTGGTATTTAAGCATTTCAGTGATGCCCCAAAGTATACCACATGACTGCCTTACACTGATGCATCACCACAAATATTGACATTTAAATGCATATTTAAAAATCTAGTTTAGATGCATTTCTCTTCCACAACAAGCATTCCCAAATACAATACACATTTTGATATGAACCAACAGCCATGTTGGAACATTCTGAAAGTGCAAAAGTTATGGTGGGTAGCTAAACTACAATTCTCAGAGCTGTCCAAGAGGTGTAGTTAATTCATTTAAAGGTTTGTGCTGCTGTTCTTTTAAAAGTCTCATTATTAATCTAGTTAATATATGCAACAAAATATTTTCAAGTTAAATGTGAGAAAACACCTCAGAACAGCCATGTTAGGGAGACTGGCCATTTTTCCGTTTTATGGATAGAAAACAGAGTCTTTTCTAAGTCATTTGGTGCATGCATGTGTAAAGTAGGTTTTGGTGCTTAGTCAGGGTCCAAAAATCAATCCTCTTGACACTACATGTTCTCATTCACAGTGCTGCTTTCAGATTTAGCATCCATCCCCACTCTTTCTCTTTGCAAATCTCAATTTCTCTTCACGGCCCCTTTCGCTATGTCTATATAATCTTCCTTTGCAGTTTGTCTGATTTGGCCTCATACGTTAGACACTCCTAAGAAGAAGACATTAACACTTGAACTTTAGTTTAAGAAAGAGGATGACACTCCTGTTCAACCTTTCCATCAGTGATGTGATCCTATTTTGTTAAAGTTAATTTAATAACTGCTAGATGAAACACCTTTTTTCCCCTGCCAAGATGCCAAATCAGAAGACTGCAGTTCTCCTGTGACAGCTGATAACACTACTTAGCTGAAAAAAGCCATGTAAAAAGTACTTTTTCCCCCTTCCCGAAAGTGTAACAATGGGATAAGATGTTACACTGGAAGGAAAAGAAAACACTCCAGAACCTGCATCTTGTATTATGCCAAAAAAAAAACACCATTTCAATTTATTTTTAAAAAGTTAGGACCTTGATTCATTGTAGCCTTTTCTAAAAGTGAGTTCACACACACTTGATGAATGCTCATTGCATGATTTGGGGATATGAACCAGGATTCACAGATTTATCACCATTTTCACATTAACAAGGTGTCCGCTCCAAACACAGTTCTCTTTCAATGAAAACAGATCTATCTCATTCAGGTGAGAGAGTCAACAAATGTTCACTTATTGAGCAATGAAATGGACATGCATAAAGCCTAGTATGATGGGAAAGGGATGTAGCTTAGAGGCAGAGAATCTGCTTTGCACAAAGAAGGTTCCCAGGTTCACTTCCTGGTATCTCCAGGTTGGGCTGTGAACGTCCCCTTGTCTAAAACCCTGGAAAAATGCTTCCAGTCAGTGGGGATAACACTCAGCCTGATAGACCATTGTTTTGACGTGGTACAAAGCAACTTCCTATGTTCCTATGTTGTTGTTGTTGTTTAGTCATTTAGTCGTGTCCGACTCTTCGTGACCCCATGGACCAGAGCACGCCAGGCACTCCTGTCTTCCACTGCCTCCCGCAATTTGGTCAAACTCATGCTGGTAGCTTTGAGAACACTATCCAACCATCTGATCCTCTATGCTATTATTTTGGCATTGAAGACCTTGAGGGCAGTATATAAAGTATGAGAAAGCACCCCCCCCACACACACACATATATTTAGTTTCTAGTATCATAGGAATTGATGCTTTTGAATTATGGTGCTGGAGGAGACTCTTGAGAGTCCCATGGACTGCAAGAAGATCAAACCTATCCATTCTGAAGGAAATCAGCCCTGAGTGCTCACTGGAAGGACAGGTCGTGAAGCTGAGACTCCAATACTTTGGCCACCTCATGAGAAGAGAAGACTCCCTGGAAAAGACCCTGATGTTGGGAAAGATGGAGGGCACAAGGAGAAGGGGACGACAGAGGACGAGATGGTTGGATAGTGTTCTCGAAGCTACCAGCATGAGTTTGACCAAACTGCAGGAGGCAGTGGAAGACAGGAATGCCTGGCGTGCTCTGGTCCATGGGGTCACGAAGGGTCGGACATGATAAATGACTAAACAACAACAACAACAAGTGAGTGTGTGACATCTGAGCCATAAGGTCTGGATTAACTTGTGTGTCTCACTCTCAAAGAAAAGAAAAACGACTTTAGGTCCCCCACTGAAATAAAAATAAAAAATAAAAAATATATGTCCAGTAGCACCTTAGAGACCATCTCCTACTACCCTTCTGAGAAAAACCCCACCCCACCCTCCCACTATACATAAGGGTCTGGCAACTTCTGTTTCAGTGTCTCTGATGAAGTGTGCATACACACGAAAGCTTATACCCAGAACAAACTGAGTTGGTCTCTAAGGTGCTACTGTACATTTTTTAAAAAAATTAGGTCCCCCATGTAAAAGAATTTACAAACTGTTGTTTTATATCCCAAATACTACGTTATGTTTGTGCTTTAAATCTATGATCATACAGCAAAACAAACACTTGCATTAGGAACAGTGAACCAATTTTAGCAAACTGAGAACAGAATTGATTTTTTAATTGATTTTCCTCTAAGAAATCATTTGCATTTGATTTTTAAAATCTACAGGTATAGGATAAGCCATTGTTATTCTCGAGTGAATTTATTCCAAGCATGCAACGCTAGAGATTTGGTTTTCTTGTTTGTAACATCACAGCGGAGGAAAAAGATAACAGTTCTAACATCCTCACCCCACCCCACCCCCGATCCATGGCTGCTTTCCTTTCTTCTTCTGGTGCTATGAAACACTGCTGCAAATTGGGCAAAATAATTTTGAATAAAGGAAGATTGGATAATAATATTCCCCTCCCCTAACAACTGTAGGTTTTTTCCGCCCATCCAAAGGTAGCTTCCCAGCATAATAAAATATAAGATGAAACTCTTTTTGGAAAAACAGCTGAGAAAGAGTGATTTATATTTGCAAAGCTGATATTCTTTAGTGGTTATTTGCAGCTAGGACCTTAGCATATAAAGTATGTGGAGTCTATTAATCGTTGGAAAATACCCGCTCAGTACTATACAGAAGTGTATGCCATGTTCTCATATAAATACCACCAATATTTTCCCCAAAAGAGAATTTGTTTCTTAAATATATATATATATATATATATATAGATATATAGATATATATAGATATAGATATTGATTTTCTTTACATTGATGACAATGGCACAATGTGTTTATACACTTCCAATATTTGGATTACAGTTACAATAACCCAAAAATAGGGTAGGGGAAACGGTCAGCTGAAAGATACGGCATTTTCCTTTGGGAAATATATCCATATCTTCATTAGTTAGCACTTCTGTTGTTGCAAATACCTGCTCCATGCCACAATCTGATTGGCTGGAGGTCTAAGAGGATAAGCTGTGCTGTCTATATAGAGAATAAAAGGAAATCATGTTATATCATGGGATTTCCCAGTGGTGTAGAAGGAATGGAACCAGAGAGGGAAAACTTAGGCTGGATCATAAACCCATTCAGCTTAATCACATGACATGACAACCCTGCATAAATTAAGCCAGCAAAAAGGATAGTGTAACTCAAACATGATTTAAAGTAGAACTTTCCAAACTGTGGGTCGTGACACATTGGTGTGTCGGCTGCAGTATGTAGGTGTGTTGTGCGAATGCTCCCCATGCTTCTCCCAGGGCTGGAAAGGGGTTAGTTTAACCTCCAGTTTGCTAATAAAATTGAATTGCTGTGTTGCGAAATGATGCATGTCTAAAAAGTGTGCCACCAACACAAAAAGTGTGGAAAGCTCCAATTTAAAGGCTTGGTTTTTTCCCCCTGCTCCAGAATAATGTTTGGATTTGGTGCACATAACTTTAAATCTGATTCCTCCTTCAAGGCAAAAGCAAGGGTAACTTAAGGAAGTTCATATTTATTTAAGGATGATGGTCATTATAAGTGTGTAGAAGTTTCTGATATTTTTTAAAGTGTCGTATTCACATTATTTTTGTTTCTGATTCTAAAATCTCATAGACCTTAAGATATACATGGACACTTGCTGAAAGGTAATGGAAGTTTCTGTTGGTTATGAGGAATCAATAATTCTCTCACGTATTTCTTTGAAGTCCTACCTGGGACAGATGGCAGCCCAGGTAGGCTTATACTTAAAATATATTACATGGGCTTAAACTTAAAATATCTTAACTTTCAATTTGTCGTGACTAGCAAATATTTCTAGTCCACAGTGTTTTCTAAATTGTCTATTTTTACAAATAAGTGCACTGCCCAGAAAAAGGGTTGACTTGATCAGTATGCATTCTAATCTTGCCCTTTTTACCAGATTTTTCAGGGTTGCTTGACACATTACAAGCAAGATAAATAAGCATTTGTCTACTGTGTATTTCCCCCACAATGTGTGTCACAGGAGAGAAGAATCTGAAAGTGTGGTAAATATTCATGGGAACTGTGATTGGCACATGATTATTATTTGTTTTCAAATAGGTGACCTCTCTCCAAATACTCCCATGTTTACTAGGGAGAGTCAAGAGTTCAAAGTAACCCATCATTCTGGTAATGTATGAAGCAGCCCTCAGTCTGAGAAGTACTTGTATGTCCCAAATAAAAAAGAGTTAGCTAAGTGTGATGATGAAAGAAAATGATTACTGTTAAATGAAACCAATTTAACTCTGCAAATAAAATAAAGCAAATCCAATACCCAAAATGGAGGTCTTCAAAAGCCAGCAAAGTCACAAAACGCTAATCCACAATAATGTCTGAGCCCCAGCAGAATAATTTTGCATAGTCTGTTAAGCAAATGAACACTTTGGGATTCACAGGAAGGGGGATATTCTTAAGGAAAACAGAGCGAAGAATCTGTGTTAAGAGCATCCACTCAAAAACTAAATACACATTTTGTTAATTTACAGCAACCCAGAACTGACCTCCTCTGGCAAAAAAAAAAAGAAAAGAAAAGAAGTTATCGACATGCGCAAAAGTACAGAAGTGAGACAAGCTACAGCAATTGTGAAGTTATGCAGAGAGTTTGCCATGCAAATGCATCCATTGAGATATTAGATCAAAGTCTTCCCATGAAATTCATTTTTTCTAAGATCGAAAAAAAAAAAACTTAAGTAGAAAGCAGTGCTGCTAAAAAGCAGTGCAGCAGCCATTTTCATATGAAGGAAATTTGTCGCCAGAACCTAGACACTCATCTGCAGCTCAGACTATCAAGGGTCCATGGGGACAATTTGTTAGCCACACTATAGCAGATACAACTGTTAATTGTCACAATAGTGCACCAAGCAGTGCTATCAGCTGTTGGGTTCTTCTTTGGTTGAACTGCCTGACCTTGAAGACAAAGCTTCAGAGCCAAGAGCAATTGCCAGAGTACAGAAGGACCACTGTCTTGTACTACTACTACTACTACTAATAATAATTATAATAATTTATCGGTCACCCTCCACACACACGTCACAAAAAACTGCTAAAAGTAGTTAAAAACAAATCAGAAAACAACTATATCAATATCTATTCATCTATTGTTGTTGGCATCTGTTTTTCTTGAGTTACAATGGAGTGCGCCCCAGGGGCCTCATCACTTCCTTCCCCCTCCCCTCCACTGACACCCAAACATACCGTGGTAGTATTTATCCTGCCCTTACTATTATCTTCAATAAATTACTTCTGGAATCATTGTTGACATAAGGCAGTTGTGCCCTCTCCACCCCACTGTCAATGTGTACAGAAGCTTAAGGTGTGATGATAAAGGGGTGAAGTCAAGCCACTGTGTTAGCAGCACCAAAGTAAGCAGCGGCCTAATGCGTTTATAAAGGGGAAGGTGGTTTCCCAAGTATGATATGACACTTCTGCACAAAAAAGCTGCAGAGTATCAATGAGGTTAGCCCTGTCCGGGTGCTGAGCCAACGCTGATGGGAACACGGGCACACATGTCCATGGGAATGCCTGATCCTCTTTAGCACTTCACACAATTTGTTGTGGGTGAGTTTTCCAAAGCATTTTCAATGGGAGATATGATCCAGGGTTCCTACTCAAGGGGATCAATCAAAAACACTTTGAAAACAAACAAAAATCACCTTCAGAGCTTTCCACTAATCACACAAAGACCTAAAAAGCAGCTGGCATGCTCAGGGACATTAAGAACAGGGCTTGCATTTGTGACCATGTCTCATACCTGTACTGATCTTTCATGCATTCAGGAGAATGTCAGAACATTCCTCTTCTCTTCCAGACATGATGGAAACACAAGAGAGAGCCAACATTTGTATCTGTTGACAATCCTACCTGAGAGGACCAGTTTGCCATCATCGTGTCAAATATTTACAGCTCTTCTTTTAATCTTGGTCTTCGTAACACCCCCAAACCTTGAGTGTTCATCCTTAAAGGCAAAGGTACCCCTGACCGTTAAGTCAAGTCGCAGACGACTCTGGGTTTGCGCGCTCATCTCACTTTACTGGTCAAGGGAGCTGGCGTTTGTCCACAGACAACTTCCGGGTCACGTGGCGAGCATGACTAAGCTGCTTCTGGCAAACCGGAGCAGCACACGGAAATGCCGTTTACTTTCCCACCGGGGCAGTACCTACTTATCTACTAGCACTTTGACGTGCTGTCGAACTGCTAGGTGGGCAGGAGCTGGGACTGAGCAACAGGAGCTCACCCTGTTGTGGGGATTCGAACTGCCCTAGGCTCAGTAGTTTAGACCACAGCGCCACCCGCGTCCTTAGGGAGCCGCATAAGAGATCCTTCTTTGGTTTCCCTGACCACTGGAACTGTGACAGGTGGCTACTGAGGAGAGGATAAGGCCACCTACTACTAGCAATGATGGTGTGTGCTGCTGCCACTATCGGAAGCAGCAAACCTCTGAATTGCTGGGAGAGTGCTGGGAGTACTGCTTGCAGGCTTCCCATTAGGCATAAGATTAACCGCTATGATGATGGCCTAGATAGACCTTTGGCCTGATCCAGCTTTCTTAAGTTCTTATAGGACTTTTTTATTGGTTGCGTGCTCTTCCCAGAGAAGCTAGCCTGACACCCATTATGATGTCTTGCCCACACTAAGTGAAGCCCACCCCCCACCAGCTTTGTAGCTGTTTTTGATATATTTTCTTTGGATGCTGCTTTTAGAGAGATGCGGCTTTTAGTTTATTTTAATGTATGAGGTATTTTGTGGTGGTTTAAATATTTTATTGTAAGCGAGCCTGATAATGCATTTGAGGGGCAGGGTATACATGTGAATAACAAAGCAGCAAATAATATGTCAGCTTTGAAAATAACTGAGTTCTGTTTGATGTGATGGACTTCAGCAAATCTAATATCACCAGTATATTTTTGAATAAAGGAAGATAGGAAAAAGATAATTTTTTTCTATAACAGCTGTAGGTTCCCCCCCCTTTCAAAAAAGTGGTTTGCTATCATAATGGAAACTAAAATAAACACTTTTTGAGGGAAAATAGGGTTTAGATAGCTTTCTCTATTTTAGAGCTGGAAAATAGTGGTTTACATTAGTAATACTATTATTCCTTAATGGAAATTTGCAGCTAGAGTCTTAGCAAGTAATGTTTGTGAGATATAGTAATTTCTCACCCTTTCCAGTTACTCAGCAAAAAAGAAATGGGTATGAAGCACAGTTGAGTGGCTTCCAAATAAAGGAGCAGGATTTTTATTTTTGGTTGTTGGTTAGCAAAACCTCAAATCATGCTTATTACACACAATTTGTACTGGACTTACGTGTGACCTATTTGAACACAGCCTATATGCCATCGATTGTGTGGGACACAAGTCACATACCAGCAACAAGTTGTTGTTGTTGTTGTTGTTGTTGTTGTTGTTGTTGTTGTTGTTGTTGTTGTATTGAGCTCCTATTGGCCACTGCAAGTGATTTTGCTGAACTTTGTAATTGCCTGGTTTGGAACACCAATTTGCCTAGCTTGAAATATTCAGGTGCAGGACAAATTGAATGTTGTGCCTCTTGTTGTTGAATGAAAAAAACACAGCACATGTAGAAGTATTTTATGATCACACCATAAGCTGAAATGGTTGAGAAAGTATGGACTTGGGGTGGGGGTGGGGCAGATATCTAAGAGAGGGTACAGAAAGTCATTTCCAAAAGCTATCAGCTAATTTGGTGTGGAACTTTCTGGTGCTTAGACAGACAAGCTTAGACGCCTCCAGGGTTTTGTACTATTAATGGGAGCCTTAAAAACCTCTGCTTGGGAACATTTTATTTTCTTTGTGCACTGTCTCTCTCTCTCCAACTATTACTGTTTAGGACATGGACAAAAACTAACTGAAAGTTTAAGAGCAATATGATACAATGCAGCCAGCGCTATGAATCAATTTAGAACTGTTAGATTGTTTTATGTTCTCCAAAGATGCTGGTAATTGTCAACCCCATTCCAAAATGAGCTGAGGCTGCTGTACACAATGGGTGGCATGTGTTTGGCTCGGTGGATCATGGATTTTGCAGGCTTACACTGATTAGATTACTTTTTTCTGCTAGTAGAGAGCAGCAGAAGGAGGGAAATCTGCCCCTTTTAGCTGTGATCAACTTACATAGCTATATAAAATACTTTAAAATAAAATAAAATTTAAAATAAGCTTTCTAAATGACTGGGTGCATTGTGCAATTCAAAGATCTGATTTTAAATCATTACAGACTGTGAACATCACACACACTATTACAGATATATTCAGACTTTTGTTGGCTGCTTTCATAATTCACCTGTGAGAAATTGGCACATATATTTTTTTAAAACCCCCACAAATCCATCTGTCCTAAAATGCACTCTCTTTCATTAGCTTTATTTTCTCTTCTTCTCTGCATGTGTGGAGGCTTGATGCATAAGGAACAGGAAGCCAATAGCATCTAGCAATTTAATAAGAGCCAGAACAAAATTACTAATTCAGTGCCAATGCTACCAGTTGTGAGCCAGCTTCATAGGGCAGAGTCTTTTCTCACCCTCTGTGCATTTTTTTCCCTCCCTTCAGGTAGTCACTTTTCTTAAGGTTGAACAGAGCTGACATCCAAGATTAATGCAACTTGCAGTTTGATTTTTCAAGGCCGGTCATACATGAGACGTGCTTTAATTTGGATTTTTTTTTTTAACCAAGAGAATTGGTGTTTAACCATGCAGTTCCTGGAAATATGGTACAAGTTGCAATGTGTAATATTAAACCCAAGTGTGCTCGTGCTGAACACAATGATGTTGAAGGAAGTTGTTAAAATTCAGAATGAAAATACATTAATGCACTGGAAGGAAATGCGCTGAAGGACCTTTTCTTATTCCCAAAGTTCATTTATTTTTTCCCCTACAGAGATAGATCAAATGTATTCATACAGCTGGCTAGAAAAAACTTCTATTCACATATATATGCAATATTATTTGGTCTGGATAGGGATTCCCAATATGTAGCCTTTGGACCACCAGTGATCACCAAGTCTCATTTAGTTGCTCCAAAACATTTGTGTAAAAATACACTTTAAAATAATATATCATCTAGTACAATGCATTACAATTGCTACAGGAGGCAGGAAATTATTAAGTGGTCCACAAAGACACTCAATATTTTTCGAGTTGTCCATGGGGTAAATGTTTTGGGAACTACTGGCTTAGATGGCAATTAGTGTATCAAAATTAGTAATGGGTTATCTCAGTGCTAGCTTACCTGCTAAAGAAGGTATCTGAGCAATCTTGGAAACATGAAGCTCGGTCCAGTATACCTGAAGGAACGCCTCCACCCCCATCGTTCTGCCCGGACGCTGAGGTCCAGCGCCGAGGGCCTTCTGGCGGTTCCCTCATTGCGAGAAGCAAAGCTACAGGGAACCAGGCAGAGGGCCTTCTCAGTAGTGGTGCCCGCCCTGTGGAACGCCCTTCCAGCAGATGTCAAAGCGATAAACAACTACCTGACATTCAGAAGACATCTTAAGGCAGCCCTGTTCAGGGAAGTTTTTAACGTGTGATATTTTACTGTAGTTTTGGTTTCTATGGAAGCCGCCCAGAGTGGCTGGGGAGGCCCAGCCAGATGGGCGGGGTATAAATAAATTATTATTATTATTATTATTATTATTATTATTATTATTATTATTACTACTACTATTATTATTATTACTATTATTATTATTATAAAGGCCCAGTTCTCCATCATTGCCCAAGACAGACAGATGCCAACACACTTTGCCAGATTCATTCACATTCTCCCAGCAAAAGTTTAAAGTGAGATGCTGGACGTCACAATTGTACCAAAACGAATGAAGAGAGACAAATGATTATGGTTAAATTGTTTATAGGGAAGCAGTATTTTAAACTCTTGCTGTCACTGCTGCCCTTTACAAAACTTACTGACGAAGGAAGGCTAACGTATGTCAGACAAGAGTGCCCCATCTACATCAAAATGCACAATAGCTCAAATATTGTGATTCCTTCCCTGCAGAAAAGAGGGGAAGTGTCCTGGTCTGGCCTAGCAAAGAAGCCAAAGGGGCAAAGCAGGTCAGCTCTTTCAGCACCATGGAGAGCTCCAAGCGAGCAAATGGCTGCAACAGAGGTTGGAAGTGAACTGAGAATTTTTGAGACTGCCTCCAGACTACCTCTCCTAGTCTGTGCACACACGGCAGCTGAAAGCGGATTTGATGCATCCCATGTGTGCATATCTTTCACATCAAGCACACAGAGTTGTTCTCTTCCAAGTGATAGTCCACACTTGCTCCGGTTTAAGGTGGACTCCTTAGTGCTACAAACCTGCTACATCTGGAACTGGGTGCTGAGAGTGCGACTGAATGGGACACACTTGTGGACAGCCTGAGGAAGTACCATCCACCATGGGATTCCCCATAAAAAGCTGTGGTCTGTTATTGCTTCAGTTTTTTGTACACTGCTTAGAGAGATTAAATAATCAATCCCACCAATAGTAGCCCACAGAAAGCCTCTGGGGATCGCAAGGTGTTGAGCCAAACAAGATTACACTGACCTGTCAGCCCCACTGCCTTCACTTGAGGACATTGGGCCTGATCCGGGCCCAATCACTACCCAGTTCCATACTTGGAAGTGCAGCAGATGGTTTTGCCTACCTCTGGCTTCTGTCCTGCCAAGCCTGAGTGGTGGGACTGTGGGTGCACTGCTGGCTAAACCACTCTGTCAAGTCCGACTGCTGCATGATTAGGGATAGGATCGCTCTGTTAGTGGTCATAGCATTTGTTGCAAGATACATGGCTATCCTGTGGAATTTGTTTTTCTAGGTGTCAGTAGTGGGGTCTTATGTCAGTTAGTACTCTGAATTTCACAGAAAGATTTTGAATGTGTGTGTACACATGTTGTTGTTTCACCCCCTATTGATCTAGCATTATTTCATGGGCCATGGGTGCAAAGAGCTTAACACTATAGAGGGGGTGCGTGTGCATAGCATGTTAAAGACAAGCAAAAGAGAAATAAAGAACACTCACATTGGTGCTTACTTAGAGGTCAGTCAACCTCAAATCAATGAAGGCATCTGTGAGTTCTAATGTTTTAAGTGGCCTGCACATTTATACCTTCAGGAAATCAGTGCAGAATTACAGGAAAGGGATTACGCGGTCGCTACTTGTCGAATCTGATAAACAACCAGCAGAGCTGGAGAGCTGGAGCAGGTGACCACAATGTTTTGAATGTCAGGTAGAAAATGCCAGCGAATAGAGGGATGGCGTGAGTAGGGAAGAGAATCAAACTAGTACTTCAATTACATATTATGGCTGATTATAAGAAGTGTTCCGGTAGCTATTTGCATACTTTTTATATTAGATGAAGTAGTAAAGCATAACTATTTTCCCTCTGTGATAAAAAGCAATCATCATGCAGCAGCAGCAGCAGCAGCCGGGTTTCACAATCTGTGATAGTCTGGTTGAGAGAACCAGCAGGCTGTTATGGTTTCACTATCTAAAGTGTCAAAGTTTTATGATATGTGGGGTGTACAGCATTGGGGGGGGCGGGGGCAGATGTAGCGGCATCCTGCTAAATTGAATTAGTCACCACACATGCTTCTTTTGAAATTACAAAGTAATTACACCAATTGCTGAAATATGTACACTGGAAAAGCATACCTTTCATAAAGCTCATTTTTAATGTATACAGGGTAATTAATGTTCTCCTGACTGTCAAAAGCAATATGCTTGCAAACTTTGGAGAGCTCTGACTAAGTGCCTCAAAAGACTTGGAAAACTTGGGCAATCAGCTTTCAGCACAATAAATATATTCATAAAGGATGCAAATGAAATTCAATATGTATTACATAACAGACACTCTAGGATATGAAGCCATAATTCATAGCTATATTTCTCTCTTTGCTCCCTGCTCTTCCCCCCTCCCACTCTGGATAATAAAGAGTAATGGTAAGCATATGCGGAGGCTTTTGTTTGCTTTGTGCCTGCGGGACTAAAAAGCAATTGATCTAGACACAGTAACATAACATTTGTTGAAGACGACATTAATTCAGTCCTCCTTAGGGTTCAGAAATACCAGTCACAGTTGCATTTGTGAGTACATGTGTACCTTTATATATAGGAATATAATCATGCCAGTCTAGTCTAGTGCTCTGAGCTCACAGTGGCCTGCCAGATTCCTATGGGACAGGCCCAGAGTGCAACAGCATGCTCCCCATTTGTGTTTTCTAGAAATTGGTATCCAGAGACACATTGCCTTTTACAGTGGACATAGAACAAAGTCATTTTAGTCAGTAGCCCTTTGGCCAGAATTTGTCTAATACTTTTTAAAGCCCATCCACATTGGTCATCACAACATCTTATTGGGGTGATCTTCATAGTCTAACTATGTGCTGTGTGATGAAAACTTTTTTTTTTTGTCTGTCTTGAATCTTCCAGCATTCAGCTTTATTGAATAGCCCTGAATTCTAGAAAGGTTTTCCTGTTCTCTTACTCCACACCTTGTATAATTGTGTGGCATCTATCAGATTATAGATAGATACATATATAGATATATACTTGACCTGATTTGACAGAACAATTAATCAGACCTGTTCCCAAAGGAGCCACAGAACTCAAAATGAAGAAGGCATCATTTCCAACTGCTTACTTTTGTACCAGGCATTTTTGGTGCATAAATATCTAAATGCAACTTTAAGTTGTATAACCTTTAGTTAACAGTTTACATTCTCTTGTACCCAATTTACAATCTTTACAAAAATTTCAGAAATATCCTTTGCATATCCTTTCCTCGCATGAGTCCCCCCCCCACTCATGTGACTGCCAGTTTTAAAACTTTACACCTACACCATGTGATGAGAATATAGAAAAGTAACTTCTACCATAGAGTTGCAAAGGGTGTAAAGGGTGAAAAAGACCATTCAATTGATCCTTCCAGGTCTGTTCTACAGAGGCATGAGATGCATGAGAATTAAGCAAAAATTTGGTGGAAGGCTGGAAATTATTGATTCAGACTATAGGAAGACTTTAAATTATGGGGGACTCCAGTTTTTAATAGGGACGTGGGTGGTGCTGTGGGTTAAACCACAGAGCCTAGGACTTGCCAATCAGAAGGTCGGCAGTTTGAATCCCCACAACGGGGTGAGCTCCTGTTGCTCAATCCCTGATCCTGCCAACCTAGCAGCTCGAAAGCACGTCAAAGTGCAAGTAGATAAATAGGTACCGCTCTGGCGGGAAGGTAAACGGCATTTCCGTGCACTGCTCTGGTTTGCCAGAAGCGGCTTAATCATGCTGGCCACATGGCCCGGAAACTGTACGCTGGCTCCCTCAGCCAATAAAGGGAGATGAGCGCTGCAACCCCTGAGTCGGCCACGACTGGACCTAATGGTTAGGGGTCCCTTTACCTTACCAGTTTTTAATGTCCCTCAATATATAAACAAAAGAACCTAGGTCAGATCCAGACTATGACCATGCTTTAATCCCACTGAAATCAATGGGACTTAAAGCAGACTAACTTGTCCCATTGATTTCAGTGCAAGAAATGTGTGACTAACCTAGTCTGTATCCAATACATTGCCTAGATATTCACACACATACATACATGTACACACACACCATGTGCCAGCACATCAGGGAGATATTTTTTTGCCTCATTCTGCGCCCAATACGCATGGGATTCCTTTACCCAGCAGCACTGTGGCCCATTGATTGCAGCAAAGTACTGGGCAATTTACCCAGTATCAAGTCTGCATGGGCTCATGGGAAAAAAGCTGTCCTATGAGCCATTGCTTCAGAGGGGAGGGGAAAGCCTATATAAGGCTGCTTCCCCTGGATCTCGCATTTCTCTTTGAGAGCTTACCGTCTGCCCACCCTCAGGTTACAGCCTTCACTAAGTAATTGTGGCTTGCTGGTTGACATGGCCAGAAAGGATTTTTCTCTCAACCTGACTGGCACTTGGTTGGGGTTTTTTTCTTCACCTTTCCCCAGTGAAATTATGGCCTGCCTTTGTTAGGTGGAGAATCATTGTTGAAGGTGGAAATGGCATTGGGCAGGATCAACATAGTAGGGGGGGCATAAAGGGCCTGAGGGAAAGACTGGGTAGGGTATCTGCCTGGTTGAAATCTGCACCTTCGTTCCCCAGTGAGACCTTGCTTGCTTGGCTGGCACCACGGCAAATTTCAACACGGACCGACTCCCATGGTACAGGTTCGGAGCAGTCCAAACCCAGCAGATCCGTTCCATCAACATGGGGCTTGTGGAATGATGAACTGATCCTGGGACCCAAGGCCATGCCAGCCCTTGCCCTGCCTGCTGCTATCAATAAAGATTTGCCCTGATTTTATCCCATCACCGTTGTACAGTCTGGTTATTTTGCTGCTCTCATGGGTCACATAATGTGCCTGCCTGGGCAACCTAGCCCTTTGACAGCAGTTCTCATTTTCTACTTTAGGAGAGCGCCCACCTGCAGTCTGAAGTGGTAGAGTCCATTTAATCACCTTGGTAGTTTACCATCCCATTGTGCTGAAATACAGGCCAGGTGGTCTCATATTGCTTTGGATCTCACATCACTTCTGTGGAATTCAAGGGACTGGTTCACCTATCCCACATTTTCTTATTGTTAAGAGAATGCTGTGTTTGGTTTGTCTGTTCATTTCCAAGTACATCACACTGCAGGGCATCATCTATATATTGAACAGTGTGGTGCAAATTAATCTTCCCTGATGCTGGAATTATTATAAACAGTGTTCTAATTAATTGTCATTCACAGCAAATGGTTATCAGTTAGAAAGCAGATTGATACACTCCAGAGATTAAGAGCTATAAAACAAGCCATTGGCTCTGCCATTCCATAATACATTCTGTTGCAGGAGAGCAAATGAGCTACCCATTCTCTCCTCTCTACCGTTCCATGTTTATCTTTATAAAACCACCCATATCACATGCATTATCATCATCATCAGTTTATTGCCCAATACCTAAAGTGGTTCCAAGGAAACTTGCATGAGGTCATGCAAAACAAATACAAATGCAATTAAAGGTAATAAAAAAGAAAGAAACACAACCACCAGCTCGTGTTGATAGAAAATAGTTCTGGATTCCCAGACAGGAATGGATCACGATGCATCCCCAAGCTATGAACCTAACCCTCCAGGGGTATGGGGATCCTATCCAGAACTAGCTGCATATGGTGGGGGAAATATCACTGAAAGCCTAAATTTTAACTGTAATGTAGAGAGAAGAATGGAGGTGTCACCATGTGAACTGGACTGAATGGGACTTATTCTTCATCCTATTCGGAATGCAGCTCCACCTACTTTTCCTTACAAAAATCATGCCGTTTTGAATTTGTGTCATTCCATTCCATTGCATACAGTTGCTGCCATTTTATTTCACCCTTATTTAATACAACCAGGCTGCCCTTAAAAGTCTGGCACTCTCCAAATTGCAGGGACAGTATCACAGCAGGTGCACACATTAAAGAATGAATGAAAGCACCCAAAGTACCATCTATTCCAAAACTGGTTTTGCATGTTTATTTAGTAGTATCCCATTTAATGATTTCTCCAGGTACATCTAATACAAAATAAATTGGTTTGTACTAGGGATTGGGGAAGCATGGAGGACTTGCTGCAAAAACAATGTTGCCAGAGGGTTTAGATTTATCCTGGATACTGCAGGCAGGGGAAGCTCACATAGCACAGAATCACAGCTGGAATTTAAACAAACGGTAATCATTTAACTGCCTTCTTTCTCCACCCCCCACTCTTCCAAATCATTTTAAAGACAGCTTAAGGGCAAACAAGGTTGCTTGTCAATTTATAGCCAGGTTTATCCCTGCAATGGCCTCCTGGGACTGTTTTAAGCCTCAAACGACTGCCCATTTCCTTAATGCTGAACCGGGGCATTTGAGACTAGTGTCCTTAGCACAGATAAGCTTTGCCTAGGGTTCATTAGCATAGAAAGGTGGAGATTTTAAGTGATGGAGCTAAGCAATAGATTCTGGTTCTGGTGTTTAAAATGGCTAAATGTGAGATCTTAGGAGTGCTGATTTTACAAGTACACCAATCCGATGTTTGTGAATAAAGAAAAGTGCTAATTCGCTAAAGCTTTTCTGTGGTTAGCTATGGACCTCTAGAGGAGGAACTAAAGAAGGAAATGTCTAGATGGAACCAGTTTTCCTTGTTGGGCAGAATATATTTAACTTAAAAATAAAACGTATTTTTCTTTTATCAAAACATTAAAAAAAATCTGGGTTGATTGACAATATTTAAAAGAAGATCATCTCAATCTACAATACAAGGAACATCACTTTTCTCCTGGTGGCAGCATGATTACTTTCCAGAACTGGAAATAATTTGAGCACCTACACCTCACACAGTGGTGACAAACTGTATGGGCAATTGCCTGATCTGAAAAACTGACAAAAGGTTGTATGCCTTGAACAGTACATGTGATGCAGATGATTTTATCAAAATATGTTACCTCTTTGCAAGATATTATACCAAACATTCTGATTATTCAAAACAAAAAAAAAAATTTTCTTTCCAGTAGCACCTTAAAGACCAACTAAGTTAGTTCTTGGTATGAGCTTTCGTGTGCATGCACACTTCGTCAGATACACTGAAACAGAAGTTGCCAGATCCTTCTATATAGTGAGAAGGTGGGGAGGGGTATTACTCAGAAGGGTGGTGGGAATGGGTGGTTGGCAGATAGCTGAGATGAGCCTGTTGACGGCTCTTAACGACTGCAATAGGTCTTACAGGAAAAAGCAAGGGGTGAGAAGGTGAAAAATGGCTTTGTCATGTATAATGAGATAAGAATCCAATGTCTTTGTTCAGACCAGGTCTCTCCATGGTTTTAAGTTTGGTAATGAGTTGCAATTCAGCAGCTTCTCTTTCCAGTCTATTTCTGAAATTCAACAGGCTCATCACAGCTATCTGCCAACCACCCATTCCCACCACCCTTCTGAGTAATACCCCTCCCCACCTTCTCACTATATAGAAGGATCTGGCAACTTCTGTTTCAGTGTATCTGACGAAGTGTGCATGCACACGAAAGCTCATACCAAGAACTAACTTAGTTGGTCTTTAAGGTGCTACTGGAAAGAAATTTTTTTTTTGTTTTGACTATGGCAGACCAACACGGCTACCTATCTATTCTGATTATTGGCAACCACAAAATTTCTGAACGAGTTAATGGGAAATTTTTGACCAATTCTGACAGAGTGGGAAAATGGGGAAAACTTGATGTTTTGTTCATGCCTTGCTGAAAATCAATAAAAATTATTTTTTTTAAAAAAGAAATATTTACTGTGTTGCTTACCACCAGTCAGCATCATAACATTTAATTATGAAATCTGTTTGGCTAAATAGCCATTCTAGATGCAATAACTAAACAGATGCATAAAGGTAAAGGTAAAGGGACCCCTGACCATTAGGTTCAGTCGTGACCGACTCTGGGGTTGTGCGCTCATCTCGCTCTATAGGCCGAGGGAGCTGGCGTTTGTCTGCAGACAGCATGACTAAGCCGCTTCTAGCGAACCAGAGCAGCGCACGGAAACAGCGTTTACCTTCCCGCCAGAGCGGTACCTATTACCTACTTGCACTTTGACGTGCTTTCGAACTGCTAGGTTGGCAGGAGCAGGGACCGAGCAACGGGAGCTCACCCCGTCGTGGGGATGTGAACCGCCGACCTTCTGATCAGCAAGTCCTAGGCTCTGTGGTTTAACCCACAGCGCCTTAAACAGATGCATACTGATTTAAATTTTTTTAAAAAGGGATTAGGGGAGCAATCCTTTAGCAAGATCCGCTGGTATGAGCTCAGAGTTAAGATACACCAGGTTAACACCATCATCTTTGACTGAACTGGTAATATGCCAGTGTAATTCCCCACATCCTGGCTCAGTTAGAACCTATCTGGCTAGGCTGAGCCCAGCAGGCATAATCCCTGAAAAGCAGGGTAGGCTTAGGCTGGATCCTAAATGCATTCACCTGGGCAACATGACCTGGCATGTTAAGTTACAAAAAAGAGTGGTGTAACAAAAACATTAGGGTTGTTTTCCCTCTTCCAGGTTTAGGCCAGCTCACCTAATAATAGCTCCACTGCTGAACAGAGTTTGATCTGCTGTAAATTTATGCCAACTTAACTTGCACCAGATTGCTTTATGCCAGCTTTTTGTGTATAGGATTGCTCCTTGGGTCTGCCTAATATTAATATAAATAGTTTTGCTAGCCAGTTGCAAATTTTATTCATTTATGCTGACTTAACTTGCACCGGCTTGCTTTATGCCAGCTTCTTATGTATAGGATTGCTCCTTGGGTCTGCCTAATATAAACAGTTTTGCTAGCCAGTTGCAAATTTTATTCATCTAAGTGTCTCAGAAAAGAAAATATCTATGGAAGAATGTGGAACAATATTTCTTCAGATCCCCTTTGGAATATAAACAGAGGTCTTCAGGAATGAATACAATATTACATAGATTATTACCTTTATAGTAGGTCTCTTAAACATATGAAGAAGGTTCGTACAGATAATAAATCCTTCTATCTCCCCTGTTGCATGGCTTTTATGTATTGATTTTTTTTATGATGATAATCTAATGGGAAATTTATCTAGTTCAAAGAAATTAGTTCCAATTAAACTAATGGAAACATGGAATAATGGGCAAGCAATTTATTATCAAGTTCTTCCTACAGATGAAGTGCCTCGAGTGCAGTTTTTCCAATGAGGCATTATGTGCTGGAACTATTTCACTATAAGAAAATGGGGAGTTGACAGCTTTTGAAAAAGAATTTTCTTTTAAGAGTGTTCACATGAACACTTCCATGTATAGAAAGGGTGGATGAAGGGATCTGACATTTACATATATTCAGATTATTCTGAAGGAGTTATGCATGCATAAAATGTGAACATATAGAGCTCCCGTCCTGGAGGAGAGACCTGACCAAGTCAGGGTTCATCCTTGTGTGGAGCTTCTAAATTGATTGGAGACTTGTATTTTTAGAAAAAAGTTATGAATTTTGTCAGGAGTCCAAAATTAAGCTGCTCCACTCCCATGATGGTGGTACTGGAGTTTATTGTGGCTTAGACTGAGGGAAGGGGTGTAAACACATGAGGTGGTTTACTGAAAATATTTTAGAAATTTTCCCTTGCTTAGATATGAAGACTACATTCTGGAAAAGAAGAAAAATCCAATTGGAGCACGAAAAAGTTGCATGGTAAATTTTTTAACATTCCCATTTCGACATACTGTGCAATATTTATCACTATTATTCTCTTGACATGTTACATCTTCAGTTACTTATTAACTAGTACACTCCACAAACCCAAATCTTTTGGGTAAACCATGTCCATGGTTAACATTTCTAATCTAATTGGCTCTAACTTATTATGTTTAGCAACTATATACTAGTAAATAGTGTAAGACAGACATGATTCACCAGGCTATCTCTTTGGAAAATCTAGCTATATTTCTATTCTTATTATTGATGAGAACAAGGTAGCAACTTCAGTTTATTTTCTAATCTTGTGTTCTAAGAAGGTCTGATAAAGGAAAATATAAAAATCTGTATAAGTAACTGGGTGAAAAAAGTGAACTGTTCACTATCATCTTTCTTCAAATCCCCTTTTAACTATTGGCAGAATTAGTGTCATGTGATTACATGTTTTTAACCAATCCAGCTCATCAGCTTTTGATAGCATTGACCATGGTTTCTTTCTAGATTAGCTCCAGGGAATGGGAATTTGGGGCACTGTGTTGCCATAGTTCCAATCCTACCTCTGGTATAGTGTCAAGAAAGTAGCACTGGAGAGTGCTTTTTGGCCCCATGTTGGTTACGCAGTCAGGTATCTCCACCCCCATCATTCAGCCCAGAAACTGAGGTCCAGCTCTGAGGGCCTTCCAGTGGTTCCTTCACTGTGAGAAGTGAAGTTACAGGGAACCAGGCAGAGGGCCATCTTGGTAGTGGCTCACACCCTGTGGATTTCCATCCCATCTGATGTCAAACAGATAAGCAACATTATGACTTTTAGAAGACAACTGTAGACAGCCCTATACATGGACATTTTTAATGTTTGAGGTTTTATTGTGTTTTTAATATTCTGTTGGGAGCGGCCCAGAGTGACTGGGGTAACCTAACCCAGTTAGAAGGGTGGGGCATAAATAATAAAATCATCACCATCACCATCATCAATATCTGTATTAAGGCACTGGGAGCAGTCATTAGGAGCTTGGAGGCAAGGTGACACCAGTATGCTAATGATGCTTGGCTCTATTTTTCCATAACATCTTAATCTGTAGAGGCCATGTGGCCCTGCACTGGTGCCTGAATGATATGCATGGCTTTTCCCCCCCAGCAGAAACTCACAGGAACTGGCGCCTCTCAGGTGGGCACCACTGCCATTATATAGAGAACAGGGGAGGCATTCCTGGTGAGTTCTTTTTCTAGAAAAATAACACTGGTTATTTATTCAAGCTGAGCTTGAATCCTTGCAAGATACAGGCACTGTCAGTGAGTGGTCCCCATGTCTATTATTGCCTACCTTGAATGGGGTTGCACTCCTCTTTAAGGAGAAGGTTCAGAGTCTGCAGCTGTTTTTGGATCCAGCCTTGTCACTGGAGGTCCAAATAGCCTCTGTGGATAGAAGCACTTTTTATCAGCTGTGACTGATATGACAGCTTTGACCATTCCAGAACTGGGAGAGCTGGAGCACAGTAGTTCAGAAATTGGTGACTTAATGATTGGATCACTGCAATGTACTGTATGTCGGACTTCCCTGGGCCTTGATCCTGAAGCTACAGTTAGTGCATAGAGCAGTGAGACCCTGTCAGCATATAACATTTCTGTTCAGAGATTTGCTGATTTGCTACTATGCCAAGTTAAAAGTGTAACAATTAGTTTATCAAACCCTTAACAAGTTGGGACCAGTTTACGTGTTATATCTCCTTATCCTATCAATATACAGCATGCACACTCTACTGCTTCAATCAGAAGAAGTGGCACTGTTACAAGTTTCACACAATACTCGTTGCACACTTTTAAGAAATCAATCTTTTACTATGGCAGCACGAACACTTTGGAACTCACTTTCTATTTATATCAGGCAAACATTTTCACTGCACCTGCTAAAAACATTTCTGTTTAGGAAAGCCTATCCAGGCATCTAAAAGCTCTCATATGTTTTAATCCAGTTTTAATCCAGGCATCTAAAAGCTCTCATAAGTTTTAATCTTATTTCTTGTTGTAATTATTTTTGGATTTTTAAAATACTTTTAACTGATTATTTTATTTAATAATAGTAGTAGTAATAAAAATTATTTTATTATTTATACACCAACCATCTGGCTGGGTTTGCCCAGCCACTCTGGGAGGCTTCCAGCACATATAAGAATAAAATGCCCAACATTAAAAACGTCAAACATTATTCTTTTTGTGAACTGCTCTGAGGTTTTATTCCAATTGAGTGGTAACATAAATGTTGTGAACTAAATAAACAAAGGTTCCCCGACCTTTTCTTCCCACCCAGTGTGTAGATATGCCCTTGGCAAAATTGTGCATTCCCTGTGCTTTGCATGCATGCTTGAAAACTGAGTTCATCAGCACAGTGAAAGTGCAAAGGAATAACATTTTGTTTAAAAAGAAAAAAGAAAAAGAAGAAGAAAGAAAGAAAAGAACAGTACTTTTATGTTCTTGTTCCTTTCTAAAGTACATATTTGATTCATGCCACCATAACAGCCACATCATTTGCTACAAGTAAAATGAATCTCATGAATCAAAGTAATGACTAGGCCCTTAGCTTGATATATTGCAGGCTACAGTATCTTGAGAAATGAGGATGGTAAGTATCATTGTGTTAAAAATGCACAGGGAGAAGACTGCTATGTAAAAACATGATGATTCTATTAAATTAACTGTGTTTGGGAGCAAGGGTTCCTGATTATGCTTTGGTACGCAGCATGGAATAGACCGCAGTGGATCCAATTTTTAACATTGTAAATATTTTTCCTAACAATTCTCAGCCTTGGGCTGAAAATGTCCAGCTGCCCTAAATCTGCTGTGGTCCGTGCTTAATCACCCCAATCCAGCTAGCGGCTATGTGAACATACAAGCTAGCTTCTGTGTTCGCGCCTTGATGGATGAAGGACCACATGTGTAATCAGGTTTCATGTATACAGTTTGCCTCCAACCATTGGAGCTGCTTATATGGAGCACTTTTTATGATACAATCACACCTATCCATTAAAAATTGTTTCTCTAATTGGATGGTTATTGAAAATGGGGGAGGGGGATGCCAATACTTAGGTTTAAGGATATTTTCTGGATTCCCAAATATTGGATCCTTTTTGTATCACTGGATGAAAATCAAAATATTTATGTTAAAAATATAAATACATTACTTTACAGTATTAGTTTTAGCTTTTATAGGCAAGGGATAAACCATTCCATGTTGCAAGACTTATTCAAAAATAATACACAACAAACTTTTAAAAAATGTTTTTAAATAAACAACAACAACATGCAAACTAGAGCAAATTTATCAACATTTTAAAATAATAAAAAACTATCTAGGGTTTAACAGTGTATGAGATTAGCGTGAATTTTAGTAGGTTGTTACCTTTATGTTAGTTCTTCCACCTTATGTTTTTACCTAAATTAACAGAATATTGTCTTTGTGTTTACTCAGAAGTAAGCTCCATGATGCTCAATGGGACTTACTGACATTTAATCATGTAAATATCTTGTTGATTTTGAGAGGATAACTTTGGGGAAAGATCAAAAGAGATCATTTTCAAAAATGTTGGGGAAAACATACAAACATATGATAACAACTAGACCCTTTACAGCATGGAAGGGGAGCCTCAAAACCTCCCCATTTGGCCCTTGGGGTTCTCCCCAGGCTGCATCTTAGCCACACTTCCTCTCCCTATGCCACACTGCAGTAGTTTGTCCACCTTTGGTCCCAACCCTGCACACAGTTCTCACCTGTGGCTCCTAGAAGATGTCAACATGCAACAGAAGTCATACTCCAAGAAGCAGCTTCAACTGGCCAGCTAAACCAGGAAAAGGTAGCTGATGGATCTCAAACCCTCAGTGAGTTATGCATGCAAAGGCAGGCTCTGGCAGATTGAGCACAGAAGACCAATAATGGGACCAATGGTCAAGAAGATAGTTTCTGCTATAAAGGGAAGTGAGGAATAGATGGGGTTCGTTGTCATGGGGAAATAGCCCATCTAGGAGAAGGAAAACCCTGATCCTAAACCTCTGCTGCCCGTCAGGATATCTTCAGGAGAAGAAAAGGCTAAGGAGTAAAGCCTACACAATTCTGGTCCCCAAGATGGTTGGATGGTGCCTTGTATGCCTCCTTCCAGCAACTTCTGCAACCAAGCTAATATCAAACGTATTGTTCTGCTTTCTTGTAGACCGCATTAGTGAGGCTGAGTGAGGGGTCTTGTGGTCTTGGTAGCCCTGGACCTCAATACACATTGCCTAGGCTTGCATCCTGGGGAGGTCTCTTTGGTGCTGCTAAAGCAGTGGCTTGATTTCACCACTGGAGGCGCAGTCCATTGTCTATCAAGACAGACAGATGGCAGCTGGCAAGGTTGTAGTGCATGAAGCAGGAGTGGAACTGTCTGTGCTGACTGTCCCAACCCCAGACTCCACACACTGAGCAGCTCTGTGTGAATGTTTTATGTGAAGGTTCTGAAAACACAGAGATAATCAATGCACAGAGGGAACAGAGTCAGTGGGGTGAATCCTGTACCCCATGGAAGCCTTCAGTATACTATACACATTTTAGTCCTCTTCAAGCATTCATGTAAACGCATGGGGGCAGCGGGGACAAGTGTTGCCATCCAACTTGTGATTAGAACAAAGACTGAGGTGGAGCTTGCATGCTTGTTCCCATTGTTCCCACACACACCCCACACAAATTTACTGAAAATAGGATGCATGGTGAGGGCTTCCAAAATTGTTTACATCATCCAGTTGTGGGACATCCATAGACGGAGGGAACAAAGTAATTTTTGATGATGAACTCTAAACTTTGTGTGGAAGTAGGGTTTGGACTTATCTACCGGTGTAACATTAAGGAAGGTTATTTTACAACATTACCTTGAAGAAAGGGACGCGGGTGGCGCTGTGGGTTAAACCACTGAGCCTAGGGCTTGCTGATCAGAAGGTTGGCGGTTCAAATCCCCACGACAGGGTGAGCTCCCATTGCTTGGTCCCTGCTCCTGCCAACCTAGCAGTTCGAAAGCACATCAAAGTGCAAGTAGATAAATACGCACTGCTCCGGTGGGAAGGTAAAAGGTGTTTCCGTGTGCTGCTCTGGTTTGCCAGAAGCAGCTTAGTCATGCTGGCCACATGACCCGGAAGCTGTCTGTGGACAAACACCGGTGCTCCCTCGGCCTACAGAGCGAGATGAGCACGCAACCCCAGAGTCATCTGCGACTGGACCCAACAGTCAGGGATACCTTTACCTTTTTAATACAGGATAAGCACCCATTTATATTTTCTTATGCAAATGAGAGAATGAAGAGTTCATGTTCATAAATTTATTATAGCTTAGCAGCAACTGATTTCATTTTGGCATAAATATAGTTTTGTAAATATAGTTCTAGAAGAGCACGGCATTATTTTTATTTAAATTTCTAAATAAATTGATTGTAAAACAACTGATCTGATGGTGGTTTGCTATAAGCTTGTGTGCATGTTTGTAGATTTGCATACCTGTGTTGTAACTGAAGGGATTTTTTATTTTTTTTGACATAGGTTTCTATATTGGAAAAGTGATAAATGGTAATTTTAAAATGCACTCATTTCCCATAAATTTAATGCTTAACCCTTATCTGCAGCATCAGCCTGAGAAAAACAACTTAATTCTAGGTTCTTTGCCTGAATAAAATAGCCCTTATTTCTATAGAAATTGCCATTCAGTATTCTAACAGAATAATTCCTTTTCCTGGAATAAGAATTGGGGAGACTTCATTTTCCCTCTCTAATATCATTCATTACTGTAAATCTAATTTATGATCTACTCACTTAATTTCTCTCTTCTTTTTAATGCTCAAAAATCTTCTTGGTGATTTCTCGACTGCACTGGCCCATCACTACTCAGCAATATATTTTGCAAAATCCATTTATTTATTTTGATTTTAATCTTGCTATCTCTCTGGGTATAGTACATATAAATATAGCCCTGAAAATATTAGTTAGACACGTGCTATTTTATTTGTATTGCCAGGGAAATGGTGGGGCAATGTTAGGGATTTTTCTTGGCGCAGGTGAAAAAATAACTCTGCTATTTTTGAGTGGGGACCATTTGTTGCTCCACCTGAGGCAGTAAATGTATTGGGTCAGCCCTCCTCTTTCTTTGTTTTCATTGTTCTCAGCAAATACAACAGAAAAACCCACGAAAGAACTGTTATCAGCTGACATTAATAATTGCCCATAGTGGTATTTAATCTGTTCAGCAGTCCATGAGATTTAGCATAATGTTGTCAACAAAATGGCATGGGTTGAACAACAAAGGGGATTTAAATGGCCATGTTGGCAAACTGTCAAAACAACAACATAAACAAGAAAGAATAAAAGAATAATAGAATTGTAGAGTTGGAAGGGAGCCAAGGGTCATCTAGACCAACCCCCTACAATGCATCAATCTCAGCTAAAGCATGCAGGAAATTCAGCTAAAGCATTTGTGAAAATACAAAGAAAATTGCCATGGAGAAGAACAAAATCGAATCAACAACAGCAAAGTGTTTGCAGAAAATTCTGAAAATTACAGAAAGCTAGAAACACATTACCCTCAGAAACACACACACACACACATGAAATGAGGTTATTCATTTTATTCCAGCTCTAATTATTTCTGTTTTTGATGTATTACTTAACATGTCAGTATGCCACCACTTTTGCTATATGTATGACATAAATGTTTAAAATGAGAATGGACTGACTACAAATAAGTAATATAGTCACTGGGAAAAATGATCGCATGAATGTTCACTAAGAGAGCGGGTTCTGAAATTCAGAAAGGGCTGCTGAAAGGAATGTCCATATATGGAGAGAAAATATAATTGCCTCTGAGTCAATCAATGCATGTATTTATTTTCTTTCTGTTCTGCTGCCAGTGTGCAAAATGTAACTTTCTTCAGAGCGGTTTTCCCTCCTCTCTTTCTTTTTTTCTCTTTTTGCTGCTTCAGGCTGGGATGTTTACATTCAATTAAAGCTCCCCGCCTGCATTTCCCATGGGAATGTTTGATCTATATGATATGAGCGACATATATGCTCAGGTCATGCACAATGTATCATTAGCTTGTTGATTGTCTTCAGCACCTTTTCAAAAGAAGATTTCATTAGCATGAAAATGGAAATTGACTCTTTGTTTTAGACAGGCTAATTGTTACCCAGGGTAATTTATAGAACACTAAATATTAAACTCATCAAAATGTATGAAGCTAAAGCAATTCATATCAGGCCGGCTAGGCATCTCTGATACACCAGCCAAGAGATAGGACTGAGAAATCTAACAGTATGCATTTCGACTTTTTCCTATGGGGAGCTGGCACCAGTTACTACAATACTCCATTATTTCTGTCTGTGTTTTGGTTCAGTGCTGAGGAACAAGGGTGCTATTGAGAGAAAGCGGGGGGGGGGGGCAATGTCACTGCAACATTCATGCTATGTTTCTATCCAAATTACTAATACTACAAAAGCCATTGTTGCTATAAACTGGTAGTTTCAACTTGTGAACCGCCAGGGAATTCCAAGGATTCCTGGAAACTGTACGAGCAGGATGTGTTTTCATAAAATTGCCACCCCTTAATTTTTTGCAACATGCAACTGTGGCGATCACACAGGGTCCCCGGACGTTTGATGGTCTATTGATCCCTGTGCCCAGCGCTTGTGATTTCTTTTGGACAATTATGTGCAGCTGGTGTCTTTATGATATTTCTTTTATTTACCCTTATATACAGCCTGAGAATACTGTGGGTTAGGCTCCCGTTTTTCCTGTGTTGCTCAGCTGACTGGGGAACAGTTGAGAGTGGGGAAAGGGAGGTGTGGCGATCACACAGGGTCCCTGGACGTTTGACGGTCTATTGATCCCTGTGCCACCACTGTGATTGCCTCTTCGCTGCCACCAACCCGTTTCCCTCGGTTACACACAGAGTCTAGACAGTTGTTAACATTAACAAATAATAAAGTTTATTTTTATAAGCATGAACAAGTTTAAGGTTTCAGTTAATTTTTCTTGTCAGTTTCTTAATCTTAGTTTCTTTACTGTCCTATACGTTCCTAATAACTTCAAACTGATTATCCCAACTATCTATCTGACTCCACCTAACAGTTCCTCTCACTCTCTCACAACACAACTCGACCAACCCACAGAATTATCCTCCCTGTTCCTTCTCCAACTCCCAACTCCCAACTGACTTCCACACAACTCGGACTCTAACTCAAACTCCTCCCCTTGTTTCCACTGGCCAATCACTTCACACTCATTTAACCCTTTCCTTATGACCCACCTAGGAGGCAAACGCCACAGCAACGCCTTCATGGTAGACATGCAACAGCCTGCAAACCCTACAATGTTTTCAATTCTGCATGCTGTAGGAAGCAAGACCTGAGTGCAATAGCTTTCTCTCACATACACTTGTATACAGAAGCATATTGCCTCTGGCATTGGCTGTTAATAGCCTTATCCTCCAGGAGTTCATCTTATTCTCCTTGAAAGCTATTAAAATTTTGAAAGTCATTACCGTATCTTGTCAATAGCAAAACAAGTTCAAAGCAACTGCCGTAAACAATGAAATGATATGTATATGAGAGGCGCCAAATACGTTGGCATAAGAGAGATCCAAATTTGGCCATATTGACAATAAAGGGATGGAGAACTTGAAGCCTTCGGGTTGCACTGCAGCTCCCATAATAAGCTGATAGGCAGGGATGAGGGGACTGCAAGTCCAGTAACATTAGGAGAGTCACATGTTATCCATCCCTGATTGATAATTTCAATATAGCTTTAAAAGGTTTATATGTTGACTAATGTATTGCAGTGGGACGCGGGTGGCGCTGTGGGTTAAACCACAGAGCCTAGGACTTGCTGATCAGAAGGTCGGCGGTTCGAATCCCCGCGACGGGGTGAGCTCCCGTTGCTCAGTCCCTGCTCCTGCCAACCTAGCAGTTCGAAAGCACGTCAAAGTGCAAGTAGGTAATAGGTACCGCTCCAGCGGGAAGGTAAATGGTGTTTCCGTGCGCTGCTCTGGTTCGCCAGAAGTGGCTTAGTCATGCTGGCAACATGACCTGGAAGCTGTATGCCAGCTCCCTCGGCCAGTAAAGCGAGATGAGCGCCGCAACCCCAGAGTCGGTCACGACTGGACCTAATGTTCAGGGGTCCCTTTACCTTTTTAATGTATTGTAAGAAAGAATGAATGTGTAAAGAAAATAATAAAAAATTATTGGAAGATAATTTCAAAAAGCTTTAAGATACAAGAAGGAGCCCATCAAATGTTCCCACTGCAAACAACTTTTTCAGCCATCTATCTTGAATATACCCAAGAATGAGGCCATTTGAAAATTTCATCCACAAAGACATAATGAAATCTTTCTCCCAACTGACATGGTGCCCTTCATGATTTAATATATGTTGCTTAAATTCATCCTGTTCAAAATTATGGTCAACTATGAAAGAAGAAGCAGGATATTGCTTCACATTTTTTGAAATGTTTTCCTTAGGCAGAAAACAATATCAACATGAAGGCAGCATTGCTTTAACTTTCTCCATCATTCCATCATAGAACACATCAAAAATCTGTTTAAGTAAGGTGTTTTTTTTTTTTTTTAAATAAAACAAAAATAAAAAATTCCTGTTTAAAATCCAAAATAAATCTCCATTAAGTCTGATGAAATCAGAATAATTTGTCCTCCACTCTAAGTATTACCTGGAAGTAAGGCTCATCAAACTCATTTAGAGAGATTTTCCTCTGACTGGACATGCAAACGATTGTGCTGTCAGGTTGCAATCCTGTGCACATCTACTTGGAAACCTCACTGAGCTCAAGAAGACTTACTTCTGGACTGCACGTAAATCACGGAAAATACAATTTCAATTCAGACTCAGATATTTTAATGGCCGAGTTGCATGATTGAGGTTGAATGCCTTGGGAACATATTCCATGTTAATAAAAATGGGTCAGTCAATAGGAGATGGAGCTCCATATGGTCCACAAACTGAAAGGAAGTAGAAAAGCTGTTGATTTTGTCTGGCAGTGATAGAGAACAGAAGAGACAATGCACCAGAATAATATGATCTTCCTTTCATCTTTGGCGTCTCTTCTGGGGCTACTGATGCTTGATTTCTACACACTTTGATCAGCTGAGGGTGGGCTTTGTGCTATTTTAGGCAGAAGGAAAAATAATAAAACAAAGGGAGGAAGTTTCTGGTAGAATTGGATTCTACTATTGTTTAGGCACATGGATCTGTGTTGCCTTCTGTTGGGCAGGTAATGCTGTACTGTTAGTACGGCTGTGCAACACACACACACACACACACACACACACACACACACACACACACACTATTAGATTCAGGGCACAATTTGGCATTTCAGATCAGACCCCCATTCATCTCAGATCTGGATCCAACAGGGCTCCAGTTTCAGCTTGCAACGGGAACCCAAATCATCAGTACTTCCTTTGGGAAATCAAATTTCTTTAACTTTTTCATATTTGGAGACATTGTAGCTCTTCAGGACAGATTTCAAGGGTGGGGGGGAGGAATCCTTGCTTGGGTATAACATAAAACTATGGTCTAGTGTTAGATTTCTGTGCATGAGCCTTGGACTCGTGTGTGTGACTAGGGGAAGTCTCCCAGGGTGTTCTAGCTAGGAGCAGTCCTAGAAAATCCTCAATAACCCTAAAAGGTCCTTCCTATTGATGTTTGTACTGCTCTTCCTTCCTGAACTGCTCTACCAGTTGTGACCAATCTATTTAAACTGATATCTCCTATTAGTCGATTTCCCACCTGTTCCTTCAGGTACAGTATGGAGTAGGTGAGGGGAACCTTCTGCCCACAGCCAATCAGAAAAATAGGAAGGGAAATCCTACTGGGATCCAAAATGACTGGTCTTTCACCTGTAAGACAGTGTGTGTATTACAGTGCTGATTAACAGTGAAGTATATACAGCGGCACATGCCTCTCACTCGGCTGGCTAGCACAAAAAGGCAGCATGTGCCTGTATGTCCCACCTTGTTGTCCCATCTTTCTTTCGGAGTGTTCACAAAGCCACTTGTGCCCCATGCACTCATATTAGCAGAAAGACAAAGGGATATACTAGCATGTGTGTGAGCGCTTACCAAATTTTCTAGCTGGCCTGTGACTGCATATTAAGTATTTTATTTGATCACCACATTTTGAACATTCACCCTAAAATGAGATGTGCAGGAATCGTACTGATGAAATAGAGTAGTCCCCCCTTTAAAAACAAGCAAATAAAAAACAAGATCCAGGTCAAAACTATATTGAAATGTTAGTAAAAGACAGAAGCATAGCTTGAAAATTAGCTCATGTGGGCAAATTGGATTTTCCATTTCGTATGCATATGATCATTTCCAGTCAGCCGGTAGCATTGCGGGTTGAAGAGTCAAAACCTTTCAGACTCTTTGGGTACTTCTGTAAGCAATCAATGCTGATATCCTCTATTGAATCCAACGGACACTCACCCAAGCTGTTTAGCTAGTCATTCAGTTCTGCACTTATTTGATTATTAGAAGGATGCAAAATGATCTCTTAGATACACAACATTAACCTTCAATCAATAACCACTTTAATGGTGGGTGGGACTCTTTCTCTCTAGCCTTTTCCAGCTGCATTAGTGCGACAATGCTGTTTTGAATAAAGCATGTTCAATATGTCAAATGTTTACACAGAAAGACAATGCATTAGACATTCTACATTTCTACGCAACATTCTTCATCTCAAAGAATTTGAGGCACTGTAGTTTCTTAAGGGTTGCTTGGAACTGTAAATGTGTGTGAGGGGTGACCACAGTGCCCAGAATTCTTTGAGATGAAGAATGTTCTTTGAATGTGTTTTGTGGTTAAAGTGTACACAGCCTGTGACCCGTGAATGACAGAATTTCATCTGCTTTCTGATTAAGAGAAATATTGCTGTTTTTCACCCATGCGGATCAATAAGTGGAAGGCATGCATATAACACCTTGAGTTTAGGTGATGCATGAGGTGATGTTTTCCAAGCACCACATTTTAGAAAGTAGGAAGTAAGAGGGAAAAGAAGATTTTCAGCCCACTAAGTTCCTAATCTAAGATCAAAACTATCAACAGTAGAGGAAAAATAGCCAAGGTGATAGACAAGCATTACAGAAACACTTAAGAACATCTTAAGGTACAGTGGTACCTCGGGTTGCATATGCTTCAGGTTACATACGCTTCAGGTTACAGACTCCGCTAACCCAGAAATAGTGCTTCAGGTTAAGAACTTTGCTTCAGGATGAGAATAGAAATTGTGCTCCGGCGGCGTGGCAGCCACAGGAGGCCCCATTAGATAAGTGGTGCGTCAGGTTAAGAATAGTTTCAGGTTAAGAACGGACCTCCGGAACGAATTAAATACTTAACCTGAGGTACCACTGTATTTGATGTTAAATTAAGAATGACCTTTTCTGATGGAACATGTTGTGCCCTTCAGATTGTTCCATCAATGCATGCTTTTCAGTTAGTCAGATGGAACAATCCCCACTATCATCCCCCCACATTGTTCTCAGAATGCTCCTGATCCCTACAAGCCAATTTCAGGGACACAGGGGAGGAGCAGGAAGGACTGAGAAGAAGAAGAAAACCTATCACAGTGGTACCTCGGGTTACATATGCTTCAGGTTACAGACTCTGCTAACCCAGAAATAGTACCTCGGGTTAAAAACTTTGCTTCAGGATGAGAACAGAAATTGTGCTCCGGTAGCGCAGCAGCAGTGGGAGGCCCCATTAGGTAACGTGGTACCTCAGGTTAAGAACAGTTTCAAGTTAAGAACGGACCTCTGGAACAAATTAAGTTCTTAACCTGAGGTACCACTGCATGTTGAATACAACCCAACTTAGTAAAATGACTTATAGTAAAGAACTACTGAGAAAGTTTAAATGATGGAGAAAATAGTTGTTGCCATTTCTGTGGCATGGAAGAAGAAAGCTACTGCTGCGGTAATAAAAATGGTCATGGCTGTCTGTCTCCACGTAAGCACCCAGTGAATACTAAAGTTCTCCATCAGAGTATCTGAGCACACAATCATGTGGGGCAAGTCAATAACAAATTTCTGGGGCCCAGTTTATACATTTACAAGAATCCAATGGTGAAAAATATGTGATGGAAAATATTAACATATGCCTCAGTTTCATCCTGAATTTAAAAAATATGTCTTGATGGCTTCAAGCAGTATTTGTTGTTGTTTAGTTGTTTAGTCGTGTCCAACTCTTCATGACCCCATGGACCAGAACACCCCAGGCACTTCTGTCTTCCACTGCCTCCCGCAGTTTGGTCAGACTCATGCTGGTAGCTTCGAGAACGCTATCCAACAATCTCATCCTCTGTCGTTCCCTTCTCCTTGTGCCCTCCATCTTTCCCAACACCAGGGTCTTTTCCAGGGAGTCTTCTCTTCTCATGAGGTGGCCAAAGTATTGGAGCCTCAGCTTCAGGATCTGTCCTTCCAGTGAGCACTCAGGGCTGATTTCCTTAAGAATGGATAGGTTTGATCTTCTTGCAGTCCATGGGACTCCCAAGAGTCTCCTCCAGCACCATAATTCAAAAGCATCAATTCTTCGGCGATCAGCCTTCTTTATGGTCCAGCTTTCACTTCATTACATCACTACTGGGAAAACCATGGCTTTAACTATACGGACCTTTGTTGGCAAGGTGATGTCTCTGCTTTTTAAGATGCTGTCTAGGTTTGCCATCGCCTTTCTCCCAAGAAGCAGGCGTCTTTTAATTTTGCGGCTGCTGTCACCATCTGCAGTGATCATGGAGCCCAAGAAAGTAAAATCTCTCACTGCCTCCATTTCTTCCCCTCCTATTTGCCAGGAGGTGATGGGACCAGTGGCGTAATCTTAGGTTTTTGATGTTGAGCTGCAGAACATATTTTGTGCTCTCCTCTTTCACCCTCATTAAAAGGTTCTTTAATTCCTCCTCACTTTCTGCCATCAAGGTTGTGTCATCTGCATATCTGAGGTTGTTGATATTTCTTCCGGCAATCTTAATTCCGGTTTGGGATTCATTTAGCCCAGCCTTTTGCATGAATTCTGCATATAAGTTTCTGTTAAAGCCGACAGGAAATAAGAGATTCTCATGAACTCTCAGCTAGGGATGAATGGCACTGTCAATTTCAGCAGCTCATTTTTCAACTCTTAAATTTAGTTCATCCCATTTGTGCAAAAGTTTTCATTTTTTTAAAGGAAATGGGCATAGAATTTTGCTTGCATTTTTTCTGCTCTAATGTGCAAAATTTTGCAAGCAATTACCTCTGTTAGAGTGCATTTTTGTATGATATGTTCACTAATATATGCATTTTTGCACACTTCCCCCTCATATGTGTGTTTTTTATACAGTTTAGTTAGAGAAACATATTGTAAAATACAGAAAAGGGAACATTTGAAAAAATAGTAGTGTTTAGGCTTTCATATTGTTTTGGAAAGTACAAATTTGTAAACTGAATAAATTCCTCCCTCATTACTGCTCTGGACACTGGCTGTTGGTGATAGTAGGTGGACTTGGTAACTGAAAGTGCTGAAGGCAAAACCAGGAGTGGACTTGTAGTCTACCTTTGTTGTAGGCCTGATCTCCAAAAGTGAACAGGTTTTCCAGGTTTTCCAGCAAATAGGCCTGACCTTTTAATGTATTTTAAATCTCCTGTTGGAAGCCACCCAGAGTGGCTGGGGAAACCCAGCCAGATGGTCAGGGTATAAGTAATAAGTTGTTGTTGTTGATGTTATTTAAAATGTTTCATTGTTTTTCCAGAAATGTCTGGAGCAGATATGTGCATATTTCTTAAAATCTTATTGCTTACCTTTTTCATGTTAGTATATGTAGCTTTGATTTATAAACTTCAGAATAACTTTTGAAGAACACTATAAACTAGGTCAACCCTCCTAGATTCACATACATCCAAGCAAAATTCAGTCTTCAAATTGAGTCGACAAATTCAAAACACATACTGCATTTCAACCCTGGGTTTAATTGGAAATATCCTGTTCCCTGGTCTTGTTACTGGCAAAAGTGAAGAGATATATTTAACTACGTCTAATTAGTTAGCTTTTGCAAGTATGCAGAAATTTTTCATTAGGCTAGCTGGACTTGGAACCAATTGCTACCAAATGTCTAGTAAACACTGCTCCCCACCCAGTCTTAGAAGAGCATCTATTTCCACTTCCAGCTTTTCTTATCTCTCTCCAAACCTTGTGGACTTTGTTAACAAAAAAAATGCAACTCTTTGGCTAAAATTATTTGCACACATATATTTAAAAGAAAACATGAAGAAACAGCTTCATTTGTTGGTTGTACCATGGTGGGGTAAAGGTTTTCAGATGAGAACTTTTGTGAAAGAGAGCTGATAGTCAATGAGCAAAAACATGACGAAAACTTTTTGTAGCACAGTGACTTACTCTCCAATATCATTTTATTAAAGAAATCTTACGTCAGGTAGAAAGCAATCCTATGCAGATGAAGCTGACTTAAAGCAAACTGCTATAAATTAAGCCATCTTACACCAGATCCAAACACCATTTGGCAGTGGGGCTGCTTCTGCTGTCGCCGCTCTGATAAAGTCTGGCAGAAGGTGATTGTTAGGATAAGACTAAACTTTAAAATAGTATTCTGTGCTGGAATGCCAGCTCACATGACCAAGCTGAATGGGTTTAGGATACAGCCTAAGTCCCTGTTCTCTGACCCTGATCCCACCATACCCCTGAAATACTAAAACATCTATGACACATGGTCATCCAAGCTCTACTTAAGAACCTCCAGTGAATTTGCAAATGCATAAAACAACAGCTTAAAACTATTCCTATTTTATTGCTTGTGATCTCTAAACTTTTCAAACTCAGAACTAGCCTTCATGTCTAATCTGGGGCTGATATTTTCTATTTATTTAACTAATTCCATTTATGAATCACTTCCTATAGAATATGTAAAAGCTATTTGACAATCAAACCAACACAATTAGAACCCATTAATATTTGTATTTTAACTAAATGTTTTGAATCTAGATCTATATGGGTCTATCATTCAGCCACTTTGTCATTTTCCATTCCGTTTCCTATTGTGTATCATTCCTTCTGGTCCAGAGAAAATACTGTATACAAATTTGCTTAAAATAATAATAATCACAGATTGCTTATCTCTTCTAATCTAGGAATAGAATATATTTGATTTCCAGTTTGTTTGTTTGTTGTATTGTGGTACACTTCTGTGGAAATATTATTTCCCCCCTGCACTGAGCCCATTTGAGGTCTACAGATGCACTGCAAACTTTGCCAAAGGAGACCGCAAGTTGACCTTCCAATGTTAAAGGATAGAGGTGAACTAAAAATAATTCCTCCCTCCATCTAAGCATCTAAGTGCTTTTGTGTGCCAACAGGAAGCACTACAGCAGAAAAGATGTAGGCGGCGCCGCTGTGACTCTCTTGTGGGCAGGAAGAAAAATAGCTTCTGCTTTATTTGACAACGTCATCACGAATGTGAAGCACACAATTTATAAAGCCATCCAAATTAAATCTCTGCCATTTTAGATTGCAATCTGGATTGTAAGGGTTCTGATGCAGCGATGCATCAATTCTTTAGCACGCGAAAACAACCTACCAACCCCCCCTAATCTCTACAGGCTTTGCACAGGGGTAGCATTTGGTGGTTAATGTCCATTAATAGCCCTGCAAATGTAAATTAATGATGAGCGCAATCATCTACCTATCTATCAAGGGTTTTTATATAGACATCCATCACCACAATGGATTAAAAAAAGAAGAAACAGGGATGATTGCCTTTCCCTTTCTATCGACGAAGAGTTATTTTGCTTGCTTTAGCAGTTACATTTTTCCATATAACAAAGTGAATCTTGTTCTCCCCATGTCAACTGTACTCATGCAGTTCTCCTCACACTATTTCTATTAGCTGGGGGAAATGGGGTATATGGACTCCTTAGTCCAAGTGATTGGCAACATGTGTGAAGCCTTTTGGTGAATTGAGATATCTTCCACAAACTTAAACTCCAATTCACAGAGCAATACCAACTTACAGAGTCAAAGTCACATTTGGATCTATTTTTATGGCTACTTTCTATGGAGGTATAAAATAAAAACACATGCAGATTTATATGAGAAGAGTGGTTTTACCATGTACCTCCAAATCAAATAAACCTGAGAGAACTTAACAACAAGCCACAGGATACACACAAACTGTACTTTTGAAATATCCCTTGCATTCTGGCTTCAGAATGTTGAAATAATTTGCTGATACTCCATTGCTGAAGTATCATAGAATGCTTGTGAGAATTCCAGTTACTCAGACATTTTAAAAACTGTGAGCACACAAAACGTATGGCCTGATGGTAGTACCATACCCTCCAACATTTCTTTGATGAAAATAGGCATGCCCTATTTCATAATAATAATAATTTTATCATTTATATCCCACCCATCTGACTAGGTTGCCCGAGCCACTTTAGCCAGCTTCCAACATACCGTATATAAAAACATAATAAAACATTAAACATTAATAAAACTTCCCTATACCGTGCTGCCTTCAGATGTATTCTAAAGGTTGTATAGCTGGTTTTCCCATTGGCTCAGGTGGCACGAAACTCTGACATTTCTCTGATGAAAATAGGGACATCCAAAGGAAAAGTGGGACATTCCATGATGAAATCAGAAGCTGGGATGGGTTTCATAATTCTGGGACTGTCCCTGGAAAATAGGGACACTTGGAGGATCTGTGGGACAGGTTGTATGGGAAGGAGGAATCTCTGTCACAACGTAGTATTCAACTATTTGAGTGTGTAAATATAGTGTGTGAAAGTAGTAGCCAGTCAATGATAAGGACAATTAAGTCTCCCTGATTTCAATGAATGAAAAGCATACGCTTAATATTCCAGCTGAAATAAATTCAGCTTAAAAGTGTGGCTAGATCGTGTCCTTCATGTTTATTTCATTTTCATTTTCACCTTATTTTTCTCTTGACACATCAGATTTTTATCAGTACTGATCACATTCTGAGAGAAAATCAAAGAATTTCTGTGTTTGCCATAGAAGGAGACACTAGAGAGCAAAACAGCTAACATCTCAACCTCGTCAAGGTCAGCTTTCCGCCGCATGCAAACATCTATACGGCACTAAATTCCCAGCAGGGGGAAGAAAAGGATTTGAGTGAGTAAATAGCTATGATAAAAATGAACACCAATCTCAAGAGTCATCATGAAGGCTGAGCTTAATGGATCACTTGCAAAATAGTGGATATTAAACTGTCTCTGGTGCCTTCTATCAAAGAAATGACAGACAGCTAAGTTTACACAGATTTACCATCAGAATGCATTTCAAACCATGAGTGTTTCTTTTTGCCTTTCACAAGGCTCTGCCCATATTTGACAATTGCTGAGATATTTCCGAGAAGTAAAAGAAGTACATATTCAAATTTTCCCCATTAACTCTATTAATGCTAGATGGAAACATTTTCTCAGTAATATGAAATAAGCACTTTGATAAAGACAGATTTGTCTTTTCCTGGGATTCACACGATTTCAGTTTTCACTTGATAACAATGAAGGGTGAAATTGTTAAATCAGATATTTTTTGACTCAACAGAATTTCTCTCCTCCTTTTAGACAAATCACCTTCCTCCTAACTGGAGTTTGACAGCCATAAGTACAATGATCAACTACGTCCCATAATTTCTTAAGTAGATAAATAATACATACAATTGTTGTCTGATGTTTGAACAAGGAAATGAACTTGGAAGTTTTCTATTGTCAGTTTACGTAATCTACTGACATGATATCTGTCACACTGATATCATGTGCAAAGCCTGTCTCCAACATCAGGTACTAAGTTCACATAGCAGAAGAATTCATTTATGCAAAAGTCTCATGCAGTTTAGATTTCCACATGATAGTTGTCATATGGTGAACGTATAGGAATATGCAGAACTCCCCATTTCCAAGGAAATGAAAATAGGTGTATTAAGACTTTTTGTTCCCCGTAATCCCTTGGCTGTAAGAATGGGCCATGAATCCAGTTCCAATGGACCTTGGTATATATTTGTGAATTTGACCGCCTGGAGCAGAAACCTAGCAGCAAACTGCATTTCCATCCACAATATTTTATGACTATTGCCCAATAGATTATATTGCCTGGGGGACAAACAAGGACAGTAGTAGCAGCGGGCAAACTGTAGTGGAAGTGCTCCAAGTTAAAAACATCATTTCACACCCCCCCCCCAATAAGTATATAATTTTGGAGATTAAACTTACCTGTTTTGCTCTCTGTCAGAGTCTGAAGATCCAAAGGCAACCCTTAACATCCTAACTTTATTGAAATGAATTGGGCTGGGGCTGGAAGGGACAGAGGAAATGGAATGAGAGTGAGCATACTTTTAAGGAATCTGGAGAAAGCATATCCTGTTCTACTTCCCTTCCAGCCCCTGACTCCTATGACATCGAGTCATCTAGTCAGCCAACTTTTTGGTTATGTGTATAAAATGTGAGCTCGCAATTGTAACTCTTCACATTTTAATGGAATCAGTAGCGGTAGTGAGGAGTTGCAGAAAGATGGGAATTTTTTGGGGGGGGGGGATTTAGATGTTTAGTATGTTACATCACCACCTGGGTCTTCCTCGCAAGCAATGACATTCAATTCTGCCTCATATTTTCACTTCGGCAGCTCCAAGATTAAAGTATTGGCAAGTGCCATGTTTTTCTAAGAGATGGAATATTTGCAGACGTCACTAAAATGGTGCCCTTCCTCTGTTGTTAGGCTACGCACCCCATCAGCCCCAGTCAGCAAGGCCAGTGATCCAGGATTATAGGAGTTGTAAACTAACAACTGGCCCATGACACAAGGAAGCATGAGCAGCTTAAGAGCAACAGAACATACCATGGAATGAGCAATGCTAGGCATATCATTATAAGACTGAAGAACTAACAAATGGATATGACAAAGATCAAAAGTTATGGAGCTAGTGGGAAAGGCCCACTTAAAATGGACATATGGCAAGAGATGACTCAGATTGATGGAATGAAGCAATGTTAGTGTGGAGACCCTACAATTTTAAAAGGTCTAGGGGATGTCCATCTATGCAATGGGTGGATGATCTAAAACTAACAGTAGGACTTACATGGATGCAGCAAGTAAACCCAAGAGAATGCTGGAGGTGTCTATTGGAGGAGGAGGAA